>NC_059105.1:102790663-103990663 GCF_020740685.1 Jaculus jaculus
ACCACACCACAGCCCTAGATAGGTGATGGCTAAATAAGATAATTAATTTTAAATCAGGTGAGGACTATCTTTAGGCACACTGAGAAGCTCAGAGGGATTGAGTTGAAAGGACACACCCTTGGTAACTAGAAGAAGATTAGAGATAGAGGTCATTAGGAGGCTGGAACTCAGCAAGATGGTGGTTTTTCACTCCAGAGATGTAAACTCTGAAGTTCAAGTAGAGTGGAAATTTCCTGTCACATTATACTTCCTGAAAGATGTTCAATACTGAGTTGAGTTAGAAAGCACTAAGGATTACTCAGTTACAGACCTCAGGGTTCCACCTGCCTCCTCATGAGTACACCTACTGACTTACACATTAGCCAGCTCAAGATGTAGAACCTTGGAAGATTCTAGAGTGTGAGAGAATCCTGGCTCACAAACTATGGTGCTAAAATTGGCTGGCTCTGTGTCAAAGATGAAGCTCTGTGTTCATTAGAGCACCACGAAGTCAGTGAATCTTGACCACTCAGGGACGGGTAATAGTGAATGAACAGAAAGGGCTCCAACTTTAACTGACCACTCCTTTCAACTATCAGGCTTCAGTATTATAGAACTCAGAAAGAAGCTTACCAATGTGGTGTCTTGGGGTTTGGGGCTTTGGTTTATTTGGTTGATTATTATTATTATTATTACATTTCTATACCTCATATTTTCCCTTCTCCCATTTACCATCATATATATATATATATATATATATATATATATATATATATATATATATAATTTATTTGAGAGAGAAAGAAGCAGAAACAGAGAGGCAGATAGAGAGAGAATGGACATGCCAGGGCCTCTAGACACTGCACAAAAGCTCCAGACATGAATTCTGGTCAAGCTGGCGAATGCCTAACTGTGCTACACATACCCAGGAAAGAACGGCAAGGTATTAAGTGTACATTGGGTCTTTTAGGGGAGATAAATCTCTAATAGATCACCAGTGGGAGGGCACAGAGAGTAAAAAAAAAAAAAGGGAATTGTTGGTTCGCTCACTCACAGTTACCCTGCCAGACCCCCAATGCCCTAAGCAACTGCTGTACCCACAGTCCCAACTTCAGGATACTCCTGCATTTACTGTAGGAAAGGTGTCCCAGGACAACATAGTTCCACTTGCCTTACTCCACAGGGGCGATCAACATCACCCTGATACCCTTGCCCACTGGTGACTTTGGGCAGGCTCCGCCCACTGGCCTGCTAGAGCTCAGGCTCCATGGGTCCATTTGCCTACCACATGTGCACCACCCATCCTGTCTTGTGGAATCTTAGCCTGCTTTGCCCATTTGCCCACTTACTGCTCCAGCCGTCACCCATCCACAAGTGAGCTCAGCCCCCTTCCACCTGCCCACACGAGTTCAGGCTCACTCTGCCTGTACACCTGTGCCAGCTCAGGTGCAAGCCCCTGCATGTCTGCCATGCCTGCCGCCTGCCAGTGTCCTGTTGCTAGTGAGCTCAGACTGCTTCTGTGTAACAGTGTCCCACCACATGAGTTTAGGCTACTTCAGTGCTTGAGGCTTCAGCTTCCCTTCGAGCATGCATGAAGGCAGCTTTGGTGCATCACTGCATGAGAGCTCAGGAAATTTTGGTGCCCCCTGCCATGCAGGAGCTCAGGGTGCTTTGGCATTCCACCAAATGAGAGCTCAGGCTGCTTCAGCTTCCCGCTGTGCTTGAGCTCATGCTGATCCATCCACAAATGTGTTAGCTCATGACTACTCTGCCCATCTGCTTGCTTGCTAGATAGCTCAGGCCAGCTCCCCCAAGAGGCACCATTTCTCCCGCCCATCAAGACCACAGTCCTACTCTCCCTGCCCATACACTGTGATGGGCAGACCACAGTGCAAAAGAAATAACATGAAAAATCAAATGCAATAAATCCAGTAAGATTACCCAGTCCTGCAAGGAACATCTCTAATCAAAACATAGAAGAGATATTAGGATCAAACCACCAAAATGAAACTATAAGCAATGCAACCCTGACCAGGCTACTGGTAGAACTTGCAGAAAAGTAACAAAGGACCAATAATCATGTGGATGCTGCCATCAGACATAATATATGAGAAAGTGGAAGGAGTTCAAAGACAGTTAAGAGATATGAAGGAGAATGAAAAAAAAGAAGACCTCAAAAATCAGCTGGTGATGCTAAATGAAGACATAAAGAAATGTAAGAATGAATTCCAAGAAGCATCAAGAAAATCAGAAAGTGATGTGAAAAGGGAGCTTTACAAAGGGATGGAAACTACATATAGAAAAGTAGTAGAAAATGCAAACCTAATTGAACAAGTCCAAAACTCTGTAGAAGCTCTCAAGAATAGAGTCAGCCATGTGGAGGATAGAAACTCTAATCTGGAACACAAGATGGAAGAAACAGCTTGAGAGTTCAAAAGTTTCAATAAGTTCAAAAATTTCTGTGAACAAAACATGAAATAATTGTGGGATACCCTTAATTGACCTAATATCAGGATCATTGGGATACCAGAAGGAGACCACAGACATTGAGAACTTACTTAACAAAATAACTAAGGAAAACTTTCTCACTGTCTCAAAAGAAAGGCCCATTGAGATACAAGAATCTATAGAACTCGAAACAGATTGTACCAAAGGACAAAGTCTCCTAGACATATTGTCATTAAGACTAAACATTGACACCAAAGACAAAATCCTAAAAGCAGCTAGGGGAAAATAGCACTCCACTTTTAAAGGTCCCCATCAAAATTACTTCAGAATTATCAGTGGAAACACTGAAAGCCAGAAGGGTCTGGAATGAAACACTGCAAAGTCTAAGAACCTGTGGCTTCCAACCCAAACTACCTTACCCAGCAAAAGTTTTCCTCATAATAGATGGTGAAAGAAAAACTTTCCATGAAAAAACTCAGCTTTACAATTATGTGAACAAAAAACCAAACCTACAGAGAGTATTTCAGGAAATTCTCCACAAAGAAGAATCAAATGATCCACCTCAAGTGCCTCCAAGAAGTAGATCACAAAACCCAAACTCAAAGAAGGCACAAAAAACTTCAAAGTTCATGAAAACACCAAACAAAATATACCAACACAATATTGCAGGGATCAAATAAAACCTTACAGACATTACCCTAAATATTAATGGCCTTAATTCAATGCTAACAGAATGGATCAGAAAATTAGACCCCTCAATTTGTTTTCTTCAAGAAACCCATCTCACCACTAAGACAGACACTTCCTCAGGGTGAAAGCCGGGGGGGGGGGGACAATATTCTAAGCAAACGGGGATAAGAAACAAGCAGGCATAGCTATATTAACATTGGATAAAGTAGACTTCAAACCAAAAATAATCAAAAAAGACAAAGAAGGCCACTTCCTACTTATGAAGGGAACAATCCATCAGTAGGTTATTACAATCATGAATCTGTATGCACCAAACACAGGGGCACCACAGTTCATAAAGCAAAACATACTTGACAATAAAACAGCAATAACCACCAACACCATCATAGTTGGGGACTTCAATACACCATTATCAGTAATAGACAGATCATCCAAATGGAAAGTCAACAGGGAAGTAAGAGAGCTTGACAAAACCATAGATCTCTTAGATCTAATGGATATCTACAGAACATTCCAAACCAAATCCACAGACTACACATTTTTCTTAGCAGCCCATGGAACATTCTCTAAAATAGGTCATATACTAGGTCACAAGGCCTGCCTCAATATATTTAGGAAGATTGACATAATTCCCTGCATGATATCAGATCACAATGCTACATTGCTAGAAATTAACAACAAAAGACCCATCAAGAATCACATTGGCTCCTGGAAACTGAACAACACACTTTTAAACAATAAATGGATAGTGGACAAAATAAAAAATGAAATTGTAAAATTTCTAGAAATGAATGACAGTGAGAACATATCGTACCAAAACTTATGGGATACAATGAAGGTGGTCCTCAGGGGAAAATTCATAGCACTCAATGCCTTCATAACAAAGAGAGATCCCAAGTCAATAACATAATCATCCACCTAAAGGCACTGGAAAAGCAAGAAAATTCCAACCCAAGAAGCTCCAGAAGGATAGAAATAAATAAGATCAGAGCAGAAACTAATGAATTAGAAAATAAGAAAACAATTAAGAAAGTTGACAAAACAATGAGCTGGTTCTTTGAAAAAATAAACAAAATTGACAAATACCTGGCCAATTTGATCAAGAAAAAAAAAGAGAGAAAGAGAGAGAGAGAGAGATGTGTTGAATTAATAGAATTCAAAATGAAAAAGGAGAGATCACAATGGATATAAGAGAAATTGGGAGAATCATCAGGACTTATTTCAAAAACATCTACTCAAAAATCCTGGATAGTATGGAGGAAATGGATAAATTCCTGGACACACACCATCTATCAAAGCTAAACTCAGAACAGGTTAATCTAAACAAACCTATCACACTCATTGAGATTGACTAAGTAATAAAAAAAAAAAAACTCCCCAAAACAAGAGTCTAGGACCAGGTACCTTCTCAGCTGAATTCTATCAAACCTTTGTGAAAGAACCCAAACCAATCTATCTCCAACTGTGCCACACAATTGGAGAACTGGGAAAGTTCCTCAACTCCTTTTATGAAGCTAGTATCATGCCACAAGAAAAGAAAACTTGCGGTCTATTTCCCTGATGAACTTAGATGTAAATATCTTGAAGAAAATCTTCACAAACCAATCCAACAGCACATCAAATGCAAATCCAACTTGATCAAGTAGGATTCATCCAGGAATGCAGTGGTGGTTCAACATATGGAAATCTGTCAAGGTAATACACCATATAAACAAGGTTAAACACAAATACCACAAAATTATTTCAATAGATGCAGAAAAGGCCTTTGACAAAATACAACATCACTTCATGATCAAAATATTGGAGAGAATTGGCATGGTTGGTTCATATGTTAACATAATACAGGCAATATACAAAGCTCCTAACGCCCAAATAATTAATGGAGAGAGACTGGAGGAATTCCCATTGAGATCAGGAACAAGACAGGGTTGTCTACTCTCACCTCTGCTCTTCAATATAGTACTAGAAATCCTAGTCCAAGCAATAAGACAGGATAAAGAAATAAAAGGGATACAATTTGGAAAGGAAGAAGTTAAGTTAACTCTATTTGCAGATGACATGATTCTATATGAAAGAGACCCAAGCTCTTCCATCGCAAAACTCTTAAAGGTATTAACTCCTTCAGCAAAGTAGCAGGATACAAAATTGATGCACAAAAATCAGTAGCCTTTCTATATGAAAACGACAAAGATACAGAGAAAGAAATAAGGGATATGGTCCCATTTTTAATAGTAACCAAAAACAAAATATCTTGGAATAATGTTAACCAAGGAAGTGAAATATCTGTACAATGAAAACATAAAAACACTCAAAAAAGAAATTGAGGAGGACTTGAATAAATGGAAAGACCTCCCATGCTCCTGGATAGGCAGAATTAACATTGTGAAGATGGCAATCCTGCCAAAGGCAATATACAGATTTAATGCAGTTTCAATTAAAATCCCAACATTGTTCTTCCCAGAGCTAGAAAAAATGATCTCAAATTTCATATGGAAAGGCAGAAGGTCTTAGATATCTAAGGTTATCCTCAGCTAAAGAAATATCTCTGAAGGCATCAGCACACTTGATCTAAAGCTATATTACAAAGTCATAGAATTTAAAACACTATGGACCTGGCATATAAACAGGTGTGTAGTCTAACGGAATAGAATCAAGGACCTGGACTTTGGGTCAAGAAACTATAGCTACTTGATATTTGACAAAGGCCCTAACAATACAGGCTGGAAAAAAGACAGCATCTTCAACAAATGGTGCTGGTTTTAGGCTACTGAAGTTGCAATTATCACGCACATCAGTAATGTTAAGGAAGGTGGCCAACTGCACTGCATTACAACAATGGAGATAATGCTTGACATGATTCCACCCAAAATGACTATGGTAAAAATGTAAACTCTTTTCTAAAAGAGTTGACTGAAGAAGGAACCTGTTCTTCAAGGTTGTGACTTATTTTTTTCCCTGAATTGAAAATATGACTGTGTCTAACACCCCTGTTATTTGTTTTGGAAGCATGAAAATATACATGTAGTGGGTCATTAAGTGTATACAGTTCCAAACGTTCTGAGATGCAACATATAGGCCAGGCATGATGACCCTGAGGAAGAGACTGGTGAAGCCACTGGAAGATGGCCCAGGGTTTTCAGGGAGACACAGATGTTTTGAATATATCAGGACTATTCAAGGGCTAACATAGAGCTCTGTTGGCCTAGTATGGAAGTTTCCCCTGGCTATTCAGCCATTCTGTTTAGGTGGAATTGGAAAATCCAGAGACTGTCAGGCACTGGTTATGTTACACTTGAATTGCAAATGTTTGCTTGATGTTTTTGAGATTGCATTGTTCCAATATCTCTTTGCTTTGCTTTATAACAGTGGAAAATATTTGTTCTGTGCTTTTGTATGTTTAAAGTGTATAACTTGTTTTATTTTAAAGAACTCTAAGCAAAGAGAGAATCTTAAATCTCAGATTAAACTTGAGACATTGGAACTATCTTAAGTGGGTAATGACTATGGTGACATTTGAAGTTGGATTAAATACAACTTACAATGTGAAATGGTTCCATATCTATTTGGCACTAGGGGCAGAAAGGGGTAATTTGAATAGATGTCTCCCAATTGATTCAAGAGTTTTATTAAAGTTTGTTATTTAGATCTCTAGACACTTGGCTGGAGGAAGTATCACTATGGGTGGGTCCTAGGTGCAACCCTCAGGTGTTTTGAGGTGGACCTAGAATTTCTGGCTAAATACATGCAAAATGCCTGAGTTCTGCAATTAGGAGTTCCTGGAGTATGCTTAATTGTGCTGATGGTGGTTGTTTTTCTCCTGAATGGACCTGTGAAAGTGGGCCAGCTTCTTCTGCCATTATGGAACTTTCTTTCTGTCTGTAAGCTCATTAAATCCTTTCCTGTGGGAGAAAAAGATACCACCAGTGAAGATACTCAACAGTAGACACTGCAAGCCTCATAATGGCCAGCAAGGCCAAATGAGCCAATGGCTGCAATAGTGGCAGGTCTATCATGGTGGAAACTAACTGCCCTCCAATTGGACTGGAGGCCTGCTCCATGGGAGGGAATACATCCCTGATACTGAAAACTTAAAGCAGGGGGGTGTAACATCTGCTGATATATGGATAAATGTATATACTATGCTTATCAAACTGCCCAGTAAGCATTTCTCTTAATATTCATATCCTTATATTAATACTACTTTCACTTTGGGTAGAGAATCTTCTCTTTTCAGATGGCAGGGACCTTGGGATGACTCAGAAAGTATCATAGTGCTGAAAAGAAGTGACTAGAGTACCGAGAAACATCTCAATCACACCTTCCAAGGCTCAGGGTCTAATGTGCAAGAGGTGGTGAAAAGAATGTAAGAGCCAAAGGAATGGTAGGACTCCGAACGATGTGTTCCCTCCAGACATAAAATGGCCTGGATGTCCATGATCTCATAGTGCCTGACTCTACCTACACAAGACCATGATAAGAGGAGGAATAGTTCATGACATCAAAATAAAAGAGAGACTGATTGAGATGGGGAGGGGATATGATGGAGAATGAAATTTCAAAGGATAAAGTGGGGGAGGGAGGGTATTACCATGGGATATTTTTTATAATCATGGAAAATGATAATAAAAATTGAGAAATTTTTTTTTAAAAATCCTTTTCTCCATAAATGTGCCTGGTTTGGAAGTTCATCCCAGGAACTGAAGCTAAAGGATCTGTGGTAAACATATACAATGGGATTTACCTAACCAGAAAAAACAAAATCATTTCATTTTCAGGAAAATTAATGTAGCTGTATATTATCATATTAATTAAATTGGACTCACAAAGACAAATATCACATTTTATTTTATTTGGGGATCCTAGATTTTATGTAAATACATAAACCAGGTAGGCATATATGACATGAAATATGAGCAAAACTGTCTAGGGAAATTAAGGGGACTATTGGAAGGGGCAGGAATGGAGTGGGTATGTTGAAATAACAGATGAGAAATATGTTAAAAATAAATTATATACTTGTATGAAAATGTTCTTATTAAACATAATTCCTTACACAATGAGTAGATGCCAAAAAAAAAAAAAAAGAGAATGTATATGTTGATCAAGTTGGTTTTATTCTAGGGATGTAAGAATTGTTCAGTAATCAAGGTTGGAATCCTATGATCATCTCAATTGAGGCAGTAAAGGCCTTTAGCAAAGTTCAACATGTTTTTGTGACAAAAGCACTATAGAAATTAGGAATGCCAGGGACCTGCCTTAACATTAAAAAGGCTGTATACAGCAAATATATAGCCAACATTTATATTAAGTGATTAAATCAGAAAGTATTTGCTCTGAAATCCAAAATACAATAATGGTGTTCATTCTCTCTACATTTATTTAATATACTGTTTGAAGCCTTAGCTAAGGCAATAAGGCTGGGGAAAGAAACATAAGGGGCCAAATAGGAAAGGCAAAACTTGAAATATCACTCCTTGCATATGATGAGATCCTGTACTTAAAAGACCATAAAAAATACCAACATAAACTTGGATCTGGTAAAGAAATACTTTTGACAAATTTTCAATATACAAAATCAATTTACAAAATTCAGTAGCTTTTTAATATGGCAATACTAAACTTTCTGAGAAAGAAATCTAGAGAAAAATTCATTCATAATAGTTTCAAAATAACTAAAATACCTATAAATGAATCTAATCAAGGATAGGGTAGTACTCTATAGTCAGAACTTTAAGACAGTAAAGAAAAGTAGTGAAGAAGACACTACACAGTGGATTTTCCCCCTTCCCCAACACACACACACACACACACACACACACACACACACACACACACACACACATATTCTAAGGGAGAATTTGCAGAATTGATTGACCAAATTAATATTGTGAAAATGTGTAGATTACTGAAATTGCTCTATAAATTGAATGCAATACCTTCAAAATTCTAATCAAATTCTTCATATAACTAGAAAAACATCCTTAGATTAACATGGAACAACAAATTAAAAAAAAAAATAGTCAAAACAGCCCTAGGCAGAGAAAGAATTCTAGATGGATCATATTATCTGCTTTCAAACTGCAGTACAAAACCATAATATGAAGCCACTGTGGGTATCTGTATGGAGTTTTCTCAAAAATATACTTATTATTATTTTTAGTTTCCCCCAAAATAGCCAGAGACATATTGTGACCATGACAGAATTTTTTGTTGAATGATTGAAACCATCCTCTTTAGTGAAACCTCCAGGATACCTGCTAGAGCAGTAGGAGAACTTTGAGGCATCTGTTTACTAGCATGTCTCATCCTGATGCTGATTAAGCAAATTAAAGAAAATGGTCCTGGCTATGTCTGACTCAAGCAAAACGGCTCAGACTCCCGCTGCCATAACTGATGGATTAGACAGTCACCAAGAGCAGTTAACACAGATGTGGGAGCCTCCTCTTCAGGGTTTAATTGCATTCTTGTTCACTTGACACCTGAGCACATTGCAATGCTGTCTTGAAGAAAGGCGCCAGGAAGTTACTCTTTTTGTTGGGGAGGACAAAGAATAATAATTATGCGCCCTATAAGATCATAAACTCACTTTTGAAGTACAACATTGCCTAGATAAATCCTAGGTACCTAGATGTAGAAAAGACTAAATGAAGGTACAAGAAAGAGGAGTTTTGCTTTAATGAGAGACTATTAGTTGAAGGAATGTGCTTTCTTATTACCCTACATCATATATATATGTGTGTGTTTGTGTGTGTGTGTGTGTGTGTGTGTGTGTGTGTGTGTTTGCCATTGTCTGAATAATAGGGCTCTGTCAATTTATTTATTTATTTTTTGCATTTTTTTTTTAAATTTAATTTATTAGTTTTCTTTTCAGTAAATACAGGCAGTTTGGTACCATTATTTAGGCTCATCTGTGATCTACCCCCTCCCAATAGACCCTCCTTATTATTGAAAATGGGTCGTGCATTGTGGAGTTAGCCCCCAGTTATTAGTATGATAAATGTCTCTGAAAATCATGACCCAACATGTAACTCTGACATTCTTTCCGCCCCCTCTTCCGCAAGATTTCCCTGAGCCATGTTGGGTTCATTTTTGGTCTGCTTCAGTGCTGAGGTGTTGGGGGCCTCTGAGGCTCTGGCTCTCTGATTTGGTAGGAGTTGATTTTTCTCTGAATTGATCTCCTTCCCCTTTGTGCTGGTATCCAGTTCACAGGAAAACATCACCCTTGCTTATTTCGCCAGTTGTCCTTAGTTTCAGTTGGGCCCCTTCTGAGGTATGTTGGGGCAGCTCTCTTCTTAGGATCTGCATCTATCTGGAAAAGAGAAGCAGATTCTCCAACGGAGAGTGAGTTAGCACCCAGAAAATTAAGATAACACTTACTTTTTTGATAGACAGTTTGATAGGTGTAGGCCCTCTTATACCCCGTGATTGATGGTAGCTTGATATTGTAGAGTGGGCTTGTGTTTGGGTATGGTTCTGACTTGTTTCCCAGCTCCAGCTAAGGGTCTAGTACCACTGAGTGGATCAGTTAGCCAAATCAAGAGCAATTGATTCCTCACCATGGCTGTGTACCACTATTGCACTTGTATGGGTATCACATCCGGTTAATTGTTGCTACTTAGGTTAAACAATGTGTTGCTTGGACAGATCTTGGTCACTTCCCCCAGTCGCCTATGTAGCGCCTTCTGGCACTAGACACGCTGACTGTCTGGGGACTGACTCTCTCCTGGCTTCCAGCCATGTCATTCCATTTTACGTGTCAGCTGCGTATGGAGTCTTCAGCAATAGGGTCTTACGACTGGCCTTTGGTGGGTCATCAATTACTCTGACAGAAGTCTGTCATTGTTTTGGGAAACCTTGTAGGTTTCTTTGATCAAAAGCTCATTGTGGATTGTAGGCCCAAGCTGGAAGTGGGGGTTACAGGTCAGTGTCCACTAAGAAATTGAGGAAAAAGATAACTAATATACAAGAGTTAGAGAGAAGAGAGATAGAGGGGAGAGGGGGAGAGGGAGGGAGGGAAGATGTAGGAGATTTAGGTCAGTCTTGATCCTACCCTCTCCAGTGTCTTGTGGTTCAGGTGTTTCCTGTAAGGGACTAGTGAAGGTTCAGTCATTTGGTCTGTCTTTTAGGAAGTAGAATTTTATGGTACCATTGCCGTTTGGGTCTGGATTACTGTTTTCCACCCTTTGATTCCCTCCCCGCCCTCCCATCCATCTTATTGTCTAGTCCATGAGGTACTTGCTGGGTATGTAAGGCATCTTGGGCAAATTCAGGTTAGGTGTTGCAGATGAGTGAGACTACTGTTAAGAATACTGGTACTGTGCTTGTTAGCTTTTAATTTGCTTTAGGGACTGTCTGCTATCTTGCCCATTTTAAAGACATGTTATATAACAAACATGGTTTTCCAATTAGCTAGCATACTGGATCAGATTCAGCTACTCCCCAAAAAATCATTTTCAAAGCCACTGATACCAATTTCTAGGGGCAAGAAGAGTCTTTATAATTTAAAGAACTTTAAAGTATTTGTAAACCCTCAAAAGTTTACTTTTATTGGCCAACTTACATAGAATTTATTTCCTCAACAACTTAAAAATGATATAGTTGGTTTGGAGAGATGGCTTCATGGTTAAGGCACTTCCCTGCAAAGCCAAATGACCCAGTTTCAACTTCCCAGGACCTACATAAGACAGATGCACAAGGTGGAGCATGGGTCTGGAGTTAGTTTGCAGCAGCTGAAGTCCTGGCATGCCCATTACCTCCCTCTCCCTCTTTCTCTCTATCTCTCTCTTCCTCTTTCTCTCTCTCAAATAAATGAATAAATAAAAATATATTTTTAAGATGATATAAATTATGAAAGAGAACAGTGTTTTTCTGTAAAATGTAATTTGAAATTATATAGATTTACCAGTGACACACACATATTGAAATGCTGACTTTATCTTCAAAAGTAGGAAATCATATAAGAGAGTTGGTGGTATATGAAGTTCGTATTAACATTAGCAAACTGTTCTTCTATGTGTTGTTTCTTTAAGTAAGAGTCACTCATATTTATAACTAAATTTATAGAGAAAATGGCATGTATGGAATATTAGTATATGTTGTCATATATGGTGAAATTAAATTTGGTTCTTTTAATCAAATTCAAGATTACTCAAGAGTCTCAGTGCTGGAAAATTTGGATAATGTTTCCTTATAGAAATTTTTCATTTAGTGCTATATCAACTGTGATAATTTTTCACCTACCTGGATATTTACTTTGCTTTTTTATGCAAGGATTTTCAGCAATATCCCCCAATTTCAGATTTTGTCTTGCATACTAATATAAATTTCATTTTGATACCAGGGAAACCTCTTTCTATTTCAGTGGTTAATTTTTAAGAGTATTTGTATAAAAAATATTGTTGAATTACTACCATAGTTTTAACAAATGGACTATTAATTGTTATTTGCAAAAGAAATTGTGAGGTGTTATGAAATTAAAAGTACCAGAAATGGGAATAAAGACAATTCATCAAATTCATCCTCACCTTCCTAACTATAGTTTCAAATCCAGTTTGCCTCAGCTATGTTCATGATTAGAAAGCAAACATTTATGATCAAATTCAAATGACTGTCTAGTTTCTGACTATATAAGATAAAAAGGTGCTGTCCTAGTCAATGAAAGAG
Source organism: Jaculus jaculus (assembly GCF_020740685.1). NCBI lineage: Eukaryota > Metazoa > Chordata > Mammalia > Rodentia > Dipodidae > Jaculus > Jaculus jaculus. The sequence continues at coordinate 102,803,444 of NC_059105.1, forward strand.
CTAATCAATCATGATGAGTTAGGGAAATGTTTATTTCAAGAATATATATATTTATGAACCACATCATGTATTGGTTATCCACAGGCCTACAGCACATAATGGGTCATCTTCTAAAATGATACTCCAAGATGATATTAATTATTGAAAATATTTTTATAACTCACCTTTTAGATTTTCCTTTTTATTGAATAAAAGTAATTCCATTGTACTTTAATCCTATAGACATATTCAGCCAAATAACTATTATTCCACTGTACTTTCCATGTTGTTTAAACAATCAATTTTCCTGTTAATTTTTTTCATTTATTTCTTTGACAGAAAGAGAGGAGAAAAGTGCAGAGAAAGAATGAGAGACAGAGAAAGAGAGAGAAAGAATGGGCAAGCCAGGGCCTCCATCTTCTGTAAACAAACTCCAGACATATGTGCCACCTTGTGTGTCTGGTTTATGTAGATGTCTTGGGGAGTTGAAACTGGATACTTTGGCTTTGCAGGAAAGTGCCTTAATGGCTAAGCTATCTATTTAGGCCAAAAGAACTCATCTCAACACTCTGGGAGGTTTCTTAAATTTAAATTCAGTTTTGTTAAAATGTTTTGACATCTTTGATGATATTTCAGTGTTCCTTATTACATAGCTGTTCCTCCTCAGAAGAGAAGATACATATTAAAAACTTGCAGGCTGGAGGGATGGTTTAGCAGTTAAGCACTTGCCTGTGAAGCTTAAGGACCCCGGTTTGAGGCTCTATTCCCCAGGTCCCACATTAGCCAGATGCACAAGGGGGGCGCACGCATCTAGAGTTCGTTTGCAGTGGCTGGAGGCCCTGGGGTGTCCATTCCCTCTCTATATCTGCCTCTTTCTCTCTCTGTCACTCTCAAATTGATAAATAAAAATATACAAACAAAAAAATTAAAAAAAAAACTTGCAGGATGGCTAAAGCAGATAAGTAACAGTGTGTTAATTGGTTCAGAAGGAATAGATTGTCATACAGGTAGCTGATTAAACATAATTTCTGGCTGTGTCTGTAAGGGTGTTTCTGAAGACAGCATTTAGATGAGTAGTCTAAGTAAAACTATATAGTGTCACCACTGATGAAGAGTGTCACTTGAGCTGAAGACATGGCTTAGTGGTTAAAGTGTCTGCCAAGCCTAAGGATGCATGTTTGAGGCCCTAAATCCCATGTAAGCCAGATTCACTAGGTGACACATGTACAAAGTCACATGGGACTTACATCTGAAGTTCAATTGGCATGGCTGGAGGCCCTAGCCAAATTCTCTCTCTCTCTCTCTCTCTCTCTCTCTCTCTCTCTCTGTCTCTCATAAAAAGGAGTGTCACCTAACCCGTGCAAGCTTCAGATCACACAATAAAATGGAGAAAGTATAAATTCTCTCTCTATGCTGTGACACACGCTAATTTGTATCCTAAGACAACAGTGTTCCTTTTTTGTAGATTTTCAGACTTGCCTCAGGACTTATGCTACTACCCAGGCCTTTGTACTTGTACTGGACCACACAACAGGCTTTTCTGGACCCCTAGCTTGTGCCAAACTCTAGGACTTTGCAAGTACCTTTCCCTTAACTGTGAGTCAATATCTCAGAATGTATCTCTTTACATGTATCTACGTGCCTATCAACATCTATATTCTATGGACTCTCCTTCAATAAAGGTCTCTAATACAACTTACATGAAACTGAACTGCAGGAAAGATTCAAGTAATATTTATTTTAGTTGCTATCCTTACTGGTGAAAGATAGAATCTCATAGTTGTTTTAATTTGCATTTCCCTGATGATTAGGGACGTTTTGCTATTTGCATTTCTTCCTCTGTGAACTGCCTATCCAGTTCTTTGCCTCATTTTGTGAGTGGATTGCTTGACTTTTTATAGTTTAGGTATTTGAGTTCTTTGTAGATTCGAGAGATTAGGCCTCTGTAGGTTGGATATTCAGCATATTTTCTCCCATTCTGTGGGTAATCTATTGCCTCTGCTTTTTGTATGTTTGTCTGTGAAGAAACTCTTCAGCTTCATGTGATCCCATTGGTTGAGTTATTGTTTAAGATCCTGTGCTACTGGGGTTTTGTTCAGGAAATCTTTTCCCATTCCTGTATCATGGAAAGTTCCTCCTAACTTTTCTTTCAGTACTAGCTGAGTTTCCAGTCTTACATTGAGGTCTTTGATCCATTTGGACTTGAGGGTTGTGCATGGCAAGATGTGTGGATCAAGTTTCAATTTCTGGCACATGGTTATCCAGTTTGTCCAGCACCATTTGGTGAAGATGCTGTCTTTTTCTCCAGCCTATATTGTTAGGGCCTTTGTCAAATATCAAGTAGCTGTAGTTGCTTGACCCAAAGTCTGGGCCCTTGATTCTATTCCAATGGTCTATACTCCTGTTTTTATGCCAGTACCATGCTGTTTTTATTACTATGGCTTGGTAATATAGCTTTAGATCAGGTGTGGTAATGCTTCCAGAGGTATTTCTTCTGCTGAGGATATGGTTGGTTACCTGAGGCCTTCTGCCTAGCCTTATGAATTTTGAGATCATTTTTTCTATCTCTGTGAAGCTGGTGAAGATGTGGAGAATTAGGAAAATCCACTGTTGGTGGGAATGTAAGATGTTATAACCACTTTGGAAACAATAAGAAGACTCCTAGAAACGCTGACTATAGAGTTAAAAACAGACCCAGTTATTCCCTTAATGGGCATGTACCCTAAAGCTTTCAAGCCTCAGTCCAGAGTATTTGCTCAAACTTGATTATAGCTGCTTAATTCATAATAGCTTAGAGCTGGAATAAACCCAGATGTCCATCACTAAACAAATGAATAACTAAGATGTGGTATATCTACATGATGGAATTCTACACAGGAGTAAGAAAAAATGGCATAATGAATTTGAAGCAAAATGGTCAAACATGGAACAAATCATTCTCAGTGAACTCATTCAATCACACAAAGATAATTACCACATAGTCTCACTCATCTATAGCACTTAACCTGAATCTACCCAAGATGCAAACATACCTAGCAAGCATCTCGAGGACCAGATAATAGGGTGGGTGGGGAGGGATAAGAGGGCAGAGGAGAGAGTGGGGGACACAAAACTGGACCCAAATGGTGATGGTACACAAAATTCTACATCCTAAAGGACAGACTAAATTGTTGAACTTTCACCAGGCCCTTAGAGAGAACACCTGGGTGACAAGGCCCTGGAGAGTACTTGATGACCCACCAAAGGTTAGTGGTAAGACCCTATTGCTGAAGACACCATATGCTGTTGACATGTAACATGGAGTGACATGTCTGGAAGTTGGAAGACAGTCAGTCCCCAGGCAGTTAGCACATCTAGTGCCAGAAGGTGCTACATGGGCAACTGGGGGAAAATGACCAATATCTGCCCAAGCAACTCATGGTCTAACCTACCTAGCAGCAAATAACCTGTTGTGATGTTCACACAAGTGCAATAGGGGTGCCCAGCCATGGTGGGGAACCAACTGCTCTTGATTTGGCTAACTGATCCGCTCAGTGGAACAAAACCCATAGCTGGAGCTAGGAAAAGAGTCAGAACCAGATCCAAAAATAAGCCCGCTCTCCATTATCAACCTAACACCAATTGTGGGCTTCAAGAGAGCCTACACCTATTAAATTCTCTATTTAAAAAAAAGATGGTTATCCCATTTATCTGATGCTAACTTTATTCTCCGTTGGAGAATCTGCTTCTCTTTTTCAGATAGATGCAGATCTAGCTGAAACTAAGAATAATTTGCAAAATAAGCAAGTGTTAAGTGTGCTGTTTTCTTGGTGAACCTGATACCAGCACAAGGGTGAAGGAGATGACACAGAGAACAATCAGCTCCTACCAAATCATATATCCAGAGACAAAGAGGCTCCCACGGCCTCATCACTGAAGCCGACCTAAAATGAACCCAGCATGGCTCAAGGAAATTTGTGGAAGAGAGGGCAAAAAGCACGTCAGAGCCACATGTTGGGTCATGATACACAGAGACATTTCCTTCTACCCATAACTGATGGCTATCCCCACAATGCATGACCCATATACTCCAACAAGGAGGGTCTAAGTGGAGGGGGAAGGACAGGGAGGAGGCTAACAATGGTATCAACTTGACTGTATTCACTGAGCACAAAACATTATATATATATATATAATTTTAGTGACAAAAATAGAGATAAAGAAAACAGCAGTTGCCTACTACCTCTGCCTCATGCCTTCCCCACTATGATGGACTATATCCACTGAAACTATCAGCTGAAATAACAGCTTCCTCCCGTAAGTTGTTCCTTATCAAGTATTCACTTACATTCACAAGAAAAATACCTAATACAATTCATGACTAGTTAAATCAGAAATACTTAACTGTTGTCCAACCAGCAAGCAGTAGGAGAGCTCTGAAGTGATTCCAAACCTGGAAAAGAATCATAAGAGTTGCTCTCTTCCATTTCTATGCCATGTTCTTACCATCATCCACCAGCTTAGCACTTGTTAGCTCTGATGTGATAAGAACTAAAATCCCATAAATGTAAAACATGCTGAAATATTTTAATGAGTATTCTTTTTAGTAAAGAAGAGGAGGCTATATTTAAACACAGAATTTCAGACTTACAACAGTACTTACTATTTTTGGGTTATGTGTTTAAAGAAGACGAAATATATTCTCTTAAATAAAACTGTCCTGACTGACTTGGAGGAGAATATAAAATGCTATGTGGATTCCAATACCAGTCTAATAGTTGAGGTTTATATTCACTTATACAATATGATATTTAAAAGCTTAAACCAATAGGGATACTTTTAATACCTCATCAATAAACCTTTCTCTGGATCATTTAAATGTTTGAATAGAAAGTAGCTGTTTATAGAAAAATTATGTGCCATAAAATATACTTGTAAAATTTTACAACCAAGCATGAGTTTTCAGCATCTTCCCTCAGACACATCACATGCAAATTTTTGACTCACTTAATACTGCCTTTAGTAAAATTTATTTCTCTCATCAATTAGATGGAGGGACATAGACCTTAGTTTGAAATTATGTTTTTAGCCGGGTGTGGTGGCACACGCCTTTAATCCCAGCACCTGGGGGGCAGAGGTGGGAGGATTGTCGTGAGTTCAAGGCCACCCTGAGACTCCATAGTGAATTCCAAGTCAGCCTGGGCTGGAGTAAGACCCTACCTTGAAAAACCAAAACAAACAAACAAAAAAATTATGTTTTTAAGAAGAAAAAATTCACCTGTACATGAAATGAAAAATATTTATTTTTTTTTATCATGATGGGAAAATGGTTATAATTATGAACAAGTTCTTTCAGGTAATAAATGAATATTTCATAAGATGCTATTTTTTACTAACTGTTATAATCATTTTTCCTGATTGTGTTCTCCAACTTGCCAATAACAACATTTTAACATTCTTAGGGAACAAGGTATGCTCTACTCTGTGGCCTCATATTTCACTTTAATATCCATTCATTTTCGATAGCTCAGGCTCTTGAAGGCCTTGCAGAAACACTTTGTCTCTCGTGAGATGTCAGTTTAAGTGTGATGTATTATTCAGCCTAGTAAAGGAGGTGTAACCACTCAGTAGCAATCATGGGACTCATGAGAAAAAGTGTACAAACATCTGGGACCCAAAAGTCATTTCACTGGCTAATAGTGTTGGGGCCTTGTTAATGGATCTTATTTAAAGTACAGGACAGTACTTATACATTTTAAAACCCTCTCTAATATGAGTAAAAAGATATTCTATTTCAATTACAGTACTGTGCCCAGTGCCAAAAGCAATGGCAGAACACCTTACTGCTATTTCTGAAGGTGACATCGTAGAAAGGGAGCCAGAAGCATGAATGATGACACAATTCCCAAAATATTCTGAAGTCAGTTAACATACTCAGCATTTATCTGGGGCATCAGGATAATAATATACATAGATTATACATGGACTGTAAACTCAGAAGACCTGAGCCAATATCCTGTTCTGTGAACATGAATAAGTTCCCTGACTTTCCTATGTCAAAACTTCTTCATAAACCAGACTATATTATTTCTCAAAATATTACCTATTTCATCCTGAGGGGGAAAAATACTCTTCTGTTCATTGCCTTTGGGTTTAGATGTGTCCCATTTTGACCAATGAAATATGAGTCAAAAGGATAATGTCAGTTAAAATCAATCACATTAAAAACATGTCATGGCTCCACTATGATCTCTTTTGCTTTTCCTATCAGGCTCATAGTCTCCTGGAGGGAAGCCAGACCTTATACTTGAACCTATGGAGCAAAACTACAGTTCACCCATAACATGTGAAACAAATAAGTCTCTGTGCATTTAAGTTGAAAGAAACTTACACAAATTGCAGATAATAACAACACTCTACAAAGTAGGTTATCTCAAACTAAACACAACTCCTAAAAATATTTTAGATATTTGCCCATAGATAACATTGTTATCTATATGTCCATAGATAACATTGAATGCTAGCCATTGTTGATATGGATATGAAATATATCTAACTCAAAAAAACCCATGTTGGTGATGATGGAATCATTCCCTGACAAATACATGAAACACTGATGCCTACTTCAAAAAAAAAGTAATGACTTAGGATTTTGCTTTGTCTAGATAATGCATATATGTAATTTGGCTACATTCATCCATTCACAGTTTTCTTTAGGGGCTAAGTAGAGTTGCCAGAGTAGATATTAGAGTATGTGTCCAGTATGAGATCTTTAAGAGCAATCTCTTCTTTTCCCAAGTTATTTTAAAGAAGGGTTGCCTATATGGAATTTTCCATGTCTTCATTCTAGCAAATTAAAACAGGGGAGCCATTGTTATATTGTAATTTCATTTAAAAATGAGCCATTTTTCATAAAGTACATTCCATGAAATAGCTAAAGGCATGTTTTAAAAATGAAACTTTTTTTTTCCTGAAACTTAGATGCCCCTGGGTGTTCTGTTTCATATTTGTCAACTATAATCTGGAAGTGTATGTTGTCCAAGTCTCACAGTCACACTACACTACTTTCATCCTCCTTCTCTTCAACTTTTGGGTTCTAAACTACTTATGAAATCCATTTGACAACATAGCAATATTTGGTTGTAATCATTTTTTTTTTTCAGTTTGAGTGACCCTACAGAAAAACTGGATGAAGAATCAGTGTACTTAGGGTTTACTCCATATCTGTGATTGATTGACTATGTGTCTTACATAGGTCACTATACTTCCCAATACTTTCCATTTTCTCATTAGTAAGGTTGAGAACAATAGGATTTGTCATAAATTTATTTAAATAAAATAATGTACCAACATATTAATTCTAAGATCATCAGGATCTATCTGTTGTTCACTTTCCCAATTTCTCCATACCTTTATTCCAGGCTTCCTACATATATTAACTAATTTAAATTTCACAAAAACTTATATAAAATCAGAACTATTATCATCTTCCTTTTACAGATGAAGCAACTAAGTCAACTTAGTAAGAATCACATAATATTATTAGAAAATCCAGAACTTATGTTCTAATTATCTGGCATTATCTTTTCTGTTGGATATTGAGCATACCACCATATTAATAACAGCAGAAATTACTATTTAAGCTTGTTAGAAGGTATATTTTAACTAAATTGCTTAGAATCCTTAGTGTTTTGTGAAACAACTCTCTACGAAATAGCAGTCAGCAGCTTGGAACAGTGGTAAAACTGAGCTTTTGGAATCTTCTCAGGAGTCACTACTGGAATTCAGTGTCCATCTTTAATAGAAAACAAAACTCATCACCAGTAGCCATTTTCCAGAGATTAATCACCCAGATGTAATTAAAGATGGACACTGAATTCCTGTAGTGACTCCTGGATGTACAAAATGGTTCTATAAAAATTACTTAGTCTTTGTAACATGCTTGACAGTATATATGTTGATGTGGTTGTCTAACCACTTGAATTACATTTCAAGAATTCCAGTGGATGCTTATAGTACTCAGGCCTGAATACGGTATATTTTTCCCATATAGCTACTGAGTGGATATTCTAGGCAAAGAGATGAGCTATCTTTTAGTCAGTTCAGAGAAGGATGTTATGAGATTTCATAACGATACAGAGAACAGGACACAATTTAAAGCAACATGGATATATTTATTTCTGAAAATTTCCATTTAATATTTGAGGACCTCTATTACTTATGAATAACTGAAACTGTGGAAACCAAAACCATATATGGGAAATGACTATACCCTATTTTACAAGTAAACAAAATGAGTCACAAATTAAAAGTATGGCCCTCTGTCCACTAGATGACGTGGCTTTGTCAATATTTGACCTGAGACTTGGGAAACATTTCACCTTTCCACTGTAGGTCAAGAGGTGGCTGAGAGTCAAGTCTGGATTACTATCTATTTTTTCTGAAATTGTACTGTAAAGAAGGTTTTTGTACTTTTTGGTAGTTATACTGTAAAATTTAGAATCTAAATGATCATGTGATTAATGCATATTAACTGTAATATTTCATTCTCTTGGTTCACAATATCTCAAGTAAGCTACAACACTAAAAGATTCTAAAAATAGCCCCAGTCTTTAATTTTCATGGGGTGTGTCTATGCATTTTTAATTAGATCAACACTATTTTCTACCACCATTCCCTCTAGCAGAACAGCAGGTGAGTCAACAAAGAACCTGGTTTATAGTTTGTTTTGTTTTAGCTTGTTGCATTTGCCAGCTATTTCTCTTCCAAAAATTTCTGCCAGCACTATGTGGCAACGTTAGACTGCCAGAATGGAAGTTGCATTGCAATGCCCAGGAGAAAAAGCCTTTAGGAAACTTCACATAATAAAAATCTTAATTTTCATTATATTCACTAGGACTTCAGGTCCACCTAAGATTCCATAGCATCCTTGGAGACCTTTTAAATGTAGTAAAATGTCTACCTCGGGTAAAACTGCAACACTTTAGAGCAAAGGTTTTGTAAGTGGTTGTTTATAATGCATGTAGGATTTGAAAAGTACATTTTTCTTCATCTGGAAGATATGTCTTATTAAGATGGCATACACCCTTGGAGGCAATATTACTTTTTCAATAGTTCAAGCTTGCAATAACACTATTTCTTGTGAGGGAGGCTCAAGTACTTTTATATAGAATATCCTGATTCTATTTGAACAAATATTATTTCAGGAGATTGTAAATTTGGAGGTATAAAGAGCTGCCCAGGTTTTCCATACATAGGTAGGCTGCAAAATAGCACAAGAAGGGAAATTGTCAGCCTCTGGACAGCAATGCTAAATTGTCAAAGTACCTGGATAATGGTGTCCACATTGAATGAAGCTTCCACAGCTTAGCAGGTCCATCAGGTTCAGCTCAAACTGCTCCTACTAGGGACATGTTCAAGCTATTTTAAAGTAACAGGAATGAGTCACATAATACAGAGAAACTACCCAGAGAGTATGGAGTTCATTCAAAGGGTTATACTCCATATACCCTTCAAGATTCATCTAGTACAATTGAAGTATCTGTGGATTTGAACTACACACACACACACACACACACACACACACACACACACACACACGTACATGTATATGTATATAGAATGTATATAGAATAATATTTATTCATTTGAAAGTTCTGAGTCTGTACATGTATGTGTATACATGTTCATGTATGTACCTCAGGGATTCCCTGTCCCTACTGTCCCAGTGCTTGGATGACAAGAGAATACCACCACACTCATCTTTATTTACCTGGATTCTGGGGATCAAACTCATGTCCTCGGAGATAGGTGTATATTACAGTAACAAATGTTAATAAACTGTGACATCTTTGAAAAATAAAAACACTCATTGCATTAAATGTATAATTTTCTGATGTTTTTTAGGCTGGATGTATTTCCTGATCCTTCAGAATAGATGTATTAATGAAATCATCAGGCAACATTAGCACTACACAGACATTTAGAGAGGTTTTTGTTCACATGTGAACATAGCCAATTGTTGCTGAGAACTATTTTATAGGTATAGAATTGATCAGCTTTCTGTATAGTGGATGGTCTTTTACAGCAAGTCAGCCTTTTCAAAGGGTGCCTTATGGATTCATAATCCAAGATCTAGTTGTTCAGCCCCTTAATATGCTTAATTCCAGTAACTATCTCCAATCCACATCTGAGAATTCAAAACTTTGTCAAACATCACATACACACACACACACACACACACACACACACACACACACGAGCATGAGTGTGCCCCTATACCTTAGAAATATTCATTTCAAATCCTTAATATCAAGAAGTAACTAGGGACTGGCAAGATGCCTTAGTGGTTAAAGCCTAAGGAACTAGGTTCAATTCCCAAGTATCCATGTAAGCAAGATGCACAAAGTGGGGTATGCATCTGAAGTTCATTTGTAATGGCAAGAGGCCCTGACACACCCATGTTCACTTGCTCTCTCTCTCTCTCTCTCTCTCTCTCTCTCTCTCTCTCTCTCCCTCTCTTTCTCTCTCTGTGTGTGTGTGTGTGTGTGTGTCTTTATCTCTCTACTTGCAAATAAATAAATAAAACATTGTTTTAAAATAAAAAAGGGAAGTAACTAGAATGAGTATTCCCTAGAAAGCTGATTAATTTCTCCACTTCTTTACACTATTTCTTTCAACAAAGTGTTTTTGTTTCTTCTTTCTTAAGTAAGGGCCATAAAGCCAAGCCTGACTTGTTAGTATTTGCTATTTCTTCATACTCTGTCCTCCTTTTAATCCAGATATAAAACTCCCAGAAGAGAATGGTGCATTCACCCTCCTACTGCATCCATGAAATTTGCAGTGCTGTCCATAGGTAGGATACTGCAACCTAACCCACCAAGGCTTTTTACTTATGAAGCTATCTAGGTCTTCAGTGTGCCTGGCCAGTGTAAGTTTTCCATAGCGAGATGACTACCATTACCTCAAATACTTTCTATTCATTCACCTTATCTCCTAAGTCTTTTGCTTATCTGCCATTCTCAATCTTGGCATGACGTTCTTAGAATGCAGAAAATGAAGACTATCGTATAAGTGCTAGCAGCCTCCTTGTCCTCTTCACAAATATATGGATAATTAAATGTCCCTTTTTCTTTACTTCTGACATTTTTCTATACAAAGTGAAGCGATTTGACTAACACTTGAGCTATTACTGTCTGTGTATCATGCATACGTGTGTGCATGCAGGTGTGCATGTGCCACAGTGCACGTGTGAGGTAAGATGGCAATCTTGGGTATAGGTCTTTACCTTCCACCTTCCTTTAGGCAGGGTCTCTTATTATTCACCACCACATTTGACAGGAAAACTGGCCTGTGTGCTGCTGAGGATTCTCTTGTCTTTCCTCCAATCTTGCCATCAGAGCAAAGCACTAGCACTACAGACCCAGGGCTACAGCATCTGGCTTCTTACAGGGGTCCAGGAGATCCAAGCTCAGGTATTCTTGCTTGTATGGCAACCACTTTCTCCACTGATCCATCTCCCCAACCCCAGTGCCAAGATATTTCTTTCTTCTTTTTATAACTTACTCAGATTTCATATGAAAAAATATATATATATATATATGTATATATGTATATGTATATTCCCATATGTATGTACATATGGGCACATACACAGATAGTATCATTTTACCCTTCTCTGCTTCTTCATTCCAAGTGTTTTATTTGAGAGTTTTACTTTATGGAATTTTTCTGGTATGAGGAAGCCATAATATTCTCCTTTCAATATTGATGTTCTAAAGAAGGAATGTCCATTATTTGGCTTCCTTGAATAGATGCCAGAAGGGAGCCATATTCTTTTCGAATCAAAGATATTCAATTTTATTTATTTATTTATTTATTTATTTTTTGGTTTTTTGAGGTAGGGTTTCACTGTAGCCCAGGCTGACCTGGAATTCACTATGTAGTCTCAGGGTGGCCTCGAACTCACAGTGATCCTCCTACCTCTGCCTCCCGAGTGCTGGGATTAAAGGCGTGCGCCACCATGCCCGGCGATATTCAATTCTTACAACTGGTTTTTCCTGTCGTTTTTAAGCTGTGTCCTTCCCTAGCAACAGAATCAATACTTATCTCTTCACTATTGAGACCCAACCAAAACATCTAGAGAAAACTGTGGCAAAATCAGTACAATAATTAAGATCTACAATATCTTTGACAAAGATAAGAATCTAAATATTGAATTTAAAAATTGACTGGGGAGGTTGAACAGATTGTTCAGTGGCCAAGAAAGCTTCTTGCATAAACGTGAGAGCTTGAGATGGTCTGAGTACAACTACACAGCACCAATGTAAACAGCTTGACAAGGTAATACTCATCTGTAACCCAACTCATGTGGTGGGGCACTAATCAAAGAATCACCAGAGTTCATGAAAAAAATGGGAAGCTCTGAAGTCAATGAGAGACTATCTCAAGGAAAACAGGCAGACGAGTGATAGAAGAGATGTTTAAGTTTTATTCAAGACCCCACAGGTGTACAGGGGGGTGCCACATTGGCACATAAACACACACACACACACACATACACGCACACACCCATACTACATGTACTACACATGAAAACATGCCAAAATAACTGAAGAAAGAAAACCCAAGGAATTTAAATGGGTTATTCACAGAACAGGATACCTAGCAAAGTTAAGGGAACTCATGTTAAAATTGAACTGGTAACAACTCCTTATTCACCCTTTAAATAAAAAGTAAATTCTCTTGGGCTGGAGAGATGGCTTAGCAGTTAAGCGCTTGCCTGTGAAGCCTAAGGACCCTGGTTTGAGGCTCGATTCCCCAGGCAGGACCCACATTAGCCAGATGCACAAGGGGGCACATGTGTCTGTAGTTCGTTTGTAGTGGCTGTAGGCCCTGGCGTTCCCATTCTCTCTCACTCTCTCTCTCTCTCTGCCTCTTTCACTGTCTGTCACTTTCAAATAAATAAATAAACATAATACAAAAATTAAAAAGAAAGAAAGAAAGAAAGAAAGAAAGAAAGAAAAAGTAAATTCTCAGGACTGAATGCAAAGAATGCCATCACAGTATTATTTTGGTGAAAGAAAAGTAAAAAAATAAATTGAATGTACATTAATAGGAAAATGAACTACAGATTCATTGAAAATTACAAATTAAAAATTGATTGAAATTCATTATATGAAATAATTTCCTATTTTATTAATAAGAATAAGAAAAGCAAAATCCAGAGAAATACACAAAATACAATCTAACTTAGAGCCAAAATTAAATATGGAAATGGAAAATTAAGAACAAAAAGAGAGATGGAGAGATGGTTTAGCAGTTAAGGCTCTTGTCTGAGGAACCTGAGGACCCATATGTGACACCCCAGATCTCAAGTAGGCCAGACACACAAAAGTCAGGCAAGTGCAAGGGTGCACATGTCCACTGGGTGTCACAAGCATCTGAACTTTGCAGTGGCTGAGGTCTTGGTAGGCCAATTTTCTACCTATTTCTCTCTCACTCACTCTTACTCTTTCTAAAAAAATATGAAAAATAAACTTCCTCCTAGCATATGTGTGAGTGAAGAAGACTATAAAAAAGCAAGATGGGTTTTCTTGGGAGTACCTGGATTTGAGTGTTGGAACAAATAGAGGAAGCAAGGGTGTTAAGTAAGAGCAAGATCACTGAAGTCCCTGGCAAGACACCTTGTGTATATAAATTCACCAGTGTAATGCAGTGTGCCTTCACTGAGATGATTGAAGGATCACTGAACAATGCATTAATACCTGCTATATGCTTTTGAGAGGTGTTCAAGTTCCTTCACCTTCTGCCTTAAATCCGGCTGCCAGTTTTTCTGCTTTTCTTTACTTCTGTTGTTTTATCAACTAAGCACATATGCAACCCAACAAACAAACCAAAACCTAGTGTAAGCATATCTAAATATTTATACATAAAAATCTTCATTCTGTCTGCAATGAATCAAAATAAGATATGTTGAAAACATTATTTTCAAAGCTACATAAAATAGGCTGTCTATTTCTTAGTGTTAAGTGGATATGAAAATCTTTCTAAAAACCATGTTGGAAAATAAGCCAGTCAAACATAAGTTGAGTCATTGAATTTAATAAGGGTGGAACAAATTACATTTGCCAAGGACAAAAGGTGTATTGTTAACAGTACATGAGAATTACATGGATGTGAGGATGCTAAGATCACATTCTGTGAGTTTTGGTTCTAAACTTTTCCAAGATCTGAAATCTTTTTTTGAAATTTCCAATGGCATGCTGTTGTATAAGAGCATGTACTTAAATGTGTACTTTCAAGCTCAGCACACCACAAAATAAAATCTCACATATATTTATTACAGTCATGTTTAATCATTCTTTCTATGATGGTTTAAAAAAACTATCATGAAAACAACATTAAACTGGCAAATCTTCCAAGGAGTTCTTTATGTACATCATTCTTTTAGAAACTATAGGATATGGTTCACTTTCATAAAATCCTAAACAGAACAAATAAATCCCCAGGGAGCAATGTTTCCAGTCTTCAAAGCTGGGTTTATATCCAGTCCTCACATGTCACCTTCAGCTTCATTACAGGAGATATTTATTTCTTCAATACTGATATCTGTCAAAGTTCAGTTCTTTTTCACTGTAAAACACAAATGATTCCAGGTTGCTTGCAAATCCCCAAGCTCATTCATTAAATATGAAGGGCCAGTGGATTAGTCTATGCCTTGGAGAGAAATATAGTCTACTATGGCTGGAATAGACTGAATTCACCTACTCCTGATATACCCAGTGACATTGTAGTACCTCCAGAACATTAGCAGATGAATGTTGTCTTTCAGTAGAAAAGGGGAGAGGAAGGATGAAATGAAAAATACACTTCTGTTTATCCTGTGGGAGCTTATAAAAGACATTATCCTTTTTGACTGTTCATGCTTAAAGCAACCTTATATTTTTGTATAATACTATAGCACCTTCCTACTCAGCTTTCCAAATGTCTTTAACTTTAAATGGGTCATTAAAAAATTTGTTTTTGCTTCAATTAAATAAACAAAGAAGTGATGCTATTTATACAAGAATTTCCTGGAATTTCAAATAGCTATCCCTGCATTAAGCTTGACTGAGCTGCTATACATATGTGCTCTTATTAGTTTGCCAAAAATAAACATGTGACTGGTGTGCAAAAGGATGGAATACATCTGACTTTCATGTTTCTTTTTCTACTGGCAGCATGAATAGAAATACATGTTCCATTGCTAAGTAAACATTATTGATCTGCAACTTATACAAATCAGAAACCTATTATTTTAACTTTTTAAATAAATAATGCAAGCAGGGCTTTTGCTACCCTACTAAAGAGAAAAGAAGAGTTCTGTAATTATAAAATATTACTATATTATCCTCAGTATTGGCATTATCATATTAACAAATATTAGAATGTAAAGATAACTATAAAATTATATCTAAGTTGTTATTAGTATATCGTGATTATTTTATTTATTCAATGTGTGTGGTTTTCAAAGACATTTCATTTGTCTTTCATTTATTTTTTTTTTAATTTTGTTTATTTATTTGAGAGCAACAGACAGAGAGAGAGAGAATGGGTATGCTAGGACCTCCAGCCACTGCGAACGAACTCCAGAGGCGTGCGCCCCCTTGTGCATCTGGCTAAAGTGGGTCCTGGGGAATTGAGCCTCCAACCGTGGTCCTTAGGCTTCACAGGCAAGTGCTTAACCGCTAAGCCATCACTCCAGCCCCTCATTTCTTATTTACTAGCTTTATTTCATGTTTTGGGAGTAGAAAATGGACTGAAAATATAAGAGATGGTGATTTTTTTTTTATTCCAGTCATAGCAGGCTTAATATAATGTGGACTTTCCCTGGCCCATTCCTAACACAGAGCTTCTACTTAGAATTTTTAAGCACCATTTGTTACATTTGTGTGTATCTCCTGATTCATGTTACAAGATCTTCTACATCCCTTAGAGTCTCCAGAGTAGTGACTGTCATTTTTCTGCTAATGAGGTGACTTGTGGGTAAGGGCTCCTAGGTAGCATCAAGTGGAGATCTATAAAGAAATACCAAGGCATGACTGAAGGGTTGGGACTTTCCACCCACCCCTGTATCTCTAGAATGGGAGAGAGAGGCTTACATTTGCCTGAATTATCTGTGAAAATAAATACTATTTCCATGGAAAACAAAATCTCTTCTCTTTATCAATAATATGTTACATATTTTAATTAGTAATCAATACATAATGATTTAATCTGTTATTATGATAACTTCTCCATTAAAAAAAAATGTATACAATAGGATCTGGAGAGCTTCCAGGATGACAAAACATGTTTACAAGATAAAAAGATGGTGTATGCCAGCTT
Source organism: Jaculus jaculus (assembly GCF_020740685.1). Taxonomy (NCBI): domain Eukaryota; kingdom Metazoa; phylum Chordata; class Mammalia; order Rodentia; family Dipodidae; genus Jaculus; species Jaculus jaculus. The sequence continues at coordinate 102,819,770 of NC_059105.1, forward strand.
CACCAATGCAAAGGTTCATGTGGTCAGGGCACTTCTTCATGATAGCACTCTATGAGATCCTTTGTTTGATTGTTCATCTGAAGATTTGGTCCTATCATTTATGATATACCAACAAGCATACATAAATGTACTACTGAGTTTTCTGGGCTATTGTTTAAGCAAATTGCCAAACATGATTGGTCAGATTCATTGCTAACTACCTAGGACTTGTAATTAGCATCTGAGATGAGAGTAGTCTTGTGGAACTCAACTGATCTAAATAGAACAATTATATGCAGAGAGCTGCAATATTGTTTGGTATTAAAAACACACACTTGCTCTCAGATGTATTCGAAGGATTGGTAATTTTGCTACTTCTGTTTATTGCCATGCTGGAGCTTGAACCCAGAGCCTCAGGCAAGTATTCTGTTTTTTCCAGCTACAGAAAGACTTTTATAATGGGAAAAGAAGATAGAGGAAATTTAGTTGTTCTAAGGAGGAGAGGAAGAAAGTATTGCATATAATAAAGACATCAAAAGATTGAGCTTAACAAATTTCAGTTTCTATATTGTAATGACATTAAAGATGGCCTGAGTACTGAAGCTTCACCATGCTTTCCTTTATGTGAAAAATGACATGCAAGCTTGAGAGATATATTGATGTGCTCAAATAAAGCTTGCAGATTTCTAGACTCAGAATAATAAGTAGACTATTTCCATGGAAAACACATCACTTTTCTTTGTCAATAACATGTTAGGTTTTTATTTGATTCATGACAGTTTATGACTCTGTGTATGCTTATTTCAGTCTAGGTTTTATATAAATTATTCAGTTTATCTGGGCTAACTTTTCATGATATCCACTGTAACTTGAATAGAACATTGAATAAAGGCCTTCAACAGAGAGGGTTTTACTAAACAGTTAATTTACACTAAGCTTTACATACTCTGAATTGCTTAAGTTCATCCCAAGAGTCTTACCTCATTGTTCACACATATTTGTCAAATTACAATATTTTCACAAGGGACATAAAGCATTTGAGCTTTAAGTCTCACTAAACATGAATATACTTCCAGAATTATAACATCATTTGGGTCTAGTTAAATTAGTGCATAAATGGGTAATGGATTCACAGAGGTAGGGAGATGACTCAGTGGAAGAGGTATTTGCTGTATAAACATGAGAATTAGAGCTTGTATCTGCACCACCCATGTAAATGCTAGGATAGTAAGTTAATTATAGATACCCAGCCTATAACCCAAGTGCTTGGGATGTGGAGAATGGATATCCCTGGGGCAGGCTGGCTTCCTTGACTAGCCAAGTCAGTGAGCTATAGATTCAAACAAGAGACCCCCATCTCAATAGGTTAGGTGGACAACAATCAAGGAAGACACTTGTTTTCACTCTCTGGCCTCCAAAGGTACCCCCACACCTGTGAACACTCACATGTAAGTGCACATATATACACGTACACTCCAAAGAAAATTCAGGCAATTATTGCTAAAAAGTAATATTCACACCTAGCCCACTACACTTAAGTATATTGTGGATTTCTTTTATGCTGTAAAGGTTTTTAGATGACTAACATTCTGTAGTCCTAATCTCTACATATCAGTAATATTCAGTATATCATTTCCTCCATTTTTTTACTCTGACAATGCTTGAAAACTATGGTATGAAAACCTTCCATGTTACCAGCTATTCCTTCTTCATTTATTTCCTCCCTGATAATCAACATTTTAGAGATACCCTTGGCTCTTTTACTTTCTCAATTTTAAGTTGGCAAGTCATGCTGAAAAAAATAATTGATACTGAGAGTCTGCCTTAAACTATAATTCACCCTTTTCTGCATATTTTGATGACTCTCTAGTTAGTCTGTGTGGTAGTTTGAATAGATGTGTCCAATATATTTAGGAGTATTTCTTGGATTTCCAGCTACCTGGCTGGAGGAGGTATCTCTGGGGAAAGATCTGACTTCCAATACAAGCTATGCAGTTTCTGAATTGTGTCTGGAGTTCCTGAATTGTGTTTGTTTACAGTGCTGTTTGTGGCTTGTGGCTTTTCTCTCTCTGCTTAGTGAAGCAGGCCAGCTTCTCCTGCCATGATGGAACTTCCCCTGCTTTAATAAACCCCTTCCTCCATAACTGTGCCTGGTCTGGAAATTTATCCCAGTGACCTCTGTCTATCTACTACAGTCTCCCTTAATACTTTTCTGAATAGTTTTGAAATATTTGAAAATTCAGTACCCTACATTGACCTCTCACTCTCACCCATTGACTCCTCTCATCTTACCATAGCTGCTATGGTGCTTTATATAGAGAGAGAGCCAATAATTACAGGGGAAGATGCAATTACTGAATCTGTGTCAGCTTGATGGGAAATACATTAACATGGAAACCTTTAGATGGTATCAAAATCCCTCAGAGCTTAGTTAATATCACTCTTCTGAAAAGGATTCTTTAGATAAATTAAAATGGCATATAACTGCCACAGTAAAAAAAAAAAGTCAGTTTTATGTCAATAATTGGAGGAGAGTAAAACCTAGACACTAGAATTCTATTAGGAACTTTAATATTAGAAAATTGTAAAGTAGGCTTATATTACTTAACTAGATAAGAACCTCATTAGTATTGTCATATGTTTTTGAGGTTTTTTTCCAAATGAAGGTATAAAAATCATCTTGATATTAACAAGACATAACTACTTCATCTACCTAAATAAAGGTAAACACACTACAGCTCACATTTGAGAATTTTGTAGCCATATTTTATGCATATTAAATATTTTCTTAATTTTAGAACAATCATGAAAACTTTTATACATGAATCATTGCAAAATTCATACATGATAAGCAATAAGCATTTATTAAATATAAAGTACTTGTGCTAAGTTCCATTTGCCTGGCATATCAGTGTTTATAATCACACCTAATTAAGAAAAATAGTTTGATCTTGACCTTCATCTTGTAAATAAGAAAACATGGTAGTCAGAGATGTTAAATATCCCACAAGTTTGGGTTTTGAACCATAGACCTATCATGTTACCTACTCCTGTATAGTCAAATATAGTGAATTTATTTTGAATTTCTTATTGTCATGAGTTAAGTATGTTATTAGAGTCCCTTGCCTTGCACAATATATACAAATAATTCATTTTAAATAGCAAATTATTATAGATAGCTCAGTAATTGAGCTGATTTTACTGATCACTACAAGAGTTGGTGGAGAGCTCAATGTTGGAACTCAAGTGCTCTGATTCAAAGGGTTACTGTCAGTCACTGAGCAGGCAAATCAGTTAGTTTTTGTGAACTTTGGCTTTCCTATTTTAAAACTGGATAATGAAGCTGAGTTTTCAGTTTTTATATAATCATGCAGGCAGGCTATAATAATAAACTAAAAGCTCTGTGTATTTATCTGTACCTTTGTAACTTAAAAACATATAAAATTATACATCAATACTGAAGGAAATGTCCAGTCATGTGATTTAAACGATAGTGTACTTGAAATTCACACTTGTGCTTCAAATTCTCAATTAATACTGTTTTTCCTCTTTCTAAGAAGGAATTAATCCTAGAAAAGTTTTAAATGAGTAATATTAATGTTAAAAGTATAAATACAGTTTGTATAGGAAAAATAAAAGGGAGGAAAAGGCAAACATTCATCATAGAATTGAGGGCTCCTAGAAAGTAGACATACAGACCTTGGACACCTTTCTTGAAATATTAGTGAAGATTTCAAAATGATCATAGAGTCAGCATTTCCTATGGGTGTTAGAAGGAATTTCAAGTTAAAATAAGAGAGTAAACTATGTCCTAAGCTACTGAGGTCATGGAACTCCGAGTAGGTGTAAGAATTGAGTTTTGTAGGGAAAATTCTTTAATAATTACATGGCTCAAAAATAAAAATTTTATTACTTTTTTAATTTATCACCTGAAATAAATACAACTGACACAATATGGACAGTTTGCTGAGCAAGTTCCTCTAAGATGCAATAATAAAATAAGAACTGTATATTTAAACTAAGTAAGTTATTAAAGACAATAGAAACATGCAAATGGTCAGGGAACTATACAAATTATAGGAAGATTTGAAAAAAAATTACAAATGATAATTCCATAATAGAAAAAAATACAGTATAAAATAATGGCCTAGTGTATTGGCTAAATAGAAGATTAGATAAAATAAAAAAGAAAATATTTGTAATGAATATATTTTGGGGAGAAATGAAAGAGGAAAATGCAAATGAGAACAAAGGGCTAAAAAATATGAAAGGAAAAATTGAAATATCAGGCTCACATATGTCTGCTAAAATTTCTGAAAAGAGAAAATAGAGTTAATAGGGGAAAGTCTAAGACTATTAAAGATATGAAAGAGACTCACCTAGAGGGTGAAACAAAGGCCTGAAAGGTATCTATTCAGTAATTGAGGGAACAAAACAAAGAATGCTCTTGACCACCATAATATCCAAGGTTTGTTTGGGGCCGTATCACCTTGAGATGCTGATGCGGCAAGCATCATTATGTGGCAAAATCAAATAGATATTAACAAACTGCAGATCAGACCGAAGTCCATGGAGTAATGACTGCTGCATTAGTCCTGTGACCTCCACTAAAAATTGACCCTGCATCTGAGAAACAGGATGTGATTAATCTAATGTACAATTTTGTCATAGTGTTTATTTCAGGATTTAGGCATGTGAACCCATAAGGTCAAATCAGATGAAAGGTTTCATTAATGATTCTGGAAACCTCTTTCCTTTACCCTTCCATATGAATTTTAGTACGTTACTAGTTAAAGTCATGGTGTGACAAAGATGAAACTGACTTTTACAATACATTTGATGCAAAGAGTGATAGATTTCTTTGAAACTCTTGTGGGGTGGGCAATGGAGTCATATCCTTGAAAGAAGTATTCATGAATCTCACTTAAATTTAGAATTTTTGGGGATGACATATACTCTTTGTTTAAGCAGTTATGAATACTATTTTTGTTATTATTTACCAGTAAAAGTATTCTAAATTAGACACATGATAGATGACAAAAAGTAAATCCCAGTTTCACCCCAGGGAGTATGAAGGAGTATATCAAAAGCTGAACTTGTGAGCGTTTAAACTTAAAGTAATTGATAAAACATTACTTTAAAATATTTATTTTTATTCATTTAAGAAAGCTACAGAAACAGAGAGAGAATGAGCATACCGGGGCCTCTAGCCACTGCAAATAAACTCCAGATATCTGTGCCACCTTTTATATTTGGCTTATGTGGGTTCTAGAGAATCAAACCTGTGTCCTTTGGCTTTCCAGCCAACTGCCTTACCCACTGAGAAGTCTCTCCATCCCAAGAAAACATTATTAATTTGAAATTTGTTTGAAGTCCATTATATTTCTTTCTTCCACATAAATTAAATTTAATATAAATTAGATTTTTTATAGGCTAAATCTATGTGCATAAAAGGTAATTTATGCTGAAACCTCAATGTTTAAGGCATTGTATTAAACACAATCACACTATAGTGCAATACTGTGCATATTGTATTATATGTGCTTACTGCTATCTGTTTTAATAAAAGCTTTATGAGATTTTCTTAATGAAAAAGCACAATATGCATTTTAGTAATCATATAATATTCTAAATACCTCTATGAAACATCTTTGTCTGTGTGTGTATCCGTGTGTGTGTGTCCGTGTGTGTGTGTGTGTGTGTGTGTGTGTGTATACATGTTCATTTATGTGTGGGCATGTGAGTATATATGTGCATGTATGCATATATAGTCATCAGGGGACAACTTTTGGTGTCATTATTCAGCGCCATTGTCCATAACCTTTGAGACAGGGTCCTGGAGATAACTAACTAGACTAGAATAGCTAGCCATGGAGCCCCAGTCATCCTCTTGTCTCTACCTCCCCAACACTAGGATTATAGGAACCTGTCTCTTTGCCTGGCTTTTTATGTAGGTATTAGGTGGTAGGAATTGAACTCAGTTCCTCATCCTTTAAAAGTAAACACTTTACTGATAGAGCCATGTGCTCATCCATCAAACCCTTTTATAATGATACCTAACCCCTTTCACAAGACTCCTTCATTGTATAACTGCCTCTAGATAGTGCCATACTGTTCAAACATTCAAATATATCAGCTTCCCCCATACCCTACAATCATAGGAAAAAGTTATTTCATTCTCATGTGAGACAACATGTTTGAACATAAGCAATACTTTCAAAAGAGAGTATTCTGCAATTGATATTGCAAAAAGTTAACACTTTTATATGTCTTATATTAACAATGTAGATGTCAACACTTCAAGAGAAGACAGACTTCTGTCAGAGCACTTGATTACCCACCAAAGGTTAATGGTAAGAACCTACTGCCAAAGACACCATATGCTATTGGTACAGAGCATGGAAAGACCTGGTAGAAATCTGGAAGAGAGGCATTCTACAGACAGCTTGTCTAGTGCCAGAAGGTGCTACATGAGATACTGGGGGAAAATGGTTAATATCTGTCCAAGCAACTCGTGGCCTAATATATTTGGCAGCAAACAACTTGACGTGATGCTCACCCAAATGCAATAGTGGCACACAGCCATAGTGGGTAACCAACTGCTCTTGAACTGGCTAATGGATCCACTCAGTGGAATGGAAGCCATAGCTGGAACTAGGAAACCAGTCATAACTGTATCCAAAAAATGAACCTGCTCTCCAATATGAAGCCCCCACCAATCATGGTCTACAAGAGGCCCTACACCTATTAAATTCCCTCTAAAATAATAATGGTTATCCTGTTTATCCAGTGCTGACTTTACTCTCCATTGGAAAATCTGCTTCTTTTTTTCAGATGGGTGCAGAATCTAAGGAGAGATTCAGCCTATCATACCTCACTGGGCCCCAGCTGAAACCATAGAGTAGTTGGGGAAATGAGCAAGAGTGATACTTTCTTGTCAAACCTGGTACCAGCATGAGGGTGAAGGAGATAGACACAGATAACACTCAACTCCTACCAAACCAGATATCTGGAGACACAGAGGCTCCAAAGACCTTATCACTGACTAGACTTCTGAAGTGAACCCAACATGGCTCAGGGAAATTCACAGAAAGAGGGGCTGGAAAGATTGTTATAGCCACAAATTGGGACATTATGCCCAAAGACATCGCATCTTCCCTATAACTGATGGCTACCTCCATAATGCATGACTCACATTCCCCTAGGAGGAGGCTTCTTTCTGAGTTGGGAGGACAATGAGGAAGCTTATAATGGTGCCAACGTGGCTGTTTACACACTGAATATGTACATATCTAATAACAAAAATAAAGAGAATAATTTCCAGAAGAAGTCATATTGTGATGCAAAATATGCATATAGTTCAAAAGTTAGCAAATATACGATTAAAACAATGTTGGTTTAAATAACAAAGAAGAGTTATCAAACATATAAGCATGAACTAATGATCCATTATTCATAAAATATTACTCAGAACATTTAAATGAACTGGGCTTTAAGGCATATTGTAGTGTTCTAATTTCTCTCTATGCTGTCTTCACTATTAAGGAAGTAGAGTCAGTATGACTTCAGTAACATAAGATATATCAACCTGCCCATTTCTAAAAAAGAATGATAGAAATTAACATTCTCAGCATTGTTGTATCATTTTTACATTTTTATTTATTGATTTTCAGAGAGACAGAGAGAGTGGAAGAAAGAGAAAATCAGCATGCCTGGGCCTTCTGCCACTGAAAACAAACTCCAGTGATGTGCATTGGCATTGTGTAGGTACTGAGCTATTGAACCTAGAGCAACAGCCTTTGCAAGCAAGTGACTTTATCTGCTGAGCCCTTTTTGTATCTTTTGAAAACTAATAGTCGTATTTTAAATAGGCAATGTGTTCCAAGCCTCATGGGTTTGAACACTTGGTCAACAATTGGTGGTAATGACTTTATAGGTTTGAAGAACGTAGAAAGTTGAACTTTAATAGAGGATGTTGTGACTTTAATCTACCCCCCATAAATTTATGTGTTAGGAGTATATAACATATGTTTTGATTTTACTGGACTCACAGTTAAAATAGTCTTAAATATCAGTGAGACTTTGGAATTTTAAGCGGTGTTAAAACGGGTAAAGCCTTTGGCAACCTTTGAAGTTGAACTCTGGAAGTTGAATTGTGAGATTGTGGTCATAAGCCAGGAACAGAATGTGGTGGTTTGAATGTAATGTCCCCATAGCCTCAGGTGTTAGTGCTTAAGTTTCCTGCTGAATTACCACCTAATAGAGTATTTGAGAGGTGTAGCCCTGGTAGAGGAAATATGTGACCAAGGGAGGATTTAACCAGCCTTGTGTGTTTAGAGTCAGCTCGTGGTTTTCCTTGCATTCTGTTGTCACTCCCCTAGAAATGTATGATGAAGTGAGCTAGCATCATCTGCTATGAAGAAGCTTTCCCTGGATCATGTAAACCTAGAATAAACACTTTCCTCTTGGTTGGCATTTGTCTAAGCAACGTAAAGGTAACCACAATAGAAAATTGGTATGAAGAAGTAGGTTATGTGATACTGACTGTGTGGCTTTTGGAACTGATTTTCAGGAGGAGTAACGAAAGATTTGAAATATTGGCCTAAGAGACACCTTACAGTGAGTTCTAAGATAGAATTTGATAGACCATTCTGGTAAGAGTTGAAAGACCAAAATGCAGTGAAAACTATGGCTGCATAGGTTTTGCTTATGAGGGGAAGAATGAGCTTTGTCCAGACTTGGCTAGAGGTAGTTTGTGTGAGAGGTTTATTGCGTTCTTCTTGTATCCTGAAACTCATACAAGGTTGTATTGTGTAGAAATGAACAGATGTGAGCAGATGATATGGCACAGAAAGAAAGAACATTTGGGGCTGGAGAGAGTTCATTCAGCTGCAATTGTTTGAGAGATGAGTACTGTTGAGATTGGGCCAGCTGATCTGCATTGACCAAGAAGAATATTGACTGTTGAAAATAGAGGATCTGAATGCTGAAAGCATGTCATGCTCTTCCAATTCTACTAAATAGGTCACTGGGCCTTGAGGTTCTATAGCCCAGTCCCACTTCCTGTTTTCTATTCATTTTTGCTTATTGACTGCAATGCAAAGTGGCCAGCTACATCCTGCTCCTGCTACCATGCTGTTCCGACCTTAATGACTGTATCCCTTTAAAGTATAAACCAAAATAAAATCCTCCTCCTTGTTTATTATAGATTACTGGTCACAGTAACAAGAAACGTAACTAATATGATGATATACATCTTGTTTACTATTTTAGTTAAAGATTCTCATTTGAAAATTTAAGTTAAGGACATAAAATAATATTACAAGAAAAGTAATTTGTCTTAGAGTCAAATGTAGCTGATATTCTGAATGAGTATATTAAGTATATCTTTATTTTACAGATTAACCATTTAGAATCTTAAACTAAGGAACTATTAGAGATGGTATGTACACAAGTTTATCACTCTTTCTCCTTAAAATAATTAAATTATTTCCACACAGACCAAGAACATATATTAAATGCCAGCTAAAAGTCCAACATTAAAAAACTATTACTAGCATCTGATCATTAAAAGAGTTACATATTCTTTGTTATCACATGTTTGCAAATATAGTATAGAACCAGACTGTGGAAATTCCAAATAAAGACCTCATATCTTTCAAAAAAGACAGACCACAGTTAATTAATTGAGTGTTGGCATGTTGCCAGGTCACCACTAACTCATCAGACCATGATTCAACAATAATGAAGAAAGCAGTGAACTTAGTAGGTTAGATCTTTGACAGCTCCTAGACAACATTGAGTTTATTCAACAGAAATTTTAGAGGCAGAAGGACAGAAAGCACCAGTGTAATGACAGATAAAAGTATTAATTTTCTTTCTTTCTTTCCTTCTTTCTTTCTTTCTTTCTTTCTTTCTTTCTTTCTTTCTTTCTTTCTTTCTTTCTTTCTTTTTACTGTAAGGTTTGACAATGAAGATCAGCAGTGAGCAGTTGATCACCTGGATTGGTTGTGTAACACTGTCACTCAAGTGTATGCTTTTTGCTCAGCTGGTTGATTTCCTAACTGGCAGGCCTTCCTGGCCATTCAGTCTGTTGGCAACTATTATTCTTCAGCAGCTCTCATAGCATTTTTCAGCACTATAAAGGCTATCTGGGATGGACCTGTATTCTATCTCTGTTCCAGCATGGTTTTCTTGTGTCTGACACTGTGGTTTCTTCAACAACAGGGACTTACCTTTTAGCTCTTGCAGGCAACCATGTATTTTGGCAATGGCCTATTATTTTGGGAACCTGTGTCTCCTTGATCAACAGCTCTCTGTTGGGGGAAGGGAATTCTGACTATAGAAGTTACCAGCCAGAGCCCATGGTTTTAGGGTTATGCTTTGTCCACCCTTTAAGGAGCACTATTAGGGTCCCAACTCCCCCTTATTCAGGGTAATGACTTGTAGAATGGTATCCAGGAAGAAGATTTCTGAAGAACTGATTAATGTTGCCATTAGATTTGCAACTCTTCCTCACTCCCTACCCTCAAAGACCTTTTAACACATAAGACAAGCTTAACCATTTTTTTCTCATATTTTATTTTTATTTATTTACTTGAAAGAGAGGGAGAGAGAGGGGGCAGAGAGAGAGAGAGAGAGAATGGGCATGCAAGGACCTCTAGCCACTGCAAAGAAACTCCAAATGCATCTGCTACCTTGACCATCTGGCTATACATGGGTATTGGGGAACTGAACCTGGTCCTTTGGCTTAGTAGGCAAATGCCATAACCACGAAGCAAATTCTCCATTCCAAGCTTCACAACTTATACCACACAAAGTTCTCCTCTTGTCTTTGTGGCTATTTATGCTATATGTCGCTTCATGACTCTTGTTCAGAGCTCAGAACTCTCCCAAAGGGAGATGCTATATTATACTTTCTCTTTTTTCATAAAATTTAATTTGCTGTGTGGAAGAATGTTGATAGTACAATTTGACATATTGCCCTCATTTCCCTCTCAGCTGCTTCCTCATAATCACATCCCAGTTGCAATCTTTTCCCTTGTAACCATATGGTAGAATATGAAATCTTTCTAATCAGATGATTTCTTTTCTCTATTTTGTCTCCTCTGTATTATTTCTATTACCTGAGTATACTTTTACTAGTATATTAACAGCTCAATTTATTTTTTTCTGTTACTTTGATATCTCTTCCTTTTGTACATCATGGATTCTTTTTCATCATATCTCATGAACCAAATAAAAACATTATTCTTGTTTTATGAATATAAATACATTTTGCTTAACAAATACTTTTTTGTTCACACATATTATTTAGTCTCTCAAAGCCCAACCTAACTTAGTTCTGTGAATAATCATGTAGGTCTTATGAAGCAGGAATAGGGAATAATTAAAAAGTTTGAACCTTTAGATTATTTTAGTCTGTAAAAATGTATAAAGGTCAATTCATCCACAGATTAATCTATCAGATCTCCACCCCAAAGAGGACTGTTATTTCTATCAAAGAAGCATTCAAAAATAACAAAAATCCTAAAGTGAAAATAGTTTAAACCAAAATTGTTTTAAGGGCTGGACTCAGTATATAAGGTACTTGCCTTTAAAGCCTAAGGACCCAGGTTTGATATTCCCAGTACCCATGTCAGCCAGGTGCACATGGTGGCTCATGTTTGTAGTATTCATTTGCAGTGGTCACAAGCCCTGGCATGCCCATTGTCCCCCCATCCCTTCTCTCTTTCCCTATTTGTATCTTTCTCTCTCCTAAGTAAATAAATAAAATATTTTAATTAATTTAAATTTATTTTCTTTGCACAGAAACAATCTAAGTTTGTTCAATTTGGCCTTCCATTTTTATTGAAAATTAGTTTTCTCATAGTCTATCCCATGTCATTTCCCAAATCAAAGGAAAGACTTCCACTAAATGTTTTTTTTTTTTTTTTCTGCCTCATTTTTTACTATGGTTCCTTTTTCCAGATAAAATCAACAAAATTATATTGCCATCATTTATACAAAGTATAGTGAAGCAATCTAAGATGGATAAGTCATGGTCTGTTTTAAGTACTATGAAAAGTAACACAATATTAGAAAAAATCAAACACAATGTAAATTTTCTCCTGTATTAATTAGACAAGGTTTACTCACAACTATGTGGACACTCTTTTGAGTGTCAACTGAGTCCTATTAATTTTATGAATTTGTTTCAGTTTAAAAGATAACACAAATAACAAGTTTTGCCATTGCCTGGATTTAATGTATCATGTTTTTTTCAAACATTTCCTATGCTCCAAACAATGATATTTATAGTACTTTCCTGAATAGGAAGAGTTGTCTTCAAAGGAAAGTAGGCCTAGTAGGCAACTAAGTAATGATCAGCCTGCAAGGTTTGAAGACCTTCAGAGAAGGCATGAGAAATCCATACCCTGTAAATTACATTAACAACCCAGACACACTCTCAGAGGCAAACATAGGATGTACCACTATTGAACACTAAGGGACTGGATATTGCAAACGTATCATGCAGATGTCATGATGTGGTGTCAATTAGGCAGTGAGTCAACGTGCAGTTTAAGAACTTAGCAATTTGAGTTGTGTACTGACCTGAGAATCTTAGGTTAGAAGAATAGTAGAGAAAACTGACTAATTAGAGCCAAATACATTTCAAAATACCATATTCTAATTTTCAGAGAATAAATGATTCTATTTCAAACTAATATGCATTAGTCAAGCAGCTGTCTGTTCTGGTATTTGGTTTACTGAGATAACCAGAATGAGACTGAGTGTATTGAGAGCTGTAACAATAGAATCTTAGTAATTTAATGGCCTATTCTCATTTAAAATTTAGCTTTCTAATTAGGGTCATTTTATATTATTACTGAAAGCCTTTTAAATATGATCATTCTAACCTGCAACTAGAAACACAGTTCAAAGATCAATTTTGTTTCATTGGAAACCTATAAAAAGTCAGTTTATACCATAAAGTACTTCATAATATTATACATATTGATTGTACTTCAACCATAAATGATATAATTTAAATGATACCATCTAAATCTGTGCAAGTAGTTTTAGCCTATGAAATAAACACTAAAGTAAAAACTAGCACCTACAATCCCTACTCTGTATCAAAACTACATTTCCAGCATGGTCCTTACTCCCCATACACATGAAGACCTGTGTATAGGTTCTCAAAACTGCATACCTAATGGGCCTGGAAAGGTAGTTTAGCCAGTAAAGTATTTACTTTGAAAGCATTAAGACATGAGTTCAGTTCTTAAAACCATGTAAAAATTGTTCACCATGGCTACGCCCATCTATAACCATCACTGCGGAAGCAAAGTCAGGGGGATCCATGGGGCTTGATAGCCAGAAAACTTCACCTAATTGATGACATATAGGCCAAAAAGAGAGCCTGTCTCAAAGGAGGTATATGATATTCTTCAGGATGGCAGGAAGGTTGTTCTCTGGCCTCCAAATGTTCATGGAGATGAACAGACACAAATAAGTAAATAAATAAATATTTTTTAAAAGATAAAAGGTTCCCTTTCCAAAAAAAAAAAAAAATATGAGGGGAAAGAATCAATTTTGTATGAAGAAAACTGAAAATCCATAGTTTAGTAAGAGAAAAATACAATGAAGGAATTTTAAAAATTGATTTAAAAATTAGTTCCAGCACCATATTTTATAAATATTGGTAAGGACACTCATTTGATCATGAACATCAATATTAAGTTGCTAAGAAACTGGACAATATGATTCAATTTATTTCTCATGGTATATAGATGGCCCTGTTTTCACCTAGCATACCATATTTTCTAGGATCAATTAAATTTTAGCAGTGAGAAAAAGCATAATTTAGTATGTGATATTTGTGAAAAGCCCTTTAAATAGGTGTGATTTTTTTTCTCTGTCATATTGGCTCCTTCTTACCTGGAAAAAACTGATGCTAAATGGGACAAACATGAATTTAAAAGTCTTGTGATAATAACAGCTCAGAAGAAAAGCAGGAGCCTGCCTTTGTTGACACCATGGATCCACTATACAAACTCTAGAAATCCTATTTCTGAACTTACCTGCATGTACTTGCATATACCACTATAAAGTGGTTTCTATTGTATGTTATGGAAAGTAAATCTTAAAGTGGATACTCATTCTGAGGTGAAAATAAACAGTTAAGATAAGTCACTCAATATCCAGATCTATATCATAAAATAAATATGCCCAAGTAGCAAATTGGCGAACTAGAAGATTTACTCAAAGATCTCTCTGTGAATTAATCAACAGAATTCTGAAGGGATCTAAGAAAAACACTGAAAAAACAAAAGTTAAGAATCATATGTCCCCGATGAAGCAAAAAAAAAACCAACTGGGGAGATGTTTCAGTGGATAAATAGTGTGCTTTGAAAGCATGAAGACCAGAATTCAGAACCTAAGAACCCATGGAAAGTGCTAGGTATTGTTTTACACTCCTATTATCCCAGCACTGGGGAGGCAGAAAGAGTAAACCCCAAGATTCACAGCCACTAGTTTAACCAAATCAGTGACCATTAGGCTCAGTGAGAAATCCTGATTAAAAAAGAATAAAAAAGATACACCTATCAAACTGTCTATCAAAAAAGTGTTATCTCAATTTTCCAGGAGCTAACTTACTCTCCGTTGGAGAATCTGCTTCTCTTTTCCAGATAGATGCAGATCCTAAGAAGAGAGCTGCCCCAACATACCTCAAAAGGGGCCCAACTGAAACTAAGGACAACTGGCGAAATAAGCAAGGGTGATGTTTTCCTGTGAACCGGATACCAGCACAAAGGGGAAGGAGATCAACGGAGAGAAAAATCAACTCCTACCAAATCAGAGAGCCAAAGCCTCAGGGGCCCCCAACACCTCAGCACTGAAGCAGACCAAAAATGAACCCAACATGGCTCAGGGAAATCTTGCGGAAGAGGGGGCGGAAAGAATGTCAGAGTTACATGTTGGGTCATGATTTGCAGAGACATTTATCATACTAATAACTGGGGGCTAACTCCACAATGCACGACCCATTTTCATTAACAAGGAGGGTCTAATGGGAGGGGTAGATCACAGATGAGCCTAAATAATGGTACCAAACTGCCTGTATTCACTGAAATGAAAACTAATAAATTAAATTAAAAAAAAATAAAAATAAAAAAAAAATAAAATAAAATAAAAAGTAAAATCAGACTGGAGAGATGACTTAGCTCTAAGGTACTTGCCTGCAAAGCCTAAGGACCCATGTTCAACTCTCCAGATCCCACATAAGTCAGACACACAAAGGTGAGGCAAGTGCAAGGTCACACATGCCCACTAGGTGCCATAAACATCTGGAGTTAGATTGCAGTGACTGAAGCCCTGGCCTGCCAATACACTCTCTCTCTCTCTGTCTCTCTCTCTCTCTCCCCGCTTCTCTTCTCTAAAAATAAATAAATAGGTAAAACCAGGATGGAGAGATGGGTTAGTGGTTAAAGCACTTGCCTGGCAAGACTATGTTTTGAAATCTCCTTTCCCTATTCTCAGTGGAAATCAATATTATTTCAGTTTAAACAATGATTTAATTGTGCATAGCAATTTGAACTGCTTAACAAGGAATTATAATAAATGGAATCAAAGCATGTTTTTAATTGATGTTGATGAATTTCAATTGAAATTTGGTCACTTTGCAAATTGTTCTTTGTAATCATCTGAGTATACATATCTTCAGAGTTGGTGACAATCATTTGTGTACATATAGCTTCACAAGAGATTTAATTAACAAACATCCTAGGGGGGCGGAAAAGCTCTTCATCTCATGCCTTGGATGAATTTTAAATAAATAGCATTGTGAAGTCAAAAAAAAAAAAGAATAAAGATGGACAATGTTTGAGGACAATATTCAACATCTATTTCTGGCTTCCACATGTATGTACTCATGTGCACAACCACACAGGCAACCACAAACATATGAACATGCATGCTTACATGCAGTCACACCACACATACACACATACCAAAGAAAAGAAATCAGAACAAACAGATATTTTAGAAAAAGTTTGAATTTTAACAATGTTGAAACTAAACCACATGAATACTTACACACTGAAACTAAAACTATGTGAGTTTCATGCAAATTTAAAACCTTAAATGCATTCCTAAGAAAAATAGAAAAGCTGAAAATTACTAACTGTGAAAGACAAAGGCTAGAAAAATAACCACAAACTAAGGCAAAAGCAAGAAGAAAAGGCAAATAGGAGTGCCAAAATATGAAAGCAATGTTTTATAGGCTTTTAAGTATATGCCTTTGCCCAGATCACTGGTCTACACCCATTCTGGGGACTGCCATTCTCTCTCTAAAGAATTTATCTTTATCTCTATTACTTTAAAAAAAAAAAAAAAAGAAGAGGAAAATGAGAAAGTAATGAATTACAAACCTTGGGATGATAAAGCTATTTCTTTAGTGTTTAATGTAATGGACAAACACAGCAAATCTTCTCAGAGGGGAATAAAGAGAAACCATGTTTCTGGTAATTGTGAAGGGAGCATTTTGAAGACATTAACAATATAGAACCATATGGCTAGAAAGAAGTTCGGTATTTTCATAAGCTCTTACAGTATTAGTCTCGTCATGTACAGAGGTAAAAAGATCGCATTAAATATGTTTAGATTGTATGAGACATAAGACTTATCATTTTCAGGTAGCATATTTCTTTACATTAAACTCTCTAGGGCTCAAAAATTTCAATTGCATTTAATAATAGGTCATTGACAAAATGATGTGCATAAGTAGTAAGTTTTGTCCATATACTAAGTATGTAGAAATTCCAAGAAATAATATAAACATTGGAGATATTCATTAATGTAAAGATGATAAGTTATCTCTAATTTAATATATAATATTGATACAATAATCAGTAAAAGTCTATAAAGTTAAACCATTTAACAGATGGCAATAACAGGAATTTCTGCTTGGTTTATTTCATTTAGCATATCAAATACATTTTCATCAATATTTGACCCAGCCTTGTAGAAAACACATAATATGCAATTGTTCCACAGGTTATTTATTTGCAAAGAATCTTTGAGCTCAATTTGAAAGATAGTTCTCCTCAAGTCACTAGTATCTAGATTGCCTTCCTGTTTGACCTTTCATTCTCTGGGTGTTATAGCTGAGGTCTTTATAAAAGCAAATTTGACTGTTGTTTTCATCCCTACCAGCTTTAGCAAACTGTATTTCACCAGGAACTGAGTTTGTAAGCATTCTGATCTTGGACTTTCCAGCTTTTAGCCTTATGAAAAATGCATGTTACTGGAGATACCTACTCTGTCATATTGTGCTGTAGTAAGTTAAGCAGACTGTAACAAAGTAGAGTATTACTTTAATCCTCTCTGAATGTATCTTTAACTTGGTATATCTAGATCATTCATTTGTTTATTGATTGTTAAATTAATAGTTACCACATCTAGAACTATGTTTTATTCATTACATTTAGCTTTATCTACCAGCCTTTTTGTAATGTGTCAATTTTGTAATCATAAAAACCATGGTAAATATCATTTATTTAAATAGGCACCTATCTCTCAAGTTATTTAGCAATAAAAGAATAAATGATGGTTATGTTAGCGATCATGCAACCACTGCTCTGGGCCCCTGGAATACCCACTCCATGATAAAGACATTACTTGTTAGTCAGGGACTATGAGATCAATGTCTCTATCACCAGAACCCATCGCTATAACACACCAACCTGCTCATGAGGTCAGAGGCTGTGAAAATTCTGGCCCTACTGCCAGAACACATCCACAACAACATGGACTTCACTCATGAAGTCAGGAGCTGATGACCACCATCACTGGTAAAATCCACTGCAACACATGGATCCCCCTGTGAGGACAGAGACCGCCCCTTCCCAACTCAGAGTCACCTCGGCTACACAGCACAATTCAGCAGTGTGTCCATGACTGAACTTCAAGCACCATCTAGCTGAGCCAGGATTAGCCTTGTCAGCTATACATCTCACACAAGATTAACATCTTGAATAACTGAAGGACACAAAAATTAACATCAGAGAAACACACAACCCCATCAAAAAATGGGCTATGCAACAGAGCAGAGGGTTCACAAAAGAAGGAATACAAACAGTGAAGAAATATTTTTAAAAGCTTTCAAATCCTTAGCCATTAGGGAAATGCAAATGAAACTTCCTTTGAAATTCCATCTCACCAGCCAGAATGGCTATCATGAAGAAAACAAGGGACAGAAAGTTCAGGTGAGAACTCAAGCGAAGAGACCCCTTATTCACTGTCAGTGGGAGTGGACACTGGTGCCGGGATTATGGGATTCAGTGAAGTACTTCCTCAATAAGATAAAAATAGAAATATCATATGACCCAAAGACACTACTCATAAGCATATAGCTTACATACTTTACCCTCTATTTCAGAGAAGTGTGTTTATCCATGTCCTATTTATAACAGCTAGGAAACAAAGTCACGACACATGTTCATCAGTTGATGAATGGATACTGAAAATGGGGTACATATACACAGAAGAATTTTATTCCACAGTAAATAAAAGTAACATTATGAAATTTGCAAGAAAATGAATGGAACTAGAAAACATTGAGTTAATGCAACTGCCATGTTATCCCTCATGTGTGTATCCTAGTTTTGAATTTTAGATTTCTATGTTAATTTGGAGTGAGTATAGAGGCCAGCAAGCAAGAGAAGCACCATAGGGAGTGTGTCAAAGGGCTAATGTATACTAAATGTAGTGCTTTTAATATAAAAAAAAAAAAAATCCCCCCTAGTGTCATGTTTGAAAATGTAATCCCTAGTTAGCTGCACTGTTTGGGAAGTTTGTGGAGCCTTTAAGAAATAGAACATTGGGCTGGAGAGATGGCTTAGCGGTTAAGCGCTTGCCTGTGAAGCCTAAGGACCCCGGTTTGAGGCTCGGTTCCCCAGGTCCCACGTTAGCCAGATGCACAAGGGGGCGCATGCGTCTGGAGTTCGTTTGCAGAGGCTGGAAGCCCTGGCGCGCCCATTCTCTCTCTCTCCCTCTATCTGTCTTTCTCTCTGTGTCTGTCGCTCTCAAATAAATAAATAAATAATTAAAAAAAATAGAACATTGCTGGAGGAGGTGTGTCACTGGGGGTGGACCTCGGAGTCTTGTATTCCAGCCCTGCCTGGTGTTTTGGTACCTTCCACTTCCTCTGTGTGGGTGTGAAGATGTGATTCAGGCTGTCTCATTCTGCCATGATTTCCCTGCCTTAATGATACTTCTTCTCAAAAGTATTAGCCAAAATAAACCCTTGCCTTCCCTAAGATGCTTCTGTTATTTTGTCGAGCAATGAGAAAGTAATAAATACAGTAAAACACATATCACAGGAAAGTGGAGAAGGGGAATAATGGGAGTACTAAGGCTTAAAGAGTCAGAGGACTGGAGGAAATAAGGGCACTCAGGTAGGGTTAATTGAAACTAAGTATTTATGAGAATGCTATATAGAAACCTACAACCTTATAAGCAGACTAAAAGATATAATTAAAAAATATAGAACTAGGGCTGGAGAGATGGCTTAGTGGTTAAGCGCTTGTCTGTGAAGCCTAAGGACCCCGGTCTGAGGCTTGGTTTCCCAGGACCCACGTTAGCCAGATACACAAGAGGGTGCACACATCTGGAGTTTGTTTACAGTGGCTGGAAGCCCTGGTGCACCCATTCTCTCTCTCTCTGTCTCTCTGCCTCTTTCCCTCTCTGTCTGTCTGTCGCTCTCAAATAAATAAATAAAATAAAATAAAATAAATATATAGAACTGGGATAGAGTTACCAAAATGAGTTAATAATGTGCTCCCAGACACAAGAAGTTTTTAAATAAAAATCCCAGTGCCAATTACAGAATACCCTACTATGAAATGTTGGCCAAAGAGGCCCTGAACACCCCTACAACAATGCAAGTTATTGGCATTGTTCTGCTTGCCCACCAGAGTCAGATGGCAAAACCCTAAAGACATCACACATATTGGTTGTAAGACAGAGAAATCAAGACTTAACTGAGCTGGAAGCTTCCATCCCGGTGACCAGCATGCTTAGTACCAGAAGATGCTAAGCAGACTGTTGAAAGATAAAATTTGTCAAGTATTTTATTCAGGTGGTGGATCCTGCGCATGTTTTAATACCTACATACCAGGTAAGATATGCCCGCAAGTACAATAGTGGCATGACGGTTTCTAGGGTAACCATCTGCTTTTTTATTTTATTTATTTTTTATTTTTTGTTCATTATTTGAGAGCGATAGACATAGAGAGAAAGAAGAGGGAGAGAAAGAGAATGGGCACGCCAGGGCCTCCAGCCACTGCAAACGAACTCCAGACGCGTGTGCCCCCTTGTGCATCTGGCTAACGTGGGACCTGGGGAACCGAGCCTTGAACCGGGGTCCTTAGGCTTCACAGGCAAGCGCTTAACCGCTAAGCCATCTCTCCAGCCCTGCTTTTTTTAAAATTAGATTTGAGCCTCTCTCTGCTGGAAGGAATTCATGACTGATACTATAATCCTAATCAAAAGTCTGTCACTGGGAAGGTCACAGGTCCTAAGGGGAATCTACTATTGTTTTAATCATTCAACATGTTGTCAAGTTACCTTCTACGTATTTTTGTTTGTACCCATAAGATTAGTGTTATTCTCAACCTTGGTCAGGGAAGTTCCTTTTTGCAATAGGCAATGGTAGTACAGAAACGCATAAACAGTCAAAGTGATCATAATTCACCCCCTCCAAGGCCCCGAGTACATTGCAGACAAAGGGCTGGGAAAAATTTAAGAGCCAGGGAATGGATAAAAATGTTGTAAAACATGGTATGACATTTATAAACTGAAATCAGCTATATTCACCTGTACAAGTTTGGGATTACCAACATTCTATCATACATAGGTAAGGGGCTCAGGAGGCTCCAACTCTCCATGAGGAGCTATTCACACTCAGTGGTTGCCAAGGGAAGGGAAGTACTACCATATACCATGAAAAGTTTCCCATGCTCCAATATGCAAACCCCCATCCATAATCATTCAAGCAGCTTTCATTAAACTCACAAAATCACAAAAAAAGGGCATAACAGAAAGCAGAGTTGAAAGGAACGGTGTTCAGCAGCATTGGAAGGGGGACAAGAGAGGTTAACAGAGGATGAATATGCTCAAATTATCTTATATACATCTACACATTTGTTAAAAAAGAAATGATTTGAAATTATATTTACTCCTCCAATGCTCTTCCATATATACCTTCAGTTTGGGACCTGTATTACTTTCCTTTTATCTGAAAACATTCTTTTAAATTTGTACAGCCAGCTGGTAGTTCATTCTTTTTTTTTTTTTTTAATTTTGTTTTTTTCTTTTTGTGTGTGCTTCTACTTTGTTGTTTTATTTTGGAAAGATAATTTACTAAATATAAATATCTGTGTTGCTTCCAGGCATAGTGACACATGCCTTTTATCCCAGTACTTGGGAGACAGAGATAGCAGGATACTGTGAGTTCAAAGCCAGCCTGAGATTACATATTGAATTCCAGGTCAGCCTGGGCTAAAGCAACAACCTACCTCAAAAAACAAACAAAAATAAATCTATACTTTTGAAATTATTTTAGTATTTTAAATATCTCATGCCATTTTGTTCCTTTTTATACAATTTCTGATTAAATGACAAATATAATTATGATCCTGTATGGGCAAGATATTTTTTTTCCTCTGACCTTTTTTTATATTTTATTTTTATCTTGATTTCCAGCCATTTCAGTATTATCAGGTAGTAGTATCGAGTTTAGGAAATTTTGCTCCTCTCTCTAGAACAATTTTGCTTTTATCTTTTTGTGGCTTACCATTGGCCATCAACTTGGGGAAGTTGTTAAACATCGTTTCTTTAAATGTTTCTTCATCCAATTGTCTTTCTCTTTCTTTTCTGGTATTCCAATTCATGTAAAAATTTCATATACTGATATTTTCTCAGAGCTCTTCAATGTTACTTTAAAGGGCTTTATTCAAATGTTTTTTTTTAATTTAATTTATTAGTTTTCTTTTCAGTAAATACAGGCAGTTTGGTACCATTATTTAGGCTCATCGGTGATCTACCCCTTCCCATTAGACCCTCCTTGTTAATGAAAATGGGTCGTGCATTGTGGAGTTAGCCCCCAGTTATTGGTATGATATATGTCTCTGCAAATCATGACCCAACATGTGACCCCAGCAAGCACCTCAAATCTTTTTTTAACTTTAATTTTCAGCTAGGACAGTTACCATTGATGTATCCATGAATCACTGATTTGTGTTCATTACCACATTGAAGCTGTTGATGAATTGATGAGAGCCATTCTGTACCTCTTTTGTAGTTTTTATCCTTTACGCTCATCCCTTTCTTTACATGCCTTATTTATTGTTAAATTGTGTTCACTGTTTCCTTCCTGTATTAATTATAGCTACTTTAAATTCATTTACTGTTATTCTAGCTCTGCTCTATCTAAAAATGGTTTTCCTGGAGTTTTTATCTCTTTAGAATGAGGTTTTACTTGCCTTTGATACATTTTGTCTTTTTATGTTCTTCTTTGAAAACTGGCCAAATTGTATCAGGTAATAAAATAAGAGTAACTAAGACAAATAAAGGAAATTTATGATGGTCTGACAAAGAGATGGCCTTTATTTACTTTTTTTTTCAAGCTACAGGTACCAGAAACTTCCAATTCATATTGTGTCTTCATTTTGTCACTTGCTTATGATTTCTTTTTGATTCATGAGGCCCAGATCCTTACACCAGAGCCTGTGGTCTGTAGCTCTGCAAGCTGTAATCTAGTTTTTCTAGTGGAATTCTGTTTGAGTGTTGGTGTAGTATGTTCTATATCCATCCAACAAATTGTCTAGACCTGTGCGACAGTGTTTGCGTTAGGTCTTCTGCCCTCGTTTCATTTATTTGCTGCAGATTTACTAATCTATTCCCAGAAAGTATGTTTACATCTTGAGTGTTTTCTTCCTGAAGTGAGGTAAGAAAATAAGACAAGCAGAAATGGGAAGTGATTTTCTTTCCCTAACAAGGATAAGCTATCAGGACTGAGTTTTGTCATAGTCCTTCAATATGGACACCTGTCCTTTGTTATAAAGGAGCCATTGCTCTTTCCCCTAATATACCCCTGAGGACTCTTTCTCTGATCACCAGAAAGAGAACTTGGTCAGGTTCTCACAGAAGTAACCTAGGAAAGTGTTCAGACTGTACTAAGACTTCATATTCCAAGTCAGTCTGTCTCTTATGCTCCTGAACTCTAGGTTTATACACCAAGATTATCACCTGCTGTGACTTCAAGTATCTGTAAGTAAATCTTAGTTATGTGTACATGTGCTATATTCTCCCCTCCCTCTCTCTTTCTCACTCTCCCCCTTTCCCTTTCCCTCTCCCTCTCTTCTGTCTCTCTCTTTCCCAATTCCCTGTGACTTGAGTCCTAACTTCTTGAATGAATATTGGAAGAATTCTGAAGAATAAGTTTAATTACCTTTTTTTAAGATAAGAATGAGAACTTCCATACTTTTACCTGTTGGATTAAAGTTGAAATTCTCTATGCTGTTTAAATAATTTTGTTTTTATATTTTGTAATATTCTCTAACTTCTTAAGAATATTTCTTGGGCTGGAGAAAAGGCTTAGCGGTTAAGCACTTGCCTGTGAAGCCTAGGGACCCCAGTTCAAGGCTTGATTCCCCAGGGCCCACGTTAGCCAGATGCACAAGAGGGCGCACATGTCTGGAGTTCGTTTTCAGCAGCTGGAGGCCCTGGTGCTCCCATTCTCTATCTATCTATCTGCCTCTTTCTCTCTATGTCTGTCACTCTCAAATAAATAAAATAAAAAATTTAAAAAATTTAGAATATTTCTAATAACTAATTCTTGAAAATGAAAATTGACGCTTGAGGAGATACGTATAAATTACCTGGGAAATAAGTTTTTTCTTTAGTAATACTGAAATAAAAACTAGTGTATGAAAATATAGAAATTTTAAAAGTATAACATTACCTTCTTCAAAATTATCTATCAATTTCACACATAATGGAGCCAATTAATGTGTGTGCCCCTAATCCCTTCACTTGCTATTTCTAGTTTCATAATTAGAATACACATTTTTAATTTGTATCATAGTTCATGGAATCTGAATGTAGCTGTTTAATAAGATAATGTAAAATTGTATCTTTGGCTTTTTTTCTGCAGTTGAAGCACAGTGCTTTGTATATAATGCACATTTAATGAGTGTTTTAAAAATTGAATTGAATCCATAGGTAATAAAATGTATCATTTTTACATAAGCAACATAATTTTATAAAATGTAAGATAATTAGCATACCTTTTGTACCCCAGATATTGCATTATAAACTCCATAAATGATGTAAAGTTTCATTAGACTGATTCACAAGAACATCTAAAAAATCTGACCCTAAGTTGTATACTACAATGCTCAGGTTAGCAATGCCTATAGATTATTTTTTGTCCTGTGACAATTGAGAGTAATGAAAACTGTTCTCTTATCCAATTATGCTGTGATGTAACTACTAAGCAGATTAATCATTTGTGTATTATGTCAATGGATGAAATGACCCTAGTTTGGTTGTATCCGTGGTCACTTATCCATAAAACCTGTGTTTAGAATTTTTTTTTTTAGTTAACTAAGGAGATACTGTAACTTCCTTAGGTGGTTGAATGTGACTGCTGGTCACTGAGAAAGATGATATTATCTGCATCCTCATGTCCACTTAGCTCCTAGAAGAAGGTAGCTCATACTGTGTCAGTCTCACCTTAAAAGTCAGTCATCTCGAGCTGGAGAGATGGCTTAGTGGTTAAGCGCTTGCCTGTGAAGCCTAAGGACCCTGGTTCGAGGCTCGGTTCCCCAGGTCCCACGTTAGCCAGATGCACAAGGGGGCGCATGCGTCTGGAGTTCGTTTGCAGAGGCTGGAAGCCCTGGCGCGCCCATCCTCTCTCTCTTCCTCTATCAGTCTTTCTCTCTGTGTCTGTCGCTCTCAAATAAATAAATAAATAAATAATTTTTTTAATAAAAGTCAGTCATCTCATTGCTACATGCCTTGGTTTTAGTACTGTTATTCTCCATTTATAAGTAGATACTGCTAAAGGGAACTTTAGCAGTGCTTTGTAGTTATCTCCTTTAAGTTGGCACATTCCATTTTAGAGGGAAGAAGGACCGTGGTAAGACTCTGAGGAAGTCATCAGGACTTACAAGGCTTAGGGAACATAAGAGAGTTGTAAGACTCAAGAAACTCAGAAAGTTATAAGAGTCACAAACCCTCTTGCTTAGGCTGTATAAGAAGTAAGTAACTGCTGGGCAGGAGCAGCCTCTTTGCTGGAACTCCTTGCAAGGCAGCAGCATGCCCCATGGCTGCAGGTTTGGTGAGGCCAAACACTGGCCAGGACTGACATTTCAGTGAACCAGCTGCCTGCAGTCACCCAC
Source organism: Jaculus jaculus (assembly GCF_020740685.1). Classification (NCBI taxonomy): domain Eukaryota; kingdom Metazoa; phylum Chordata; class Mammalia; order Rodentia; family Dipodidae; genus Jaculus; species Jaculus jaculus. The sequence continues at coordinate 102,845,200 of NC_059105.1, forward strand.
GCTCCTGTAAGCAGGTTTTCATTCATTTCTGCAGAAATTCCAAGAATTTATCATTCACCAAGCTAGGCTTGGTTAAAATAATGTCTTTGATCTGTCAAGGGTTTGATTTCTGACACCTCCCCAGTGAATGTCATTTAAAAAGCAGTATTTTTGCATGGTGTTTCCTTCAATATAAGTTTTCATAAGTCTTCTCATTGTTATAAAGGTTACCAATAAAACTCATTCTTAAAACTTGTCCTTCATCAAAGTATATCCTCAAAACAATTCTTTCAGGAGAAGCCTGTATCTTCTTATGTGACCTAGACTCAGAAGTCATATGTCACTATTTCTGCATTATTACTCAAAGTAGTCGGGTTGCCAATCTAGGTTCAAGAAAAAGAAATACAGAGTATGTCTTTTGTTGGAAAAGTGACAATAGCATTTAAATCAAAGCAAAAAAAAGTACACGTTTCATGGGAGCTGGTTCTATTCTGTCTTTGGAAAACATAATCTACAATGACTATACTGTGATCTCAAAATACAAATATAACACACTCTTTCAAAGCATAAAATATAAAACCCAGATCATCACTGCCTCAGAAAATCCATGTGTTTTATCCTTTCATAGTTCCAGAAATCCAGTGTCTTGTTACCTTAGTCATAGTTGGGCCTGAAAGAACCCATATGGGTAACTCTTTTTTTTTTCCTTTTTATTGATAGCTCCCATACTTATAGACAATAAACCATAATTCCCTCTCCTCCCCCATTTGCTCCTACACAAATCTCCATCATATCCCCTTCTTCATTCTATTAGTCTCTCTTTAAATTTTATGTCATCATCTTTTTTCTCCCATTATGAGGGTCTTGTGAAGATAGTCTTGTGAAGCACTGCATGGTCATGAATATCAAGGTAAATTTCTGTTAGGTCAATTGCATTGGAAGCAGTCCTACTCTTCCTTCAGCTCTTACCTTCTTCCTGCCACCTCTTCTGCAATGGACCCTAAGCCTTAGAAGATATGACAGGGATGTTTCAGTGCTGAACATTCCTCTGCCACATCTTCTCAGAACAGTAGTGCCTTTAGGGTCATTCCAGTGGTAACCACCATCTGAAATAGAAGCTTCTCTAACCAAAAGTGAGAGTAGCATTAATGCATGAGTATGTACATTAAGTAAAGTGCCTACAGGGCAGTTTGGTGAGCATAATACATACATTTATCCAGATGAGGGCAGGTATTACATCCTAATCCTCATGACCTCCCCCACTATAGACTTTTTTTCAGTTTTTCAGTACCAACTAGGCATGTATTCCCTCCCATAGAATGTGTCTCCAGTCAAATTAGAGAGCAGTTGGTTTCCCTCATCAGCCATGCCACTATTGCACCCACTGGCTCATTTGGCCTAGATGACCAATCTTGAGGTTGGCAGTATCTATTGTGTTCACCACTGATGTCTTCTGTCTCCCATAGGGCTACAAACAGTGCAGCTTTTTTTTTTTCCAGCTAGTCTACAGGGAGAAGGTTTTCAGCTCAGCCCCATTTTTATTTCTTAGTGACCTTGCAGACCAGGCACATGGAGTCTTCAGCAAAAGGGTCTTGCCATATATTTCTGGTGGGAAATCAAGAGCCTTGGCCATAGCCTGTAATGTTTTGTGGGCATCAGGGACCTCCCTTACCAACAACTCACTGGAAGGTGTCCCATTACTGGCACTGAAAATTTTTCTAATAACAGTCTAAGGCTTTTGGTATGTCATTATCAAAAAAAGTAGGTTACCATGTGGCTTATTCACAACATACTGAATTATGATTACCACTTTTCCCCACTCCTTTTACTCAATCTCTTTCCATGGCCTTACTTAACCCATTCCACCTACAGTAATCTGTCCATCTACTTACATATATACAGAACCAAACCCTTAAGTTCACCCTTCTCCTTTCTCCCTTATATCCCTTTTCTAGCTTACTGGCCTCTGCTACTGATTTTCCCTCCAACTCACCCACAAGTCTGAGCATTTGTAAGTAGGATTCACATATGAGAGGAAATATGCTATATCTGGTTTCTAGGCCTGGGTTACTTCACTTAGTATAATACATTCCACATCCCTTAAAATTTCATAATTTCCTCTTTTTTACTGCTGAATAGAACTACATTGTATAAATGTACCACATCTTTATTATTATCCATATTTTATTATCCATTCATCTGCTGAGACACATCTAGGCTTTTTCCACTTCCTAGCTATTGTGAACAGAGCTGCAATAAACATTGATGTGCAAGTATATCTAAGGTAGTGAGAAGAGTCCTTAGATATATGCTTAGGAGTGCTAAATGTGGTCACATGGTAAATCTATTTTTAGCTACCTCAGAAACCTCCACACTGCTTTCCATGATAGCTGTACTAGACTACATTTCCACCATGAGTGCAGAATGGTTCTCCTGTTTTTCCATCTCCTCACCAACATTTAATGTTATTTGTTTTCTTGATGAAAGCCATTTTGACTGGAGTGAGATGGAATCTCAAAGTAGTTTTAATTTGAATTTCCCTGGTGGCTAAGGAACACAAGTAAATAATTTAATGCTTCATCTTAAAGCTTTTAAAAAAGAAGAACAAGAAAACCCAAAATTAGTAGATGCGAAGAAATAATAAAGATTAGGACAGAAATTAATGAAATAAAAAACCAAAAAAAAAATCCAAATAATCAATCAAACAAAGAGTTGGTTCTTTGAAAGGATAAAGAAGACTGATAAACCTTTAGCAAATCTGACCAGAAGAAAGGGAGAAAAGACAAAAATTAGGGAGGAAGCCAAGCATGGTGGAACACGCCTTTAATCCCAGTACTTTGGAAGCAGAGGTAGGAGGATTGCCATAAGTTTGAGGCCACCCTGAGACTACATAGTGAATTCCAGGTCAGCCTAGAGCAAGATCCTACCTCGACAACCCCCCCCCCCAAAAAAAAATAGGGAAGAAAAATGCACCATTACAGCAGATACCAAATTAATTCAGAAAATCATAAGGACATACTTTAAGCATATATATGCTTCTGAGTTTGAAAATCTGAAAGAAATGGATGATTTCCTTGATTCATATGATCTACCAAAAATAAATCAAGATGAAAGTAACAATTTAAATAGACCTATAACAAGTAAGGAGATCCAAGCAGTTATAAAAAGTCTCCCAACTAAAAAGTGCTCAGGCCCAGATGGATTCACTGGTGAATTTTACCACACATTCCTAGAAGAACTAACACCACTGCTTCTCAAACATTTCCATAAAATAGAAAAGGAAGGAATTTGACTGAACTCCTTCTAAAAAGCCAATATCACCCTGATACCAAAACCAGACAAAGACAGAACAAAAAAAGAAAATTATTGACCAATCTCCCTTATAAGCATACATGCAAATTGTAAATGCAATATACTACATAAATGGGCTGAAGGACAAAAATCATGTGGTCCTCCAAACAAATGTAGAAAAGGCATTTGACAAAATCCAATATCTCTTCATGGTAAAAGTCCTACAGAAACTGGGAATAGAAGGAACATATCTCAACATGATAAAGGTTATTTATGGCAAACCTACAGCCAACATAATACTAAATAGAGAAAATCTTGAAGCTTTTCCACTAAAATCAGGAACAAGACAAGGGTGTCCACTGTCCCCATTCTTTTTTAATATAGTACTGGAAGCCATAGCTATAGCAATAAGACAAAAGACACTCACAAAAGGGATACAAATTGGAAACTAAGAGAAAATAATGGGCAACACTTTATGTACCACATTCTTAGTAATACTCCTCTCGGCTCCTTCCCTGGGGCAGGCAATATGCACTAGTGAGCCAAGCACAGGAGAACTGCTACAGCCAGACCTATTCAAAACTGAAGAAGTATTGTCCTATAGCTATTACCAGTCCTTCCTTAATGTACACTTGCCTGAAACTGTTTTACGATCCATGTTTATTCTGGGATCACTTTTGCCTTCAAAGTCACTTTTTTAAAACACATTAAAATATCTAAGAAATTGTTTTGATTTGCTTCTTGCTCATGAAATTTTGGAGTATCAAAATATCTGTTTAATATTTACTCATTTTGGCCCATGTTTGTCAATACACACTCTATTCTCATAAATAAAACCTATGTATATGGTCACTTAAATACAAACCCTTCTCTAATATAGGCTTCTAGAAAACTACATAGAAATCAGTATCTTTAAGATTCTTGGGCTGGAGAGATGTCTTAGAAGTTAAGGTGCTTGTCTGCAAAGCCAAAGGACCCAGGTACAATTCTCCAGGACACACATAAGCTAGATACACAAGGTGTTGCATGTGTCTGGAGTTTTAATTTATAGCAGCTGGAGGTACTGGCAAAAGAAAGTTCATGTGGAAACATCTTCTCTTGGTTGCTTCTTTCTGTGTGCTCACCTGAGCTTGTATAGAAAAGAGGAAGACCCACCCTCATGGTCATATCTAACTCTAATTACCTTTCAATTGTCCCTTCTCTGCTTTGGGGTTAGGGATCCCAGTCAGTAATATTTCCCACTGGTCTCCAAAACTTCATGCGCTTGTCACACACAAAATACATTTATTTTATTTCAGCTGTCCCCAATTTATTAACTCAGAGCTCAGCATCAATTCTAACATTAGGTCTTATGTAAACATCTAAATAAGATGTGGATGAGACTAACAAATGATCCACCATGAAGCAAAATTAATCTTTAGCTGTGAATCTGTAAAAGCAGACAAATTATGTTTACAAAATAATTGGTGGGATAGGAATAGCATAGATATTCTTATTTTAAAGAGAGAAAGATGAAAAAGGCAAATTGATGGATCCTAAGGAAATCCAAACTTAACCAGGTAAAGTCCATTAAGTCATAGATAGAAAGGTAATCTTCTTTCACTTAATTTACTACTAAGAGAGTAAAGGAGACCCCAATGTTTACAACATGCTCCTCCAGACAGAAAATGTATGTCCCACTCTGGCCAGCTTTAGCCCTAATGCTCTTCATGGTATCCATATTTCTAAAGATTTTTTTGATTATATGTTGATAGAGCTACTCCATTATTATTATTATCATTATTATTATTATTATTATTATTATTATTATTATTATTATTATAGATTTTTTTAAGATAGGGTCTCACACTAGCCCAGGGTGACCTGGAATTTACTATGTAAGTCTCAGAGTGTCCTTGAACTCATGGCCATCATCCTACCTCTGCCTCCTGAGTGTTGGGATTAAAGGTATGTGCCACCACTCCCGGCTTTAGAGCTACTCTTTGAACCACAGAAGTAGTGCAGATGACTCTAGATTCAGTGGAATCATTCCTCTCATTGTTCACAACCAAAGAGCTTTATATTCAGTCCTTAAGGATCTAAGAAATACAGCATCCTTTCTTCATTTCATCTCAGTCTTCTTTTGAACTATACCACCTGTTTTACATTGTAAAGAGTATTTACTATCCTTCAATCAGAATCCACAAGAATAGATAGTGAGCCAAGTTATAAGCATGCTCATATAATTCCCCAGTTAATTATTTATTTTAAATCATATAACCTACAACTTATATTTTCAACAAAACTGCAAAGAAAGGAATTTAGATTACCACTTTTTTAAGAATATACATTTTTATAATTTCTATTCATTTTAAATTCTACATGCAACTAAAGCTATTTGTTGCTAAAGGTATGACTGTCATTGCTAGATATTGTCTTTATGATACATTGTATTCTTACTTACTGCTTGATAGCCTTTCTTTTCCCATTTTCCATTACTGGTGACTTACATTCAAATTTATTTCTCAAATTAGAAATGTGTGTTATGAACATTTGCCAGGGCTTTTTTCTTTTTTCTTTCTTTTTTTTGGTTTTTCCAGGTAGGGTCTCACCCAAGCTCAGGCTGACCTATTTTTTAGTCTCAGGGTGGCCTCAAACTCATGGCTATCCTCCTACTTTTGTCTCCTGAATGCTTGTTTTGTGCTAGTGTGGACATTTCTTGAAAATACATCTAAAATTTTTCATCTTGCTTCACAATTGACTGAAGTTTAAAACAACTAATGTTATACCAAAACACTCTGAGATGAAAACACATCACTTTGAGACATTGTTCTTTATGAATTAATTTTAAAAAGGAAACATTAGGACTGAGGCAGTTGATTATGTACTTTATTTGACGGAAGCAGTAGCATCTTAAGGTACTGTGTCTCAGGGATTCATATACCTATATTTTGGAACAGATCATCACAATATTGCTCTCTTTGTATTGCAAATTTACAAGCAATATAAACATGACCTTATGCTAATGTGATTTGTCTTCAAATGACACTGATAGAAATAACAATATTATTCTCTGGAGTATTTGGCATAAATAATACAATACAATTTTGATTTCTATCACACATACACACATTATTTGGATCTTTGTATTGAAGTCTTGCTCTGGACTTTATTGGCAGCACTGATAATTTATCTTCACTTTCCTTCTCATCATAATTGTAGGTTCCTTCCATGCTTCACAGGATTCCATGGATTCCATTAAAACTGATATTAAAACATAAAATTTAATATATGTGAGAAAAGATTGGCCTCAATAAAGCCTGAATTTTAAATCCCATTGCCCAAAAGAGCACATAAGAGTAAACCTCCCTAAATGTCAGACAGACATTATTTGACCTGGTAGTGGCAAGACACTTTCAACTGCACAACCTAGTCAGGAGTTTCCATATTTGGTTTAGAGTCAAGTTCCTATTTCAAAGTTTCATGCTTTCCAAAATAACTAGCACATTCTTCTCAGGGAAAGAAACAAAATTACAGAACTTTAGTGACATAATAGATTTTGGAGGTGACTTTCTCTACATTTTTCCTTTTTACTCAATCTCTGTTTCTATAAATAGATAAATTTACATATCCTAATTATCATTACACTTTAAACATCTACTAGAAAGTAGAATCCTTCTCTCTCTACTTAGTATAATGGTTCATGGTAGACATATGTAGAAATTTCAATATGCTTTGTAGAACAATTCCTAAATTAGAACATTGGTTCTCAAATATGACTGTTACTCAAGTATACAGAGCAATGTGGGAAATTAAATGATCAAAGAAAGAATACAGTGAAAGTGTTTCAACTCTGTTTGTAAACTTTATTTCATTTGACTTATTGTAACATTTCTATAAGGCAAAAAGGTAAAAAACTAAATCATGTAATAGCAATCATATTCATTCCAAACTTACCATGATTTCTGCAGCATCATTTAATTTTGTTATGCTATTTCAAGTAATTAATTTATGAAAATATTATAAAAGAGTTAGTAGACAGATCAGTGCATATAGTACTGGATACACAATCATAGGAATCTGAGCTCATATCCTCAGCATCCAGGTCAAATACCAGGCATAGTGGTGCACCTCTGTAATCCCATGCTGGAGCGGTAGGAACAGGTAATCCTTGGGGCTGTCTACTTAGCCAGTATAACTGAATTGGTGGGCTGAAGGGACAGTGAGAGATAGTCTCAAAATAAGGTGCCAGTCAATAGAGGCAAACACCCAACACTGATCTCTAGCTTCTCCACTTATGTGTGCACAAACATGTTCACAGCACCTTTGCACACATGTGAACATATACACACACATTTAGGCAACACACACACACATGCATACAAAACATTGTAACACCTGATTGGTTTCTTTCTATTAAATTGTACTAGACACTGTTAAGTTATTGATTCACTATGTAAACCATCCTTTTCTCCAAGCCATCGTCCTCCAAAGAGACATGTGTGTCAGTAGAAGCAGATCCTATCTCAAAGATTCTGTGCTGTCTAGGCTAAACACAGTGATCCAATTCTCTTCATAGTAATGGATTTAGAAATGAACACAAAACCCAGTGCCAGCAAGGTACCAGATTCATCTTTTGTTCTACAGCTAGGAAAGTGGCAAGGAAGATTCGCTTCGTTTTTAAGGCCCTGGTGTGCTTGGATATCTAGAATTGTTATTAAAAAATCTACACATAATCTTTATGATAACATAATAGTATAAAGTAAGGCATATTCGGGATCCTACATATCTCTATATTTTCTGTTTTGAGCATATCAGTAAGATTTCTTTGTTACTAACAGAAAGATGATAACGGAATAGTAATCCATCTTCAGAACAATCAGATAATTTTGACATATTTAAATATATTCAGATATCATCACTTTCAGAGATCATAAATATAGCCTAAATCAAATTCTTATTTGCCTCTAGCCTAATTCGTTCCTAAATATTTCTTATAGCAAAGTATTTCTATAACAAAAATGAAAAAAAGACTAACATTGTGGTAAAGGGGATGTTGTTTACCATGACATGTTGATTCAACAGCAGGAGAAAAAAAAAAACAGGAGGTAACTTATTTCTAAAGGTAAATATATCGGGGAAAAAGTCATTGAGCCTTAAATACAAAAGCTGAAACTAGCTCCTTGGGGAGGAAGCAATCTTGGGCAGATGGACTTTTTACTGTTTATAGCTTACTGATAAAGACAAGGCTTTAGTAAGCCTACAGTACTGTGAATTTGTTAAGGCTTTTAAAAATCTAATCATGCTGATGTCTCAGGGTAAACAAAGCACCTTGAAAACATTGTTTTTCACCAGTGGTCTTATTATCAAGATATTTGGTCTCCACAGATTGTAAGGATATTAGAAGTTACAATGTGGATTAGCTCAAATAAGATTTCTTTGCAAAAATATCCAAACTAACGTTAGACAATAGAGGGGGAAAATAATAGTGGATAAAGTTGACCTTTCTTCAAAATTTTGATTCATAAGAAATGTACCTGCATTATTTCCCTGTTTCTCCTCTTGGTTGCACCTCTCTGCCATGTGCTAATACTTAACAAAACCAAATGCTGACCTCAAGAGCTAGCCCTGTACCTACATATATCACAACATAATATGGTGAATTACTATTAAAAGCAAAAATCAATCACAGAAAGGAAAGACAATGAAAAGAGTAATCAACAGAACAGGAATTTTTTTTTTTTTTGGAAAACTATTTAAAAGTATAGCCCATGGAGAACAAAACATCAGAAAACCATCATTCAAATACCTAACCATATTTTATAGAAATTGGAGAGTCACAGGTACTCTTAATCTCAGAATGAGATGAATATGACACAAAGAAAGGTTAATGAGCTACTTAATATGATGATATTTATGAATTATATTTGAAATAGGCTAGATAGCATTTGCCGCTTTGTATTTCTAGTACCAGCATATAGGCAACCTTTGCACATAGACCTCATCATAGGAAAAATGACACCTTTCCACCTGTCCCCACCTCACACACACAGTTTCATAAGGTGAAGATCTTCCTTTGAGAACTAGTAGAAATACATCACTGAGAACTGTACAGTCAGACCTAATCAGATCCTGAAACAAAACATAGTAAATAAATGTGCCTTAAGTATTCCACAGCTGAAGGAAACAAATATCAAGTTAGTTTATCAATCTGGGTCTCTGCTTATCTTGGGCTACACTCCTTTCTGGACAAGGCATTTAGCAACCTGAGACCCTGGACTGCATTGAGGTGCATGTATACCTCACTTTAAGCAATGCAATAGGTTACTCCTTCACAATCTCTTTGTAACTCCCTGTTTGTGGTTACTTTCTATTAAAACACATCTTAGAAACACATCCGGGAACTAGTGGCAGTGTAATAATTCTGCTTGAACTGGTTTTGGTTCATGTAATTGTAAAGAAAATTGTGTCCTCTCCCTTTTACAGAAAATGTGCTATTTCTTATCTTATGATATACATGAGAGGACATTCACATTTTTAAAAGTAGATTCATTTAGGAATTGGAAGGCCCACATAACCCAAACCTGTCAATCAAAACAGAGAACCACCTATACAATGTCCCTTACTAATCAACTACTCTTTCTCCTGGACGCCATCAAAGGAAAAGCAGGCAGTAATCAGGGACTTTTGGAATCTCAAAACCAAGTAGAGGGAGAAAAAGAAATATTTAGATTTGTAGTTCTTTAGTTTTACCAGGCAAGAGGTTGAATGAGTTTCTTTTAGGGAGGGATTTTAAACTGGAGACAATGCTACAGGAGGGCTGTCTGTCCAATACACCACTCCATTCATATACCTTTCAATTATCTCTGTATGTGCTAGTGAGACATGCCACGTTATTAACTTGAAATAGATGATGGTGGGGATATCTCTAACCCATAAACTGACACTGCAAGTTATGGCTTCTTCCCTGATGCCTGATGGTGGCTTAATATTTGCCAGCTGATGACTGCTCTTAGACAAGCCTTCTGTACACCTGGGTTCAATGTGGAATATGTCTTAAAATTTTTTTTTAAATTATTTATTTATTTAATTATTTGAGAGCAACAGACACAGAGAGAAAGACAGATAGAGGGAGAGAGAGAGAATGGGCGCGCCAGGGCTTCCAGCCTCTGCAAACGAACTCCAGATGCGTGCGCCCTCTTGTGCATCTGGCTAACGTGGGACCTGGGGAACCGAGCCTCGAACCAGGGTCCTTAGGCTTCACAGGCAAGCGCTTAACCGCTAAGCCATCTCTCTAGCCCTGTCTTAAAAATTTTTGATAAAGGTGCAGTCATAGTTCATTGCTTGTATCATTGCCATGATAAGAATAAAATTGTGTCCTCCCCAAACTCATGTTCACTGAAGCCCTCATTTTTCAGACTAGACCTATGTGCATAGCATCTTCAGTGACATGATATAGTTAAAGTGTGGCTATGAGGACCATATTATTAAGATCCCAATCCAATATTGCTGGTGTCGTTTTAAATGGAGGAAGCTTGGACACCCAGAAAGGCATGGAGGAAAGAACCTTTGAGGACAGAGCAGGAATAGTGTTCTGAAGGCAGAGGAGAAGCCTCCATGCAACCTACCATGTCATCCCCATGCTTTCATCCATTACAACTGTGAAAAGAAAATATCTGCTTTCTGAGTCATCCAGTCTGTGATGTCTTGGTACAGTTCACCCTAGTAAGTGAATGGATCTCACTCATGATTCTGTACCTTTCTATAAGCAACCTTTCCATTTCCTTATGGTGTGTTAACTATGTACTTTCTAACACTTTATAATACAGTGCAGACAGAGAGTGAAACTACTTATTAATTTGTCAACTTCATGATTAGATGAGGGTACTGAAAACCCATGCCTAAGGGTGGGGTCAGTCCTGCTGTATAGTTCCAAATTACCAGGCATCCATGCCTGCTTTCTTCTCATATTTTTTACAGAGAGTCTTGCCCACAGTCAGGTCAGGGAATTGGTGAATGAAGTAAGGTGAATAATCACATTTATATGAGAACAGAGGCCAAGGTTCAAGGGGAAACACCTCAAAGATGATGAAGAACAGACAGAAATCTTAGTATAAAAAACAAAGAACATTGTTTTAAAATTGCAAACTATTGCTTCCATCCATAACACATTAATTTCTCAAAATTTCTCTGAAAACTATGAAATTTTAGATGTAGGCCTACTTTCAGATAAAATTCTGAAATAAGCATTTTTAATTCTAAAGTAAGTCCAAGTTGGTTCAACTTTGCAGTCTGCTCCCCCTGATTTAAAACTTATGTCACTAGAGGATTTGGAGAAGACTTCCAAGTAAAATGGCTGCATAGGAGTCAAACTAATCCAGCCTAGGAAAGGATTTGAGCAAAATACACTCTTCCTCTGAAAAGTGAAAGTGTGTAGGTTTTTATTAGCCACAGTGGATAACCAGGAAAATCTACAATCTATGAAAAAGGAGGAAATTAGCCAAAATCTTCCCATGGTGCTTGTGGACCCAAGCTGATCCATGTACCCACTTGGCATCCAGCTTCAGGAGCAGAAACTAAACAAGAGGATTTTCAAACCTTATAAACTTCCTTGGAAAGCCAAGAAACCTGAAGAGAAGACAACAGAGGAGCTGCTGAAAAGACACAAGCAGTACCAGATGAGCAGTTCCAATAAAGCTCCAGGCTTCCTGAACTCTTCCATCCCCAACCAATACCACCATGACCTTCTGGAGAACACATTCAGTTCCTGGTGGCAGGGCATCCAACACAGCTGATCAGACCACCACATTCGCAGCACAACATGGAGGGATCAATGTGGTGACTCAGCATTGGTGAGAATTGAAGTATCCCAAAAGATAACAAGGCCCACTGACAAAACAAAACAAAAAACAAACAACAACAACAAAACAACAACAACAACAACAAAAGGCAAATAGACCAGCGTTGCAAATACTAATGTCTCTTTTCCTGTCATGGCAGGTTATATTCTTGGTTGGTTTTACCATTCTCAATTAAGCTGTATTTGGGGGTTGACTATTATTGCCTTTGGTGATTTCAGATTGAGAGGGCCCTTGTCTTTTTCTTCTGTCATTATTGGGGGACGGGTCTGATTCAGACCCAGGCTGACCTGGAACCCATTTCAGAACAGAAATCTCAACCTCCCAGCTAAGAGAATTAAGGACATGAGCAACATGCACCCTTAGGGATTTTGACTATATAAGGTTATCTGTTTGTTTCAACCCCTACACTTGCACACTCCGTGATAGTTTGTATTGAATGTGTATATTGCTCAGTTGAATTTTAGAATTTGCCAGTAAATTGCTCTACCCAGTCCATTAGAATACCTGAATAGCAGTGTGGTGGTTTGATTCAGGTGTCCCCCATAAACCTAGGTGTTGTGAATGCTAGATCCCCAGCTGATGGAGATTTGGGAATTAATGCCTCCTGGAGGGAGTATATTGTTGGGGGTGGGCTTAAGGGCTTTATAGCCAGTTTCCCCATGCCAGTGTTTGGCACACCCTCCTGTTGCTGTGGTCCAGCTTATGTTGGCCAGGGGGTGATGTCCACCTTCTGCTCATGCCATCGTTTCCCCCTGCCATCGTGAAGCTTCCCCTCAAGCCTGCAAGCCAAAATAAACCTCTTTTTCCCAGAAGCTACTCTTGGTTGGGTGATTTCTACCAGCAATGCAAACCGGACTGCAACAAGCAGGAAAATTCAACACCTAGGACTACTTCTGTGGTTGGACTGGAATACATGAGCTATACTTGGCACTACTAACTACTACTCTGACATCACATAAAGTTGGATTACCACATCTAAAAGCATCACATATTATTAAAAAAGCCAAGCATCAAGTCAACTCAGTATGTAAAAGTCCCTACATTATAATACAAGAAACATAAAGAATCAAGACAATACAATTCCACCAAAAAATGATAAATCCACCAGAAATGACCACCAGTGAGACTGTTTTAGATGAAATGCCTGACAAAGATTTTTTTTAAAAAATGATCTTATCTAGGCTGGAGAGATGGCTTAGCGGTTAAGTGCTTGCCTGTGAAGCCAAAGGACCCCAGTTCGAGGTTCAACTCCCCAGGACCCACGTTAGCCAGATGCACAAGGGGGCGCACGCATCTGGAGTTCATTTGCAGAGGCTGGAGGCCCTGGCGCACCCATTCTCTCTCTATCTCTCTTCTTGCTCTCGTTCTGTCTGTGTGCTTGCAAAATAAAATAAAATATTTTTTAAAAATGATCTTATCTATATTCAAACAAATCAAAGAAGAAAACAAAGTAATTAAAGAAAACAAACTCCTGAAGAAAATCCAAGAGAGCACAGGATATCAGCCTAATGAAATAAGGAGGTCATTACAAGACATGAGTAAGGAAATATAAATATTAAGAAAAACCAGACAGAAATACTAGCACTGAAAAACAAAGTCAGTCAAATAAAAAACTCTGTGGAGCATCTCACCAATAGAATGGATGAAGGAGATTACAGAATATCTAAACTAGAAAATCAGGTGTCAGATATAATACAGTCCAACAAAGAGAAAGACAAGCTCATAGGAAGGTATGAACGGGAATTTCAAGATAGCTGGGATATGAGGAAAAGATCAAACATAAGAGTTCAGGGTATAGTAGAAGGAGAAGAATTTCAATCCAGAGGCTTAGTAGGCATTTTCAACAAAATCATAAAAGAAAATGTTCAGCAAATTGGGAAAGAAATACCAATTCAGATACAAGAATCTTTTCGAACACCAAACGGACAAAACCTGTAAAAAAACTCTCTTTGTCATGTTATAATTAAACTAATAAACATGCAAACTAAAGAATATAGATTGAAAGCAGTTAGAGAGAAAAACCAAGTCAGCTATAAAAGAAAGCCTATCAGGATCACATCAGATTGCTCAACACAAACTTTAAGTCAGAAGGGCATGAAATGATATATTCCAAGTTCAGAAGGATAACAACTGTCAACCAAGAATACTTTATCCTGCAAAACTATCTACCCAAATTGAAGAATAAATAATGACATTCCACAACAAAACAGGCTAAAAGAATATATAACAAATAAGTCAGCTCTACAGCAAATACTTGAAGGAATCCTTCATGCTGAAGAGAAAGCAAAGCACACACATGAGGAAACAGGAAAAAAATAAAATATAATCAAATAACAGTTGAAATCAGAGAAATAAGGTAAAACAGGAAGCATTACAGGACAAGAAGAATGGCAAGCATAAACATATGCCTTTCAATAATAACTCTTAATATTAATGGCCTCAGTTCTCCAAACAAAGGACACAGGCTTGCAGACTGGATTAAATGGCAAAATACTGCTGTTTGTTGCTTCCAGGAAACTCATCTCTCAAGAAAAGATAGATACTGTCTTAGGGTTAAAGGATGGAAAATAGTCCTTCAAGCACACAGGCCTAGGAAACAAGCAGCAGTTGCTATCCTAATATATAACAGGGTAGACTTCAAACCAACATGAGTGAGAAAAGATAAAGAAGGTCACTTTATACTGATTAAGGAACATTCCAACAGGATAAAATTACAATCCTAAATATGCATGCACCTAACATGGGGTTTCCTGATTTCATCAAAAAAACACTATTAGACTTAAAGTCACAGATAACACCAAACACAATTGTAGTGGGTGACTTCAACACACCACTCTCACCTATTGACTGGTCATCCCCAGTAAAAAAGTAAACAGAGAGACAACTGGATCAAATGATGTCATGGAACAAATTGAACTAAAAGAAATCCCAATAATATTCTATCCAAATGCTGCAGAATATTCATTTTTCTCAGCAGTGCACAGAACATTCTACAAAATGACCACACATACAAAGTAAATCTTAACCAATACAGGAAAAGTGAAATAATCCCTTGTGCTCTATCTGAACACAGTGGGATTAAACTACATATCAGCCACAATAAAAACTACAGAGCATGGCCGGAGAGATGGCTTAGTGGTTAAGTACTTGCCTGTGAGGCCTGAGGACCCTGGTTGAAGTCTTGATTCACCATGACCCACATTAGCCAGATGCATAAGGGGGCACATGCATCTGGAGTTCATTTGCAGTGGCTGCAGGCCCTGGTGTGCTCATTGTCTCTCTCTGTCTGCCTCTTTCTCTCTCTGTCTCTTGCTCTAAAATAAATTTAAAAAAAAATTAAAAAACTACAGAGCCTACTGAAATTCATGGAAACTAAAGAGTACACTATGAATGATGAAGAAATCAAAAAGGAAACCAATAAATTTATAGAATCAAATGATGATGAGAATACAACCACCAAAACATTTGGGTAACACTGAAGGCAATCTAAAGAGAAAAATTTATAACTCTAATTTCCTATATTGAGAAATTAGAGTTCAAAAGTAAAAAAAATTACTGCTTCAATGTAAAGCCTTGGAAAATGAAGAACAAGGCAAACCAAAAATCAGTAGATGGGAAGAAACAATAAAGTTTAGGGAACAAATTAATGAAATAGAAACCAAGGGAAAAAAATCTGAAGAATCAATGAATCACAGAGTTGGTTCTTTGCAAGGATAAAGAAGACTGATAAAACCTTAGCAAATCTGACCAAAAGAAAGAGAAAAGAGACAAAAATTAGAGATGAAAATGTACATTACAACAGACACAAAAGAAATTCAGAAAATCATAAGGATATACTTTAAGAATAGGTACTCCTCTAAGTTTGAAATTATGGAAGAAAGGGATGATTTCATTAATTCAACTGACCTACCAAAATTAAATCAAGATGAGGTAAACCACTAAAATAAACCTATAACAAATACAGAGATCCAAACAGTTATAGAAAGTCTTTGAAATAAAAATTTCTCAGGCTCAGATGGATTCACTGGTGAATTTTACCATACATTCATGAAAGAGCCTTACAGGAAACACCTGAACCACAAGACACTGGAGAGGATAGGATCAAGACTAACCTAAATTTTCTACATCTTCCCTCCCTCCCTCTCCCCCTCTACCCTCTCTCTCTCTCCTCTCTAACTTTTGTATATTAGTTATGTTTTTCCACAAATTCTTAGTGGGCACTGACCTGTAACCCCCACTACCAGCTTGGGGTAATTACCAATATTGTGAAAATGTCAAAAAACAATGAGCTTTTGATCAGAGAAACCTACAAGGTTTCCCAAAACAATGACAGACTTCTGTCAGAGTACTTGATGACCCACCAAAGGCCAGTGGTAAGACCCTGTTGCTGAAGACTCCACTCGCAGCTGACACCTAAAATGGAATGGCATGGCTGGAAGCCAGGAGAGAGTCAGTCCCCAGACAGTCAGCGTGTCTAGTGCCAGAAGGTGCTACATGGGTGACTGGGGGAAATGACCAATATCTGTCCAAGCAACTCATTGTCTAACCTAATTAGCAACAAATAACGTGATGTGATGCCCACACAAGTGCAAGAGTGGCACACAGCCATAGTGGGGAACCAACTGCTCTTGATATGGCTAACTGATCCCCTCAGTGGTACAAGACCCACAGCTGGAGCTGGGAAGCAAGTCAGAACCATACCACACATAATCCCACTCTCCAATATCAAGCTACCATCAATCATGGGCTACAAGAGGGCCTACACCTATCAAACTCTCTATCAAAAAAGTAATTGTTGGGCTGGAGAGATGGCTTAGCGGTTAAGCACTTGCCTGTGAAGCCTAAGGACCCCGGTTTGAAGCTCAGTTCCCCAGGTCCCACATTAGCCAGATGCACAAGGAGGCGCACGCCTGGAGTTCGTTTGCAGAGGCTTGAAGCCCTGGCGCACCCATTCTCTCTCTCTTCCTCTATCTGTTTTTCTCTCTGTGTCTGTCACTCTCAAATAAATAAATTAATTAATTAATTAAAATTTTTTTTAAAAAAGTAATTGTTATCCCAATTTTCCAGGTGCTAACTTACTCTCTGTTGGAGAATCTGCTTCTCTTTTTCAGATAGATGCAGATCCTAAGGAGAGAGCTGCCCCAACATACCTCAAAAGGGGCCCAACTGAAACTAAGGACAATTGGTGAAACAAGCAAGGGTGATGTTTTCCTGATGAACTGGATACCAACACAAAGGGGAAGGAGACCAACACAGAGAAAAATCAACTCCTACCAAATCAGAGAGCCATAGCCTCAGATGCCCCCAACACCTCAGCACTGAAGCAGACCAAAAATGAACCCAACATAGCTCAGGGAAATTTTACAGAAGAGGGGGCGGAAAGAATGTCAGAGTCACATGTTGGGTCATGATATGCAGAGACATTTATCATACCAATAACTGTGGGCTAACTCCACAATGCACGACCCATTTACATCAACAAGGAGGGTCCAATGGGAGGGGGTAGATCATGGATGAGCCAAACCAATGGTACCAAACTGCCTGTATTTGCTAAAAAGAAAACTAATAAATTAAATTAAAAAAAAAAAAGAACTAAAACCACTGCTTCACAAAATGTTCCATGAAATAGAAAAGGAAGGAATTCTACTGAGCTTCTTCAGACAAAGAAAGCATCACTCTGGTACCAAAACAAGACAAAGACAGAACAAAAAAAGAAAATTATAGACCAATCTCCCTCATGAACATAGATGCAAAAATTCTCCTCAAAATATTGGCAAACAGAATACAAGAATATACCAGAAAGATTATTTGCCTGACCAAGTAGATTTTGTCCCAGAGATGCAGGCATGGTTCAACATATGCAAAGAGATAAATATAATACACTCTATAAATTGACTGTAGGACAAAAATCACATGATCATCTCAGTAGATGCAGAAAAGGGATTCAACAAAATCAAACATTCCTTCATGGTAAAAGTCCTACAGAAACTGGGAAGAGAAAGAACATATCTCATCTCAATAAAAGCTATTTATGACAAACCTACAGTCGACATAAAATAAAATAAGAAAAAAATACTTGAAGCTTTTCCACTAAATTCACAAACAAGACACGAGTGTGTACTGTCCCCACTTTTGGTTAATATTGTACTGGATGTCCTAGCATTAGCAATAAGCCAAGCAACACTTATAAAAGGGATGTAAGTTGAAAAGGAAGAGAACAAGTTATCATTATTGCAGATGACGTGATTCTACATATAAAGGACCCTAAAAACTCTACCAACAAACACTTAGAGCTGATAAACACTTTTAGCAATGTGGCAGGATACAAAATAAACACAGAGAAATCAGTAGTTTTCCTAAATACTTACAACAAACTGGTGGAGGATGAAATCAGGGAATCTCTCCCATTCACAATTACCTCAATAAGAAAAGTACCTTGTAATAAACCTAACCAAGGAAGTTATGTATCTCTACAATGAGAACTTTAAAACACTCAAGCGATAAATTGCAGTAGACACTAGGAAATGGAAAGACATCCCATGTCATTGGATTGGAACAACCAATATTGTGAAAATGTCAATCTTACCAAAATCAAAGCAACTTATACATTTAATTCAATCCCCATTAAAATTCAATAAAATTCTTCACAAAAATAGAAAAAAAAATCCTAAAATTCATTTGGAAGCACAAAAAATCCCTTGAATAGCCAAAACAATTTTGAGCAACAAAAATAAGGCTGGTGGTAGTAACTTATATTACAAAGCCATAGTAACAAAAACAGCATGATACTGGCACAAAGAGAGACATGTAGGTCGATGGAACAGAACAGGGGACCCAGATGTTAATCCAGGCAGCTATTTTCATATGAGTTTTCACAAAATTGCTAAAAATATTCATTGGAGAATAAACAGCCTCTTTAACATATGGTGCTGGGAAAACTGGATACCTATATGTAGAACGATGAAAATATATCCTTGTATTTCTCCATGTAAAGTATCAAGTCTAAATGGGTCAGAAACCTTAATATCAGACCTGAAACTCTGAAACTGCTAGAGGAAAAGGTATGGGAAACCCTTCAACATATTGGCATAGGTAATGACTTTCTGAATATAACCCAAATTGCTCAGGAAATAAAACAACTAATCACTGGAATCTTATGAAATTACAAAGTTTTTGTATAGCAAAGGACACTGTTAATAGAGCAAAGAGACAACCTAAATAAAGGGATAAGTTATTTGCCTGCTACATATCTGACAGAGGATTAATATCCAGAATATAGAAAAAATTCAAAAACCAACCAAACAAACAAACAAAACAAAAACAAAAACAAAAAAAAAAAAACAGAACAATAAGAAATCAAACAACCCAATTTAAAAATGAGCTACGGAACTAAATGGAGATTTCTCAAAGGAAAAAATATAGATGGCATATAAACACCTAAAAATGTGTCCTACATCCTAGCCATCAAGGAAATGCAAATTAAAACTACTTTGAGATCCTATCTCACTTCTTTCAGACTGGCTATCATCAAGAAAACAAATGTCAACAAATGTTAAGAGAGGATGTAGACAAAGGGGAACCATTCTACACTGTTGGTGGGGATGTATTCTGGTATAACCATTGTGGAAATCAGTGTGAAGGTTCTTGAAACAGCTAAAAATAGATTTACCATATGATCCAGCTATCACAGTCCTAGGCATATATCCTAATGACTCTTCTCACTACCTTAGAAGTACTTGAAAAGCCATATTTATTGCTGCTCTATTCACAATTGTTACAAAATGGAACCAGCCTAGATGTCTTTCAACAGGTGAGTGGATAGTAAAGATGTGGTACATATACATAATGGAGTTATATTCAGCAGTAAAGAAAATTGAGATTATGCAATTTGCAGGGAAATGGATGTATCTGGAAAGGATTATATTAAGTTAGGTGACCCATGCCCAGAAAGCCAAACATTGCATGTTGGCTCTCAAATGTGGATCATAGCTACAAATATATAGAATTGGGTATGAGCTAGAACCACAAATTGGTGGCAGAGGCCAGTAAGCTACAAAGGGACTCTAAGGGAGGGAGGAGAGTGAAAGACTTTAGGGGGTGATATTGTATATATATGTAAGTTGAACAGGAAGCCTCAAGTTTGGCCAGACAGGTCAAATGACTGAAGAAATGCAATAGTGGCATGCCTGCTCTAGGGGAAACCAACTACTTTCTAATTGGACTGGAGGTCTTCTCTATGGGAAGGAATACATGACTAGTACTGAAAACCTAATTAAAAGCTTATGGCACAGGAGGTCATGAGCCTTAGGGATATAAAGCCTGCTGTTGTCTAGTTAAATGCACATATTACTCTCACCAAATTGCCCTGAAAGCATTACACTTAATGTTCATATTCATATATTAATGCTACTCTCCCTTTTGGTTAGGGATGTTAATCTTTTCAGATGGTAGTGACCACTGGGATGACCCAAAAGGCAACACAGTGCTGAAAAGAAATGACAAAGGAGTGTCCATCACTGAAATTTCTCTCTAACTCCCTCCAAGGCTCAGGTTCCATTGCAAAAAAGCCAAAGGAAGTGTACCACTCCTTACAATGCATGTCTAGACAAAAATTGGCTTTAATATTCAAGACCCCACAGTGCCTACTAATACCTTCACAAGTTCCTCACAACAGGAGAAAAATATGATGACATCAAAATAAAAGAGAGATTAATGGAAAGAGTGAGGGGATATAATGGAGAGTGGAGTTGTGAAGGGGAAAGTGTGGGGGGGAATTATCCTGGTTTATTGTCTGTAAGTAGAGAAGCTGTCAATAAAAACATTAATAATAATAATAAAAAAAAACACTTATGTCACTCAACCAGAAAGGCTATTGAGGTCCTTACAGTTTCACAAGAATTATAATTCAGGATTTCTCTTTAATATGTTTAAAATTGGGTAAAATAGGGTTGGCGAGATGGCTTAGTGGTTAAGGCGCATGCTTATGAAGCCTAAGTATCTAAGTTCAATTCTCCAGGTCCCATGTAAGCCAGATGCACATGGTGGCATTTGCAGAGGCTATAGGCCCTGGTGTGCCCAAACTATCTGGCCCTGGTGTGCCAATACTCTCTCTCTCTCTCTCTCTAAATATAAATAAATAAAAGATGTGCATTACCAAACCTGGCTTCCACATTAAAAAGTAAATAAGTAAATAAATAAAATAAAATAAAATTAGGTAAAATAATTGCTTTCTAAGTAACTAATGAGACATAGTTAAATGAGAACATTTGTACTAAAAGACTGGATTTACTATGGCTTAATAAATATCTGTGTCTCTGACTTACACTCCCCTCAGTTTGTGACCACAGAGATTTCCTTGCATCATGCTATGTGACACAAGAAGGTGGTGCATGTGTCTGGGTTTACTCACATACAGATGTGGTAGCGTTATGCCTAGGGAAGCCATTTGCTGCAGTCCGGTTCGCATTGCTGGTAGAAATCACCCAACCAAGAGCAGCTTCTGGAAAAAAAGAGGCTTATTTTGGCTTACAGTCTCAAGAGGAAGCTCCACGATGGCAGGGGAAAATGATGGCATGAGCTGAGGGTGGACATCACTCCCTGGCCAACATAAGGTGGACAATAGCAACAGGAGAGTGTGCCAAATACTGGCATGGGGAAATTGGCTGTGATGTCCATCAGCCCGCCCCAACAACACACCACCTCCATGAGGCATTAATTCCCAAATCTCCATCAGCTGTGAACCTAGCATTCAGCACACTTAAGCTTATGGGGGACACCTGAATCAAACTACCACACCTTTCATTCAACAAATTCTTGCCAGGACTTGCTTGAGAGAGCAAGGGCGAATGAAATACAAGTTCTGGTGTCAAGCCATTGTGATGCATATCAACAGTCTGTGCTTTTTAACTTGTATGTGTTTTTATAATTCTTTGAATAAGATGCCAAGAACTTGGAAATACCCAGTTCATACAAGACCACCCACAACACAACTACCATTATAAAGTCAAAGTTCAACAGACATCATCTTTAACCTTCAAAGAAAAACAAACATTACACTGATCTTTCAAACCTTGAGGCACAAAAATAAAGCCAAAGGTATTTCAGACAATATGCAAAGAAAATCAGATTATATCAAACTATTTTTACTCTATACACAGTGAATGATAGAACCGAATAAAATCTTCAAAATACTACCAACAGATAATGATACTTGTGGTGGATTGACTATAAAATGTCCCCATCACCTCAGGTATTTGAAATTTTCTACTTAGTCCTCAGCTTGGAGCATTTGGAAGGTGGAGCTCTGCTGAAAGAACTGTCAACCAGGGAAGGACTAGGAGCCAGAGTTCAGCCCCAGGTGCGAGCTCAGGGTCAGCTCCTGCTTGTGCTGCTTGTGTTCTCTCTGTTGTGGGTGTGTTATGAAGTGAGTCTGCTTTCTCTGACATGATGAAACTTCCCCTGAAAGCTGTAAGCCTGGAACAAACCCTTTCCTCCCTTCAGCTGCTTCTGGTCAGGAACTTGTCACAGCAATGAGAAGGTAACTGCAACAATCCTCAAGTAGGGATTCTATGTCTAAGTAAACATACACACAGGACAAAAGGTACTTCAGAATATGCCAGGAGTTAGGAAAATTAGCAGCCAGATTCTGGATGAAGGAATAACTTGATAAAACCAAATATGAAAACTATTGTCAACTTCCAGGTAAGATTGCCAAGTGGAAACATGTGAGAGTGAGTGGATGACTGGAGTTATTGAAGCAGAAGGTCCTGATTTCTGTACTGCCACAATTCACAGAGAAGCATCTCTTTACTACACCAGTGCACTATCACCCACATCCAATCTTGCCACCTGCTATTGCAGGCTGAAGCTACGCTAAAGCTTGGGACATACCTACCTGGTACAGGCTCACTTCTGTATAACATTAAAGGTACCTCTTCTCACTAATGGCTCTGGCGATCTTGGTGAGAACCCTCAAATATTGAAAAATAAGCACTTAGTTGGGTGTGGCAATGCACACCTTTAATCCCAGCACTTGGGAGGCAGAGGTAGGAGGATCACTGAGAGTTCGAGGCCTCCGAAGACTACATAGTTAATTCCAGGTCAGCCTGGACCAGAGTGAGACCCTACCTCAAAAAAACAAAATAAATAAATAAATAAATAAGCCCTTGGTTCTTCCTCAAGCAGGGTAAATGCACACATGAGTCTATGAAACTTAGACTAGGAAGTCAGAGTGTAAAGTAGCCAGTGAAAGTAAATCCTCCTTCCTTGCCATACAAGGTACAGTTCAGAAGTAAGTCAGTGCTACAGAGACCAAAGCTATGACAGCACACAAAGGTACTCTGGTGGTTTAGTGGACCACATGTCTTCAGAGCCCTGTCTGTGGGAATAAACTTTCTTGCTGATGAGTGGTTTATATCTGGCTGAGGGGGCAAGGGAACCCTTCCAGGAAACTTTAGTTGAAATAAATTTATGCCTATAGAAGTCCTCCTCATCTAAAAGAGCATACAGGCTAATTAAACTTTGATGAAACTTACCAGCCCTTCCTCACACTTGTGAAAATTGATACCAAGGAGAATATTAGAGTGAAACAACTAGAAAATCCAAGTGAGAGAAAATGTTTGTTTAAAATTTTCTCTTTCAGGCTACTACCTTTGTGTGTATAGGCCAAGGGAGGCTGATAGTGTATATGGTTGGTTTGTATGTATATTCTGGGTGTATATTTTTGTTTTGTTTTTTTTCTATAACAGGAAATAATCTCATTCATAATAGTTTAAAGAAATACCTCGGCATAAACTCAAGCAAGTGGAAAACTCTTAGAAATGAACTTTAAAACTATGAGGAAAGCAACTGAGGAAGATACAACAAGATGGAAAGACCCAACCCCATGATAATGGATCAAGAGAATTAATTATTCCTATAGAAAATAAAAGTCCACCCAAAAAACTCAAGGACAACTCTTCACAGCAATATAAAAAGAAATCTTGAAATTCATATATAAGCACAAAGATTCTGGATAGTCAAAGCAATTCTGAGCAAAGAAATAATGCTGGAGGTAACACCATACTTATTTCAAGTTATACTACAGAAACATAATAAACACTAAAAATAAGAGAGAGAGAGGGAGAGCACAAGCATGGTACTGGCACAAAAATAAAAATGTACATGTAAATCAAGATATAAGTCCATGCAACTATGTTTGCCACTTATTTTTTTTACAAGTACCAGAAATATCCATTGGAGAAATGATGACATCTTTAACAAATGATGTTTGAAAAACTATCTATCTACATTTAGAAAAATGAAAGTAAATCCTTATTTCTCACCCTGCATAAAAACTTACTTCAAATGAATCATGGGGCATAAGATGTAAAAATGAAATTATAAATTATAAGGAGTACACATAAAAATATAGGAATACATAAGTATATTCCTATATTTTAAGACTAGGATTATTTTCTGAATGGTACTCCAATAGTGAAATATGGTAAACAGCTGACTAATGGTACCTTGCAAAATTTAAAAAAAAAAATCTGCACAACAAAGGAATTAGTTAACTTAATTAAGAGACTGACTGCAGAAAGACAGAAATGCTTCACCAGCTGTGCATCTGACAAGGTTAATATTTAGGATATACAAACAACTCAAAAAACTAAACAAGAAGAAATGAAACATCCCAATGAAAATATGTGCTATGGAACTCAATAAAGTCTTCTCAAGGAAGCAATACAAGTGCCCATAAATGTTTTTAAAATGTTCACGATCCTTAGTCATTAATTCAGTTAAAATTACATTGAGAGCTCATCTCATCTTAGAATGGCTATTATCAAGAACACTAATGTAAACCAATGATGGTGTGGAGAAAGGAGAACACTTTGTTGGTGGAAGCAGAAACTGCTACAGCCAGTTTGTAAATCAGTGGGATTTCCTCAAAAGAACTAAAATTAGAACTACCATATGGCCATTTATATACTCCTTGCATATTTACTAATGGCATTAAATCCTACAACAGAGATACCTGCTCATCCTGTTCAATGCTGTTCTATCCTCAATAGCTAGGAAATGGATTCAGCCAACTGTTCATCAGTTAATTAATGAATAATGGAAGTTTGATAGCTGTATACAATAGGATTTTATTTGGCTCTAAAGAAAAATGCAATTATGAAATTTACAGAAAAATGGATGGAACTTGGAAATATGTTGCCTAAGGTAACCCAAGTCCAGAAAGACAAACACGATATATGTTCTGTCTCATATGCTGATCTTAGATTTGAATTTTTAGATCTCTACATGTTTAGGTTGGACTACCTGATAAGATGGGGTAAGAGGTTTTAGTGGAGTGCCAGTAAAACACATTTGATATGCAAATAAATTTGAAGATTGGAAAAGAAACAGTTTAAATGGGGATGGGGTGGAAATTATAGGAGATTAAGGAGTGCTGAGAGGATTAATCAAGACTAAAAATATGGGCTGGAGATAGAGCTTAACAGTTAATGTACTTGGATACATACCTTAATGACCCAGTAACCAAATGCACAAGGTGGAGCATGAGTCTGGAGATCTTTTGCACTGGCTTGAGGCCCTGGCTCTCTTTCTCTCTCTCCCCTAATCCGCTTTTTTTTCTTTCTTGTCTCTCTCAAAAATACATAGTTTTTAAAAGCTATAAAAAACCAAACATGTTTGGAAAACCATTACTTTATAAACTAACTAAAAATGCAGTTTTAAAAGAGTTTTTGAATAAAGAGGCCCTATATAGGTAGATCATGCCATAAAACTGCTCCAAGAAACTACTGAATATATTCAATGAAAATATCTAGGAATTTTGCCAGAGGCCCACCAAATAATACAGGTTGTTGTCATTCTTCTTGGCTGCCCATCAAAACTTGATGATAAAACCCTGTTGATAAAGGCACCACACAATTTCAGTGCAGAGCATATAGAAATCATGCTAGAAATGAGCTCGAGAGTTCCTTCCTAGTGGCTAACTGTTGTAGTGCAAAAAGCTTCTATGCTGCTTGCTAGAAGAGAAAAATCACCAAATATTTTGCTCAGCTGTGCCCCCTGCATGCTACTACACTAGCATAAGGTAACATAGGCCACGGATGAAACAAATGCATGCCTGCATTCAGGATAACCCACTTCTTTCTGACTTATTTGAAACCCAATTTACAGGAAAGAATTCATCCCTGTTACTGTAAACCAGGTCAAATTCTCTGGCTGTGGATGTAAAATTCCCTTGCTGCTCTTAACCTTGGTCAGAGACACTTCATTTCATAGTGGGCTGCAGTTCAAGTAAAGATTCACACTTGTCAGTGTGGTAAGAATAAGTGACTGCTGTGTGCTTAGCACTCAGTGGGGTTACCTATTTCACCCCAAGTCTCAGAGATCATTGCAAAAGAAGAAAATGAAAGGATGTAAGAGTCAGATGATAGGATGAGGGCTGAGGAACACTATCTTCAAGGCAGGATGTGGCTGATGCTTTCATGAACTCATAGTAGCTGTGGTTAGTTACACATAATTTGCCTCATCATCATTTAATTATAAATGGGAGCGGGGCTCATGGGGCCCCAATTCATCTGCTGTCCTTGAAGAATTAATGGGAATTAATTGTTGCTGGTTGAGGGGAGACTCAGGCACTGGTTAAGTTGCTATTGCTTCAGTTACTAATTCTCATCCATTATCATGCAAACCATGCTAAACAAGCTACTTGGGTCACACTGCCTCCAAGAGACATGAAAGTAGGAGGAGGACTAGCCAGAAAGAAGTTGAGGTTCAGCAGGAGTAGACGGAGTAATAGAAGGAAAGAGGGGGTGAACATGATCAAAATATATTCATATATTCATGTATGAAATTATCAAAATATATATAAATATATAACATTTTGGATAGTATAAAGAAATGCTAAGAAATATTGGGGGACTTGATGATGGCACAATGGATAAGAAATCTTATTTCACAAACATAAGTCCCAGAATCTGATTTCTGTCACTCATTCAAAAGCCTTGTGTGGCCAGCTACACCTGTAACTTCAGTGCTAGGGTCAGGAGAAGACAGGAGGATCAATGAGGCTCACTGTTAAGCCAGAATTTGCATTTGTTCTGTCTCAAGGAATAAGGTGAACACCTGACATTGCTCTTCATTACCTTGGGCATGAGGAATATATATCTGCATGCAGCCATTCACACAGTACACACACACATACACCCAAATATGTTGGATAAAAACTGAATTCTCAACTATATTTATGTTTAAATAATAGCATAAATAACTAGTGAGTTATTAACTACCACAGGAAAAAAAAAGTTCTGCAACCAAAGTAACTAGTAGGGTAAATTGATCAGAGAAAATAGTGTTTATGAAAACTGGCTTATTATTTGGCTTTACTAAAGCCACACAGTAATGTACCTTGTAGAGACTCATGACAGCTTCCAGTTGCCCAGCCTTATGGAATTGTTCCAGATAACCACACATTTTCAAAGCAAACGATTCCATAGGATAGTAAAATTTACTTAAATCACATATATATAGAAAGAGAATATGAAAAAAATACAACTTCAAGAAAGTGAAAATACAAATAAGAATTTATCACTAGCATAGGCATCAGGGTGAGTCCATTGAATCAGGTGTTAGGATCACACATGCCCTCTTGTTATGTAAACTACATCAGAAAATAAGAACTGTTATCAAGCCGTTAAGTATAGTGACATTTAAGCATATACACAGCCAAAAGTAAGTAAAGTATATTGCCCATGTTTGTTCTTACATAAATACTCATATATTAGAAATCATTACTAATGAAGGATAATATTAGGATTAGTTTAACATTTATAAAGACTGCTATAGTTTAGATCTTGAAAAGTCTCCCAAGGACAGAGATATTGAATTTAGTCATCAGCCTGTAGCACTTCTGGGAGGCAGTGTATAAAAGAAATTAAGTCAAAAGAGATGTGTCCTTGAAGACGCAAATGGCACCACTCCTCCCTTTTTCTTTTCTCTCTGATGCATAACTGTTGAGATGGACAGACATTCTTCACCACGGGATCTTGCCAAGATGAATGTATACCACAGGCCAGAGGAACAAGGCTAGCCAACTTCAGGATGACACCTTGAAATCTTGAACCAAAATATGTATTTTATTCTTTAGTTGATCTCAGATGTTTTGTCACAGTAATGAAAACTGACTATCAAAGACAGGAAGAGAGTATAACTCTTTATATAAAGAGACCAAAAGACAAACCCCATTATTGTCACAATAGAAGTGACAATTTTGGCTTATTAGGAACACTATAATTTTAAAAGAGTAACATAACAGTATGACAAAGAGGATAATACTATCAAAAACACATACAGAGAAAGGGGGAGAGAAAGAATATTGCCACAATTCAATGTTTTCTCTCCACGTTTAAAAAAATGTGAAAAAGAAAAAAGCAAGTATACTTATGGGGGAGATAAGTATTTTAGATGCTATTATCTCTTTTTATTTTTAGTTTTTGGTTATTTTTATTTATTTATTTGAGAACAACAGACACAGAGAGAAAGGGCGAGAGAGAGAGGGAGAGAATGGGTGCACCAGGGCCTCCAGCCACTGCAAACGAACTCCAGATGTGTGCGCCTCCTTGTGCATCTGGCTAACGTGAGTCCTGGGAATCAAGCCTTGAACCAGGGTCCTTAGGCTTCACAGGCAAGCACTTAACCACTAAGTCATCTCTCCAGCCCAAGATGCTATATTATCTTTTTCCTTAAAAATCCAATAAAGTAAACAAGCATGCATTAAGATAAAGGAGGTATTTTATATGACTAAAAATATAAATGATTTGGAATTGAATACTACCCACAGATTCTATATTTTGAGAAATACAGATCACTATTTTACAGCTAAATAATATAAACAAACAAATGTGAGTGACAAACTAAAAATATATGGAAAATATTTAAGATTAAATAAAAAGCACAGCTAGGGTTAGAGAGATGGCTTAGTGGTTCAGGTGCTTGCCTGTAAAGCCTAAGGATCCATGTTTGACTCTCCAGATCCCACATCAGCCAGATGCACAAAGGTGAAGCAAGTGCAAGTTCATACATGTCAACTTGGTGGTGCATTTGTATGGAGTTCATCTGCAATGGGTGAGGCTCTGGTGAACCAATTTTCTCCTTCTCTCTCTCTCTGTCTGCCTTTCTTTCTCTAAAATAAAAAAAAAATAAATAAATAAAACTAAAGAAATCACAGCTGAAACCAATTAAAAACAACAGACAAAAACAGGTTAAAAAAATGGTTAAGGGACATGATGGCATAATTCACAGAGAAAATTTTAAAATAGCCAAGAAATATGTTTTTTAAAAGTATATATGTATTAAACTAAGACAAAACAATCAACATTAAAGGTGGCCTCTTCTAAACATACTTGTTCTGAGGAAATTTGCAAGCTGCCAGCAAAAACGGTGCTCTTCCATCAGTAGTCAAGCATCCATTCAAAAGGTGGGTGACAAGCTGGGCTTAAGGAAACTATAAGAGAACCTGAGAAGGGAAAATTTCTGGATTCTCTTCAGTGAAATATAAGTGTTTCAGTTTACTTTTCATGTATTAGGTGATTTCCAGATTTGAGTGAATGTGGCCCCTCAAGAAGACAGATTTGAGTTATTCTCTTAGATATTCTGTGTGCTTTCAATTAAGATGGATTATTCTATTGGCTTTGAGCAAGAATAAATTGAACAATAAAATTAAATGTAAACATTGCTTAACCGAAGTCATGAGAAAATCATAAAGGTGGTACAAATGTAATAGACTAATAGACAGTAGAAATAATCCCATGCAAGAGAAATTAAACTATAGTGCATAATATCACATAATTAAATTAAAAATAGAAGAAATTAGGGAAAGGCCTTTTCCAGGCATAAGGAATAACATGCCTCACATTGCATAGAAATTTAGAAAATATACTGATCCAGTTATGATATAACTATGTGTAATATTTTTATGATACAATTATGCATGATAAATTTAAAATAAGTGGTTTACTTCAAAAATTATTCATTATGAAAAATAATATACTGAGACATTAAAATATATAAAACCCCCAAAACAAAAGGCAGGAGGATTTGGGTAAAATTTAAGTATTTAAAAAATTTGCATTATTCAGAATGTGTAATGGATAGTAATTTATAGAACATATAAATATGTAAAGTGTATGCCTGTTGTAATCTCAAAGATA
Source organism: Jaculus jaculus (assembly GCF_020740685.1). NCBI lineage: Eukaryota > Metazoa > Chordata > Mammalia > Rodentia > Dipodidae > Jaculus > Jaculus jaculus. Next base: position 102,875,513 of record NC_059105.1, read on the forward strand.
GTCATAAATAATAGTGGTAAGAGGGCATAAAACTAAAAACAGAATAATAAAATGAGGAAATAAAATTCCAAATACACTTGAGTAATCCAAAAGGAGAGCCAAAGTAGAGCTGAACTTATTTTAAACCAGTGAGATAATGCATTTTAAATTCAACAAGTGAACATGTACATTAAATGATGCTATTCTAATTATACTTTGGAAAGCAAAAGTATCAAGATTATATTCAAATATGACTAGATGCTACTTTAAAAACAGGACTCAGGACTGGAGAGATGGCATAGCGGTTAAGCGCTTGCCTGTGAAGCCAAAGGACCACAGTTCGAGGCTCAATTCCCCAGGACCCACGTTAGCCAGATGCACAAGGGGGCGCACGCATCTGGAGTTCGTTTGCAGGGCTGAAGCCCTGCCATGCCCTCTCTCTCTCTCTCTCTTTCTCTCTCTCTCTCTCTCTGCCTCTTTCTCACTCTGTCTGTCGCTCTCAAGTAAATAAAAGTAACAAAAAAAAAAATTAAAAAAAAAACAGGACTCAGAAGGTTGAAAGATAAGATAAAGAAAAGTTTTGTATACTGACAACACTAGTGAAAAGAGAACAGTTGACTTCACTATATTTACTGGAAGAAAATCCATAACAAGGTCAGAAACATTAATAAAGAGAAATAAGCAAAGCTGAGAGTGAAAACAATGGTTAGATTGGGACTTCTGATAGCTGGCTGTGGTGTGAAATATCTCCCAAAAATTCATATGTTTGAATTCTTAATCCCCAGATTGCAGCACTATTTGGGAAGGTTGTGGAACCTTTAGGAGATGGAGCCATGCTGAAGAAAGTCTTTCGCTGGGGGAGGACATTGAGGTGTTACAACCCAGACCCACTGTCTCTCTCTTTTCTCCATGCTGATGTGAAGATTTGTAACAGGCTCCCTTATCAGCCTTTTCATTCCCTGCTACCATAACAGACCTCCTTTCAAACTGTAAGTTGGAAATAAGTCCTTTGTTTCCATAACTTTCTTTTGCTCATATATTTTGCACTAACAATGAGAAAGTAACCCATGGACTGGGCAAGAACACAGAGCAATCATTCTGATACTTGCTCAGCTGAAAAATTTATTTCTTGATCCGAGCTTTGATTCCTAAAATATACTCAAGTTAGGAAAAATTCTGAGATTGAGCACTTACATTCTTTATAGTACATGTGTTTATGACTTAATAAAATGATTTAATATATTCTTTAATAACATAGTACCCAAGCCTGGAGCCCCTACTGATGACAAGCCACCTAAAGATACAAAAAGTTTTAGAGATATACACATTTGAAACTCAGAACCCTCAGAAAAGCATCCCTGGGATCAGAAAGATGGAAGTGGTTTTTGTTTTCTGAGAAACAACATATGAAGAAAGGTTCCCACAGAGACAAATTGAAAAACATGGTTTTCTTCTTTGTTCTGTATGTCCCACTCTTGGCTGTTTTAATTTTTTATTAATTAGTTTGTACTCAGCAAATACAGTCTATTTGGTACCATTGTTAGGCTCATCCATGTCATACCCCCTCCCCCTGGCCACTCCTTGTTGAGGTATATGGGTCATGCATTCTGGAGTTAGCCCACAGGTATGGGTAGGATAAATGTCTCTGCATCTCATGACCCAAAATGTGGCTCTGACATTCTTTCCAACCCCTCTTCTGTAAAATTTTCCTGAGCTGTGTTGGGTTCATTTCTGGTCTGCTTCAGTGATAAGGTTTTGGGGGCCTCTGGGTCTCTGGATATCTGATTTGGTAGGAGTTGATTTTTCTCTGTGTTGATCTCCTTCAACCTTGTGCTGGTACCCGGTTAACCAAGAAAACAGCATCCTTGCTTGTTTTGCCAGTTGTTCTTAGTTTCAGCCAGGGCTCTTTTGAGGTATGATGGGGTGGCTCTCTCCTTAGGATCTACATTTATCTGAAAAAGAGAAGCAGATTCTCCAATGGAGAGTAAGTTATAACCAGACAAATTAGATAACCCTTACTTTTTAATAGAAAATTTAATAGGTGTAGGCCCTCTTGTAGCCCACGATTGGTGTTGCTAGATAATGGAGAGCGGGCTTATGTTTGGATATGGTTCTGACTTGTTTCCCAGATCCAGCTATGTGTCCAGTACCACTGAGGAGATCAGTTAGCCAAATCAAGAGCAGTTGGTTTCCCACCATGGCTGTGCACCACTATTGCACTTGTGGGAATATCACAACAGTTATTTGCTGCTAAGTAGGTTAGACCATGAGTTGTTTGGACAGATATTGGTCATTTTCCCCAGTCGCCTATGTAGCACCTTCTGGCACTAGACACACTGTCTGGGAACTGACTCTCTTCCAGCTTCCAGCCATGCCATTCCATTTTACGTATCAACTGCATGTAGTGTCTTCATCAGTAGGATCTTACCACTAACCTTTTGTGGGTCACCAAGTACTCTGACAGAAATCTGTCTTTGTTTTAGGAAACCTTGTAGGTCTCTCTGATCAAAAGCTCATTGTGGATGATAGCCACATGCTGGTACTGTAACTCTTGGCTGTTTTTTTCTAGCCTTTTACACATTGGTCTTAGTGAATCAAAGGACTGAAAAAAACAATCCAAGTGTGTGCTGAGAAACTGGATGTGGACATGCACAGAGTCAGTGGGTAGGTCCTGGAGATCCCTATTGTAGTAACACACACCATTCTATTTAATGCACACACAGTCTAAAAGCCTGGTAATGGAAAAGTGAGTACACTTTAGGAATCTGCCAGAAGAAGCACATCAGACATCTTTCCACTCCAGTGCATTATAGCTGGGCTGTCCTCTCATGGTATCAGAAGAAGAACACAGCTCATCTTTATTATAGCAGAGGAGGCAAGGAAGGTCAATTTGGAGCCAAGAGACCATAGATTGGTGATTGGCATCATTCACTATTCTGGTTGGTCATCTTCCATGTTCACCTTTCCTCAACAGGTGTACTTTGTGATAGCAGAGGAACTCTACATTTGACTTGGCCTGCTAAAGCTAACCTATCCTCCAAAAATGAGTAAGAGTACAGTTCCAATAGTCAGTCCATCTATCGCTGGCTTTAATAAATATGACTTAAATTTCACCACTGTTTCAAAAATATTATTAACTAATGAGTGCATTTTAAAGTTAGCCTCTAAGTTGTATATAAAACAAAGAAAAAAAGGGGCTAAAAAGAAGAAAATTGTTAGCATATACCAATAAAAAATATATGTGTAACAAGCAAAAGGAAATATATCAAAAAATTCCTTATCTCTATATCTAGCCACAAAGATAAAGTTACTATATAACACTTCATTCTCCCACTATCTATTGCATATTTTCCCTGTTCTTACTCAGATCTTCAACTATTCAGGATTCTTTTTCTGGTAGAATAATGTAACTTTTTCTATCCAGAAATGTCTGAGCTTCCAATTGTGTTGTCATTGGCTTGCTATTTGCTTATTGTTTGTTTTATTTCTGTAGTTTGCCATTAAACTTTACCAATGGGAATAGAAGTAAAAAATAAACACCCTAGAGAATTCTCTGGATTTTATATTCAACCCTATTTTCCATTTTACCTTTTTAATAGGCTAAACAATTCCATCATATTCTTAGTTGAGCAGAATTATGAGTCCATTTTGACAAGAGCAGAGTCATTTCCAGTTAGAATTTGTCCCCCAAAGTTGAAGCTAGCTAGCCAGACCTAGGGACATATTTCCAAATCAGCAGAGCCCAGGGTTACTGGAACAGAAAACAAAACTTCTGCAAGAAGATTACACAGTATTAGACTGAGAAAAGCCACTCTCATTTCTATCCTTTGATTCCAATAGCCATGTTGCCTGATGATGCCAAAAATCCTCTAAGAGTCTCTCTTTCAGAATTTACAGTTTAGCTTGAATGGCATAGACAACCAAATGTAATCCTGGAGATTTCAACACCAACATTGGAATGAATTTCTTTAATTGCAGTTCTTTAGGAAACATTCTTGAGTGGGTCTATCATTTTTCATCTATATAATTTGAGTGGTACCAGCATATGCAAATTAGTCATTCTTCCAAATTTTTGTCTCTTACAGATGATTTTCATTTTATGTTATATGCTACTGAGCATGCCCCAAACTCACAGCAGTTGTGCCAGGCTATTCTCAGCTCCTGGTAGAAAGCTCAGCCCAGGGAGTTACCTGAAGAGCCTTGGTTAAAAGTTTAGTAACTCCAAGGCTCCGTAGGATGCCAGTAGTGTTTCTTAAAAAGCTGCAGAAGGGGTTGTGGAGATAGCTTAGTGGGTAAAATTGCTTACTACACAAGCATGAGGACCTAGAGTTGATCTTCATATCCACATCAAAATCTGGGTATGGCTGAATACACTTGTAACTCCCATGCTGAGGGAAGATAAGAGAGGAGGACCACTGGAACTCCCTAATCTGCCAGTCTAACTGAAAAGCAGTGAGCTCCAGGTTCAGTGAGAGACTCTATCTCAGTGAAATAAGGCTAAAAAGTGATATAGATGGATACCTGATATCCTCTAGCCTTCACACATATGCACACATGTTCAAATCTATATACACACACAGCTTACAACATATGTAAACCTATAAAGAACTATTTGGAGGTGATGCCATTGATATCCCTTAATGTCATAGACTTCTGAGCTGTAATTCTATTTTTTTTTTCCTCAGAGCCACCACACAAGGTTTCTATCTGTCACAAGTATCATAAATAATCTGTTATCATTGGATCTGTTGTATCAGAAGGCCCATATGATACTGAGATAGAATTTAGTTCCCTGTAGACAGTAAGGGCAAGGATCCATGAAAAATACAAGCTGGTCATGTAACTGGGGAACAAAGAGAGCATAGTTGAACAAAGCATAGTTTAATTAACAGCCAAGAAAATAAGCCAAGGTCAATGACCAGCAAAACCTGCCAAATTCAATGGCAAGCAATGCCAGCCAAGATTGGTAGCCAGAAGAATGAGCCAAGGTCTACAATTTAAAAGCAAACATAGGTCAAAGATGGATAGGGGGGATTCAATACATGGCTACCACCCCCACTTGGGTGGACATTGTGCAATCATTTTCAAGTTAGGCCAATGGCATAATAGGAGCTTGCAAGCCCTTTTTTTGCTTTCCCATAATAAGCATAAGAAACAACCACTATCAGTGAAATTACCTGTCTTTGCCCCATCCAAACAATGAATACTATAGAAAGCCTCTGAACAAAGCTCCCCACTACAACATCCTAGGACCCACCCTGTTTATGAGATGACTATGTGAGTCTTAGTCTTTCCTCTTTTTAATAAATTTGTTTTTACTTGCTCACTCATTTGTCCACTTTTATTCTTGGTATTCATATAAATAATTTTAATAAAATAATTAATATTTTATTTTTATTTATGGGTTTGAGAGAGGGAAAGAGGCAGAGTGAAAGAGAAAGAGAGAATAGTCATTCCAGGGCTTCCAGCCCCTGCAAAAGAATTCCAGACACAGGTGCCACCTTGTACATCTGGCTTACGTGGGTCTTGGGGAATAGAACCAAGATCCTTTGGCTTTGCAGGCAAGCATCTTAACTGCTAAGCCATCTCTCCATTCCGTATTCTTGATTTTTAATAATTTGTTTGTTGTATATGTACATGTGATAGTGTATGCACATTTTGTGTACAGACATGCACTCCCTGTGTACATTTGTGCAGATGCCAGAGATTATCAGGTGTTTTGTTCTATCACAGGCTATCAGGTGTTTTCAGTCAGACTGGCTGGCCAGTGAGCCCTAAGAAATTTGCCTGTCTCTTCCACCCTCAGGACTGAGGTTACAGGCATGTGTATTAAGGGTCAAACTCAGGTCCTCATGCTTGGGTGACCAGTGATTTTATCTGCTGAGACATCTGCCTAGCCCCTGAATTTCTTACTCTTCAACAGTGTAAGATGAAGTACTTGAGGGCCACCAATTCAAGTTAGCTTTTGGTGACCTTTGATTTTCTGACACCTTAGTTCCTGAGTCAAGCCCACCAGAGCCAAGGAAGACTCCATCACTATCAAGGATTCTACACCAGTAGTATAGTCTTTATCACAGCCTGAACTTGCTGTAGAGATTTATAGCTGTCTATGGGTGAAGAAGAAGAACTACAGAGAAAACTCTGGAATCACTAGTATTTAGTGATATCAATTAATTTGTTCTAATTGTGGAGCAAATCTAATGCTCCATTTGTGTAACACCTTTGAAAACATACCTTCATGTTCCACAGATTTCTTCACAAATGTTCTATTAGTGCTTGTTGTTATTATGTGCCATTATGCTGTCTGTGGCTTTAGAGTATGCTGGTGTCTTATTCCAGCTGTGGAACTAGTGGCACCAAGGGATGGGTGTAGGTCTTGAGGAATAGAAGCCTCCTTCAATATGTTTGTACAAAGTGATCTATCCAAGAAAGTTAAACTTAAGTAACACTATTATTTTCAAGTAAGGTACAAGATAATTCCACTAGAAAAAAAAAAATGATGAGGAGTGATTCAGCAGTCAAGATTGACTCTTTCATTAGGATCCAGTAGGATGTCCTGCTATGACTAGATATCCATTCATAATCTATTTCTTTTCCTGTCAATGGTCCAACTTTCTCATTAAAACCTAGATGATTATACATTAAACTGTCATTGAACATGCAAATATACCTAAATTTTGTGTTTGATATTCAGAAATAAGTCTATGACTGATTTTTTTTTTAAATTTCATGGATTTCATGAAAACTTTCCAGTGTTTCAGGTGGTGACTTTAGCTTACAGTTGAAAATTCTTAACTTTTTATTTTATTTCTGTAAGCATTCAAGGATGTAGAGAAGGATAAAAGTTATGCTACAATTCTAATATATACTACTATTGCTATAATGGTTATAATTAGAATCTTCTTGAATAAACACACACACACACACACACACACACACACACACACATACACACACACTCAAGTATCTTTATTTTCTCCTGATAAGAAAATCTTCCCTCAAAGAAGTCCTGCTAGACCAGTCCTTTATTTAGAATAAACAGTGTTCTTATAATCTAAATCAATTTAGGATGATTAAAATTATTTCATGGTTTCATGTAAATTTAATACCAGTTACACATGGTAATTATAATTTTATGAGAATCTTTATCTTGCCTTCAAATGATGATATCAAATAATTGTCAATCCAAATGGCAAATGTACTTATGCTTTAAAAAGCTGAGTATGTTTAAAAAGCTGGAAGTCATTGTATGTTTCTAGAACTTTGGGGAAGGATAGAAAAGACTATTATTTATTACAATAACTCAAATACCATTACTTCTTATTTGGAGGAATTGGCTTATCACTTAGTGAATAAGTTTTTTGTTGTTGTTCTTTCATCCTTATTACCTAATGAGAGAAGGTGATTGGCCTTATTCTAGACTAACATAGTGAACATGGAGAACATTTCCCTTGCTCTCTAAATGAAAATAAAAACACTCCCATCAAGCACAGAGAAATTGCCACACAAACTAACGGTGATGACAGAAAAATCCATTCTTACTCATGTTCTTGTAGCAGTGATGGCCAACAGGAAAGAGTTGCTATACATCTATCTGGCCACTGAGGGACTGAATTATCACACCAGGAAGATGGAGGTATTGGTACTTTTGCAACCAATATCCTCTGAATTGAAATATTACATCCAAAAGAATGTCCCATCAAGACTCTTGAGACTCAGGAGAAAACCCTCACAAGTCTCAGGAAGCTCTTGAACCTTCAGAGACTCATATGGCCCTTGTCGAAGGTTACACTAGCAGTAAATAAAAGGGAAGGGAAAAAAGGGAAAGGAGGAAGATTCTTCAACCAGCTGAATGAACAACCTGCAAGTCTTGCAGAGAATGCCAGGGACACAGCTTTCATGAATTATCACCCACACTTCCCTGAGTCATCTATGCTACTTTAAGTAACCCCTTAACCATATTTTATCAGTAAAGCCAATAAACTCAGTAATTCACTAAGCTAGATTTGCATAGAATTATTCTTGACCTGTTGTCAGCACCCTAGTTTGAGTGCAGAGATGTTTGTTCACATCTCCCCAGGAAAAGTTAGTACAATCGATAAAATAACAAGCCTAATGTCATCTAATTAAACTTATTTTTAAAAGTAAATTAATTCATTTCTATCTTACGGCAAAAATTCCTGGAGAGACTACTTGTCACAATGGCATCCTCCTAACCATGCTTCAGCTCCTGAGGTAATACCAGGCAAGACCTGCAGGACTCCAGTTTGAGCAGGTCTTGGAAAACCACTAGTAGACAGGCTCAAATTGTAATCTCCTGATTCCTATGCTCTCAGGTAACCCATTAGACCCTCAGGTCCCCAAAACACTTGCCCCAGCCTCTGTATCATGCCCCAGACTCTCTGACCAGGCTATCTGCTGTACTACCTGCAGACTCTGCTGACCAAGGCCTGCACACCTTCCTTGTCTCCCAAGGGCCTCTCCACTCCACCTCTGTGTGGCATGTGCACAGTGTCTGTGAGTGGCCTGTACACAGCATCTGCCAATAGCCCATGTGGCTTCTCTGTCTCCCAGAGATAACCCCGCACACACACTGCATCTTTTGGTAGCAGACACACAGCATCAGTGGCTCATACATATTCCCTGTCTCCCAGTGACCCACACTGCAACTGTTAGTGGTCCACACAGACTTACCTGTCTCCTGCAGGTCCCAGCTCCACCACATCTGTCAATAACCCTCAGACACTTTGTCTGTGGGTGAACTGCACATACAGCATATGTAGGTGGCCTATGTGCCCTTGCTATCTCCTGGAGGTCCCACCTCACTGCATACAGCCCATGCCTAGCTCCCACAGGCTCCACACACTGAGCCCACAGCCCACCAGTGCTCACCTGCACTCCCATCTCCTGCCATGCTCCCCTGTCTTGCATCATTGGTGGGATGGACTGAAGACTGCTTCCACCCCCCTTATCATAGACCCTCAACACCCTGTGCTGCTAACAGGCACCTTTGTGTGTACTCCTTGGTCAGAGTCCCTGTCTCTTCCACACAAGCCAACTCCATGATCCAGCCTGGGCTGTGGAACCCTGCAACTCCAAGCATCTCTCCCATGCCCCAACAAACTGCCAGTGACTACTTGGGGCATCACATCAGCTCCAGAAGGGGAACACAGGAAAATAAGGCAATCACCTTTCTGGAGGAATAAATGAGTCCTTCTTAACTTTCTTATCTGGGTTCAGTAGGAGAGAAAGGGGAATTGATGTACACCAGAGCCATATACATGACACAGCTGAGACCAGGGCCCCAGACCTCCAATCCCACCTTTGGTATTAAGCACCAGCCCAGAGTGGCTGAAGCACTTACCATCTTCTCAAGCTGTGTATCCCAAAATGCAAAGCCATCATTACCCTATTCTACTCAAACATAAAACAGAATGCTCAGTGAAAACATTACAAGGCAAAACTTTTGTTTCCTTCTTAACTAAATAATATTTCTGCCCTTTGTTGGGCAGACCACAATGCCAAACAAATAGCACAAATCAACAAATAGAGGGACTTCCAACAAGGTTGCCTAGTCCCACAATGCAAGTCTCCAATAAAAACACAGATAAAACCGGAATAGAACCACAAAATGAAGACATATTATATATGATTCTGAGGAAGCAAATGGCAGAAATGACAACAAATAAACAAAAAAAAAATTGCATAAATGAAATCCATACAAATGTCTTCAATAAGCTTGATATAATATAATATAGACCTCATAAGAGAGTTAAATTAATTAAGCCAGGGATGGTGGTACACTCCTTTAATCCCAGCACTTGATAGGCAGAAATAGGAGAATTACCATGAGTTTGAGGCCACCCTGAGACTACAGAGTAAATTCCATGTTGGCCTAAGCTAGAGTGATATCCTACATTATAAAACAAACAAAGAGAAAGAGAGAGAGAGTTAAGTTAATTAATGATAAGCCAAAAATAGAGGAACTCAATAACCAGCTGGTTAAGCTTAATGAAGACATAAGTAAAAGCAAGAATGAATTCCAAGAAGCATTAAGAAAATCAAAACATGACCTGAAATTAAAACAAAAAAAGGATGAATACTACACAGGAAAAGGCAACAGAAAGTGCAACCAAATTGAACTAGTAAAAACTTACTTAGGAACCCTTAAGAACAGACATAATCATGTGGAGAACAGAACCTCAAAACTGGAAGATAAAACAGAACAAGCATTTTGGGAGTCTAATACTTTTAATAACTTCAAAAGATCTTGTAAACTTGAGGGAACTTTTGGATACCCTAAAACCTCTCAACATTCAGATCATGAGTATAACAGAAGGGGAAGGAATTCAGAACAAAGGCATAGAGAAGTAATTCAACAAAATTATCAAAAAAACATTCCCAATCTCTTAAAATACTATCTCTTCAAGATTCAAGAAGCAACCAGAACCCCAAACATACAGGATCAAAAAAGAAACTCTCTGAGGCACATTATCATTTAAATTCTAAGCAATAACATCAAAGAGAGCAAGTGCTAAAAGCTGCAAGAGAAAAACAACATATTACATACAAAGGCAATCTGATCAGAATTACCTCAGATTTCTCAATGGAAACCCTAAAGGACAGAAGAGCCTGTAATGGAGCACTTCAAAGTCTATAAAACCATTACTTTCAACCCAAACTATTGTAACCAATGAAAGTGTCCCTCATAATAGATGGTGAAAGAAAAACATTCTAAGGGCAGCTCCATGATAATATGAACACAAAGCCAAACCTACAAAGAATACTTTAGGGAATTTTCCACACAGAAGTACGAGAAAGCCTATCTCAAACAATGAAAGAGGATAAAGAAATAAAAGGGATACAAAATGGAAAGGAAAAAGGCAATTTAGCCCTATTTGCAGATGACATGATCTTATACATAATTGACCTGAAAGTCTCCATCTCAAAACTTCTAAAGGTCATTAATGCCTTCAGTAAATTGGCAAGATATAAAATCAAAACACAAAATTCAATATCTTATATATATATGCAAAGGACAAAAATAAAGAGCCAGAAATCAGTGAGACCATACCATTTTCAATAGCAGCAAAAAAATTAAAGGCCTTAGGATAACAATAACAAAGGAACTGAAATACCTACATAATGAAAATATAAAAATAATCAAGAAGGAAATTGAGAAAGTCTTGAAAACATAGGAAGACCTTGCATGCTCCTGGATAGGGAGAATTAATATTGTCAAAATAGCAATTCTACCAAAAAGACACTACAGATTTAATGGAATACCAATAAAATTTCCAGCATCATTCTTCACAGAGAGAAAGAGAAAAAAAAAAGATCTATAAATTCATATGGAACAGCAGCATACCTTGGATATAAAAACATATCCTCAGCAAAAGAAATACTTCTAGATGTATCACCATATCCAATTTAAAGCTATACTACAAAGTCATAGTAACAAAAATAGCATGGTACTGGCATAAAAACACACATGTAGACCAATGGGACAGAATTGAAGACCTGGCCCTCATGTCAAGTACAGCTACTTAATCTTTGACAAAGGTGCCAATAACAAAGACTGAAGAAAAGATAAAATCTTCAAAAAATGGTGCTGGACTATTTGGATAGCCACCTTATAGAAAAAAATGAAACTAAACCCACTCATCTCACAATACACAAAAATCAAGTCCAAATGGATCAAAGACCTCAATATAAGATCTGAATCTCTTCTCATACTAGAAGAAAAAAAAAGAACTCTCCATAATATAGGAGTAGGGAAAGACTTCCTGAAAATTCTAGCAGCTCAAAAAATTAAACAATTATTTAGCCAGTGGGATCATATGAAGCTAAAAAGATTTTGCATAAACATTCCATAACCAAAGACAGTAAATTACCCACAGAATGGGAGAAATTTTTCACCAGCTATACTACTGACAGAGGCCTAATATCTAGAATCTACAAAGAACACAAAAACACACTAAACAACAACAACAACAAAAAAAATCAAATAACCCAATCCAAAAATGGGGCAGAAAACAGAATTGGCATTCTCAGAGGAAAAAATACACATAGCTAACACACACAAAAGAAAAAAATTCAACATATCTAACCATCATAGAAATGCAAATTAAAACAACTATGTGATTCCACTTTACTCCAGTAAGGAGGGTAACCACTAAAAAATAAAATGACAACAAATGTTGGTGAGAAAGTGAAGAAAGAGGAACCCTCATTCACTGTTAGAGGGAATATAAACTTGTACAACCACTATGGAAATCAATATAGAAGTTCCTGTAAAGGAAGAATATAATATTACCAATAGACCTAGTTATTCTCTTACTGGGTATTTAACGTAAATACTTCAAGCTTTACTACAGAAGTATTTGCTCAACCATGTTTGTAACTGTTCAACTCATAATAGCTAAGGACTGGAATCAATCCAGGTACCCATAATTGGACAAATGGATAATGAAGTTGTGGTACATTTGCACAGTGGAATTCTACTCAGCACTAAGAAAAAATGACAATGATATGTATAGAAAAACTTAGAAACTTGGTACAGATCATTTGCAGCAAACTCACACAATCACAAAAGGACAAATGCCACATGGTCTCACTCATTTAAGGTTCCTAACATGGATCAGCTCAAGTTGTTGACTTACTTCATAAACAGCCCAAGGCCCTGAAAATAGGTATGGAAGGGTTTGGGGCTAGGGAAACGGGAGGCTGGGAGAAAAATAAACATAAAACTAAACCTAAAATGAACTATTACAATAGGAACATTTGTCCTTTAAGACATACTAAAAGATTGATCCCTCAACAGGTGGAATACATGAAAATTAGAGCCCTGGAGAGGGTGGAATGAAAATTACCCTTAAATTTTTGGCTTTGTCCTGTAACTCCAAGTACCAGAAAATGGTTGCTACCCAAACTAAGCTGTTCACTGGAGAGACATAAAAGGTCATCAAACAAGGCAGGCTTTGTTCAAAGAACTTGATTACCTACCTGAGGTAAATGGTAAGATTCTGTTGCTGAAGACACCATATGCTGGCAGCGCAGAACATGGAACAACCTGGTTGGAATCCAGAAGAGAGTCAGACCCCAGTCTATGACTAGAAAGCACTACTTGAGCTACTAAGGGAAAGTGGCCAACAATGGTTCTGAGAAATCATGTGTCTAAGCTATTCAGACGAGATGTACACATCAGTGCAATAGTGACATACGGCATTGGTGCATAATCAGTAACCTTCTGACTGGCCAAGAGATCAACTCAGTGGTAAGTAACCCATATCTGTAATTGGTAAACAGGTCATAATCCTTTGGAGACCAAGTTTATGATCTCCAATGCCAAGCTCCCACTAGTTTTGGCTAAAAGAGGAGCTAAATCCATCAAATTCTTCCAAAATTAATAACACTTACTCCATTTAACCTATGATGACTTCCCTCTGTGTTGGAGAATCTGTTTTCCTTTTTCAGAAGGTAGTGAGTCCCAAAGAGTTAAACTCCTTGCATGTCAGCCAAGCCCCAGCTAAGACCACAGAGGAACTGGGAAAATGAGCAAGAATGCAGCTTTCTTGGTGAGACTGACAATCATTTCCAGGGTGTAGGAGACAGACATTGAAGATACTCAATACCTACCAAAGCAGAGTCCAGAGGCTCCTAGGAGCTCATCACTTAAGTAGACTTAACACAACCCCAAAATGGCTCAGGGAAATTTGTAGATGAATGGGCGGAAAGATTGTAAGAACCACAGTTTGGGACATCATTCCCAGAGGTATTTCCTCAAGCTCCAACAACTCACTACTGTACCCATAACTTATAGTCCACAACCCCATGGTGGGATACCTGCAATCCCAATGAGGAGGAAGCCCAGCAGAATGGGGGCAGGGACAAGGAAAAGGATGGTACCAATGCATGATGTCTACTAAGTATACATACATACTAAGTATGCATGCAATAAAAATTATTAAATGTTATTCATTTGCTTCTGTGTAGATACAACTCAGGAAATGACTTTCTTTAACACAGCAACATATCTGTCTTATAAAGAAGAGTGAAAAGAACAAAAATTCAAAAATTTTTGAATTTTCCACCTTTCCTATATCCAAATCAAAAGGAAACAAACAATCTGTGTTATTATCAATTTTGCCCCCCAAAATTTTCAAAAGACAGAAATGATACAGGTGACTACTCTTTATCCTGAAGCATCTACCTGGGTAATTTAGGAAGCTTGGACACTTATAGGAAAGATATTTAAGTTTAATGATGAAATCTGAAGGTCATGGAATATAAAACTGGTAACTTTTGTCAATCAGGAAGCATTTAATAAATTTTTTGGCATTAAATTTTCTTTTCATAAAAAATTTGTAGTATGATTTATTAACTTTTTCTTGAGCTTATATTTTAAAAGATGGGTATTCATGAAAAAAATAAAAGCTTAGAAAAGTTCACATGAACATATGGCCAATATATCACACAGAATTTCTATTTGTTTACAAAAGACTTAATCTGATTTAGAAACAGGAACATCAAGGAAAGCAGAATGTATTTGATATATATGCATTTTGTTTATAAAAATATTTTAGTATTTTAGGACAATAAAATATTTTGTTAAAATTACAGTTACTTTGACTATATTTTTATCAAGGTAATAAAAAGTGGAAAGAACAACTCACCTTTAATAATGCAGAGTGTAGGTTAAATGTATTTAAACATTGTGCCCTTAATAATTTTGTCACTGCTTTCAATGGTCCTATTTCTTAACCTCACAGTGGAGTCTTAAACATTCATGTACCTAGCTCTTGATAATACCAGCCACATAGATATTCAAGTGGATGAGCATATTGCCTCACTCCAGGAAGTTGGCAGCCTCAAAGATGATCTTAATGCGTATATCTATCAAATTTCCCCCATTATACTCCCATTTTTCTTCTTGATGTCTCAGTCTTTTTCTCTTGTTTCTTATTAATCACATGAGATACCTTTTGGAGAATGATGCCATTAAAAATGATAAAGTAGGAATCTCCAAAAGCATGTCTGCCCTCTGAAGCAAAAACAAACAAACAAACAAACAAAAAACCTATCAGAAGCAAGTTTTGGGAGCCATAAAACTAAGTTAATAAAAATAAAAGATTACCAGGAAAATGCTTAGTGGAAAAATTAAACACTGCTTAAATGGTATGCAAGGGTACTAGGACATTTAAATTTCCTACCAGCTATCTCTCACCTCCCACGTAGATGGAGGCAATAAAGAAGAAACCTGAATTTCTGGTACACAATTTCAGGTGAAAGGAAGAATGATACAGATATTTTCCTCCCAGAGTTGTGATTATATATTATGCCATGTGGTAGGATATTTTAGTTTGAGGTGGTTCCCAAAGGATCCTGTTAGGCACTTGCCTTGGTTTCACTCAATACTTCACTGATGGATGCCTCTGAGGAAACATTACTTAAAAGCACAAAGTGGGCTAATGAAATGACCAGACAGTACAAAAAAGAAGAATCACAAATGGCCACTAAATACTTAAGAAAATATTCAATATCCATAGCCATCAGGCAAACACAAGTCAACTTTGAGACACCATCTTATCCCAGTTAGAATAGCTATCATTAAGACATAGACAAGATTTCAAAGACTTCCAGGTAAGATGGAGGCCTAGGAGCCATGCCAAACCAGCCTATGGTGGTATTTTAGCAAAACCAATGCAAAATACACTCTTCCTCTGAAAAGTGAAGGAGTATAGGTTATTTTTAGACACAGCAGAGAAGCCAGAAAGACAAAGATCCACCAGAAAGGAGGAAAGCAAGAGTCCCACTGAGGTGCTTGTTGCCAACCAATCCACATGATCCTCACATCCATCAGGCACCACGCCTCCAGGTGCTCCAAGTGGTGGCAGCAACAAAAAGAAAGCAAGGCGATTGTTTTTTCCAACTTCAGCAGCCTTCTTGCAAAGTTAAGAAATCTGAAGATCAACTAAGGAACTACTGAAAGGGATACAGGTGGAACTACATGAGCAACTCCAGAAGTCTGAACTATCCCATCCCCAGTGGCAATGCAGCCAGCACAGCTGATCAGAGCTCCAGCTCCACAGCACAACACAGAGGGATCAAGGTGGACACTCAGCATTGGTGAGATTGGAAACGACCCAAAAGTTTATGAGGCTGACTGAAAAAAGAAAAAAAAAAAAAAAAAGCACATAGGCCTGCATTGGAAGACGTAATCTCTCCTTGTCAGGGCAGATATGGGTTATATGTTCTTGGTTGGCTTTACCATTTTCAAATAACCTGTATTTTGGGGGTTGAATATTATTGCCTTTGATGCTTTCATATTTTCATATTTATTATTGTCTTTTGCTTCTGTCACTATTGGGGATTTTGTTGCCTTTGATGCTTTCATATTTATAGGGCCTTTATCTTTTGCTTCGGTCACTACTGGGGACAGGAGCAGATTCGAGCTGACCTGGAACCCAATTCAGAACAGAAATCTCCACCTCAAAGCTAAAAATATTAAGGGTGTAGAACAACACATACACTTAGGATTTTGGCTTTATAAGACTGTTAATCCCCACCACTGCATAATTTCTGCTGTTTTTTATTGATTGTATTCATTGTTCAATTGAAGTTTAGAATTTGCCAGTAAGTTGTTCTGCCCAGTTCAGTAGAATATTTGTTTATCAAGCAAACTCATCACCTAGGACGACTTCTGCAGCTGACTGGGGTACAAGAGCTACACCTGGCACCCTAAACTCATATCCTGAAAGAAAATGAAGGTAGATTGCCACATCTAAGTATACTACAGATAAGGAGAAAACTCAAGAGTCAAATCAATTCAGGATGCAAAAGTCACTACAATATAATACAAGAAACTCTTAAGAATCAAGACAATACAGCCCCACAAAAAACTATGAATCCATCAGAAAAGATCACCAATGAGATTGTTTTAGATGAAATACCTGACAAAGATTTCAAAAAATGATATCTATACTCAAATAAATCAAAGAAGAAATGAAAGTAATAAAGAAGAAAACAAAGGAATTAAAGAAGAAAACAAACTTCTGAA
The DNA here is from genome assembly GCF_020740685.1 of Jaculus jaculus. Lineage (NCBI taxonomy): Eukaryota > Metazoa > Chordata > Mammalia > Rodentia > Dipodidae > Jaculus > Jaculus jaculus. The sequence continues at coordinate 102,892,551 of NC_059105.1, forward strand.
AGAGAACACAGGAAACCAGCTTAAGGAAATAAGGAGGTCATTACAAGACATGAATAAGGAAAAAGAAATACAGAAGAAAAGCCAGGCAGAAATTCTAGCTCTGAAGAGGACAGTCAGTGAAATAAAATATCTGTGAAAAGTCTCAACAGCAGATGAAGGAGGAGAAAACAGAAAGTATAAATTAGAAGACCAGATGAAAGACCTAATACAGTCCAACAAAGAGAAAGGCAAGCTAATAGGAAGGTATGAATGGGAATTTCAAGACATCTAGGACACTATGAAAAGATCACATGTAACAATTCAGGGTATAATATAAGGAGAATTTCAATCCTGAGACTTAGTAGGTGTTTTCAACAAAATCATAGAAGAAAAATTTCCCCAAATTGGGAAAGTTAGACACCAAACCAGATACAGAAACTTTTAGAACACCAGAAAAAACCTGGAAAGAAACTCTCTTCGCCATATTATGATTAAACTACTAAACACATAAACCAAGAAAATGTATTGAAAGCAGTTAGAGAGAAAAAGCAAGTCACCTACAAAGGAAAACCCATAAGAATAACTATAGATGACTCAACACAAACTTTAAATGTCAGAAGGGCTTGGAATGATATATTCCAATTTCTGAAAGATAACAACTGTCAACTAAGATTATATTATCCTGCAAAGCTATCTATTTAAGTTGATGGAGAAATAAGGACATTTCACAACAAAAACAGGCTAAAGGAATTTATGATAACAAAACCAGCTCTACAGAAAATATTTGAAATAATTTTTCATGCTGAAGAGATAGCAAAACATACACAGGAGGAAATAGAAAAAAAAAATAAGCCATGCTCAAATAACAGTTAAAACAAATGAGTGAAGGGGAAATAGGAAACACTGCAAAATAAGAATGGTGAGAAAAAATGTATACCTTTCAATAATAACTCTTAACATCAATGGCTTCAATGCACTAACCAAAAGCTAGAGGCTTACATACTGGATGAAAAGGCAGGATCCTGCCATTTGTTGCTTCCAGGAAACTCATCAATCAATAAAAGATAGACACTATCTTAGGATAAAAGGATGGAAAATGGCATTTTAAGCAAATGGGCCTAGGAAACAAAGGGTTGCTATCCTAATATATGACAGGATGGACTTCAAACCAACATTAGTGAGCAAAGAAAAAGAAGGTCATTTAATACTGATTAAAGGAACACTCCAACAGGAGGACATTACAATCCTAAACATACATGCACATAACATAGGGGTTCCCAGTTTCATCAAACAAACACTATTAGACTTAAGGTAACAGATAGCATCAAGCACAATTCCAGTGGGTGACTTCAATACCCAACTCAAATCAACGGACAGGTCATCCCAGAAAAAAAAAAAAAAATAACAGATAGATATCTGGATTTACTGATATCATGGAACAAATGGACCTAACAGATATCTACAGAAAATTCCATGCAAATGTTGCAGTATATACATTTTTCTAAGATGCACATTTAACATTCTCTAAAATAGACCATATATTAGGACACAATGCAAATCTCAACAAGTACAGGAAAGTTGAAATCCCTTGTATTCTATCTGACCACAGTGGGATTAAACTGAAAATCAGCAAAAATAAAAGTTACAAGGCATACAGAAATTCATGAAGACTAAACAATACACTATTGAATGAGCAATGGTTCATTGAAATCAAAAGGAAATCAATAAATTCATAGAATCAAATGACGATGATAATACAACATACCAAATCATTTAGTTCACAAATAAACAATTTAATGCTTTACCATTAGGCCTTGGAAAAAGAAGAAAAAGAAAAACCAAAAATCTATATCAGAGAAGAAATAATAAAGGTTGGGGAAAAATTAATGAAATATAAGCAATGATGACAAAAAATAACTATCCAAAGAATACAGGAAACAAAGAGTTGGTTCTTTGAAAGGATAAACAAATTGATAAATCCTTACAAAATTCAACCAGAAGAAAGAGAGAAGAGACAAAAACTAATAAAATTAGAGATGAAAAAGGCACCATTACAACAGATACCAAAGAAATTTAGAAAACTATAAGGACATACTTTAAGAATATATATGCCTTGGGCTGGAGAGATGGCTTAGTGGTTAAGTGCTTGCCTGTGAAGCCTAAGGACCCCAGTACAAGGCTTAATTCCCTAGGACCCACGTTAGCCAGATGCACAAGGGGGCGCACATGTCTGGAGTTCATATGCAGTGGCTGGATGCCCTGGCATGCCCTCTCTCTCTCACTAACTGCCTCTTTCTCTCTCTGTCGCTCTCAAATAAATAAATAAAAATAACTATTTTTTTACAAGAATATATATGCCTCTAAGTTTGAAAATCTGAAAGAAATGGATGATTTCCTTGATTCACATGACCGACCAAAAATAAATGAAGATGAGATAAACTATTTAAATAGACCTAGGCAAGTATAGAGATCCAAACAGTAATAAAAAGTCACCCAACTAAAATAAGTCTAGGCCCAAATGGATTCACTGGTGAGTTTTACCAGACCATCATGGAAGGACTAACACCACTACTTCTCAAACTTTTCCATAAAATAGAAAAGGAAGGAATTCTACCCAACTCTTTCTACGAAACTAGCATCACCCTTATTCCAAAACCAGACAACTACAGAACAGAAAAAGAAAATTACAGACCGATCTCCCTCATGAACAGACATAAAAGTTCTAAACAAAATATTGGCAAACAGAATACAAGAATATATCAAAAAGATTATTCATCCCAACCAAGTTTGCTGTATCTCGGAGACACAGGAATGGTTCAACATATGCAAGTCAATAAATATAATACTTCATATAAATGATCTGAAGGACAAAAATCCCATGATCATCTCAAAAGATGCAGGGGAATCCAAATTAAAACTACCTTGATATTCCATCTCTCTCCTGTCAGAAAGGCTACCATCAAGAAAACAATTGACAATAAAAGTTGGTGAGGATGTGGTAAAAGGGGAACCCTACTACACTGTTGGTAGGAATGTAATCTGGTACAGCCATTATGGAAATCAGTGTGAAGACTTTGGAGACATCTAAATATTGATTGACCATATGATCCAGCTATAGCACTCCTAGATATATATATACTCTAATGAATCTTCTTACTACCTTAAAGATACTTGTATAACCATGTTTATTGCTGCTATAATAGCTAGAAAATGGAATCAACCTAGATGTCTGTCCACAGATGAATGGATAATAACAATGAGGTATATGTACACAATGTATTCAGCAGTATTCATCAGTAAAGAAAAATGAAATTATGAAATTTGCAGGCAAATGGATGGATCTGGAAAGTATTATACCAAGTGAGGTAACCCAGGCCCAGAAAACCAAACATCAAATATTGGCTGTCATATGTGGATCCTAGTGACAAATGTATAGACTTGGGTGTGAGCTAGAAACAAAATTCAGTAGCAGAGGCCCATAAGCTAGAAAAAGACTATAAGGTAGGGAGGAGAGAGAAGGTCTTAAGGGGATGGCATCGTATATATGTAAGTAGAAGAACAGATTACACAGGGGGAAAGGCCTAGCGAGGTCACAGGAAGAGACTGGAATGTATCCCATTCCTGGCACTGAAAATTTTCTAGTAACAGTCTATGGCTTCTAGATGTGCTGTTATTCAAGAAAGTAGATTTTCATATGCCTTATTCAGAATATCTTCAATTTTTATTGACCCTCCCCCCAACTCTTCTTTTATACAGTCTCTCTCCTACTCTCACTCTCAAATAAATAAACAAAAAGAAATTTAAAAAGATAGAGAGAGAGTATAGGACAAAGAGCAGAGTTATGAGGGGGAAAGCAGGGGAGGGGAGGAATATATATATATATATATATATATATATATATATATATATATATACACACACACACATATATATACATGACTTGCTCTTATGGCTATGTCCTGAGAAGTTGTGAAGGGTTGCTTTGAACAGAAACAGAGTGATATAAGTAGAGGGTTATGGCACAGAAACAAGTGTTTAGGCTGAAACTGCTGCCTGGTCAGCTACAATTGAGAGATTATAATCTTTGAGCTGTGCCAGCTGACCTGTACTAGGGCAACAGGAAGAAGGTAGACTTTTTTGAAGGGTCTGAGTTCTCAAGAAATGTCCTGTTCTTCAAAGTCTGCTTTATCCCCTCCTGGATTAACAAATTTGCACCCCATCTGGTATCATGAAGTATAAGAAATGCAGGAAAGAGTTGTATATTAGTTATAGTCTTCCTCATTTTCTTAATGGGCACTGACCTGTGACCACCAGCATGGGGCTATCATCCACAATAAGCTTTTGATCAGAGAAACCTACAAGGTTTCCTAAAAGAATGACAGATTTCTGTCAGAGTACTTGATGATCCACCAAAGGTTAGTGGTAAGACCCTATTGCTGAAGACACCATAAGCAGCTGACACGAAAAATGGAACTGCATGGCTGGAAGCCAGAAGAGAGTCAGTCCCCAGACAGTCAGTGTATTTAATACCAGAGGTGCTACATGGGCGACTGGGGGAAATAACCAATATCTCTCCAAGCAACTCATGGTCTAACCTACTTAGCAACAAATAACCGGTTCTGATGCCCACACAAGTGCAATAATGGCACACAGCCATGGTGGGGAACCAACTGCCCTTGATTTGGCTAACTGATCCCCTCAATGGTATAGGACCCATAGCTGGAGCTGGGAAACAAGTAAGAACCATATCCAAACATAAACCCTCTCTCCAATATCAAGCTACCATCAATCATGGGCTACAGGTGGGCCTACACCTATTAAACTCTCTATTAAAAAAAAAAATTAAGGGTTATTTCATTTGTCCTGGAACTAACTTACTCTCCATTGGAGAATCTGCTTCTCTTTTTCAGGTAGATGCAGATCCTAAGGAGAGAGCCACCCCATCATACCTCAAAATGGCCCCGGCTGAAACTAAGGAAAATTAGCAAAACAAGCAAGGGTGCTGATTTCCTGATGAACCAGATGCCAGCACAAGAGGGGAAGGAGACCAACACAGAGAAAAATCAACTCCTACCAAATCAGAGAGCCAGAGCCCCAGAGGCCCCCAACAGCTCATCACTGAAGCAGACCAAATATGAACCCAACATGGCTCAGGGAAATTTTGCAGAAGAGGGGGCGGAAAGAATGTCAGAGCCACATGTTGGGTCAGGATATGCAGAGACATTTATTGTACCAATAACTGTAGGCTAACTCCACAAGGCACGACCCATATACCTCAACAAGGAGGAGCCAATGGGGAGGGGGTAGGTCATGGATGAGCCTAATAATGGTACCAAACTCTCTGTATTTGCTGAATAGAAAACTAATTTAAAAAAAGAAGAAATGCAGGAAAGAGTATCATTGAGTTTGCAATGTGTTCTTGTGTTTTGGACATAGCTATGGGTAGTGTGATGCAGGTTTGCTAGATGCCTGCATAGATACCCCATGGGGCCATGAGGATGAACTGTGGATTGCAGTGGAGACTGAATAGAGATCTTGGGACCATGAGATAGCCACTAAAGAAAGCTGCTGGCTCCAATGAAGTTTTCCAGGACTGTGAGTAGCCTATCTGGAGAGGTGGAATTGGAATGCCAGAGACTTGTTGCTGGTTAGAATTATTGGACTTGGAGATTTGTCACTAGCTGCGGTTGTTGGCCTTGGAGTTACAGCATTTGATATTTGCCCTGGTTGTTTTAAATCTTGTATTGGTTGAATATTTCTTTGCTATGCCCAATGCCATCTTTTGCAGTGTGAGCATTTATTCTGTGCCATTATGCGGTTTTGAGGTTATTTTTTGTTATTATGACTCAGTTATAAGAACTTGGACAATGGGGATGTATGAATATCATTAGAATTGATTTAAAAAAAACTATAGAGACTTTTAAAGTTGGACTGAATGCATTGTATTTTATATCATGTATGAACATCAGTTTTTTGGGGGCAGGGGCAGAATGTTGTGGTTTAATTCAGGTGTCCCCCATAAACTTAGGTGATCTGAATGCTAGATTCCCAGCTGATAGAGATTGAGGAATTAATGCCTCCTGGAGTGAGTGTATTGTTGGGGGCCAGCTTATGGGTTTTATACCCAGTTCCCACTTGCCAGTGTTTGGCACACTCTCCTGATGCTATTGTCCACCTTCTGTTGGGCAGGGGATGATGTCCACCCTCTGCTCATGCCATTGTTTTCCCCTGCCATTCTGGAGCTTTCCCCTTGAGCCTGAAAGCCAAACTAAACCTCTTTTTCCAAGAAGCTGCTCTTGGTTTGGTGATTTCTATCAGTAATGCAAACCAGACTGCAACAGGGTGTTTCATTTATCTTCTCATTGCTGTGAAAAAGCACCTGAACAACAGCAGCTGATTAGAGAGGATTTTTTTTTTTTTTTTGGCTTATTAAGGGGAAAAGTTTCATTATGGCAGGGGAAAGCCTGACATGAGCAGAGAATGAACATCAGCTATCCCACAGCAGGTAGAAAACAACAGGAAAGTTAGCCAAGCTCTGGCAAGAGGGGCCATCCCAATAGCACACCACATCCAGCAAAGCTCCACTTCAAAGTTCCATCATCTGTGGACCTAGCATTCATAACACTGGGTGAATATGTTCTTCAAAGGTCTGCTCATAGTTACCTGTTTCTCCCAACCAAGACCCTGCTTCTGAAGGTTCCACAGCCTTCAAATTAGTACCACAAGATGGAGACTAAGTACTCAAAGCAGAAGCCTAGAGGGTTCATTTTATATTCAGACCATAACTATCTAGGCACATAGCATATCCATAGCATGCTTATGTGTCTATATTCAGACAATAATCCTCTACATCAAATTCTATATACCCTTTGAATATGTTTTTCAAAGATGGAGGTGGATTTTTATCTAACTCAGTAGATTGTATTTATTCTTTTATTTATGTTTGTGCTACTGAGGATCAAACCAGGGCCTGCATGTACTAGGCAAATGCTATGCTAGTGAGATACCTTCCAGTCTTAGCAGAGCCTAATAATAAAACTGCTGTGTTCAAAGGATTTTGATAAAATATCTCAATAATACTGCTCTAAATAAGAAGAATTTTTTTTCAAGGAACATGGATATATAGTGTTAAAGTTTAGAAGACAGCAATACAGGCAACTAAATCCAATATAGGGTGAACTTTGTAAAGGGAGCAAGAGAAGAAAGAAATTGCTATGATAGCTCAAACCAGTTTCAACTAAGAGATAGCCTGGAAGCATCTAGCAGGACATTAGCCTCTGAGCTTTGTACTAAAGTAGGTTAATATTCTACCAGGAAGAATCCTCCATACAGGAAAAAAAACTTCAAGGCAAGAACAACAACAAAAAATACTATTCCAGTTGTAGGAAGTTATTCTGGAAGCAGTGAGTTAAAGTCAGCATTTAGGATAGGACTAGGATTTTAGAGCTAGAATTTTAAGACTCTGGGAAATCTGGTCAAGAAAATACTAAGTTGATACAAAGGAGCTCTAGAAATATGGAAATTTAAGTTTGGAAATGCATCTAACATCTCCTGTGTCTTATATTTAAGCTATAATGACTTGGGGCATGGGTGCAATGTCACCAGGTATGTTAAAGTTTGGAGAGTCAAAGTAAGTAATTTCCTGCCTTAGGGATGTTTAGGTCGGTGTACAGCTCAGTTAATTTAAGTGTTTTAGTTTAACTGATTCAGTTATCAGAAGTGGCTGTGAGAAACAAACAAAAAACATCAAATCTCAATTATTATATGGCATTTTGTCTACTTAAAAGACAATCTTGTGTCAAGGTTGAAAAGCATCCTTTGCCCTTTTAGAAAACATTTTTCTTTTGAGAAGGAAAGCTTCCCACTCTTCATTCACAGTTGTATTTTCTCTAACAATTGTGCTTCCTCCTTTAGAGCTGACCTGATTTCACTTCAGCACATGTTGTTTTCAAAGAGTCACTTGATGTACAAGAAACCTTTTGCTTAAAAATTTAAAAAAGGAAACAGAGAGTGAATAAAAAGAAATGGATGGACAGAAAGAGAAAAACTGTTTTTCATGCTGTTTTGCATTTGGGTGAGAGTAGTGATAAATATGAATGGAAAATTTGTACTAAAATGCTCCACCTTCCAAAGAATCTCTAATCTTAAACATGCATTATTTCATTCTTCCTCAATTCTGTGTCTTGCTTTGACCAAATCAGAAGAAAACAGACAAGTTCCAAAGAAACTATTTTCTTTTGAAATGCAACAGAGAGGAAGAGAAATTATCTCTTTTCCAGTTATAGACCTCAGACTTTCATGACATCTTTGAAGCTCCCTATATATAGATCTGTACCCCATGCAAGCAAGTACCCTTTCATCTTTCTCTCAGCCTCAGCCATCTTGACTTCTGAGACCTCTGCTCCAGTAGACTTGATGTATTTTATTTATATTGTTGTATTGTGTGACTTGCTTTTGGTCTTATGACTATGGCATAAGTAGCTCTCATCCTCAAAACCATGCTCTATGTTCTTTGCTATGTGTTTGTTTCATCTACTGAGATCCATCCTGTCCAGTAAACCTTTCTCAGGTCACCATCTGTGGAAACCTATTTTCCTCACTCATACAGTTGAAAACTCCATGTTCATTTTCTATATGCTGTAAAAATATATTGAGTATTTTCACTTATTTTGCATATTTGTGTTATTTCAATTGGAAAAGTTCTTGAAGAACAGAAGTAGTATTACAACTCTCCTCACTATCCCCTTTTATTCTAGCCATTACCCATTTTTAATATGAGAATTTTAATTAGTGTCCTTCCATCCTATAAACAGGCAAGTGGATATACATGAAATATTTATTATATAGAAACAGAATTTATAGACAGAACCAAATTGAACACTACAACCACATCAAATCCTTAGACCTACATGCTTTAAAAGCCTGCACTGGGCATATCATGAGCATATGTTGATCTGTTGCACAGTTGTAATCAGGACTCACTTATGCAGCATCATCTGCCAAGGATGACAAGTAAAGCTCCTTCCCCCACTCTGCTGTGGTGCTCTGTTACCACATCCTTAGCCAATCATCTTAGAAGCAGGATTATAGTCATTCTTCACACACCCAAACATATTACTGAAAGGCTCTACCAGCAAATTAAAATTGACTTGACAGAAAAATAAATTTTTATTTTAAAGAAAACTATAGGCTTCTTGAAAAGAAATGTGGTCTGTGTCATTCACTATGTCAACAAGGGTACTTGGTAAGAAAAACATACCAGAAAAGTTTTTCTCAGTTAACACAGAAGAAATAATCCAAATACTTAAGGAAGTAATTAAGGATCTAGTTACTTTGTTTTTTTAATCACTATGGTAACCATGTCTGCAGCAGCACCATGCATTGGTTGGTACTTCTAGACTGAAAGAACAGGGCAACTATAAAGGGCAAGGGCATATCTCAGCTATGACGGTGTTTGGAAGAGAAAATCAATGATTTCTAGGGCTATATAATAGTGAATATGTTCAAGTTAACTGACCTAAGCAGGGCTGAGTCTGGATATCTCTTGGATGAGACAAAACTGATATTTCCCAGAAAAAGCAGTTCTTCAGGTAGCCTTTTATGTGGTTTAGGCCAAAATGATATAACCTAGCCAACTCTAGTTGCCAGAAATCAAGTTTTACTTTAATACAAACACATTGCCCCTAACCATATTCTGTTTCCTGCTAGTCAAAAAAAAAAAAAAAAAAAAAAAGCCTCAAAAGTTAAAAATACATATGGAGAGAGAAGCCTTTTCTACAATGCTGGTATCTACCCACTTGTACTTAAAATGGTGTGGTGGTTTAATTTAGGTGTCCCCCATAAACTTAGGTCTTCGGAATGATAGGTTTCCAGCTGATGGAGATTTAGGAATTAATGCCTCTTGGAGGTAGTATATTGTTGGGGGGGGGGGGCTTATGGGTATGATAGCCAGTGTCCTCTTGCCAGTATTTTACACTCTCCTGTTGCTATTGTCTACCTTATGTTGGCCAGGGGGTGATATCTACCCTCTGCTCATGCTATAATTTTCCCCTGTCATTATGGAGCTCCCCCTTGAGTCTGTAAACCAAAATAATCCCTTTTATCCCAAAAGCTGCTTTTAGTCAGGTGATTTCTGCCAGCACTGTGACTTGACTGTAAGAGTAATGTTGGGTCAGAGTAGTGCTGCCATTTGCTGCTAGACACCTGACTGTGTGGCTTTGGCCTTTTGGAGCTGGTTTTCAAGAGCAATGTAGAAGGATTTGAAACCTTGCCCTAAAAGATGTCTTGCAGTTTTGTAAGTACTGCTCTATGGACTATTCTGGTCAAAGATGAAAGTCCTAAATGCATTAAGAATTAAGGACTGTGATGTTTGGCTTATGAGCGTGAGGAAGACCATTGTTAGGACTGGACTAAAAGTAGTTTCTGTGAGATGCTTGCTATTATGTCAACATCCTGAGAACATGTGCAGGGTTGCTTTGCGTAGAAATGGACTGATGTGAAGATCAGAGGGCTATGGCACTGAAAGAAATGAAATCTTTGAGTGAAACTTCTGCCCATTCAGCTGCAATTGAGAAATTACAACCACTGATATTTGGCCAGCTGAGCTGAAGCTGACAATAGAAAGAATGCAGTCTTTTAAAGGGGCCTGAAAGCTGAAGGAGTGCTCTGTTCTCCAAAATCTACTTTATTCCTCCCTGGATTAACAAACTGGTATCCCACCTGGTATTATAGAGTACAAGAAATGCAAGAAAAAGAAGGTCATTGTATTGGTAGCACGATCTTCTGGTTTGGAAATGGCCATAGGCAATGTGAAGCAAATTTGCTAGATGCCTGCATGGAGACCCAACGGAGCCATGAGGATGGACTGTGCATTACAGTGGAGACCCAGTGGAGATGATGGGACCACGAGATGGCTGCTAAGGAGAGCTGCCAGCCCCAGATGAAGATTTCCAGGACTGTGAATAGCCTAGCTGGAGGGGCAGAACTGGAACTCCAAAGACTTCTCAGTGGTTAGAATTATTGGACTTGGAGATTTGTTACTGACTAGTGTTCTTGGACTTGGAGCTACAGAGTTTGCCTTGTTTAAATCTTGTATTGGCTAAATATTTCTTTGCTATGCCCAATGCCATCTTTTGTAGGATGAATGTTTATTCTATGCTATTATGGGTTTTTTGGGGGGGGGCTATTTTTGGTATTATGGCTCAGTTAAAAGACCTTGGATTATGGCATGTTTAAAAATCATTGGGATTGATGAAAATTATGGGGACTTTTAAAGTTGGATGAATGCAGTGTATTTTATATCATGCATAGGTATCAGTTTATGGGGGCTAAAAGCAGAATGTGGTGGTTTGATTCAGGTATTCTCCATAAACTTAGGTGTTCTGTATTCTAGGTTCCCAGCTGATGGAGATTTGGGTATTAACACCTCCAGAAGCCAGTGTATTGTTGGGGGTGTACTTATGGATATGGCCAGTGTCTCCTTGGCAGTGTGGGCATACTCTCCTGTTGCTATTGTCCACCTGATGTTGGCTAGAGAATGATTTACACCCTATGCTCAGGCCATTTCTTCCCCCTTGTCATCATGGAGCTCGCCCTTGAGTCTGTAAACCAAAATAAACACTTTTTTCCCCCAAAGCTGCTCTAGGTCATATGACTTCTGCCAGCAATGTTGACCTGACTTCAATGAAGGGCATGTTTTATTCTTCTCAGTATTTCAACATCTTATGCTGATTGTTTGTGTATCATGAAAGGATACTCACTGCCTAAATATTTATGACTCATTGGCAGGTGCTTAGTGTGGGCTCATGTAGTTCTATAAGCTGATATGAAATACTACATTTCTGTAGTCTTGGACAGGTGTGATGGGCTGTCACATCTTCCACACTACTAATTCTGTCCCTTGAAGTAGTCTGTAAATCTGTACAGTCTTATCTAATCATGAGATTTAGGCTTTTTTTTTTTTTTCCTTTTGAAGTCTTTGGGTTTAAAGCCCAAAGCTTTGTGTATGTTATGCAGGTTCTGTCACTGATGACATCCCCAAGTTATTTTCCTTATTATTTAAGAAGTTTAAAAAGTTAACTTTAAATAAGAGCCAATGAATTAGAAAAGAAAAATGTGACCACTGTGAACATGCACACACACACAGACACACATGTACATGCATACACATGGTCATGGAAGAGTTAAAATAAATCCAAGATCTGTAAAACCAACTCCAGAAACAAAATTGAAAACTACTTGTCTTGTATACTGAAACTAGATAGTGTAAGTGGAGTTTCTTCTGCATTAAGCACTTGGAGTGACTTTCACTTGTCAGCTAATTTGCTCATGCACCCTATGAGGTTTGTACCTCTATTGTCACCATTTTCCTGTTAAGGAAGTAGGCTTACCAAATACCCACCTACCAAATGTCAAGCTTGAGTATAAACCTAGGTGATAATGATTCCACTTTCGAAGCAGTTTTGAGGAGAGTCATACCTGCTCAATGATTACTAATCTCTTATGATAGGAGGAATAAGGCTAGCTAGGGAAAAAAAGCAAGTCTGAAGAAACAGCAGCAGGTGCTGGACATAAACCATCTCCATGAACTTGTGGAAAAGGATGTTTTGAATCCTAGGCAGAAGGCACACTTAGAAATCTGTTTATCATCTTGAGGCTGATAATCCCTTTGCTGCATAATGAAAACTGTTCTTGCTCACAGCAGACAAGTTTATAAAATTTGAATATATCACTCTAGCCTTTAAATTCTTCCTGAAAATAAATGACTAGAAAGTTTAGAATGGAAAGGATAGGCAGAATTAAAAGGTTCCATACCAGTGTTGAGGACAAATAAATGTGTCTTTAACTATATCATGACTCTAAAGTTCCAAACTCAGTCATTCCACCCACAGGTAAAAGAGTACAGGAAGGGCTGGAGAGATGGCTTAGCGGTTAAGCGCTTGCCTGTGAAGCCTGAGGACCCCGGTTCAAGGCTCGATTCCCCAGGACCCATGTTAGCCAGATGCACAAGGGGGCGCACGCGTCTGGAGTTCATTTGCAGTGGCTAGAGGCCCTGGCGTGCCCATTCTCTCTCTCTCTGTCTATTTGCCTCCCTCTCTCTCTCTCTCTCTCTCTTTCTCTCTCTCTCTCAAATAAATAAATAAAAATGAACAAAAGAATTAAAAAAAAGAGTACAGGAATTCCATATACCATCCAGCTAAGGGCCTCAGCATTACATTATTTGTCTTTAATTCTTTAATTTTTTTTTTTTTTTTTTGTGCACAGATAAATGGATGCAGTGAGGATTTTGCTTAAATTTTCAGGTAAGCACAGATAAGAGGACACAGAAAAAAATGTAGCCACTCCTTCCTATCATATTTGCAATGAAGGGGCTGGCATGAATTGATAAATGTCCTGTCCACTTCCTACAGTATAATTATCATAGTCCATGAATAAAAATGAAAAATATTATTGTTCTGATAAGCTTTTATTAGTTATCCAGCAAACACAGCTATACACAACTTATTGGGTACATCAAATAACTTTATTAACTGGTTCCCCTTGTAGGTCTTCCTGAACAGCATCTTTCCTCCTTTCGTTATTAAACACTATAGAATTCATTGTGATTTGGGTACCGATCATGAAATCTTCCTATATTGGTAAAACCTGTAAGTTCAAATCAAACTAAAGGATTAGAAGAATCCAAGTTAGGCCAGAATATGCCTGTGACCCAGGATTTAAGACATCTCTAAAGAGAAACAGGTTGGTCATGTCACACATCCATGATAGAGAAGAAACTAGAAGCCTGATCCCAAGAATATGCACTTGATGCTCCCCTTGGTTGCTTGCCCAACCTCTACTGATGCTTAATATTCCATCACATAATTTTTTTAAGATCATATACTTTTCTTTTGCTTTCGTGAAAACTCCTGACAATTGTAGAACAAAAAGCCTGACCCACTAGCAGGGCTCTATCCCAGAAGCAAAACGTGTTTCTTTTTTCTTTTTCTTTTTTTTTTTTTTTTTTTTTGAGGCAGGGTCTCACTCTAGCTCACTATGCAGTCTGAGAGTGGCCTTAAAGTCATGGCAATTCTTCAACCTCTGCCTCCCAAGTGCTAGGATTAAAGGCATGTGCCACCACACCCAGCTTCAAAAACTGTTTTTATTTTTATAATTTTGTGTGAGAGAGAAATTACGTGTCAGGGCCTCTAGCTACCGCAACCAAACTCCAGATGCATAAGTCACCCGGTACACATGCTTGCATATATATCACCTTGTGCATATGGCTTCCATGGAATCTGGGGAGTTAAGCATGGGTCCTTTGCCTTTGCAGGCAAGTGCCTTATCTTCTAAGCCACCTCTCTAGACCTCTTCTACTAAATTTCCAGCATAAAAGCAAATGCTTTCCTTCACAATTTATACCTAAATAATTAGCATGCCTATTTTGTTTTAAAGCTGGAACATGCATCAGATTTAACTAGAAAATCAAGAAAACAACAGGTGGGGAGGGGCAGACCAAGTTGTTCTTGAAAGATTATAAATATTGAGTGAAAATTCTCTTCAGGTGAACACCTCACTTCAGAAATAGCCATCTAAATAAATGAAGTTGTACTCTACTCTGGCTGGTATGATACTGATATATTCAAGTGATGAGTATGAGTACCATAGTCCAGAAAATCTCTGGGATGGAGCTCTCACTTATTTGTTATAATGCTCCTAAGTATCTTTGTTAGGAACTTGAGACTTGACTCAGGATGGAGCCCAGTGTCACTGGTCTGTGGACTGAATAAATGTTTCTTTCCCTTGGTGTCTCATCTTACCTATAGCTTCCAGGTCCATCTCTGTATTTTCTGAACTTCTTTTCATCAATTATCATCTTTATATTTAGTCAGCTAAGCCTCTACCTCAATTTTATTTTATTTTTTTCTTTTCTTTTAAATTGGATTGCAATGGTTTTTTTTTAATTTTTTGGTTCATTTTTATTTATTTATTTGAGAGTGACACAGAGAGAGAAAGAGGCAGATAGATAAAGAGAATGGGTGCACCAGGGCTTCCAGCCACTGCAAACGAACTCCAGACACCATCTCTCCAGCCCTCTCTACCTCAATTTTAAACAACAGAATAATTGTCATTAAAAAAACAATCTTCCAGGCTGGAGAGATGGCTTAGGACTTAAGCGCTTGCCCATAAAGCCTAAGGACCCTGGTTCGAGGCTGGATTCCTCAGGAACCAGGTTAGCCAGATGCACAAGGAAGCACACCCGTCTGAATCTGGAGTTCGTTTGCAGTGGCTGGAGGCCCTGGCACACCCATTTTTTCTCTATATCTGCCTCTTTCTCTCTCTGTCTGTTGCTCTCAAATAAACAATTAAAAATAAACAAAACAATTTTTAAAAATCTTCCATCCCCCTCCTTCAACCTACACACTGTCCCCTTTCATAGCCAACCTTCAAGAAAGTACCACCAGAATTTGAGTCCTCCTTCCCTCTGCTCTCACCACTATATAGGACAAGACCTCCAACAGAACTGAGTTATATTGTTTTATGCATATTTGAAAGCCTTGGTATCATTTGACCCAGATTTCTCAACAATTCTGAGAGAATTGTATTCCGAAGTCCCTCCCATTTTTTCTTGCAATATTTTATTCTTCCCAGTATTCCTTCCATGTTGATATTTCTTAAAGATTTTCCCTAGGTTTTCTGCTCCTGTGACTTTAATTTTCCTGGAATACAAAGATTTTCATAGCATAACACACAGACATTCTTGGCTCTGTAACTTCCTCTGTAGACGTCTCAGTTTCTAACCAAATGTCTTTACTTAGAAGCATCTGAAACATCTTTCAAAAACTTTCTTTGGCAGGTGTGATCTTTTCACTCCAGCCATTTATCCCTCCATGTTTAACTTTTAGCAAGTGTGAAGGGAATATCACCAGATACTACTAAAAAAGTGTATTATCCAGCTGGATAGATTGCTTAGTGGTAAGGCACTTGCCTGCAAAGCTAAAGGACCCATGACTCCCCAGGATCCATGTAAGCCAGATGCACAATGGGGCACATACATCTGAAGTTCATTTGCAGTGGCTAGAGGCCATGGTGAGCCCATTCTCTCTCTCTCCCTATTTCTGTCTCTCTCTCAAATAAATAAGTAAAAATAAAATATAATAAAAAACTTTAAAAATGTGTTATTAATGGCTCTCTATCTTCATGACATTGACTTGTTTATTAATAGCAATTCTATTTTGACCTACTTTTGTTTCATTCCTTTCCTCAGTTTCCTTCATAACGACATTTTCATCAAGCATGCCTCTTTCCTTCTTTTTTATTAGTTATGTATATAATGTGTAGACAGTCATGATGGTACCATCGTTAGCCTTCTCCCTGTCATCCCCCACAAGAGGATTGTGGGCATTGCATTGTGGGGGTGCCATCAGTTATGGGGGGAGGCAATGTCTTTGTGCATAATGACCCAACTTATGGCTCTAACAATCTTTCTGCCCTCTCTTCTGCAAATTTCCCTCAGCCATGTTGGGTTCATTACAGGTCTATTTCAGTGACTAGGTCTTGGAGTCTCTGTGTCTCTGGATATCTGGTTTGGTCGGAGTTGAGTGTTCTCTGTGTCTATCTCCTTCACCATTGTACTGATACCAAGTTCATTGAAAAAGCAGCTCTTGCTCATTACTGCACTAACTCTGTGGCTTCAGCTGGTACCCTGGTGGGATGTGATGGGCTGTTTCTCTCCTCAGGTTTTGCATCCATCTGTAAAAGAGAAGCAAATTCTCCAGTGGAGAGTGAGATCAATGCAAGATACATGGACCAGAAGAATCTGCCTCTTTCTTTTTTACCATTCTCTTTTTGATTTTTTTTATTGACAACATCAATAATTATAGACAATAAACCATGGTACTTTCCTCCTACACCCACTTTGCATTTGGATCTCCACTCTTCATCCTAACCCTTTCTCTCTTTACCAGTCTCTCTTTTGTTTTGATGTCATTATATTTTCCTCCTATTGTGATGGTCCTGTGTAGACACTGAGTGGCTAAGGATAGCCAAGCCATTTTGTGTCTGGAAGAGTGCATTGTAAGAAGTCCTACCCTTCTTTTGGCTCTTACATTCTTTCTTCCACATCTTCCTCAAGGGATCCTGAGCCTTGGAAGTATGATAGATATATTTGTGTTGAGCACTCCTCTGTCACTTCATATCAGCATTGAAAAGAGAAGCTTCTCTAACCTGAAGTGAGAATAGCATTAATACATAGGTATGAATGTTAAGAGAAGTGCTCAATTGACATTTCGGTGAGCGTACTGTATACATTTAGCCAGAAATGAGCAGACATTGCATCCCTAGGTCTCATGACATCTGGCATCGTACATTTTCAGCATCAAGCATACATTCCCAACCAATGGAGTGGGCCTCCAGTCCAATTAGAGAGTCGTTGGTTTCCCCCATAGAAGACATGCAACAATTGCACCCCTTGGCTCAGTTGGTCAGGTTGACCAAATTTAAGGCTTGTAGTGTTCACTGCTATTTTTCTCCACTGGTGATTTTTCTCTCTCCCATGGAACTGCATGCAGCATAGCTTTTTCCAGATTTCTGTCAGTTGTTTCACACAGAATAGGTTTTCAGCACATCTCAAGTAGGATTTCTCAGTGGCCTTGCAGCAAAAGTATGTGGAGTCATAGCATTATATTCTTACCATATATTCCTGGTGGTAAACCCAGGGCCTCAGCAGTGGTCTGTAATGTTTTTGGGGCATCACATACCTCCCTGGCCTCACTGAATGGTATCCTATCCCTGGCACTGAAAAATTTCTGGTAACAATCTATAGCGCCTGTATGTGCCATTGTCCAAAAAAGTAGGTTTCCACATGACTTATTCATACCACTGGAACCTCATGAAATTACAAAGGTTTTGTACAGCAAAGGACACTGTGAATAGAGTAAAGAGGCAACCTACAGAAATAGAGAAAAATCTTTGATAGCTATACGTCTGACAGAAGACTAATATACATGATATAAAAAGAACTCAAAAAACTAAACAACAAGAAATAAAACAACCCAAATAAAAAATGAACTATGAAACTAGAGTTCTCAAAAGAAAAAAAAAAACAAACAGATGGCTTTGCTATGCTAATTTTGTATAACATAGACTTCAAACAAAAAGTAATCAAAAAAGACAAAGAAGACTAATTCTTACTTATCATGGGAATGATACAAAAGAAGATATCACAATCATCAATTTTTGTGCACTAAACATGGGTGCACCACAATTTATTAAACAAACTCAACATGACAATATAACAGAAATAAACACTAACATCATCATAGTCAGGGACTTCAATAGTCCACTATCAGCAATATATAGATCATCTAAACAGAAAATCAACAGGGAAGTAAGAGAGCTCAACAACACTATTGATCAACTAGGCCTAATGGACATCCACAGAACATTCCACTTCAAATCTACAGAATACACGTTCTTCTCAGTAGCCTATGGAACCTTCTCTAAATAGAGATTATATACTGGAGGCTGGAGAGATGGCTTAGCCCTTAAGTGCTTGCCTGTGAAGCCTAAGGACCCTGGTACAAGGCTCCATTCCCCAGGACCCACATTAGCCAGATGCATAAGGGAGAGCACGTGTCTGGAGTTCATTTGCATTGGCTGGAGGCCCTGGCATACCCATTCTTATTCTCTCTCTTTCTCTCTTTCTGTCACTCTCAAATAAATAAATAAAAGTGACCAAAAAGTTACAAAAAAAAAAAAAAATGATCATATACTGGCACATAAAGCTTGCCTCCATACATTTAGGAAACTTGACATATTTTCCTGCATGACATCAGATGATAATGCTGTAATGCTTGAAGTTAACAATGAGATGTGTCTGGAACACCATCAGCTCCTGGAGAATGAGCAACACACTCTTAAACAATAAACGGGTAGTCAATGAATTAAAAAATAAAATTGTAAAATTTCTAGAATTGAATGACAATGAGAAAATATCATATCAAAACTTATGGGACCCAAGGAAGGGAGTCCTTAGGGAAAATACATAACACTCAATACCTTCCTAACAAAGACAGAGACATCCCAAATGAACAACCTAACCATCCACCTAAAGGTATTGGAAAAACAAGAAGAATTCAACCCCAAAAGCCCCAGACAGAAATAATCAAGGTCTCCGGCACGTCCGTGCACGGGACTGAGGGCCGTGGTGGCTGCCGCCAGCATGGGGTTGAGCGACCGGCCTGCGGGCTCCGGCTACTTGTCGTCTCCTCCTCGTCTCCTCCGCCCGCCTCCCCCAGCGGGGCCGGCGCCAGGCTGTTACGGCTGCCTGCTGGACCGAGGCGCTGCGGGCCGCCGTGGCCGTCCCCACCGACACACTGTACCGTGGCTCTGGATGCTGTGTACCGCGCCAAGCCACTGGCCGTGTGCCCGGGCCACGTGGCCGAAGTCTACAGGTACTGCCAGGTGACAGTACCCAAGGAACTCCTGGAGGACCTGTTACCAGGACCTGTGACCTTGGTGATGGAACGCTCCCACGAGCTCAACAAAGACCTGAACCCCTTCGCTCTACTTGTTGGCATCCGGATTCCTGACCATGCTTTCATGCAGGACTTGGTCCAGATGTTTGGGGGAACTCTGGCTCTCACCAGTGCCAACCTCAGCTCCCAGGCCAATTCTCTGAATGTTGAGGAGTTCCAAGACTTTGGCCTCATTTGTCCCTGGTCATTGATGGGGGACCCATTGGGGATAGCCAGAGTCCCAAGGGTCACCTTGGCTCTACTGTGGTTGACTTATCTGCGCCTGGAAAGTTTGGCATTATTCGTCCAGGATGTGCCCAGGAAAACACTACAGCCATCCTCCAACAGAAGTACAGGCTGCTCCCTTCACAGAGGCTCTGCTCATGAAACGGGAAGAGGGGCAGCCTAAGGACAATGCTGGATACTATGTGTCTGCCCACTGCTGGTTGGCAAGGCCTCATTGCAGATGTCGTTTACAGCCACATCAGTAGCCTGATATTTTGGGGCAACGTGCTCTGGACCATAAATTGCTGGCTTAGCCTTGCACCTGGTGGGGGAATATTATATTCATTCTGTACCTTCCTTTATCAACCAAAGTTGTCTTCCATGGTTCTGACCTGATAAGTTTTCTCCCGTCTCCCCCCTCCCCCCCCACCATCTTGAAATGCAAGGTGATTTAAGTCACAGGTTTAGAATCTAGTAAGAGCCTTTTTTCTGTTGGACAGTGGCCTTTAATGTTCCAAGCAGCTGGAAGTGCAAGTACATTTTAAAAGCCTTGGGATCAGGGAAAAAGTCTGGGAGCCATGGGCCAAATGCTTTCCTCTGAAGCAAAGGAGGGTCATTTGGGTCTAATGGCGGGGGGTTCCAAATCAAATAATATTAGAAAACTGTCTTTTTTAGTGATTATTTCTTATTTATGCATAAAATAAATTATATAGGAATATGTATAATAACTTTTAATTAATGTCACTGGAATGGGCAGGCTTTTTGTCTTCATTCATATGTATGTTGAGTGTTAAATGATTATTGTTGGGTATCTGAGCTTTGCTTTTCTGTATTAAAAAATGTTGCTACTGAATATGCTTGTCAATGGTTTGTTTTTGTTGTGAATTATTTCCTTAAAGGTAGGATTTCTGATCAAAGTATATGTATGCATTTATGGCTCTATATGAAGGTTAGTCTTCAAAAGAACTGAATCAGGTTTCCTTGAGAATGACTGCCTGTCCCAGCTAGCTTTGCTGTATATTTCAAACTATATAAACATGAAACAATTACTACAGGTCAAAAAAAGAAAAAAAAAAAAAAAAAAGAAAGAATCAAGATCAGAGCACAAGTTAATGAATTGGAAACTAAGAGAACAAGAAAATTGATGAAACAAAAAAAATTGAAAAAATAAACAATGTTAATAAACCTGTGGCCAATTTGATCAAGTGAAAAAAAGAGACACTTCAAATTAACAAAAATAGAAATAAAAAAGTAGAGATCAGAACATATTTAAGTGAAATTGGAGGAATCATTAAAAATTACTTCCAAAACCTCTATTCCACAAAACTGGATAATATGGAGATCAGAGCAGATTAATCTTCTAAACAAACCTATCATATCCATTGAGATTGAAAAAGTAACCAAAAAACCTCCCTCCAAAGAAAGAGTTCAGGACCAGATGGTTTCTCAGCTCAATTCTATAAGACCTTCATGGATGAACTGATACCAGCTTTTCTCAACCTGTGCCACAAAATCAAAGAACAAGGAATACTCCCCAACTCCTTTTATGAAGTGAGTATCATGCTAATACCAAAACCAGACAGATACAATAAGAAAAGAAAACTTTAGGCCTATTTCTCTGATGAACTTAAGAACAAAGATCCTGAAGAAAATCCTCACAAACCAAATTCAGCAAAAGCATTTTTCACCTTGTTCAAGTAGGCTTTACACCAAGAATACAGAATTGGTTCAACATACAGAAATCTGCCAAAGTAATACACCACATACATTAGTTTAAACACAAAAAGCACATGACCATTTCAATAGATGCAGAAAAGGCCATTGACAAAATGCAACATCACTTCATGATCAAAATGTTGGAAAGAATAGGCATGGCTGGTATATACCTCAATATAATAAAGGCTATATAAAAAGCACCTAAATCCAACTAATACATAATAGGAATAGAGTTAAGGAAATCCCACTGAAATTAGGAGCAATACAGGGGTTCCCACTCTTACCTCTGCTCAACAGTACTTGAAGTCCTAGCCCAAACAATATGGCAGGAGAAAGAAAGAAAAAGGATACAAATTGGAAAGGAAGAAGTTAATTTAGCCCTATTCACAGAAGACATGACTATACATATGTGTGTGTGTGTGTGTGTGTGTGTGTGTGTGTGTGTGTCCTGAGAACCTCTACTTCAAACCACTTAAAGATGATTAATTTCTTCAGCAAAGTATCAGGATACAAAATCAATGCACAAAAATCAGTATCCTTTCTATATGCAAAAGACAAAGATATAGAGAAAGAAATTAGTAACATTGGCACACTTTCAAAAACAACAACAACAAAAATACATTGGAATAATACTAACAAAGGATGTGAAAGACTTATAACAAGAAAACATAAAAATACTCAAGAAGGGCTGGAGAGATGTCTTAGCCATTAAGCACTTGCCTGTGAACCCTAAGGACCCCAGCTCATGGCTCAATTCCCCAGGACACATGTTAGCCAGATGCACAAGGGGGTACAAATGTCTGGAGTTTGTTTGCAGTGGCTGAAAGCCCTGGTGTGCCCAGTCTCTCTCTTTCTCTTTCTCTGCCTCTTTCTCTTTCTGTCCTTTTCAAATAAATAAAATAAAATAAAATAAGCCAGTCTGTTGGGCTTGCCTAAAAAATAAAAATAAAAAATAACTTCTCAAGAAAGAAATTGAGGAGGGCTTGAGAAAATGGAAAGACCTCCCATGCTCCTGGGTAGAAGAATTAACATTGTGAAAATGGTAATCTTACCAAAGGTAATATATATATTTAATGCAATACCAATAAATATACCAGCATTTCTTTTCACAGAGATAGAAAACAGTGCTCTCAAAATTTATATGTAATGGCAGCAGGCCTTGGATATCCAAGCATATCTTCAGCAGAAGCAACACTTCTGAAGGCATCACCATACCTGATCTAAAGTTGTATTACAAAGGCATAGTAACAAAAATCAGCATGGTAAAGGCATATAAACTATATTATAGACCAATAAAACCGAATAGCAGATCTAGACTTCAGTTCAAGTAATTGTAGCTACTTGATACTTGAGAAAAGCACTAACAATATAGACCGGAAAAAGATAGCATCTTCAAGAAATGGTGCTGGATCAACTGTATAATCATATGCAGAAAATGAAACT
Organism: Jaculus jaculus; assembly: GCF_020740685.1. Lineage (NCBI taxonomy): Eukaryota > Metazoa > Chordata > Mammalia > Rodentia > Dipodidae > Jaculus > Jaculus jaculus. The sequence goes on from NC_059105.1 coordinate 102,915,410, forward strand.
AGAGCCATACATCTCACCATGCGTAAAAATCAAGTCCAAATGGATCAAAAACTTCAATATAAGAGAGAAACTCTGCTAACACTGGAAGAAAAAGTAGTAGGAACTTTCCATAATATAGGAGTGGGGAAAGACCTAAACAAAACCCCAGTTGATCAGGAACTTAAACCATTGGGATCTCATAAAGATAAAAAGGTTTTCACAGACAAACATACAATAAGCAGAACCAACAGACTACCCACAGAATGGGAGAAAACTTTTGCCAGCTATACAACTGACAGAGGCCTAATTTCTAGAATCTACAAAGAATTCAAAAACCTAAACAATAAAAAATAAAGTCAAACAACACTCTCAGAAAGTGGGGCAGTGAACTGAACAGGGAGTTCTCAGAGGAAATAACACAAATGGAAAACACACACTTAAGAAAATGTTCAACATCCCTAATCATCAGGGAAATGCAAATTAAAACAGCTATGAGATTCCATCTTACCATGGTAAGGATAGCAAACATTAAAAATTAAAATGAAAACAAGTATCAGTGAGGTTGTGGAGAACTAGGAACCCTCATTCACTGTTGGTGGGAATGTAAGATGGTATAACCACTATGGAAAGCAAAATGGAAACTCCTAAAAAAGATTGACTATAATGTTACCAAGAATCCCAGTTATTTCCTTATTGGCCATTTACCCTAAAAGCTCCAAGCCTCAGTTCAGAGAGATATATGCTCAACCATTTTTATAGCTGTTCAATTAATAACAGCTAAGAATTGGAATCAACTCAGATGTCCATCATTTGACCAATGGATTACCAAGTTGTGGCATATCTACACAATGGAAATATACTCAGCAGTTAGAAAAAAATTACACAATGAAGTTTTTATAAAAGTGGTAGAACTTGGAACAGATCATTCTCAGTGAACCCACCCAATAACAGAAAGACAAATATCACATGGTCACAACTCGTTTCTGGTTCCTAACTTGGATCAGCCCCAGATACTGATATACCTAATAGGCATCTTAAGGACTGGACAATAAGAAGGGTGGAGTCAGAAAGGAGGGTAAAAGTGGTAGGGGACACAAAATTGGACCCAAATGTAAATGGTACCATAAAATCCTATATCCTGGAAGACATACTAAAAATTTAAACCCTCATCAGGACCTTAGAGGGATCACCTGAATCTAATGGCTCTAGAGAGGGTAAGATGAAGCCTAATCTTAATTTTCTCTTGTTTCTCTCTCTCTCTCTCTCTATCCTTCTTTGTTTTTTTTTCTTTATCTTTTATATTACTTTTCTTTTTCTTCCTTCTTTTCCTTGGCAATGGCCTTTAACACCCAGTAACAGGATGTGGTTAACATCCACAATGAGCTGTTGATCAGAGAGACCCACAAGGCTTCCCAAAAGAAGAAAGAATTTTGTCAGAGCACTTAATTATCCACCAGAGGTTAATGGTAACACCCTATTCTCAAAGACATCATATGCTGTTGGTACCGAACATGTGGAGACATGTCTGGAATCTCTAATAGGTCCAGTCCCCAGACAATTAGCTTGTCTAGTGCCACAAGGTGCTACACAAGCTATTGGAGGAAATGGCCAACATTTGTCCAAGTAATTTGAAGTCTAAGGTACTCAGCAGCAAACAACCTGATGTAATGCTCACCCAAGTGCAATAATGGCACAAAACCATGGTGGGTAGCCAACTGCTCTTGGATTGGCTAACAAGTCCCTCAGAGGAAAGTAACATAGCTGGAACTAGCAAACAAGCCAGAATCATATCCAAAGAAGTTCACTCTCCAATATCAATCTCCCACCAATCTTGGGCTGCATGAGGGCCAACATCGGTTAAATTCTCTCTAAACCAACAATGGTTATCCAATTTAGCTGGTGCTGACTTCACTCTTCATTGCATAATTTGCTTCACTTTTTCAGATGGATGCAGAAACTGAGGAGAGGATAAGCCCATCACACATTACCAGGGCCCCAGCTGAAACCATAGAGTAACTGGAGAAAGTCAATATGTATATGAATAAATTAAACTGCTCCTTTCTTTGTGAACCAGATATCAGCAAAAGGGTAAAGGAGATAGACACAGAGAACACTCACCTCCTACCAAATCAGAGATTCAGAGACACAGAGACTCCCAAGAGCCCATCACTGGAGTAGATCAAAATTGAACCCAATGTGGCACAGAGAAATTCATGGAAGAGGAGACAGAAAGTTTGTTAGATCCACAAGTTGGGACATTGCACACAGAGACATTTTCTCTTCCCCAATAAATTATAGCAATCCCCACAATCCATGACCTACAATCATTATGGGGATAACCAACATCCCCAACAAGGAAGGTCCCTTCAGAGGGAGGACAGAGATGAGGGTAAGGATGGTACCAACATGCTCTGTTTATACACTATGCCCATAACTGAAAAAAATATAGCTAATAATTTTTTAAAGTTGCATATTTATTTAAGGAAGTTGGATAAAAACCATTCTTCCCAAATCTATGTTAGCAAAAACTCAAGAGAGAAAAAAAAAAAAAAGTTGTATTCAGAAAAAAATAAAACAAAGCCTTTTTCTGGAGCTTATAGTGGAAAAGGAAACTGAGCCATATGGTGAATTCTACAGTAGGTGAATAGCTTTCATTTGATGATGTCAATATGCATAAAACAGAAACACTATAGCTGGATGTGGCAAGCTACATTATAACCATAAATGGGAAGTATTTATTGAGTGCATATGCAATGTGTCATTCATCCATGCCCATTCTTCCAACACCTCATAAATATAGATGTACTATGAGATAAATATAGAGTCAATATGCATATGAATAAATCAAAGCTCATATGGAATAAAAAAGTATTAAAGAAAATCAGAACTTGCATATGCTGAAAATTTCATTTTTTAACCAAACTTAGACATTAAATATGAAATAGCTAACCCTTTCTTTACCAGAATTTTGAATGGAGAAGGAGGTCTCCTACCATTGGAATGGAAGACTAGATCTCCTATGATCTTAAGTACAATTGAGATGACAGAATAGGTTGTTACTCTTCTCCACAAAGACTGGTTTGTGTTACTTGTTAGTGATACTAATTTGGAGCCACTCAGTCATGGCATCTGCATTTCTTTGATTTCATTCACTCAGAGTGATGACTAATACATTTTCAGAGAGCACTGAACACTGCTTTGAAGTTACCATCAATTAGAGCCTCAATTATCATTATGTAAGACTCTGCTTCTCATTGCTGAGGCTGTTTCATATTTATCACCTTTTCTTGAAACCAGAACTAGAAAAAAACTTGATGATTAACCATCAGAGAATACTAGCAAAGAAACATCACATTATGTTTGACTTTAGCAAAGCAAACCACACTATATCTAACATGCAATGAAAAATTACAAAAGAAGAATCCCTATAATGTAAAAATTTAAAAATTCAAGGGGTCCCATAAATACAAAAAATACATAATTATAATTGCAATCATTAAAATGCTGCATTATACAAAATTTCATGTATCTGTCACTTTCAAAAATAGTTGAAAAAATTGATAACAGGAGTTTTGATAAGGTACTCACAAAGGCACTGACAGACAAAAATGCACAGTGACCACTTTTCATCAACCCACAGATGTTGTTCTCTCCATGAAGATAGATTAACTATGGCTTTTTTTACTCCATCCACCATCCATTCCTTACTTTTCGACAGTCTAATTTATAATGTCAACAAAATATCAAACTCAGTATCTGGAATAAAAAACAAAGTATGCATTAAAAATAATGGATTTCAAATACATAGCAAAGTCTTATCTCTGAACAAGTCAAATACATCCAAAGACTTAAAAGGATCTACTATAATTGCCTACCTTATTACAGAGTCTGCTCAAACAGAAGGTTCTAAAATTGCTTTGACAATTAAAAGCATACAGATACCAAGCTGCTGGAGAAAGATTATCAACTCTTGTAATTTGCTTTTCCACTTAGCAGACAGACAGGCTGCCGGAGGGCATATCACAAGAACATACTATTTATTGCATAATGGTAGTGACATTTTTAGCCATCATTATTGCTATAGATAAAAGTCAACCAAATGTATTATGTCAAATACTAATGTGGTGATAGTCTGACTTTTTAAATGCACATTTAAACAAGAACTTTTAAAATTATCATAAACAAATACAATTTTCCTCTTTGTTTTAATAATAGTACATTGGTGTTAACAAGTCAAGCTTAGCATTTCATAGGCACTAAACTTGATAGCTAATATAAGATGATTTTACTTGATATTTATAGAACATCTGCATTACTGTCCTATGTGTTAAAGCTCTATAAGGCATTAAAATAATTTTACCTTAACATTTTCAGCATTTCTCTAAAGTCATGCTTATAAAACTTTGAGAAATCTTCACGATTTTTTGTATCATCTAGTTTATATCAGTATCCCTAGGCTTATTGTCAAATATGAGTGAACATTACCATAGTTAATATCTTGGTCATAATATATTGATCATGATTTTATATAGAATATAATAAGATAATCAATGTCTCTTCAGGAAAGGATGGGACAATAATAATGAAAGCCTATTAAGACTTAATTATGATTAAGTCATTATCCTAAGGACTTCATATAAATCTCCTCACTTAAATCTCAGCACAACCATATGAGGTAGTGTGACAGTTAATCTCTATTGTCAACCTAATTAGATCAGGAATCAAGTAAGAGACCTGCCTCTTGGAAAGATCTGTGAGAGCATTTACAGAAAGGACTGATGAACTGGAGGGGAAAGACCCTCTTCCAAGTAGGCATCCCTTCTGGCAGCAGCTTATATATAAAGAGAATCCAGGGGAGTTTTGACTGGTTTTCTCCTAGAGAGTCTGAGAAATCAGTAGTTGCTCAGGCCATAAAGCTGGGTACCTCAGCAGTTCCACTGTAACACTGAAGGCCTGGAGAATTCCTGGAAAAAACACTGGTATTTAGTTCCTGTGGGAGGCTGAAGAAGCTGGGCTCCAATGTCTGTGACTGGTATATGGCAGGAACAGGTCAAAAGCCCTCCAGTATCATGTAAGGCAATATAATAAACCCTTTTTATAACATATATTCATTCTATTGGTTCAGAACATATAGAGAACCCTGACTAATACAGTGAAGTAATTTTGTTTTCCTTATTTTAAGTGTGATATCACTCAAAGGCTTAGATATCCTGTCAGTGATCACAAAAATGCTAAATGGAGAAAACCACACAAATTGAATTAATTTGGTTATACACTGTCAAATGTATCACACATTGGGATGAATGGATGACTCAGTGGCTAAAGGTGCCTGTTTATAAGCTATTGAGCCTACCTGTCTGAGTTCAATACTCTACCACCCACGAAAAAGCTGAATGCAAAGTGGCACCTACATCTGTGACACAGATGCACATACATCAATAGCATAGAGAGCCAGGAGCATCAAGAAGCTCACGAGCTAGTTAGATTAGTGCACACACAGAAGCAAAACAAAATGAGACCATCTCAAAGGTAAAGCGGAAGAAGAGGGAAAACATGCTGAGTCTGTCCTCTGCTATCTTCCCATGAGCTATAGCACATACACCCTACACAACACACACTCACCAAATATACATACACAGAAATTAAAAAGGGCATAAGGACTGGAGAGATGGCTTAGTGGTTAAGGCACTTGCCTGTAAAGCCTAAGGACCCATGTTCAACTCTCCAGATCCCATGTAAGCCAGATGTGCAAAGGTGAGACAAGTGCAAGATTGCACACGGACACTAAGTGTCTCAAGCCTCTGGAGTACAATTTCAGTGGCTGAGGTCCTGGCACACCAATTCTCTCTCTCCCTCTCTCTAAAAATAAACAATAGTAAAAATAAAAATTAATAAATAAAATTTTAAACGGGTATAACATTCATGCACTTAACAGAAAATGTTCTGTATTGTACTCAGAAATTTCAATGTCACTGCAACAGACAGCAGAAGAAATCCACCACAAACAGTGCAGCTTCATTCTCACAGAACTGAAAATTGTTGGCATCTATAGGGAAACTAAGTGATACCAGAAAAAAAAAAAAAAGCTCCATTGACTGTATCTATACTTCAGAGATTTAGTTAATATCATTAGCTCTAATGAAAATTCATATCTTAAGTTGGTTGTATTGTGGCATATGCAATTCTGGTACCCAGGGGGCTGATTCAGAGGGTCTCAAGTTCAAGACCAGCCTGGGCTACATAGTGAAACTCAGTCCACCCCCCCCCCAAAAAAAGTCTTTATAGTCTCTTTTTAGTTTGCTTTGGTATGTTCAGAAACAATATGTATTTCTTCTTCCCCCATACATTCTAAATAATGAAAAGGAAGTATAATGACAGAAATTATCACAGGGGGAATACATGAGTGATATTGAAAACCTATGGTGGGGGAAGTCATGAGACCTAGTGGTATAATGCCTGTAGGTGTCTGACTAAATACATATATTATGCTCACCAAACTGCCTTGTAAGCACATCTCTTAATGTTCATATATAACTAATGCTGCTTTTACTTTTGGTTATAGAAGCTTCTCTTTTGAGATGGGGGTGACTTCTGGGATGACTCAAAAGACACCATAATGCTGAGAAGAAAAGACAAAGGAGTGCTCAGCACTGAATCATCTCTATCACACTTTACAAGGTTCAGGGTTCATTGTAGAACAGGTGGCAGAAAGAATGTAAGAGCCAAACGAAGGGTATGACTCCTTACAATGCACGCTTCCAGACACAAAATGGCCTGGATATCCATGACCTTGCAGTGCCTGGCACTACCGACACAAAACCACTATACTAGGAGGAAAAGATGATGACATCAAAATAAAAGAGCGACTGAGAGAGGGGGAGAGGATATGATTGAAAGTGGAGTTGTGAGAGGTAAAGTGGGTGTAGGAGGGAATTATCATGGTTTATTATGTATAATTATGGAGTTTTTCAATAATAAAAACATATTTAAAAATAAATTAATAATGCATTTATAATACCAAACATATAAACTGAGGTATCAATAACAAAGTTTTTGAAGAAAGTAAAATATTAAGGATTTATATGAAATTGAAGTTTTTCTGGCTTGAAGTAGACTGTTTTCACTATAAAATGTTTTGTGTAATCTTTATTATAACCACCAAGGGAATATTTATAAGAGGTAATACAATGGGAAAAAAGAGAATCAACCCAAGCAAACAATTATAAGATCAGAAAGAAAAGAGAGGGGTGAAAGAATTTCAACAGAGAAAGGAAGACATTAGGGGAATGGCAATATGAAGTCTTTATCAGTAATTACTTTAAACTCCATAATGATAGTAAGAAGCAGTAGTTAGGTCAGAAAATATATATATATATATTTTAAGTCAAAAAGAGTTATAAGTAGCACTGGAGGACATTGTTTATTAACAAAAGGGTCAATTCAAAATGGAACTGCATGTATCTAACTTCAGAACAACTAAACATAAAAAAGAAAACACTGATAGAGCAAACAATGTTCCAACAATAAAAAAGCACCAACAGTGTGAATTCTATGAAATTCTTAAAGAAGAGCTGGTAACAGAATTTTCTTAAACTATTCAATAGGGAAGAAAAGACAAGACTTTCAAAGTCAAGCAAAATTAACTTAATAAGACATCCCTGGTGAACAAAGATGCAAATGTCCTCAACAAAATAGTACCAAAACAAATTCAGCTTTACAATGAAAAGATTATACACAATTATGAAGTAGGATTCACCTCTGGGATGAAACAAATGTTCAACATGCATCAATCAATAAATATGATATGCCATATTACAAAACAAACAATAAAAATCATATTATCATATCCATAGATAAAACATGTGACAAAACACAAGAAATAAAAATTAGAGTTTACTTCTACACTCTAAAAGAAAGAATGCCCATTCATTTCTTCAATTCTGTGGGGTGCTGAAATTCTCAAGACCTATTTAGGTCAATCAGACAAGAAAAACAGAAAAATTAATTAGTTCAGAAAGAAAGGGAAGGGCAGAGGCAGAAAAAAAAGAATGATTTTCTCTGTTTGCAGTTAACATGATATTATATATAGAAATAGAAAATTACTTCATTAAAAATGTAAGAACTAATGATAAATTTCATTATAATTGCAGAGTACAAAATCAATGCAAAATTAGTTTTGTTTCTATACACTAAGAATAAATGATCTGAAGAAACTCAAGGGAACAATCCCATTTAAATCCATGCCCACATGTACACAAATGCAATAGAAAGTAGAGCCTAGAAGTAAATCTATGCATATGTAGTTTACTGATCCTCTACAGTGGTGCCAAGAACAGATAATGGAGAAAGGTTAGTTTCTTCCACAAATGATGCTAAGAAAATTAGCTCCATCTGTGAAATTTGTATTTTACCACACTCAAACAATTGACATAAAATTATTTAATGATTAACATGAGACTTGAAAACCATAAAGCTCATAAAAGACTACATAGGGAAAGTATCTTGACATTGGCTTTTGCAATATGCCTTAGATTTTAAATGAAAAGCACAGGAAACAAAAATAGATTATTGAGTTTACGTCAACCTGAAAAACCTGCACAATCAAAAAAACAGAAAGAAAACATATGTATGACAGGAAATACTTAATAGCTAACAAAGGGAAGATATTTAACATACATAAAAAATTATCTAAAACTTATTAGCAAAACTACAAAGATGTAACTAAAAAAACAGGCTAAGGAGCTAAATAGATATTTCTAAAAAGGCATACTCATAAAAAAAGTATTTAATGCCACTTAATCTCCAAAGGAATATCAAACGTATAATGATATAGAATGTCAGCTCTGCTGTAATTGCCACTATCAAAAGAAAATGATGACAAATATTGATGAGAATATGGAGAAAAAGAAAGGCTGGTGTATTGCTAATAAAAATATATTTTGATATATCCACTGTGAAAAATAGTATGCAGGTTTTTTCAAAAATAAAAAATAAAGACAAAATTATGATTTCATTCAAGAATCACAGTGTTGAGTGCAGGCCTGTTACAGTAATGCTCCTCAGATGACCATGGGTTAAAAGCTTGGACAATACTTTGACTCTGTTGGGATACAATGGAAACTATTTCTCTTCATAAATTTATTGTCCCAGTTATTTTTTATAAGAACTCAAGGCTGAGTAATATTACCAAAAAGTACTAAATTAGCTTCTCATAAATTGTCTACATTTCATAGATATTAAAATTTCTTAAAACACTTTGTTTAAATAACCAACACATCAGACTTGTTAATTTTAATAATCTCCTAGCTTCCAGCCATGCCATTCCATTTTACTTGTCAGCTCCATATGGTGTCTTCAGCAATAGGGTCTTACCACTAACCTTTGGTGGGTCATCAAGTAGACACCAAATCATCACTTGGAGTGTCCCAATATACAGAAAAATTTCTTTACCTTTTTTTCCTAAGTTTTAATAAACACTACTTTATTTCTGCAAAAGGATACATTTTCTTATCTAATTTCAAACAACCCCAAGTTATAATTGGGTAGTTTAATTTTAGAGGGAAATATGGCATAAATATAACAGAATCAATCCAGTTCCCACAAATAACAGGGGATGGAGGAGACATCTTCACATAACCCAAAGATGCTGAAGACAAAGAGATCTGCTGTAAAGAATTTCATCAATTCAAAGTCATAGTAAATATTGCAGATTTGCTTTCAAAATCATCCAGACTAGTTGTTCCAGTATTCATTTGGTCCAAATTTCCATAAACCTGCATAATGCAGGGATAAGCCCCTAAGTCCAAATATGAAATATTAAATCTAGTGCATTAATTACTGTAACTGACTGCAGATGATTCCAAAACCAATATGGTTAGCTTCAATTACCTGCTTTACTGAAGAGAAACAGCATTTTGGGAGATAATCCCCTAAGCTTTTCTTCTTGGCTCTTGGCACATCATTATACTGGTTTTTTGTTGGACAATTGCTTGTTTGTTTTTAGCAATGTTTTCTTCCCAGTTATTTTTATTAAAGTAGATGAAATTCATATTCCCAAGGACCAAGTGGGCTGATTACTCACAAGGACATTGAAGCAGGGCCATTTTTAGAACTGGACCCAGCAAATAGCTTAGTTGCCTGCTCCTTGCTCTGATCAAGCATCCTGAGGTTCATGAAGCAGAATGCCAAGATGCCCCATGTGCCACTCTCTCTTTTGGTACTCCCCAAGTCTCTGAAGGAAGTGAGGGACATAACTGTCAAGTAGGCCAGTGATCCCTACCTAGTATAGAATGACAAGGCAAACCTTTTGTGAAGTCAAGCAAATTTTACAATTTCTTCTTTAAAAGCTATAGGTGCAATTTATTTTTTCTTTCATCTCCTCTCTTTTTGATTTTCCTCATCTGTAAAGAACCATGATAAAACATGGCATGTATTAAAATTTCTTCTGATCTAGTCCAGATGTCTTTACAGTAACTGAATTGATTCCTATAAACAGCCATCTGCCCATGTTTTGTCTAGTAAAGAATATAAATAACCTGACTTTTGAACACAGATGATCCTTTCTGGGTAGGATATCAGATGTTTAAAATTGTATCTGAAACTTGTACAGAATGGAACTTAACAAAAAGATTTTGGGGGCTGAAGAGATGGCTTAGTGCTTAAGGTGCTTACTTGTGAAGCCTGAGAGCCCAGTCCACTGTAGATGGAAAGTTGATAAGGTAGGTCCATTGCATTAGCTTGTGAGAGACCACATAATAAAGAATCATAAGCAAAACTGGACAAAAAAAAATAAATATCTCTGTTGGAAGGCTGCAATTCTGAGGTAAAATGAGAAGGCCGATTCCACCCGCAGGCAATAGGAAGAGATCTGTTTCTGGCTTCACTCCTTCTCTGATAATTTCATGATTTATGGCAGCAGAACTGCAACCTTCATATGACATCCTCCCTGCAAGTGTCTCTCTGTCATGTTAAATCAGGATTTCATCCTGCTCCACTATCTTAACCTGGTTACATGAGCAGCAATTCTAAACAACCTCATGGTGAGTTACGAATGGTGGTTACAACTGAAGAATATGAATAGTAATGTGACACAATTCAACTTGTAGCATCCAAGAAAGCTACTTCAGCCGTAATGTGCTATAATGCTGATTATAAGAGGGTCCGCCTACCCAATTATATGTTTTTCTTTGTTTTGCACTATCTTTGAAGGGGCAGTTCTTTTGAAATAGAGATTTTAAACAGAAAGAAAATAATAGAAAGAAAAGATCAGAAAGGAAAAGAAACAAAGAACTGTTTTATACTTCTACTACTTGGAAAGTGGAAGAAGGAGGATAAGGAGCACAAGGCCAGCCTGGGTTGTTTAAGACTACTTCAAACAAACAAACAAACCCATTTGTGCACACAATGCTAAGAATATCACCCTAGATTTGCTTCTACACTTAATTATTGGCTCCTGAGAAGAAAATTTACCAAAAAGGGCATAGCTATTACGAATGTTTGACAATAGTGTTGATAACATGAAGGTCTAAAAAAGCCCAGCACATGTTTCTATCCTGACCTCTTTCCTCACAATATCTGAAAGGAGAGAAATGCAAACAATCTGTGAAAATGTGAGATGATTATGTAATAGCAATCTTTCTGTTTAACAAGCATGGTAATTCATTTTTAATTTTATTACATTTTTATAATTTTTTTAAATTTATTTGAGAGATACATAGAAAGAGACAGCAAGAAAGAGAATGGGCATACCATAGCCTCTAGCAACTGCAAATGGGAACTCCATATGCTTGCATTACTTTGTGCATCTAGTTTAGATGAGTACTAGGGAACCAAACCTGGAGCCATAGGCTTCACAGACAAGCATGCCAAGACATTTCAGAGTGGGAGTCATAGCTTCTCAGAATACTGAACTTTTATTTATATCTCATAATTCATAAGCTTATAGCTATTTTTCTTATTTTGTTGACCTGTAGTTACAGGTTGAATAAACCAATAAAGGCATTCCTGCCTTATTTCTCAACTCAACAGTAAGATTTTTTTAAATATTGCATCATTAACAATGATACGTGTGGGCTGGAGAGATGGCTTAGCAGTTAAGTGCTTGCCTGTGAAGCCTATGGACGCTGGTTCGAGGTTCGATTCCCCAGGACCCACATTAGCCAGATGCACAAGGGGGTGCATGCATCTGGAGTTCATTTGCAGTAGCTGGAGGCCCTGGTGCACCCATTCTCCCCCTCCCCACTCTCTCTCTCACTCTTTCTCTCTCTGTCGCTCTCAAATAAATAAATAAAAATAGACAAAAGAAATTTAAAAAGAATGATACATGTGTAATTGTTTTATACATATTTTTTGCAAGTTCAGGAAGTTTTTTTCTTATTGTAGTTTGTAATTACTTTCTATAAATGGACTACAATATGAGGAAAGTTTTTTTTTTTTTTTAGTGTAGTTTATTTATTTATTTGTGTGTGTGAGAAAGAGACATAGAGAGAGGCAGAAAGAGAGAATGGGCACATTAGGGTCTCCAGTCACTGCAAATGAACTCCAGATACATGCTGCCTCTTATATACCTGGCTTACGTGGGTCCCGGGGAATCAAGCCAAGCTCCTTTATCTTTGCAGGCAAATATCTTAACTGCTAAACCATCTCTCAAGCCTTAATGAAAGTTTTTATTATTTATATAATGCAACTTTTCTTCTTTTGCTTGTTGTGGTTAATTATATTACTTAATTTTCAATGTTAAAAGATTCTTATGTCTATTATGAAAAATAAAATCAAGCCAGGAGTGGTGGCACACACCTTTAATCCCAGCACTTGGGAGGTAGAGGTAGGAGGATCACCATAAGTTCAAGGCTACCCTGAGACTGCATAGTGAATTCCAGGTCAGCCTCAGCTACAGTGAAACCCTACCTCAAAAACCAAAAAAATTAAAAATAAAATCATTAATCCATCATGCATTTCATTTGATAATTTTCTTATCATGAGAGCCTAGGATGACAATTGAGTCTTTGCAATATTCTTGCAAAGTTCTGATGTCAAAGTTATGCTATTTTTTTTTATTTTTTTTTTATTTTTCATGTTTGTGTCTCACTTTAGCCCAGGCTGACCTGGAATTCTCAGGTGGCCTCGAACTCTCTGCAATCCTCCTACCTTTGCCTCCCGAGTGCTGGGATTAAAGGCAAGTACCACCACGCCTAGCTAAGGTTCTACTAATTTAATAAAACAACTTATAAATTTTCATTTTCTTATTCTCTGAAAAAGTTTGTATGAAGGAAGGTTTTACACTGTGGCCAATAATGAGGTTCTCAAATTTACTTAATTTTCATGTAAATTGTATAAAACCAATTCAGGGCTGGGAAGAAAGCTCAGTAGATACATACATACAGTCATTGTCATGCAAACATGATGACTTTGTTTTGATCTACAGAAAACATGTGAAAACAGAAAGGTGGGTTCAGTGGCAAGCATTTGTGATCTCAGTGTTCAAAGCATGGAGAAAAGGAGTTTCTTGGGGATCTATAGCCAACCAGTCTAACCTAACTGGAAAGTTCTAGGCCAATGAGAGTCCTTCTTTCAGCAGGTCCATGCAGCCAAAAGAACACCTGAGGTTATTCTGTGGCCTACACACATACACACACACACACACACACACATACACACACATGTGTACACACATTTTTTTCCATTCTGTAGATTTTTATTTAGTCAGTTTTTCTAGTTATGTTTTCATAGTTTCCTATATTCATGGTTTTCTCTTTTTCTTCTGGTTTTCTCAGACACAAAGTCACATTTGTTAACATTTCACTACTACTGAAGACTTGTACATTAGACAAGATAGTTTCGTCAATGTTTTGCAAAATAGTTTGAAAGTATATTGCTAGATGTATGCAGAGCTAGGATGCTTTATATATGCTGGGTGAATTAAGTCAATTATAATTCCTTCGTATCAAAGATCTTGTCTTTCATTTCTCTAGTAATGTTTATTTGACCTTCAGGTTAATATACATTTATATTAGAATAACATGTTATTCTTTTTTAGTATTTATATCTTTTTGGATTGTTAAACTTTTGTTTTGGATTTCTTTAACTTATGTTGTGTATCATTTTAATCGTTAATCACAATACTGTAGGTATTTGGTGTTTTGCTTTTAATCTGTTAGCTATTTTATTACTGGAATATTTTGTATACTTATAACTTGTTTATTACTATATATTAGTTATATTTCTTCCCTTTTCCCTAATTGTTACATTCTTTGTTATATTTTTAAGTGATTCTTTTGATGGTTTCCATCATTAGCAAAATAAGACTGCTTTACATATTAAACATAGAAATAGTTTCATCTTTACCTTAGTTAATAGAATGGAATTTTTACCTCCTGTGCTTGTTAGTCATTCACAATTATACACATATAGCAATGTTTTTGCTATGTACACATCAGTGGCCCCACAAGATTCCATTAGAGATGTGGTAGCCATGGTTGTTTAGGAAATGTACTTTATTACCTTGTGCAATAATAAAATTGCCTAAAACTTATATCTCATGACATATCTCCATCAATAAACAATATATGACAATAATATATTACTTACAACACATCCCCAGAAGTAAGCAACATATAACAATACCTAATTCTATATGTTTTAAAGTTATTCAAAAATTATTATTCAGACCCACTTATTTCATTACTGGACATTTGTCTTAAGCGCTCCATGCACCAATACAGAGATATTTGCTCAACCATGTTTAGATCTGCTCAATTTATTATAGCTAAGAACTGGAATCAATTCACATTCCCATCTTTGGATGAATGGATAATGAATTTGTGGTACATTTACACAATGGAATTCGACTCAGCACTAGGAAAAATAATACAATAAAATCTGTAGAAAAATGGACAAATGTAGAACACATCATACTCAGCAAACTCACACAATCACAGTAAGACAAATGCCACATGGTGTCACTTATCTGTGGTTCCTAACCTGGACGTGTTCCAGTTGCTGGCATACCTGACGAGCAACTCAAGGCCCAGAAAATAGGGATGGAAGGGTCTGGGGGGAGGGGAAAAGGTGATGAGGAAAACAAACAGAAAATTAAATCCAAAATGACCTGGTACCACAGAAACCTTTTTTCTTGGATATAGCCTAAAAGATATAACCCTTGAAAGGTGTAATGGGGGAGCACCTGAAAAATAGGGCTCTGGTGGGGGTGGGATGAAGCTTAAGCTTAAAAGATTTTTTTTTTTTTCCTAATTCTGGCTTGTAACTCCCAGTACCAGAGATTGATTGCTACCCACATTGAACTGTTGCTCTGAGAGACCTACGGGGTCACAAAATCAGACAGCTTTCTGTCTGAGCTCTTGATTATCTATCTGCCTGAGGCAAAATCTAAGACCCTATTGCTGAAGATACCATATGCTGCTGACACAGAGCAAGGAAAGACCTGGATGGAACACAGAAGAAAGCCAGTCCCCAGACAGTTAGCCTGTCTAGTACTGGAAAGTGCTGCATGGGCTACTGGGGAAAATGGCCAGCAATGGTATCAGCAACCAGAGGTCTAAGCTACTCATAAGCAAACACCCTGACAGGATGTACACCAGCACAATAGTGGCACATAGCCCCAGTGGGTAAACAATAGCTTTCTGGTTGGCAAAGAGATCCACTCAGTGTACAGGAACCCGTATCTGGAATTGGGAACAGGATCAGAATTCTGTGGAGACAAAGATTATGTTCTCCAGTGTCAAGTTCTCATTAGTTTTTGACTAAAAGAGGGGTTATATGCCTTAAATTCTCCCTAAAATAATTACACTTATCCCATTTAAACTGTACTGACCTCACTCTCCGTTGCAGAATCTGTTCTTTTTCAGAAGGTAGAGAGACCAGAGGAGATAAACTACTCCTCACACTTCAGCCAAGCCACAGCTGAAACCTCAGAGTAACTGGGGAGATTAGTAAGAGTGCTGCTTCCATTCTGTTCCTGATAATCAGGGCCATATTGTAGAAGCCGGACCCTGAGGATACTCAACACCTACCAAAGCAGAGATCCAGAGGCTCCTAAGAGCTTATCACTAAAGTAGACTTAAAACTCACCCACCGCAGGTCAGGAAACTTTGTGGAAGAGGGGGCAGAAAGACTGTATTAGCCACAGGTTGAGATATCAAGCAGAGGCATTCCCTTCTCCCCAAAATAACTGACTGCTACTCTGGCAATGCATAAACCATAACCCCATGTAGGATACCTGCAATGTCACTCAGGAGCATCCCTGACAGAATGAAGGCAGGGATGAAGGGAAAGAGGGTACCAACACACAATGTATACTTATGAAATATGTTGTTAATAGTAGTAATAATAAACATTAAAAATTGTTATTATCAGGCTGGAGAGATGGCTTAACAGTTAATGTGTTTGCATACAAAGCCAAAGAACCCAGGTTCAAATCCCCAGGACCCATGTAAGCCAGATGCATACGGTGGCACATACATCTGGAGTTCATTTGCAGTGGCTAAAGGCCCTAGCACACCTATTCCCTCTCTTGCTTTCTCTCTCTCTTTATCTTTTTCTCAAATAAATAAATAAAAATAAAATATTTTTAAAAGTTATTATCTATTTACAAGGAGAGAGAAAGAAAGATGTAGGGTAGGGGAGGGAGGGAGGGAGGGAGGGAGACAGCATGAGAGAATGAGCACTCTAGGGCCTCTTGCCATAAAAACAAGTACACGCCTTTAATCCCGGTGCTTGGGAGGCAGGGGTAGGAGGATCACCATGAGTTGAAGGCCACCCTGAAACTACGTAGTGAATTCCAGGTCAGCCTGGGCTAGAGGGAGACCCTACCTCGAAAAAACAAAAAAAAAAATATTATTTACTTATTTATTTGCAATCAGAGAGAGACAAAAGAGAGAGAAAATGGGTGTACCAGAGTTTTCAACTGCTGCAAGTAAACTCCAGATTCATGTGTCACTGTGCATCTGACTTTATGTGGGTGCTAGGAAATCAAACCTGGATCATTAGGCTTTGCAGACAAGTACCTTAATTGCTGTGCCATCTTCAGACCCCCCTCCTTGCTTTGTGGTGAATATTCTTACACATGTACTCATTAAAGCAACATTTTGTTCTGCCTCTCTAAAAAAAAAAAAAAAAAAAAAAAACTTCCAGATGCATGTGCCACTTTGTGCATCTGGCTTTGCATGTGTATTAGTGAATTGAATCCAGGCCATCAGACTATGCAAGCAAGGACCCGAACCACTGAACAATCTCTCAAGCCCCTCCAAATTTTATTATTTTATAGAGTCATGAATTTATATATTTTTATATAATGAATTTTTATCTACTAGTTATTTACTTCTTTAACTGATTTTATTTGGAATCAGTATAAGGGTAATTAATAACATTTTTTTCAGTGTTTATTTGCTTGAAATCTCTCTATTTTGCTGTTTGGATCTTCATACTTTTTCGGTACAAAAAATGTTTATTTCAGTGTTTTGAAACCAATGTTCTATAGTCTTTCATCTTCCACTGGTACTACAAGGGCTCAGTTATAATTTAATTGTTAATTTTTAAATAAATATTTGATTTAAATTTTATTAAAATGAATCACTGTTAATTTTAAAATAATACTCTTTTTTTTTTTCAAGGTAGGGTTTCACGCTAGCCCAATGTGACCTGAAATTCACTATGTAGTCTCTGAGTGGCCTCAAACTCAAGGCAATCCTCTTACCTCTGCCTCCCAAATGCTGCGATTAAAGATTTGTTGTGCCACTATGCCTAGCTCTGGAATGTCTTAATATGTTATATATTCTTTCAGTTTTCAATACATTTACATTAACTGAAAAAATATAAATATATATTCTTTGTATTTATTTGAATTTAAAAAGATTTCTCACATCTATGACTTGATGCTTTTGACCACATCCATAATTTTACAGTCATTATGTCCTCAAATATTGCAACTGCCCCCTTTGCTCTCTCCCATCTTTCTGAGATTGTATATGTTACAGGTTTCATTCCTATTCCTATTTTCAACATAATCCATTCTCTTTTCTGGGTCTCAATCCACTGTCTTATGTTTGTTGTTTATTTTTCAGCTTTTATAACCTTTTACTCTTTGCTTGCTAAGATGCTGAGAAACATATATTTACTTATTTTTTATTTTTTGTGTGATTTTTTTTATTAAATTTTTCCAGTTCTGGGATTAAGATTTTTGGCCTGATGTTTCATGACCATATTCTTCACATTCATTTAAAACATGTCATTGATGTTTCTAATACCTAGAGCCTCTTTATTTTATTCTCCATCAATTTTTCTCTATCAATTTTAGATGAAATATATACAAGTATGAGAAAATATACAAGTAATTGAAGGCACTGGATGTTTATTTTCCTCCAGAAGTGTTTAGTGAGTGCAGGTTTGTATGAGACCTCAGGAGTCTCCTAAGTTATGCCATTCACCTCTTTTTGAGACATTATTTCATTGGCCTGGATCTCACAAACTAGGCTCAACTACCTGGCCAACAAGCCCAAGGGTTCTTCCCGTCTCTACTTCTGCACTGGAGCACAAGCCACCACAAACAACAATTTTATATAGGTATTAGGGATCAAAGTTGGGTCCACATGCTTTTGAGACAAGTACTTTACCACCTAAACTATCTCCTCAGCTCAAAAGCCTCTTTACCTAATACAATCAATAAGTCAGCTGATTCAAATCCAGGCTTCTGTCTTTCTGAAGTCTGGCCTTATACTTGTATCTGTCTATAGTGCAAATTAAAAACCTGGGAGTTTCCCAAGACTCACTATCTGAAGGCTCATGAACACAAGGTTTTCCTCTATAACTCCATGAGGCCATTTGAAAACTCTGCTCCATGCCTCAGCTTCTCTTCTTCTCTCATCATTCAGCTTCTAGCCTCTCATCTGTAGCTTGTAAATCCGTTATATCCTGAAGGGAAATTAAAATCATTTTAGCTATTTGAGCTTTCTGTCTCTCAAAGACCTTAACAACTCCATTATCCACTTCTTTGCTTGGTCATATGTTGTATATTTTGTTTTGTGCTCAAAATGTTTTTCAATTGCAATATTATCAGGAACAAAAATATCTCAGAAGTAGTTTTATGATATCTCATTTACACTTAAAATCCAGTTTCATTTTAATGCTCTCAATGTACAATTCAATTCATATCAGATAATAAATAAAAGTGTCCATCAATAATTAATAAAAGTGAATCAGATACATTACTTTCAAATGCATTTTCTAGACTCAGCATATAAATTGGACAGGTGCATAAAGACACATCAAAATTATAATGTTCATCATATAGTTGTACTATTGCATTTATGCAGGTAGTATTACAACTCACTTGCTAAACCTAGCAACATAATTTATCAGTGATCATTAATTTTATCTATAATTTCTGAGAAAATAGGCAGAACTCAGGGAAGAAAATTTCCCCTGACTCCTATGGCATTATCTAGAGCAACACAAAGACTAGAATACTTGCTCTGATCACATGGAGTAGATAGTATGAACTATTTATTAGCTGGCATAGCACAAGTTCTGGATTAGAAGACATTCTTGTACCCTGCATATGTGTCTTAATGAGTCCTTTCAACATTGTGCTTGAGTGTCTAGAGCAAATCATTCAAGAGATACAGGGGGAAGTGCACTATTTTTCTTTAGCCTTTGGTAATTAATTTTGGTTGGACTATTGCCTCTGTCATTGTCACAAGTAAAGCCCACTTAATGGGAAACAATAATAACTACCTCTCTGTGAGAAAAATATAAAACTAATGTGTTAGGTGCTTTGAAAATGGGAGTATAATATCCTATATTATCAAGAAAATCTGTGGTCAAAACACCTTTATGGGCATATTTTAGAAATCATAATGACATTAACATTTTCAAGACTGATAAAAAAAATCTCTGGTAAGGGCTTAAATTATTTCCTATTGAGAAATTCAATCTCTAATTTTTAATTTTATATAAATGAAATTTCTTATCTTGGATATGGTTAATATAACTACTTATCATATACCTAAGAAGATATTTCAGTATTCTAATTTTAGTTATACATTGGTTATATTCCTTTATATGGACATTTTTTAGTAAAATAATTTACTTTGATTAGGCTTTCATTTGGATTGTCAAGAGCACTATTAAATCTGCTTCCATTATTTTGTGTATTTGAATTTTCCTAAGTGCATCTATCATATGTATTTTATTATTTTATTATGTTTATTATCACACTGTGAGCTGTTCATTTAAGAAGCTCTATGGATTATTTTCCTGTTTAGAAATATCATTGGGCCAATGGTTCTTTCGTATGGAATCTTCAAAGTCCTTCCTAAGTACCTCAAAAATATCCAAAAGGTAAATTAACATCTACACAGCAACTTTCTACAGCTCCACAAACAGCTCATAGAAATATGACTGAGAACAATGTGCATATGTGAGACAAGTGATAAACAACCACATGATTCAGGCTACTTCCTTCACAGTGAAGAAACATCCAGTAAGAAAGGACAACCTGTTTTCCTCCATCATTACATGCATCCTAATTCTGATACTCAAATTATGCTAACAAGAAGAATTGCAATTCTTCTATAGGTCTTGAGTGGTATGATGTGAGATTTCAGTGTTCTGCCCTCCCTCACAAGCCTAGAACTTAATTAGTTACACTGTTGAAAAGAATTTAATCCTTATATAACTTACTGGGCAGGAAGTGGATACTGATTTGTGGTAGCATAGAAAAATGGTAAAGGTAATATAAGGTCTGTATTTTAAGTATAGACATAGATAGAAATAAAGAGAAATAAATGAGAAAAATGATGAAATTCTGGTATCAATTAGTGTCAAAAAGGAACTTCAGAGATTGCTTAGTGGTTAAGGTGCTTGTCTGCAAAACCAAAGGAGCCAGGTTTGATTCCTCGGGACCCATGTAAGCCAGATGCACAAAGTGGCCACATGCTTTTGGAGTTTGTTTGTAACAGGTGAAGGCCCTGGTGCACTCATACTCTCACTCTCTAACCCTCTTCCTTTCTCTCTCTCTCAAATAAATAAATAAAAATTAAATATATTTTAAAGATTTTTTTTAAATTAAATGAAATACAGCCTCAATAAATTAAGAGCATACCAAAAAGACATCTGACAGTAAACATTTGTGAACATGGAAGTTAAGTAAATTACAACAAAATGGAGTATAGATAAAGCTACTAATTACTTTAAACCATAACTCAAACTCTCTATCATTATTTACAAATAAAAGGTTCACCAGGAGGGACTTCTGGTTAAGATGGCTGCGTAGATACCATGCCACAGCAGCCTGGGGGTAAAAAGACCAAAAAAAAAAAAAAAAAAACTCAGCAAAATACACACTTTTACTAAAAAGTGAGGTGTACAGGAAATTGAAGCAGCAGCGGAGACGTAGGAGAGATCCAGAGCATCCAGAGCCCACACAGGCCTGAAAAAGCGGCCCCGGCAGCTCCGCCAACCGCTGTGGCGGCAGGGCACACCAGAAAGCCGCCAGGCTCTGCTGGAGCCACAGGAAAAGCCAGTTGCGGGAGCTTCCCCTCACACCGGCACTCTCCACAACCTAGGAAACATGAAGGGAGAGTGGTGCTGAGCAACGGAGGAACAGACCACAAGGAAGAAGAACACGTGGAGCAACGAGAGATCCAGAGCAGCAGCGGCTCCCTTCCCTCCCCCACTGCCTGAGCCCAGCTCCAGCGAACAGAGCAGCGGTCCGGGACCCGGCCATGCCAACCTGAGCTGACAGCGGGACCCAAGCAGGAGCAGAGTTCTGGAGCAACATCAGCGGCTCCAGCACTGGTAACAGAGGCCCCAGCAGCAGCAGACCCAGGAGCAGCAACAACAGCACACCCAGCAGCAGCAGCTTCAGCTGCTGACAGACCCAGTAGAGGCAGCTTTCGCAGCAGTAGTACCAGCAGTGGGGGTGCTGATCTGCAGGGCCACAGTTGCCAGGCTTGGCTTGCCCCTCAGGAAAAGCCAGTGCCCAGCTCCAGAAATCAGAACAGCAGCCAGACGACCCAGGCAGCAACTTGACTGAGACCACACTCATCCAAGGTAACTGGGTTTTACACCAGGGAAGGGTCTCACTTGGTCACAAGCTGACTGGGATCCCTCAACAGACCCGAAATCTTAACCTCTATGTTGATAGAGGATCTGGTTGTTAAAATAACTACTCTGGCACACATACTTGGGGCTGTTTTTGACTGAATGGGTACAGTGTTTAGTTAACTTTTAGAATCTACCTGTATTTTATTCTACTCAGCCTACTTGAATACCCCCATAGCAGGGAAACTCAACCCCTAGGAGCACCTTTGTAGATACTCTCAGAGCCTTAAGAGCCACATCTAACACCTTAAGCTCCTACCCTGAAAATATATAACATCAAATCAATTGATACAGCTAATAATACCCAGCTAGCTAGAAAATCCAAGCATTAACTTAATCCAAGATGCAAAAATATATACATTATAACACAAGAAACACTAAAAAGCAAGATGATATAAATCCACCTAAAAGTATTAATGCATCAGAAATGACCTCCAGTGAAAGTGATTTAGAGGAAATGCCTGAGAAAGATTTCAAAAGAATGATTGTAAATATGTTCAAAGAAGTCAGAGAACAAATCAAAGGAGTCAAAGAGGAACTTAAGGAGGAAATCAAAGGAATCAAAGAAGATGCAGGACACCAATTTCATGAAATAAAGAAGGCAATACAAGACATAAATAAGGAAATAGAAATAATAAAGAAAAGCCAGTCAGAATTACTAGCAATGAAGAACACAGTTAATGAACTAAAAAAACTCTAGAAAATCTCACCAGTAGAATGGATGAAGGAGAGGACAGAATATCTAAGCTAAAAGACCAGGTGGCAGATCTAATACAGGCCAACAAAGAGAAAGACAAACTTATAGAAAAGTAAGAGTGGGAATTTCAAGATATTCGGGACACTATGAAAAGATCCAATATAAGAATTCAGGGGATAGTAGAAGGAGAAGAACTCCACTCCAAAGGCATAGTAGGTGTCTTCAACAAAATCATTGAAGAAAATTTCCCCCAAATTGGGAAAGAGGTGCCAATACAGATACAGGAAGCCTTTAGAACCCCAGCCAGACAAAACCTGGAAAGAACCTCTCCTCGCCATATTATAATCAAACTTCCAAACACACACACCAAAGAAAAAATATGGAAAGCAGTTAGAGAGAAAAATCAAGTTACCTACAAAAGTAAGCCCATCAGGATTACAGCAGATTATTCACCACAAACTTTTAAAGCCAGAAGGGCTTGGAGTGATATATTCCATGTTCTGAAAGATAACAACTGTCAACCAACGTTACTTTATCCTGCAAAGTTATCCATTCAAATAGACAGAGAAATAAGGACATTCCATGACAAAAGCAGGTTAAAGGAGTATTTGAAGACAAAACCAGCTCTACAGAAAATACTTGATAGAATCCTCCATGCTGAAGAAAAGGAAAAGCACACATACAAGGAACCTAGAAAAGGTTCACCAGGAGCAAATGCCTGTGATTATTCATAAGTCAAAACAGATGTAAATCTGTAAACATGGTTAATAAAATGTAAGTAAATTGAGGACACTACACATAAAAATTCATTAAAACTGAAATCAGAGAAGTTGAAAACTTAAATTATTTTATTATAAAATATGTGTTGAAATGTAGATATAGATTTCAAAACCAAGTAGGAAAAATTAATAAAAATAACATTATGAACATGCTTTATTAATATTAGCACATATCACTGATATTTTTAACTAAATACACACTTAAATGATAAACTTGAAGAGCTAACTCATTGAAGATGCCTATGAACTATGATTCTGTTAAATAACTGCAATTCTGAAAGACATAAGTTGACAACCAATATTACCCAACACAAGTCCACCCTTTGTCAACTTGACACATAGCTATATCTCTGTGTCATGCTTAAATTTCAAAACAAGACCAAGAAAGTATTGAAATTTGGCCTAACATGCCATAAATAAATCTATACCACATATAATCAGAAATGCATTGTTCTTCCCACAAAATAGATAGCAAAGTCTCTTCAGGAATACTGAGTTTTTAGTATCCCATAAATTAAATGTGACAATAGAGATTTAACAACACTTGACTGATAGTATCCCACTCTATGTTATATTGCCTAATAAGGAAAGAAAGGAAAGAAAACACAAGGATATGTTTAATATGTCTATATATGCACAAACATATTTTTAACAAAACAGAACTGACACAACTGTAGCAATTGCGATTGTTGTTGCTGTAACTGGTCATGAGCTTTAGCTTGTACTTATAATTACCTTCTGGTTTCCATCCAATATTTATTCCACTTTTTGTAAGCACCTCAACTGGTCTTTTCTTTGCCTGGAGGGGTAAAACCACATTCATTGCTGAAATGTCTGGGCCATTCATTGTCCACCCTGGATTGAGTTATTACAGTCTCCATTGTCCTTAATCACATGACATGGTAATGAAAGAGAAGTCCTGAAGGATCTCCTGTACTCTAGACATACTCATTTTTACCTCCACTGCAGAAGAGCAGTCCAGTGATACCCTGGTAGTATACATCAATCACAATTACTACACTATGTATCCTTTCTTAGCTTGTTGATTCAAGGGTATGAGGAGCCCAAAGTAGCTAGGAGAAAGTTAAAGCTTCCAATTCAATGGAATTTTCTTTGTCTTTCCTAATATAAGCATTATCCACACCAGAAATAATATTTTGAGTCAGCAAAACTTTAGGTCATAGGTATAGGAAGCAAAAGTGCTGCTACTGTGTCAGTACAGGTGATTGTGAGTGGTGGTGTTTCTATTTCTCTCCATTGACTCCTGGTCCTATAATTGCTGACTATAGCAGAAACAATATCATATACTGGAGGCTGATTCATAGCATATATATTGTCTCTGAAGAGTCTTGTCCTGGCCTTCCAGGCTATTGTCACCTACTTATCACTAAAACTATTTCTTTCAAAGATCTTTTTTTTTTTTTTTTTTTTTTTTTATGGAATGGGGAAGGGAAGAGGAAACATAAGAGTTTAACCCAATGTGAACATGTGAACATTAGCATTATGCAATATGTTCACACAATGAAGTTCTCAATTAAAAAAAAAAAAGTCATTCCACCATTGCAACATGCCAACTGCCTCAGGATGGTAGAAAATATGGTAAGAGCAGTGAATTTTATGAAAACAAGCTCAAGAATACATTTTTCTGGCATGGAATGAATTAGTTAGTCAGAAGTAATGCTATGTAGAATAACATGATAATAGATAATGCAATGTGTACATCAAAGGATGATAGTTTTGGTAGAATTGCATACAGGAACAGCAAATCCATATGTAGAATAAGCATCTATTTCAATTATGACAAAGCACTGCCCTTTCCTTTACAAAAGTGGTCCAATATAGTCCACCCTTCACCTGAGAACTGGCTGGTCACCCCTGAGAATGGTGCTATATTAGGGACTCAGTGTTAGTCTCGTCTGTGGTCAGATTTGTAGCTATTGCCAGGACAGCATCTGTGAGTTCATGCTGCTAATAAGGTCATGCACCTCCACCCTTGCCAATGATGCAGGAGGGGTCCTCCAAATTTATGAACCCCTATTTTGGGTCCTGTCTAATTTTAAATAAAGACTTGATTAAAATAAAACAGATTTAAGAACAATAACTTAGGCATTATTGAGTTTATTTAGGGAGAAATATCAAACTATGAGGTTTATTTAAGGAAAATTGTGATCTAGGAAGAAGGTTAGAGCACAGTCATAAGATGTGGGAAGTGGGAGACAAGCACTCTTGTGGAAGGCACAGCATAGTTCATGAGGCTTATTTAAGAGAAATTGAGGTTTGGAGGGAAAGATTAGAGTGGAGCTATTAGCATATGGAAGACAGAACCCAGGTGCTGTGTAGGGAGATTTAGAAGAAATGCACACATTATCTGCCCTGAGCTTCATCATGGAAGAAAGTTAAGAGGCCAAGTGGTGGTGGCTTAAGGAAGAATAACAAAGGGAAAATATCAAAACAGACACTAAGAAATTCAGATAAAAAATGAAATTTGAGATCATTTTTTCTATCTCTGTGAAGAACACTGTAGGGATTTTAATTGGAATTGCGTTAAATCTATATATTGCCTTTGGTAGGATTGTCATCTTCACAATATTAATTCTGCCTATCCTGGAGCATGGGAGGTCTTTCCATCTTTTCAAGTCCTCCTCAATTTCTTTTTTGAGAGTTTTTATATTTTCGTTGTATAGATCTTTTACTTCCTTGGTTAACGTTATTCCTAGGTATTTATTTTTGTTGCTATTGAAAATGGGACTATGTCCTTTATTTCTTTTTCTGTGTCTTTGTCATTTGCATACAGAAATGCTACCAATTTTTGTGCATTGATTTTGTATCCTGCTACTTTGCTATAGGAGTTAATCACCTTCAGGAGTTTTGGGATGGAGTCTCTCGGGTCTCTTACATATACAATCATGTCATCAGTGAATAGAGCTAACTTAACTTCTTCCTTTCCAATAAAGACAGTTACAGTTATGGTTACCATAGGTTTAGAGAAATTACATAGGTAGCAGTCACAGTGTTTAGAGAAAGCACCCACATGGTAGATCTAGAATGTAAGGGAAATATACAGATGGTAGATTCATGGACCAGAAGAACATATGTAATTAAAGTGAGAAATCACCCCAAAGTAGAAAGCAGAGGCAATCAGAAAAACTGCCCATGCCAAGAAATAGTATGCTTTTAAATCCATGTACCCAAGCTGGGTGTATCCCTGTATATACCTGTGACTACAATAAGGAGACACAGAGAGAAGGCTGGAAACAACATGGGTAGAGCTTTAAGTAGATTGAAAATGGATTCTTAGCACATGCCTTTAATCCCAGAATTTGGGAAGCAGTGACAGGAGAATCACTATGAGTTCAAGGCCAGCCTGAAACTACATAGTTGTTGCAGAGTCAGGATCACATTCTGGCAAAAAAAAAAAAAAAAAAAAAAATCAGCCAAGGGCAGCTTGTGGAACAAAAGTTTTATTTTGGCTTACAGGCAAATACAAATACGGATAGTTTTTCTGAGCATCTTACACCAGCATGGCTACTTTGTTCATGGGCCCATTATACAAGGGCAGAAATGATCAGGGAAATATGTCGACTAATACTGGCAGAATAGATCATCTTACCTACTTGAATTTTGAAGTTGTCCACTGCTGAGATTGCCCATTATTGAGCATCAACATGGGACATCTTTTCATCTTTTGCCCATTTTAAGCGATCTATGCACATACCCCTTCTCCAAATGTATTTCTTACCAATTTTCCAATTATCCTCCTTTCAAGTCTCTTATCATCCAACCAAAACAATGACTATAGCCCAAGAATCAGTAATTGCACAACTGACCATTCTGCCTTCCATGCAAAATGTAGAATTATCTGGATTTCCCAAAGACCAAGATCCATCTCTCAAAGAGAGAACAATTGTTTGCAGGTGACAAAAAGAATTTGTTCTAAGATCTTAAGGACCTCTGCTGTGATCTACCTGCCTGCCAAAGGTTCCAAAGAGCATCCCCATCCACCGCTGACACCTCAATTAGCATCAGAACTACTTGATGAAATGGCCCATGAGGCAGAGCAGCTTGCATATCCTGGGCCAATTGAAAAGTCTTCTTTTGATCCAGGCTCCACTCAAAGCAGGCGCTTTCTGAGTGTATGGGCCTGGTTAACACACATATATATAAGGAACACGCTACCTCCAAAATGTAAATAGACCCAGTAGATGTTGTGTTTCTGTCTTGATGGTAGGAGGGGCCAGCTGCAACAATTTATCCTTCACCTTAAAGAGAGTATCACTGTATTCCTTACACTACCAAGGCAGAAAACCCTTGAAATCATGTCACATGTGCAGATATATGGGGTACCAAGTAAATAGTGGTTGCTAACTCCAGCCCTGTGGGTACAATTAGCATAGTGCCATCAGTATAATGGATCACTATGATACCCTGTAGAAAGGAAAAGTGATCAAGATCCTCTGAGAACAAATTTATGACACAGGGCTGAAGAGTTTCTATTTCTTGAGGTAAAATAGTAAAGGTGCACTGCTAACCTTGCCAGCTGAAAACAAATTTCTTCAGTAGACTAGTGGTTATCTTCTGATTCATACTTAAACAGACAGCTAAAGTGCTGGCTGCTAACCGTGCAGGCTTCAACATTAAACCAGAATCTCTGTTCAGTGAGTCCAGTTGATAAACTTTCATGTTCATTCTACCACCTTTCCACAGCCTCAAAACTCACTCCCACACATATTCACCAGACTTACTCACATGAATGTTGTACTTTATTGTACATTTCCTCATACATTATTATAAAAAGCAATGTAGTATATAGAACATGTATACTATTTGTGTTATGTCAATAATAATAAATTAATAGTATATTATAGTGTGGTGGTTTGATTCAGGTGTCCCCCATAAACTTAGGTGTTTTGAATGCTAGGTTCCCAGCTGATGGATATTTGGGAATTAATGCCTCCTGGAGGGAGTGTATTGTTGGGGGAGGGCTTATGGTCTTTATAGCCAATTTCCCTATGCCAGTGTTTGGCACACCCTCCTGTTGCTGTGTTCCACCTTACGTTGGCCAAGGGGTGATGTCCACCCTCTGCTCATGCCATCATTTTCCCCTGCCATCGTGAAGCTTCCCCTCAAGCCTGTGAGCCAAAATAAACCTCTTTTTCCCAGAAGCTACTCTTTGTTGGGTGATTTCTACCAGCAATGCGAACTGGACTGCAACAGTAAAGTGGTACCAGGAGTGGGGTTGCTGCTAGACACCCGACTGTGTGGCTTGGGCCTTTTGGAGCTGATTTTCAAGAGGAATGTGGGAGGATTTGAAACTTTGGCTTAAGAGATGCCTTGCAGTGCTGTAAGTACAGCTTGATGGACTATTCTGGTCTGAGCTGCAAGACCTGAATGCAATAAGAACCATGGACTGTGAGGTTTGGCTTATGAGGGTGATAAAGAGCTTTGCTTGGACTGGGCTAGCAGTTTGTGTGAAAAGCTTGCTCTTATGCCCATGTCCTGAGAAGTTGTGCAGGGTTGCTTTGCATAGAAATGAACTGGTGTGTGCAGAGGGATATGGCACAGAAAGAAAAATCTTTGGGTGAACTGCTGCCCGTTCAGCTGCAACTGAGAGATAACAACCTTTGAGACTGGGCTAGCTGACCTGTGCTGGGGCAACAAAAAGAATGTCAACTCTTTTGAAGGGGTCTGAGTGCTCAAGGAGTGTCCTGTTCTTCAAAGTCTGCTTTAATCCCCCCTGGATTAACAAATTGGCACCCTACCTGGTATTGTGGAGTATAAGAAATGCTGGAAAGAGGGTCATTGAGCTTGCAACACGGTCTTGTGTTTTGGAAATGGCCATGGGCAGTGTGAAGCACGTTTGCTGGTTGCCTGCATAGAGACCCCATGGGGCCATGAAGATGAACCGTGGCTTGCAGTGGAGACCCAGTGGAGATGCCGGGACCATGAGATGGCTACCGAGGAGCTGCCAGCCCTGGTGAAGTTTCCCAGGACTGTGAGTAGCCTAGCTGGAGGGGTGGAATTGGAATGCCAGAGACTTGTTGCTGGTTAGAATTATCAGACTTGAAGATTTGTCACTGGCTAGAGTTGTTGGACTTGAAGCTACAGAGTTTGATGTTTGCCCTGATTGTTTTAAATCTTGTATTGGTTGAATGTTTCTTTGCTATGCCCAATGCCATCTTTTGCAGTGTGAATATTTATTCTGTGCCATTATGGGTTTTTTGAGGTTATATTTTGGTATTATGGCTCAGTTAAAAGATCTTGAACTATGGGGATGTATGAACATCATTGAGATTGATAAAAACTATGGGGACTTTTAAAGTCAGACTGAATGCATTACATTTTACATCATGTATGCATATCAGTTTATGGGGGCCAGGGGCGGAATGTGGTGGTTTGATTCAGGTGTCCCCCATAAATTTAGGTGTTCTGAATGCTAGGTTCCCAGCTGATGGATATTTGGGAATTAATGCCTCCTGGAGGGAGTGTATTGTTGGGGACGGGATTATGGTCTTTATAGCCAATTTCCCCATGCCAGTGTTTGGCACACCCTCCTGTTGCTGTGTTCCACCTTACGTTGGCCAAGGGGTGATTTCCACCCTCTGCTCATGCCATCATTTTCCCCTGCCATCGTGAAGCTTCCCCTCAAGCCTGTGAGCCAAAATAAACCTCTTTTTCCCAGAAACTACTCTTTGTTGGGTGATTTCTACCAGCAATGCGAACCGGACTGCAACATATAGTAACATGTTGGTATAAGATTAGATTAACATATATAATTTACATGGAGTGTACAAAATTGATTACATATATAAAATATATGGTAAGTGTATTTTATTTCAATTTTATAAAATAAAATTTCTTAGTTCAGACTTGTGAGAGTTTGGATTTTACTTCTCATATTTCTGTTTGTTTGTGTTGTACAACTTTACTTTTTTTTCATTTGTTTGTTTGTTTTAGTTATGTAAACAGTGTGTATACAATCATGTTGGTACCATTGTTAGCCTTCACCCTTGTGCTGGTACCAGGTTCACTAAGAAAACACCACTCTTCTCATTTCCCCAATTACTCTTGGTTTCAGCTGGAGCCCTGTTGAGGTGTGATGGGCTGATTCTCTCCTCAGGATATGCATTCATCTGAAAAAAAAAAAAAAAAAGAAACAAATTATTTAAAGGAGAGTGAAGTCAGCACTAGATAAATGGGATACCACTATTATTTTAGAGAGAATTTGATAGGTGTAGGCCCTCTTGTAGCCCACAATTGGTTAGAGCTTGATAATGGAGAGTGGGTTGTTTTTTGTATATGGTTCTGACTTATTTCTCAGCTCCAGCTATGGGTTACATTCCACTGAGTGGATCAGTTAGCCAAATCAAGAGCAGTTGGTTACCCACCATGACTGTATGCCACTATTGTACTTGTGTGAGTATCAAATCAGATTGTTTGCTGCTGAGTATCTAGGACTATGAATTGCTTGGAAAGATGTTGATCATTTTCCCCCAGTCACTCATCTAACACCTTCTGGCAGGCACTAGATGAGCTAACTATCTGGGGACTGACTGTCTTCCAGATTACAGTCAGGTCACTCCATGTTCCATTCCAATAGCATATGCTATGTTCAGCAGTAGGGTTTTATCACTAATATTTGGTGGGTCATCAAGTACTGTGACAGAAATCTGTCTTCTTTTGGGAAACCTTGTAGGTCTCTCTGATCAACAGCTCATTGTGTATGTTAACCACATGCTGGTACTTGGAGTTACAGGCCAGTGTCAAAAAAAACAAGGACGAAAAAGATAGGTAATATAAAAGAGATAGAGAGAGGACAGGGAAGAGGGAGATAGAGAGAGAGAGAGGCAGAGAGAAACAGGAGATTAAAGTTAGTCTTCCTCATTCCCTTTCCAGGGCCCTGTAATTCAGGTGTTCCCTCTAAGGATCTGATGAAGGTTCCATCATTTTGTCTTTCTTTTAGGATGAAGAATTTTATGGTACCATTACCATTGGGGTCTAGTTTTGCATCATCCACCCCCTCAAGGTTATATTAACTCTCCAGCCCTGTGTCATAGCTTAGTTCACAGGGCTCTTCATTGCGTGGCCTTCCACAAGGTGTCACATTGGTCCTTTATATCAATGACATTATGATGATTAGATCAAATGAGCAGGAGGTAGCATCCACTCTTGAGTTACTAGTACAACATATGTGCATCAGGGAATATGAAAAAAATCCATCTAAAATTCAAGTACTTTCCACCTCAGTGAAATTATTAGGAGCTCAGTGGTGTGGGGAATGCAGGGATATTTCTTCTAAGGTGAAGGATAAATTGTGGCATTTGACCACCACTACTACTAAGAAAGAAGCACGTGTAATGGGCCATTTTGGATTTTGGAGACAGCACTTTCCTCACTTGGATGTCTTGCTCTGTCCCATAAACCAAGTGACTTAGAAAGCTACTAGTTTTCAGTGGGGCCCTGAAGAAGAGCAGGCTTTTCTACAGGTCCAGGCTGCTGTGAAGACTGCACTGCCACTTAGGCCATATGGTCCAAGAGATCTGATGGTACTTGAGGTGTTGGTGGCAAATAGGCATGCTGTTTGGAGCTTTTGGCAGGTCCTCATAGGTGAACCACAGCAGAGGCCCTTGGAATTTTAGAGTAAGGCTCTGCCATTATCTGCAGACAATTATTCTCCCTTTGAGAGACTGCTCTTGGCCTGCTATTGGGCCTTAGTGGAAACTGAATATTTGACAATGGACCATCAAGTTACTATGTGACCTGAGCTTCCCATTATGAGTTGGGTGTTATCTGACCCACCATGCCATAAAGTTGGACATGCACAGCAACAGTCCATCATCAAGTAGAAGTGGTATATATGTGATCAGGCTTGAGCGGGCACTGAAGGTACAAGTAAGTTACATGAAGAAATTACCCAAATGTCTATGGCTTTTACTCCTGTAACAATGCCTTCTGTTCCCAAGCATGTACCTATGGCATCATGGGGTGTGCCCTATGATCAACTGACTGAGGAGAAGAGGACAAGGGCATGGTTTACATATGGTTCAGCATGTAAGGCAGTCACCTCCCAGAAGGGGAGAGCTGCAGCATTACAGCCCCTTTCGGGGACAACTCTGAAGGACTGTGGTGAAAGGAAATCTTCACAATGGGTAGAACTTCAGGCAGTGCACATGGATGTGCATAAATAGCTAGATGTGAAGTTATACACTTATTCATGGGCTGTGGCCAATGGTTTTTCTGGATAGTTTGGAGCTTGGAAAGAGAACAATTGGAAAATTGGTGAGGACATTTGGAAAAGGTGTACGTGGATAGACCTCTCTGAATGGGCAAAGGATATAGAGACACTTGTGTCCTATGTTAATGTTCATCAGAAGGTGACCTCATCAGAGGATGACTTTAATAATCAAGTAGATAAGCTAACTCATTCTGTGGGTAGTGGTCAACTTCTTTCCTCAGCCATCCCTGTCATTGCCTAATGGGCGCATGAACAAAGTGGCCATGGTAGCAGAGATGCAGGCTATTCATGAACCCAACAACATGGACCTCCACTAACCAAGACTGACCTGCCTAGGGCTACTGCTGATTGCCAAATTTTCCAGCAGCAAAGACCAACTTTGAGCCCCCCCCCAATATGGTAGTATTCCTCAGGGTGCCCATCTAGCAACTTGGTGGCAGGTTGATTACATTGGACTACTTCCATCATGGAAAGGGCAGTGTGTTGTGCTTACTAGAATAGACACTTATTCTGGGTAAGCATTTGCCTTTCCTATACTTAGTGCTTTTGCCAATAATACCATCTGTGGGTTTACAAAATGCTTTATCCACCATCATGGTATTCCATACAGAATTGCTTATTAACAAAGAACTCACTTCACAGCCAAGGAAGTATACACTGAGCTCATGATCATGGAATTCTCTGGTTTTACCATGTAGCCCACCACTCTGATGCAGCTGGCTTGATACAACAGTGGAATAGGCTTTTAAAGAAATAGCTTCAGTGCCAACTAGGTGGCAATTGCTTGGAAGGCTATGGGAGTGTCCTCCAGCAGACTGTATATGCTCTGAATCAGTGTCCTATATATGGTAATATTTCTCCTATAGCCCAGATTCATGAGTCCAGGAATCAAGGGAATGGCCCCTCTTACCATCATTCCAAGTGACTCATTAGCTAAATTTTTGCTTCCTGTTCCCACAACCTTATGCTCTGCTGGCCTAGAGGTCTTAGTACCAGAGTGGGGAGTGCTTTTTCCAAGAGTTACAAAGAACATTCCATTTAACTGGAAGCTAAGACTTCCCCCTGGCCACTTTGGGCTCATGATGTCCTTGAGTGAACAGGCTGAGAAAGGAGTTACAGTGATAGCAGGGATGATTGATCCAGACAACTGGGGGAAATTGGACTGCTCCTCCACAGTAGAAGTAAGGAAGAGTATGTCTGGAGTTCAGGAGATCCTTTAAGGAGTCTTTTAGTGTTATAACCACACCCTGTTATCAAAGTCAATGGACAACTGCAGTAGCCCAATAGATGTAGTGTGATAAATGGCCCAGATCCTTTAGGAATGAAGGTATGGGTCACCACTTCAGGTAAAGAACCAAGACCTGCTGAGGTGCTTGCTGAAGGTGGAGGAAATATAGAATGGATAGTAGAAGAATGTACTTACAAATGCCAGATAAAGCCACATGACCAATTACAGAAACAAGGACTGTAATCAATGTTTCTGTCCTACCTTGATACAGAGTGTTTGCAAATAGCTACACCAATATTAAGATTTTATCACTATCTAACTGTTGAATTTATATTAAACCTATTATGTTAAAGAGTAAGCATTCCTCAAGGAACCTTGCTTTGTGTTTGGGGGAAGATTTTGCATTTCTAGTTGTATGTGGGATAGTTATACCATGTTAGGTAGAATTATGAGATTGTTAATATTTTAATTTGGAAATTAAGTATTAGGAGATATGGTTTGGTGTCAAGTTGACAAGGGATGGACTTAAGATAGTTAAGTTGTTGTCAACTTGATCCACAGAAATCCCCATTTGTGTGGGTCCCTAAGGTTGCTTCCAGGAAAGATTAGGAGGACATTCTGCCCCCAGAGTAAGCCCTCCCCCAGAGCTGGTGGCCCCTCTCAGAGAAGGACTTTATATAAGGAAGCTCTGGGTGAAAAGAGCACCCTTCCTTCCTTCCACTTGGCTGCCAGAGTTGCTTTCTGCTTTTCAGCATGGATTGAAGACCAGCGTCAACTGGAAACCCACGTGGATCAAAAACCAGCTGCTCCTCAGGAAGCCTCCAAGCCTTCAGTGCCAGGTAGGGACTGCTGAGGCATCTGGCCATGTAAGACCCCCAAAACGAGGACCCCATGATCTGCCCGGATATGGTGGCACCCCAAATCACTCACGAGAAGCGGTCTTGATGCAAACTGCAAGAGGATTTGATTCCAAGCGCGCTGGGGCCCACAGTTGTACACCGCGCAGGGGTAGAGGACTGAAGAGCCCCGAATGAAGGAACAGGACAGTTTTTATAGGGTTTCTAACAAAGCCTGTGCATTAGACCAATCATTTTTTTAATATCAGGAGCCCACGGGGTGAGAGCCAGTCAGTTTGTGTCACTCCATAGTTTCTAAGCCAATTAGTTTAATTTGTTCAAGCCCCTCGTGGACCAATCAGTCTCTTATGACCTTGGTGGTCAGCATTTGTGCAGGTCCTTGGGTGGGGGTAGCAGAGTGTGGTATCCGTCTCCTATGACCTTGGTGGTCTGAGGGAGGCTGCTACAGCTTATGGTGCAGGCTACTAAGGCTTACAGTGTGGGCTATTAAGGCTTATGGTGCAGGCTATTTACAGAAACCCAATAAGTGGTTTACTTTATTACTCATTTCCCATCCTTGAGGGCTATCTCATGCCCTTTTTACCTAGTTTTATATTAGGAGCGGGCTCTGATATAATGAGAAGAGGGATTCTTTACTTGCTTTCAACAGAGAGTAAAGCCTGGAGTTTGAGGTATGCAGGGGCCCGCTTAAGCTCCCTTTGGAGTGTGATAGTATTTCTGGGCTTCTGAATTCTTGGGCCTTTCAGCCATATGGACTGAGCAGCTACTGGGTTCCTTGATTCTTGGGCCTGCAACTGCTATTGGACTACTGTAAGCTAATTCAATAATTTCTCTTTTAAATATAATTCATTCTAGTGGTTCTGTTTCTCTAGATAATTCTGGTTAATATAAAAGGTACCATGAGATTTATATCCAAGTGGTTACTTTAAAGACCTTTAATAAATGCTAAGAATTAAATTTAAATGAAAAGACAAATATTGAAGTGAAGAACATTTCCTGACCTAAGCTTATTAGTTGATCCAGTCAGTTGTAACTTCTACATAGCTCATACACTTACATTTTTATTTAGTAATTTTTGTGACAAATTGATAAGAACCTATTGCATCCTAGAACTTATAATGCTACCTTCTTTAATGAAACAACAAATATCTCAGTTATTTCTCCGCTTCATTGTCATGTTGGGATTGTTCTTAATCCAGATATGTTTAATATTATATACAACTTTTTTCAATGAAGTTGTTTTATCTCTCTAACTAGTGTCACCCCAAATGCATACTCATGCATATCTGATGGTGACAACCAGAGTAATAAGTGAAGCTAAGGATTTCCTAACTGTGGATCTAAAAATCAAAGGGCTGATGAACTGGTTAGAAAATTTTAATGTGTGAAGCTGCAATCTTAACTATTAAAATAACAGACATGTGGAAATCTGAAGAACAGGTGCCTTTTTACAGCAGGTTTTAAAACTTAATTATCTATACTGGCCAAAAGATAACCACACTTGCTAGCTAGTTCAGTCTCAGGATGCTTTTTTCTTTTCTTTTTTTTTTTTTAATTACTACTTAATCTCAGATACCAAATTTTTTGACTATTTCTTCCAGAACACTGGCAGAGTATTATGGTACTATTAATCATCATTTGTTTGTTTTCAACTTATTTCCTGTATCCCAATATCCCTCAGTAACTTAAGCATTCTTTGCATCAGAAAAGTAACAACAGTGATGAAAGGAATTAGAAAACATTTACAGTAAGAGAAAAAAAATGAAGAAAAGTGATCAATAAAGGTATCCACAAGTTTAGAAAACCTCATGTTTGAAGAAAAGTGCATAGTTGAAGGTACATAACACAGTAGATTTGTTGGTAGACCAGTCAAGAAGAGAGTAAGACCTGAGCTGACTCTATACTGGAGGAAACTCTGAACCTGTAATATTAAGGATTAGGGTTCTGCCTTAACTGTGGGTAAAGTGATTAACCTCTACCAAAGAGCCAAGGGAGTTTCACTTCTTGTAGCCATTATGGAGATATTTCCTTTGATGTCATCATTGTGACCAGGTAGTCTATCTGTTTGTGTTTTGAGAGTCAGCTGTGTTCTCTACCAGCCTATACCATGTCAGTACTTTTTCCTTGCACATGTGAGGGTTCTTTATAGATTACAACTGGGCTCTCTTTGCCAGCAGTACAATTAGTAATTTGGAACTGAAAACCATTAGTATCTGTCTCAGTAAGAACTGAATAGAACTTACAATTTTCTGGAGTTGCTTATGTGAAGGAAAGGCAGTATTCATCCATGCTATGAGAAGAAAAGAGTTCACTCATCCATGCTGCATGCGTTGTCCTTTGAGATGCTTCTGTTCTTGAAGGAGCCCCAAAGTACAATTTCTAAAATAGAGGCTCCATTGTCAGACAGACCTGAATTCAAATTCTAACTCTGCCATTTACCAGTTGTATAACTGAGGGTAAGTGTATGACTGTCTCGAATTTGTGACTATATTTAGACTGAGCCATCCCAAGTATTTATCACTTTGTTGATTAACTGATACAATTTCCATTTCAAACAATCCTTAGCATATTGGAAGTGATTCACAAGGAGAATTAATAATAAAACAAAACAACAGCAAGAGGGGATAAAATAAATTTCTAATCCTAATATTTTGGAAGGTTAATATCTCTTGTAGCTAAATTTTCTACATGCCATTTTCTCTCACTAAAAATAATGTCAACAGATATTGAGGTCAATGCCACTTGTATACCTTTGAAAAAGTTTCTTATCTTCACAGATATTTCTTGGTTTTAGTAATATTCAGGAATCATTTAAGAAGTCCCATCATGTTTTCTATTTTTCTGTGTGTACAGAAGGCAAAAAGAACAAAATGAGTAAGACATACTAACTGCATATGAAGGCTGGCAGGCTTGTGGAAAAGGCAGTTAGGTCGAGAGGTAATGGATTCATAGTTTTATGGGATCAGGTTTTTTTTGGGGGGGGTTGAGATAAGGTCTCACTCTACCCAGGCTGACCTGGAATTCTATGGAGTGTCAGGGTGGCCTCGAACTCAAGGTGATCCTCCTACCTCTGCCTCCCGAGTGCTGGGATTAAAGGCGTGAGCCACCACTCACTGCTGGGATCAGTTTGATTCACTATGAACCATCATTGACAACATACCCAGCAGTGTTGGGACTCATGGACATTTTTAAATAAGCAAGGATGATATAATGCAAGGATCAGGGATACTCACTATAACAAGCACTGGAAAAAAAAAAAAAAAAACAACAACAACAGACATTTCAAGGGGCCATTGGTACATAGAAGAATTCTTGATTTTTATTTAATTTTTTTTTGGTTGTTCAAGGTAGGGTCTCACTCTAGCCCAGGCTGACCTGGAGTTCACTATGGAATCTCAAGGTGGCCTCAAACTCACAGCAATCCTCCTACCTCTGCCTCCTGAGTGCTGGGATTAAAGGCATGCACCACCATGCCCGGCTTAACAGAGGAAATTCTGTCTGAGGATTCAGATAAGCATACTTGTATATCTAGCTGTGTGATATTCACCACTTTCCTCTAACTCTCTGAGATTTCTCTCTCATATCTAATAAGACACTTCAACAAATTGACTAAGTCATAAAGAAAAGAGGCTAGCTTTATCTAACAGATCTAGTCAAAAGGCAAGGTCCTATATTTGGAAATGTCTTTCTTGATATGAGAGTGCTATGGTGGCACATGTCACAGCAAGAATGGGAGCAAAGTGGCTTCTACAGAAGATGTGTCTTTAAAGAGATAGGCCACTAATTCTTTTTTAGGGCTCACACCAGACTTCAGATAGTAATAAGGATCATGAATTCACAGGAGATAAACCCTATTTGACTAAGGCCAATGACTATGCCCTGTAATTGGTATGAAAATCCCATGCCAACCATTTTATAAAATATCAGTGACTAATTAAGTTAATAAATTATGGCTACTATGAATGCTTTCATAATCATAAAATTATCTGAATAATAAGCAAAGGATAGAACAGAGTAAAAAGCAATCAGTGGAAGTGAAAATTTTCTCAAAGTAATAATTAGAAGATGGGAAGAAGGAAATGGCTGGTTAATGGAAAAGAACATAGGAAGTACGAAATTTCATGTTGTCATTTTAAAAGGGACATAGGCAGATATATTTAAATACATGTTAAACGTTCAGCCTTCAAGTCAATCCCCAACAGGCATTATTGTGGAAACCAAAAACCTCTGAGAGGACTTCTCATTTGTTTGGGAAGCAAGCAAACTTTAGAAATGCAAATGTAATTGGAAGTATTCTTATCTTTCCTTACAACCTATATTAGCTATCTTGTTCAAGACACATTTGTGGATTTCATTTCATTTGTCACTTAATAAAAATTCTCTATTCTGTACTTTTGGTCTTCCTCGTTTTTTTTTTTTTAATTTTTTATTTATTTATTTGAGACAGACACAGAGAGAAAGACAGATAGAGGGAGAGAGAGAGAATGGGCACGCCAGGGCTTCCAGCCTCTGCAAACAAACTCCAGATGCTTGCGGCCCCTTGTGCATCTGGCTAACATGGGATCTGAGGAACCGAGCCTCGAACTGGGGTCCTTAGGCTTCACAGGCAAGCGATTAACCGCTAAGCCATCTTTCCAGCCCTCGTTTTGTTTTTGTTTTTGTTTTTGTTTTTTGTTTTTGTTTTTTTAAGTGCTTTCTGAACTCTTGTGGGGGAAAATTGTAAAATAGATTCAGAAAACATTCCAACAGTCAGTTATGAGCTAAAAATGGACAGATTAATCCCCAAAGACCTCATAGTTGACAAAGCTTTCACTTAATGTGGTGAACTATATTGCTAAGAGAAATTGATAACAACAGCAGTCGGGGAGGCTCCTTGACATTACATGAAATAATTATGGCCTTGGGGTATTGAAGGTAAGTCAGGAAGGAGGAAAAGAGCAAGGGTGATTATCTTTCCATAATACTAAAAGCTATTGTGTGACAGATTTTAAATTTAATTCAGTGAAAC
Source organism: Jaculus jaculus (assembly GCF_020740685.1). Taxonomy (NCBI): domain Eukaryota; kingdom Metazoa; phylum Chordata; class Mammalia; order Rodentia; family Dipodidae; genus Jaculus; species Jaculus jaculus. The sequence continues at coordinate 102,955,306 of NC_059105.1, forward strand.
TACACTGTTTTTGCTTTTTCTTAAGTAATTCTTATTTTCCTAGCCTCTTCTTTTACTTTTGGTTTTATTTTCAATATGAAGAAAACAAATTTGCTGCTCACAAATGTGAGAAAGAAATTCATAGGGAGGACATGCACACAGAGGAACTGTCCTGCGCTGGTGGTATCCATTCAAGTTGTAAAAAAGCAAAACAAAATAAAAGAACAACAAAAAGCAACAACTTTGGAATCATTATAGGATGATCTAGTAAAGCTCATGGTGTATAAATTCACTCCTATGCCTATGCCCTAAAGCAATGAATATGCACATATACCATCAAACATGCATCCAAATAGAAATAGTGCTTTTATACACAATAACCATGTTAAGAAAAAAAGTCTTTTAAAAGTAGACTAGATAAATGTGCTAATATTCATTATTTGGTATACTAAATGACTGAAAGATGTAATGGCAGATATTTTCAAAATCATGCATAAACTATAGAAGACATAATTTTGAGTAAAATAATTTAAACATTTAAACTATATAATTGGGTTTATAACCTGATTTCTTTTATATGATGTTCTAAGACACACAGGGATAAAACATTGTGGAGTGGTAGCAGTCATTCTGAAAGGTTTAAACTTTCACTAGAAAGTGTAGATAACTACAGGTAAAATAATGGCTACACTCGGGAGACAGATGACTGTGACTAGCAAAGAGACTTTCTGAGGAGAGAATTGGGTGGTACTAATGGCATTTAGTTTGGGGATGTGGTGTTCAATATGAAATGGCTTGTTTTCCTGTGTCCTTGTCTCTCCACCAGAAGAATGGTATAGAGAAGGTGAGCTATTTGAGTGATTATAACAATTGTTGGAGTGAAAACTGGCCTCTTGATGGCAGCGAGTTTGCCAACCGAGAGGACATAAAGGTGTTACACATCTAAATCCTTGACAGGATCCATGATAACAGTCAAGAGGCATGGAAGCCGATACTAGAACTGCCAGAGCAACAGCAGGTCGCCCTGGGGCGTAGCTAGGACTCGCCATTGTCGCAGCAAAGCAGGAGCAAGCCTAAATGCAAAGGAGTGCACATGTGGGAGCAGGTGCAGATCCAGTACGGCAAACGCAAGCATCTCCAGGGACCTGCCGGGACAAGATCATGTCTGGCTGCACTAAAAGCAACAGAAGGCTCAGAGCCCCGAGCATAATACTTCTGGGGCTCTTAAGGGAGGAAACAGGTCTGTCTGTGTCAGCACGAGGTCTTCTGGCCACTAACACAATTCTTAATCTTCAAAGTCTTCTCTCTTCCCCCAGTGGTGAGTCAGAACCCGTCAGAGGCGAGTGGGGAGCAGAATGTGGGAGTTGACACACGCTGGTCCTAGCTGGTCATGCAAATTAGGTGAAAATCACTGTGACCAATTAGAAGAGTCTAATCAGTTGCCAAGAGTTCAAAAATTGCCAGCAAGCATGTGCCCTCTTCAGTTACCATGGCAACTGCCAGGTAGCAATATTGGCTTTCAAAAACATGGAAGAGCCTGACAGCAATCAGAAGGAAATACCAAGCCATCAGCAGGGCACACAAATGGCCACTGAGTGTGCAGTTTGAGCTCAAGGATCATCTGTGGAGATACCTGTTTCAATCATGGCAGTCATAGCCATGCCCCTTTTCTCTCTTCTCATATATATTAACTGATTGATGAATATTTAATGCATTGAAATGTATAGTTATGTAAGGTATTTTTCTATATTGTTTAGACTTCATTATGAAAACGGTTAAAAATATCTTGGTTTGTCTTTCCATAAAGCAATTTCTGCTAAGCAGAGGGAAAAAGATTACTAATTATTTGATTCACACTGAGGTGCATAATCTCTTCAATTCTAAGGCTCACTTTAAGGAAGTTTCATCCTCTAAGCACTATGAAAAATTGCTGTCCCCATTGAAAGATGAGGCCAGAAGGCCAACACCCTTCCCAGAGCCACACAGCAGTAAACAATCCAGAGCCAGAGGCTGTGAGGCCCACAGACAGGCATCTCCTGCTGATGACATCTGAGCCCAGCATAGCTTTATGGGCAGTATCATGTTTTCTATTTCAAAACAGGACTAAGCACACATTCATGGTCCCAGACAACTTCAAATACTTTAAATAAGATGTAAGATACGCCTGTATAAAATAGATGTAGCCAATACATCTCTAATTCACCTCTTTGTCACTGGTGTTTTCAAATTCATGAACTACTTATTCAAATATGTTTCACTTCTCTAAAGTCAGATAATTTTGTTTAAAATGTATTACTTGTTAGTCTAAATCATGTATTGCTTCTGTTTATTTTTTCATTGTTGTTGTTTTGTAAGACAGGGTCTTATATCCCCCAGCCTAGCCTGGAACTCATGATATAACTAAAGCTGAAAAAAATCCTTGAACTTCTGATCTTCCTGCATGTACCTGTTAGGGCTAGGCTTACAGGCATGTATGATCACACCAAATTTATGGGGTGCTAGGGCTCAAACCTAGGGCTTCATATATACTAGAATACATACTCAGCCCTAGTTTCTATTTAAATAATAATGGTTGTATGATTAATTACCTTATATAAAAATGGCATATATATATATATATATATATATATATATATATATATATATACATATACATATATACACATGGCTAAACTAATACAATTAATTGTAACTCTTTCTTGAGAAGCTCATACCCATCCTTACCTACACCTTTCTGTCTATCAACTGTTTCTTAGAGGAGCACACATCCATGTTCTATTTTGTGCTTTTATTTTGTTCCTGAGCACCTTTTTTAACATCATTAATAAAGCTTCCAACTGTATTTCATAATGGCAAGGCCTGAATTTTCTTCTGTTGTTGAAGCTGTGAATCCCACTTTGGCCTGAGTCCCTCAAAGACTGAGAGAACTTCTCAGGCTACTACAGAGACAGTGTGGAGTTGTGTCTCTGTCATCTCATCACTGACAATGTTATAATGACAAATCCTTAGGACTAGGTATTTCTGGAAGCAGAATAAGGTAACAGCTTCATTGGTTTGCAATTACAAAATAGTGTTTATTAAACTTTCTTATTGGTTTATCTTTAGTCAAACAATCACATATAAGGTGACTGCTTGTGATTGGCTGAGACCAAGTTTATTTCCTATGTAACATAAACTTTTGCCAGAAATTACCCAAGTTAAGATTTGCAAATTTTCCAATTTAAACGAGGTTAAGGCTATTTTTAAGGTCTAGATTTTGACAACTCAGGAATTTTTCAGGCCTACTTTCTATTTTAATTTTATTTTGCATATTTAAATTACTGACATAAAGAAGTCATCAAATTGTGTGTCTTCAGACAGTGACACAAGGAGCCCTGAAACCCACAGGGAGTGGGCCATGGGCTAGCCCAGGTGGAGGCAGTGACATAAGGCAAACCTCTGAAGGTGATGGATTGGACAAGGCCATAGTGGAAACCAGGTGTGCCCCAGCAATCACAAAAACAGGAAAGAGATACCTCAGTCAGAGGTGACAGCAGTACAAATTCCTGAATTAGAATTATGCCTAGCATTTTCATAAACAGTGCTTGAATAATGGTCAGGCTCAGGTTATCAGGATTTGGCTGAGCTTCAGATTATATATAAAAATTTAAGTAACCATGACTTAAAAAGAGGTGATTACTGTTATGGTTTAGCTCTTAAACAGTCTCATGAGGGTGCGTACTAATAGGCTTGGGCATCATCCTATGGTGATATTGAAAGGTGGCATAACATTAGCAGGTAAGGCTAGTGGGAAGAAAATAAATCAGGTGGAAATGAGCCTTTGAAGAGGCTACTGAGTCAGTCTCTCTCTCTCTCTCTCTTTCCTTGTATCCACTGCCCCCCCTTCCTAGTTTTTGGCTGAGTTGCATAGCTTTCTTTGCCATTACAAAATCTACTGCTATAATGGGTGGATTCACCACAGATCCACAATGAGAGAGCCAAGGAACCATGGGTTGAAACTCTGAAGCCATAAGACAAAAAAAGCTTTCCTCCATATGTGTTGATTATTTCAGGTATTTTTTTCACATAAAGGAAACCTGACTAACGCAAATTGTCTGGAATTAAATCAGCTTCACAAAACAACCAAGGCCCCATACTATTTCAAATTATGGCTTCTTCATTCTCCTTGTAATTTGAAATGTCAATTTGCATGCCAGCCCTCACTACTGAACCACAGCAAGGAGTAAATGGGGGACGGAGATAACCAAAGGAAAATTTACCCTTCTCCTTTTAGGTATCCTTCCTGAAAGCAAAGGCAACAGTTGGTATTTGTCCCATTGACCAGGAAAAGTATCAAATGAGAAAACCAAGTTAAAAAAGCCTGAGAAGTCCCAGCAAAAAGCTGAAATTCCAATTTTCTTTTTAACAATGAAGAAAATGAAAGCATATTATAAAACAAGAAATTTGTTCTGGCGGAAAGAATCGAGTATAGAGAAGCAGATAGAGGAAACTCATTTAGGAACTTAGTATACCATGGCAATTTGAATTTTACACTTGAAATCATGGGCTAACTATCCCTAGGAAATTACCTTTCTTGAACATACAGACTGCCAGAGAGTCTAATACTCTATGTACATTCACTTCTTCAAGCTGTCCTCAGAGGATGGCAAAGCTTCTAAGGGATGAGAGTCTAAAGTGAAGTCACCAGACTTCATAGTCATTGTCTCCATCTTTTTCAAGTAAGTCACTATATCCTGTCACTGCTAAAAGATGATAGTACCACTTGCACAAAGATTTGGAAAACTTTCTAGAATTATAACATGTTGAGACCAGCAACCATCTTTAGTAAGAGCAAACATGGAGGAATAGGGTATAGCTATGTGTTGTGTACATGTTATTGTTTCCCCAACATTATGTATTAAACTCTTTACTCCACTAGCTGTGTTTGTGACTTTATTTGAAAAAGACATTTTTGGAGATATAATCAAGTTAAGATATGGCAATAGTGGATTAGGGTGATCCCTGCATTCAGTGACTGTTTCCTTTATAAAGAGGTCATGTGAGGATACAGGGACAGAAAGAACATGGGCTGGTTGTCCATGGTTGACATGAACAGTTTGAAGGGATGTAACTGGAAGAAAGGGCAGACCAAGAACTAGGAATCACCACCAGAAATAATAGATAGTGGATTTTACATTAGAACCTACTATAGGAAGCAACCTTGCTAAGACCTTTATTTGATAATTCAAGCCCTCTGAACCAGGAGAGGATAAATTTCTGCTATTTGAAGATACCCAATTGATAATAATTTCCAACAGACACTCTGGGATACTAATATAATCCATAAGACTGGTTCTGAGACAGTTGCAACAGAAAAACAATCTAACCAGTAGCAGTATTGAAAACAGATGCAGAAAAAAAAATTACAACACTGACCAGAGAGTTCAAATACACCTTAAGCTAGAATATTATATCACACCTTTCCCCTGCTATCTTGACTCATAGAGAAGCAAGCAGTATTTGGAAAAGAAAAATTATTACCAAGTAATGAGAGTAACTTATTCTCACTTTGTTCTCTTTTTCCTGTGGTTCCTGAAGACTACTGATTAGAGAGGGGCATCACAAACTTAAAAGGTACCCGGTATTCATGTATTAAATATTTGAAGTATCTTAGAACAAAATTAAAGTCAGTTCACTCACATATTTACCCACAGAATGACATAGAGAGCAACAATTCACTAAACTGTACACCTATTGATGCCCCTCATGGCCCAAAATTCACATGTAGACACTATGTCCAGTACATTAGCATGTAAATCTATTTTCAAATAGATCTTTGGAATGGATAATTAAATCCAAAGTAAGGCCTTATGTGACTGACACCCTAATAAGAAGAGGTTGGGACACATTCATGGAGGAAAAACAATGTGGGACAGAAAAAAAAGGAAATTCTATGTATTCCAGAAGACAGATTCTAGAAAGTCCCAAACCTTCCCACCCTTTAATCATAGACTTATAGCCTCCAGAATGGTGGCAATGTACATCCATATTTGTTTAAACTAGCTAGTCTGTGTTTTTAAATGGTATCCAAGCAAATTAGCATCATGATTTAATTGAAATTTAGGCTGAGGATCACAGTGTGTGTTCTAAGTCAGCTACTTAGAGGTGATTTCCACCCATTTAAAGGGCCTGTAGGCACACTTGTGTATGGATTATCTTGAAGCCTCAGTTTGTTCTGCATAGATCACTTTTCATGTTATACATGCATATGTACAAAAGTTCTTTCTTACCTCAGTAGTATTTGGCTAGTTCTCTCCATGAATAGCTTTCAACAAAAATTTTATGGTAAAAGTGTGAGTGCTCCATTCAAAAGCCTTACACATTTGAAAAACCACTGCCCTACAAATTGCTAACAATAAAGGATGATCGAAAGCAACTGAAACATGTATGCTATAAACATGAAGGTCTTCCTAGGTCCATTCAGAAGAAACTAGATTATTGGTTATTCATTTTGCATCATGATAACTCTTCACTGTGGTTGTTTAGCCTCCACCATGAAGATCACTAGGAAAACAACTGACTGTAATATTTTCCAGAATTGGCCCTTGAAAATAAGCCATTTACAATGATTAATATTATCAACTTGACAAGATATAGAATGACCTACAAGACAAATCCTGGGCATTTCCATGTGTGTGCTTCCAGATTAAATTAACTGCTAACTAAGGTAGGAGGACCTGCCCTATCTGGAGATAGCATCATTATATGGGCTGAGATTCCAGGTTGTATAAAAAGGAGAAAGCTAGTTGAACACGAACAAGCATGTATCTATCTATCTATCTATCTATCTATCTATCTATCTATCTATCTATCTATCTATCTATCTAACCATCCATCCATCCATCCATCCATCCATCCATCCATCCATCCATCCATCCATCCATCCATCTATCTATCTATCTATCTATCTATCTATCTATCTATCTATCTATCTATCTATCTATCTGTCTACCTATCTATCTATCATCTATCTTTCTCTGCCTCATGACTTTGGACTGAATGTGATGAGCTGCCTCAAGTTCTTACTGCCATGCCATCTCCAGCATCTGGAAGTATATCCCCTTGAACTGTAAGCTGAAATAAATCCTTCCTCCATTAGGCTTCTTCATGTTGGATAGCTTGTCAGGCAACAAGAAAAGTAATGAATACACCATCTGATTCACTTTAGTATACAATGCTATGACCTCTCCATTCTTACTTTAACATATCCTAAATTGAGTTTTATGCATGGTCAGAATCATGCCCTCTGAATATATTGGATATATAAAGGATCTCCTATACATTTGTTTAAATGTAAAATGTCTCCTATAGGTAGTGTTTGAATACTTAATTTCCAGCTGGTGGCATTATGTAGAGCTTTGGGAGGTAAATCCTTGCTGGAGGAAGTGTATTCTAGGGGTGGGCCTTAAGGTTTTATGGTCCAGCACTTCTTCCTGTTTACTCTATATATATTTGCACCCTGGTGGTGGGACAATTTGACACTCTATCTAGTTCTGCCATGCTTTCCCCATCAGGATAGACTTTCCTTAGAAACTGAAGCTGAAAATAAGCTTCTTCCTTTCCCTAAGCTGATTCTGGTCTGGTATTTTGTCCCAGCAATGAGAATGATTGCTGACCAAAGCAGGAAAAAATAATGATTAGCTATAATGTGACACTTTCTTTATTCTTCTATCTCTATTACCCTTCACAGTGTATAAAGTGTGTTGTTAGGTCCAGTCATTTGTTGTCATTGAAATATACATTTCAAATCTGCTCTTTTTATTTTATCTACTAGTAATTTTTATCCAAGTCCAAGTCCCTACCCTATTACATCTAAAATTATGATTCTAATTAGTTCTGAAAAAGTACTATTTCCCTAAATGTCTTATTTAGCTTTTCTCATTGTATTTTCACTCATCAGCTTTTTTCAGACTCTATTACCCACAGCAATTCAAATAACAAAGTGAATACATCGTCTATTTGCAAATGATGATGCTAAGTTTTCCTTTCAGTTACTAAAATATTATATTCACAACTTATTTGCTGTTTAAAATAGGATTGAATAAATGTCACCCACATTGGGTGAGGCCAATATTGTGAGAGCTTCTAAGAAAATTCATGAGAGCTAACATTCATAAAATAGTTAGTCTGTGCCAGACGCTGTGCTCGGTACTTTACATGTGTTCATAAGAATCCTGAAAATTGAATCCACTTTGATAATTTCTATTTGTAAGTCAGAAATTTAGGATACAAAGAAAGTAAACAACTTTTCAAATTCACAAAAAATCATTCAATTCAAAAACCAAGATTTGAACCCTCTTCTGTCTAACTCAAAAGTTTAAAATTTTCATAAGAAAATAGTAAAGGTAGGAATTTCCCCCAAGTAATATATTTATTAACTTAATTTAAGCAGAGAGAGAGTAGGTAAGTAATGGCACACCACAGCCTCTAGCCACTGCAAACAAACTCCAAATGCCTGTGCCACTTTGTGCATCTGGCTTATGTGGGTACTGGGGAATTGAACCCAAAATCATTAAGCCATGGAGGCAAGCATATTAGCTGCTGGGCCATCTCTCCAGGTCCCCAAGTAAGTTTTTAATATTTTATTTATTTGACAGAAAGAGGCAGGGAGAGAGAGAGATGGAGAGAGGTGGGGGGGAGAAAGAAAGGGGATGGGTATGTCGGGGCCTCCAGCCTCTGCAAACAAACTCCAGACATATGTGCCACCTTGTGCATCTGGCTTATGTGGGTTCTGGAGAATCAAACCTGGGTCCTTTGGCAAGCAAGTTAACCACTAAACCATCCCTCTAGTCCCCAAGTAAAATTTTAAAGTCTCAATGTGTCCCTAAGACCAAGAAACACAGGAAGAAGTAGAGAAGATACCTGGTCCAGTAATGAGGAAATATGTGCCATCATTAGAAATCTGGTGCTGGAACTAATGTGAAGAGATCAGTTCTCCTTGGTGAGCTTCAGTGCTCTTATCTGTGGAATTTGGTTAGTAAACTACATTCTCTGTAAGGGAGTGGTTCTTATTTTCTCCTCCATTAGTGTGTGTACACTCCTCACTATGACTAAATCTGTATTAGGGTGTGTATGGTGAGAGAGGAGAGACAGAGATATGAAAATTGTTGAGAAACAAAATGCTGTACGAGCAATAAATTAAAAAAAAAAATCTGTCCTTTTTCTTCTTTAATGACAGTTGATTGCTTGTGTGATTGAATGACTTAAGGACTTGGTAGGACTGAGTCAGCATCTGCCCAGTGTCCTTGGCCATGCATTTACAGCACCAAGATGGATACAATATTAAGGGCAGGAAGAAAAACTTTCTCCAGTGACCACTGGCAACACTTCAGTTAGCGTCGTCTGCACTAACACTATGTTGTATGCTGCTCCTAAACTGGGGACTGAGTTTGGGCATCTTATAGCAGTTTCTGGACAATCACCAAATAAATATAGGAGGCCAGTGGCTTATAAGATGTCCAAGCAGATATTTACCACAGTCCTCAATATTGTAAGCACAACATTTAGAGGAAACAGTCCTTAAAAGCATTATGGAGTCATTTGGTATTTCAAGGTACACCTACAAGCTCTTAGTGAACAACTAGACACACTTTTATAATTTCTTGACCATTCCCACCTCCCAGTTTTATCAGATTGAAGTCCTGGAATCTAATAGAAACATTTCTTCACTCTTCTGTAGACATTCCATGTGAATTTCAATCTTTGTTTTTCCTACAATATTAAACATTTTCATTTACCAAATTATATTAACCATATTATATGCCAGGCACATAAAAGTTAGTATAGGAGGTAAGAATATTTACTCTCTGTTGGAGAATCTGCTTCTCTTTTTTTCAGATAGACACAGATCCTAAGGAAAGAACTACCCCATTATTCCTGAAAAGGGCCCCAGCTGAAACTAAGAATAATTGGCAAAAAAAGCAAGGGTGCTGTTTTCTTGGTGAAACTGGTACCAGCACAAGGGTGAAGGAGATCAACACAGAGAACAATTAACTCCTACCAAATCAGATATCCAGAGACACAGAAGCTCCCAAGACCTCATTAGTGAAGCAGACCTAACATGAACCCAACATGGCCCAGGGAAATTTGTGGAAGAGGGGGCAGAAAGAATGTCAGAGCCACACATTGGGTCATGATACACAGAGACATGTCCTCCTACCCATAACTGAGGGATAACTCCATAATGCATGACCCATATACCCCACAAGGAGGGGCCAGGGAGAGTGGGGAGGGCAGGGAGGAGGCTAATGGTACCACCTTGACTGTATTCAGTGAGTATAAAACTAATTAATAATAAAAACAGTAAACCACAAAAAAAGTTAAAAAATGGAAATAAGATAATTTCTGCAAGGCCAAACAAATTACATGTATAACCTATAAACATTAAACTACTAAAACTAATACACAAAATTACAGCGTAAACATGATCTTCTTGCTTACCTTAGTTCTATGCATATATCTAACTCAATTCCAGTTGTTGTTGTTGTTGTTGTTGTTTTTTGGTGTGCATGCATATGTGTGTGTGTGTGTGTGTGTGTGTGTGTGTGTGTGTGTCTACATACACACAGGTATGGCATATGCATATGTGTGAAGCCAGAAGAGGATGTTATGTATCCTCAGCTATCACTGTTCTATTTCCCTGAGACAGTCTCTTACTGAACCTATGACTCTCCATTTTTCAGTTGGACTGGCTAACCAGTGAGCCCCAGCAATTCTCCTATCTGCTTCCTACTTAGTGTTGGAGTTACAGGCACCTGTTGCAATGTACAGATTTAAAAAAAAAAAATAATGAGTACTGAGGATTTAACTCAGGGTCTAGTGCTTGCACACAGTGAATGCAACAGATATCACAGGCCTGCGTTCATTTTTTTTTTTTTACAGATGCAAAAGTTTCAGAAAGAGAAGAAATAGGATAAATGTTGAATCTGATAGCTAATCATGGGGAACAGGGAGAGTGAATGCAAGAATTCTACCTCTAAATCGTGAAAACCTCAACATCAAAATATCTTTCTTCACCCATTCTCTCCTGCCCTGCAGCTGTATAACTTGTTTTTGTTTCTTTTATTCTTCTGACTCCCCATCTAGTTTTCTAGATAGTCTATTAAAAAATAAATCCCCCATAATTGTCCTTTTCACTCATTACTCTGCTGGGGATCATATTACTTAATCAAAGCTATGGTCATAAGAGAAAACTTCTTAGGAACAGAAGGTCTCATCATACTGATCTCAACAAGGGAATATCCTTTCTCCAACAGTAATAACCATGAAGCTACACAGCAAAATGTAAAATTTATGTAGATTCAGAAAGCAAACCACTGATAGGAAGAATAATAATTTCAATGAAAAGATCACTAGAAGTCTGAATCTCTAGTACATTTAATCAGTCACCAAAGTCTCTGATAATACCAGACAGAGGCACTGGATAGCTGCCGACTCTTTCACACCTTTTTCTCAGATCAGTGTGATGACTTAGAAAGGAATACGACTTCCCAACACTCAGTTTCCCTGTAGACAAAATAGGAATAGGAACAAGTTTCCACACTTGAAGAAGCAAGAGGACGAAGAACGTTGAGGGTATGAGATGCTAAATAAGTAGTAAGATGGAATAGGTAATAAGAGCAATCATGCCTCAGAACTGGCCCATTTATTATTACTTTTCAATTTTGAAAGTGATGGCAAAATGGAATTTCCACTAATTTTTCAAAAACTTGAATCTGATTCTTATAATGCTAGGCTTTATGTTGCTGATATATTGCAGATATAATTTTTGTGTGCTCCAAGAGGCTTTCTGCTCACAGGGCATTGCCATAAGTTGTGGATAATTTATTTTCCCCTGCTATTATATTGTGTAAATTACCATGTTGGCAGTATTTTAGCCTTTCACACTTTGAATCAGTGCCCAGACTAATTCTAGCAAGATTTTGATTCTCTGGAAACAACTTCAAGGAAGAAAGCCCTTCAAAATATCTGAATATTCATTTAACTTCAGCTGGGACTCGAGGTCAAGTGTAAGGTGAGTCTGAAGGGTAAGTGGTACTTATCTCATCTCCCTGCTGATATATGTATGCTGCTGTGCTGCAGAAACAAGCTGAAGACCATGCCAGCTGGGCTTCCATCCCCACCTTTCCACCTCAGGAAGTAAGTGCTAGAATTGGAACTCAGTCTGAGGATTTACCAAAATTCACAAATAAGAATTTGGTTCCAGAAGAAGCCCAGCTGTATCACTAAGACTCTGGCATAATTTCATCCTCCAAAGCAGACATTTTTAATTTGTCACCAAGACATGCCTCATTTCTCAGTGTAAGTAGAAAGCAAGAAATGTCAAAGTGGAAACAAATCTATGCATGGAGGCAGACAGATGTGCAGGAAGTAGACACTATTCCTTCTGCTCTTGGGAGGATCTTTGAGAACAGGTCTTTATGCAGTTTTTTCTTTGAGTTTGAGTAATGCTATAGCCTTATATAGCAATGGAAAAGAGACAACAAAAAGCTCCTCTTTTTTTTGCTTCACCTCCTTCAAATCATCTCCATATACCTCATTTTCATAGGGAAGAGTTTCTCAAATTCATTAATGGAACACAAGGACTCCTCTTTCCTTTTAGCAAAGTCTCTCAGCCCAGATGCACGACAGGGGTCCTCCTTCACTAACTCTGTCAACCGTAGAGAGATGAAGGGCCTGAGGATATATTCTTCCTTAATATTCTTGATTACAATGATGTGAGACATATTTGGTGCTGACTGCATAGAAGACTGAGACAAATCAGTGAGCAAACACTGGTGAACCTTGCCTTGTCCAGAATCTGAGCACTCCATCATTATATACTGTCATTTAGAATAAGACTATGATCACTGACGAAACTTGACAAGGAAGTTCTAGCAGTATAGAGAGTGAAGACATGACTCAGTTTAGAAAACTACAATATGATTTCCTACTGTAAGTCCAGATTGACCATGACCATTAGAGGAGAATGAGCCTATTTATTAAAAATAATAATAATAAATGCACTCATTTCCTACTTACATGCTCCTGCAATTACTTATCAACATTTATTTGTTTTAGTTAAGCTTCGCTTTTACCTATGTTCTTATCTAAAAATGTAAACATAGTATGAAAAAAGAATAAAAGGAACTTAAAATTAGTTTAAAACTCCTTTCAGTTTTCTAATGAATTTAATAAGCTCCCCAGATACATCTTACAGAGAAAAAAAAAAAACTTAAAAATAATTAACATAATTTTGTTTTTTCCAGTGGTGCAGAGCACTCTAGGTGATTAGTAAGATGCACCATAATTTTTCAGTTAACAGTGAAAAGAGAATCAGAAGAACACACTTTCTCTTTCATGTCATTTAATATATTTCAATGGAGTTCTGTTGCAAGATTTTTCACTGGAATGACTTCTCTTGGGCTTTCATCTCAAATTCCAATTGAATGATGGCAATACCAAATCTTCCTCCTCTAAGTGCTTTACTGGGAAGGGATTTTTGACCCTGGACAAAACATATGAGAATTTATGATGTGTGTATATGTGTGTGCATGCATGCATTCAGGTGCATGTGGGTATGTTGCTTGGGTGTCAACTTCGGGTCCACCAACTACCTGCTTTTAAGACAGGATTTCTCTACTCTGAAGTTGCCAATAGACTAGACAGGCTCTTGGTTTGCCATTGAGTTCCAGACATCTTTCTCTCTTTACCTCCTCAACACTGGAATTATAGGCATGTATCAGCAAACCTAGTGTTGCAGTCAGAGTAAGATCCACAATGGCAGGGGAAAACAATGGCATGAGCAGAGGGTGGACATTACCCCCTGGCCAACATAAGGTGGACAATAGCAACAGGAGAGAGTGCCAAACACTGGCAAGAGGAAACTGGCTATAACACCCATAAGCTCGCCTCCAACAATACACTACCTCCAGGAGGCTTTAGTTTCTAATTGCCCTCAGCTGGGGAACCTAGCATTCAGAGCACCTCAGTTTATGGAGGACACCTGAATCAAACCACCACATCCTTCCCCTGGCCCCCATAAACTGATACCCATATATGATGTAAAATACAATGCATTTCAGCCCAACTTTAAAAGTCCCCATAGTTTTTATCAATTCCAATGATGTTCAAACATCCCCATAGTCCAAGATCTTTTAACTGAGTCATAATACCAAAAATAACCTCAAAAAAAAAAAACCCATAATGGCACAGAATAAACATTCACACTACAAAAGATGGCACTGGACATAGCAAAGAAACATTCAACCAATACAAGATTTAAAACAACCAGGGAAAACATCAAACTCTGTAGCTTCAAGTCCAACGACTCTAGCCAGTGACAAATCTCCAAGTCTGATAATTCTCACCAGCAACAAATCTCTGGCATTCCAAATCTTCCCCTCCAGCTAGGCTACTCACAGTCCTGGAAAACTTGATCGGAACAGCATCTTTCCTTAGAAGCCATCTCGTGGTCCCAGAATATCCACTGGGTCTCCACTGCAATCCATGGTTCATCCTCATGGCCCCAAGGGGTCTCCATGCAAACAACCAACAAACCTGCTTCACACTGCCCATAGCCATTTCCATAACATTAAGACCATGTTGCAAACTCAATGACCCTCTTTTTCCTGCATTTTTTATACTCCACAATACCAGGTAGGGTGCCAGTTTGTTAATCCAGGAGGGAATAAAGCAAACTTTGAAGAACAGGACACTTGAGCATTCAGGCCCTGTAGCAGACAGATTCAGGTTCACTGAGATCAACTTTCAGACCAGGCACAGTTATGGAGGAAGAGATATTTATTGAAGCCTACAGATCCAGTGGAAGTTCCCATAAATAGCAGCCGAAATTGGCCTGCCTTCACAGGACCAAGTGGAGAGAGAAGAGAGGTACAAGCCTAAAGGTCAAAAGCTACACAGCACACTTCAGGAACTCCAGCTAGGCACACTTTGCATATCTTTAGATTGAAGTCTGAAACCTACCACCACACCTTAAGATCCACCCAGTGATACTGCCTCCAGCCAGGTGTCTGCAGATGCAAATTACAAACAAACAACTGAATATATTGGGGGCCATCTAGTCTATTCAAACCACCACAGGCCCCTTCAAAGAGTCTACATTCTTCATGTTGCCCCACTACACATCAGCTTGCCCAGTCTCAAAGGTTGTAATTTCTCAATTGCAGCTTAACAGGCAACAGTTCACCCAAATATTTTTCTTTCTGTGCCATATCCCTCTGCTCACACTTCATTTCTATCCAAACCAACCCTGTACAACTTCTCAAGACACAGACATAACTATTTACACAACCACCCTCTAGCCCAGTCCAAGTAAAGCTCTTTCTCGTCCTCATAAACCAAACCTCATAGTCCATGGTTCTTACTGCATTCAGGTCTTCCAACTCTGACCAGGATAGTTCATGAAGCTGTACTTACAACACTACAAAGGTGTCTCTTAGGCCAGGGTTTCAAGTACTTCCATATTCCTCTTGAAAATCAGCTCCAAAAGGCCAAAGCCACACAATCAGGTGTCTAGCAGCAATCCCAATCCTTGGTACCACTTTACTGTTGCAATCAGGTTCACATTGTTGGTAGAAATCACCCATCCAAGAGCAGCTTGTGAGAAAAAGAGGTTTATTTTGGCTTACAGGTTCAAGGGGAAGCTCCACGATGGCAGGAGAAAATGATGGCATGAGCAGAGGGTGGACATCATCCCATGGCCCACATAAGGTGGACAATAGCAACAGGAGAGTGTCCCAAACACTGGCATAGGGAAACTGGCTATAATAACCATAAGCTGGCCCCAACAATACACTCCCTCTGAAAGGCCCGAGAATCCAGAAGCCCAGAAATACTATCACGCTCCAAAGGGAGCTTAAGCAGGCCCCTGCATATCTCAAATTCCAGGCTTTACTCTCTGTTGGAAGCAGAGAATCCCTCTTCTCACTATATCAGAGCCTGCTCCCAATATAAAACTAGGTTAAAAGGGCATGAGATAGCCCTCAAGGATGGGAAATGAGTAATGAAGTAAAACCGCTTATTTGGTTTCTGTAAATAGCCTGCACCATAAGCCTTAATAGCCTGCACCATAAGCCTTAATAGCCCACACCGTAAGCCGTAGCAGCCTGCCTTAGACCACACTTTGCTACCCACACCCAAGGACCCATGCAAATGCTGACCACCGAGGTCATAGGAAACTGATTGGTCCACGGGAGGGTTGAGCAATTTAAACTAATTGGCTTAGAAACTATGGAGTGGCACAAACTGACTGGCTCACACCCCGCAGGCCCCTGATGTTAAAAAATGATTGGTCTAATGCACAGGCTTTGTTAGAAACCCTATAAAAACTGTCCTGTTCCTGCATTCAGGGCTCTGCAGTCCTCTACCCCTGTGTGGTGTACGACTGTGGGCCCCAGCACGCTTGGAATAAAATCCTCTTGCAGTTTGCATAAAGACCGCTTCTCGTGAGTGATTTGGGGTGTCGCCATATCCAGGCAGAGCATGGGGTCCCCGTTTTGGGGGTCCTGCACCTCCAGGAGACATTAATTCCCAAATCTCCATCAGCTGCAAACCTATCATTCAGAACACCTAAGTTTATGGGAGACACCTGAATCAAGCCACCATACCTAGCATTTTACATGTACTGGGGCTCAAACTCAGGTCCTCATGTTTATGAGGCAAGCACTTTATTGACTGAGCTGTTTCTCTAGCCCTTTGCCAAGGTTTTATTTTGTTGTTGTTGTTTTTAATTTTATTTATTTACATGCAGGTGGGGAGAGATAGAGAGAGGAGATACAAACAGAGTGTATGGGCATGCCAGAGCCTCCAGCAACTGTAAGTGTACTCCAGGTGTATGAGCCACTTTGTGCATCTGACTTTACGTGGAAACTGGGGAATTGAGCCTGTGTCCTCAGGCTTTGCAGCCTATCACCTTAACCACTGAACAATCTCTTCAGCCCTTTGCCAAAGGTTTTGATCAAATGAGTAATTCATGAAATAGGAATTATTGTCAATATTTTTGCTGTCTTTACTCAATGAATGCTACTATCTGAAAGGCTTGGATAGGGACCCAAGGAATCTGAGAAACAAATGAAATAGCTTGAGTTTTGCTATCAAGTGCATAAATCTCTGTAACTAAGGACTTTCTTTCATCCTCCACAACAGAATTATAAAACTTGAACCACAAAGCCAAGGGCAATACCTGAGATGAAGTGCACCTTAACAGTCATTTAGTTCACATAACTATTCTTAATTGACAGCTGACTTTCCACGGAACAGATTCAAAAATGTCTTGCCTAGAGCTCATATCATGAACAATTTCTCCATTTTGTAGAAAGACATGGCTTCTCACTCTTCAGCAATTTATGACAGCAATATATTATTTTCTAGGGCAACATTTATATAATTGCAGTTCATGAATCCCTTGCATAAGACTCATCAGATAAGCATGAATTTAAAATACAGACTCCAGAATTCCACCTCTTATCTTCTAAATAAGCATACCTGTGTTAAGTCCTAGAAATTCAAATTTAAAACAGCCACAACACAGAGACATAAGTTACAGGGACTTGAAATACATTATGATCCAAGAGCACCAAATCTTCATGTAATCGTTAGGTAGAGAACCATTTCCAAGATGGCATCAGACAATTCTAAAGAAAAAAAAAAAAAAGCGGGTCTTCAAATATGCTTAATGCACCCTAATATGCTCCTGAACATGTAGAAAATAATGCCTTACTCCTGCAAAGGGCAAAATCAAAGTTGAGGTACTCATTGAGATGGTGTTACTCACCTGGTCACTGAATTGTCTCATCATACTAAAAGTGTCTTGCTTTTAGAATATAGGTGACATCTGTAACCCTATACTCTGCACATATTGCAAATCTGAAAATCTGGGCATGCTTCTCCTTTTACTATCTAGTAATTCTAATTTTTTCATGTCGTCAAAGAAGGCATGAAAATAGATGGTGTGGTAGTTTGAATAGATGGCCCCCAATATATTCACTGTCTTATTAGTTTGTAGTTTGCATCTTCAGACACCTGGCTGGAGGGGGTGTCACTGGGTGTATCTTAAGGTTTGGTGGCAGGTTTCAGATTTCAATCTAAAGCTATACAAAGTGTGCCTAGCTGGAGTTTCTGAAATATGTTGTACTATATGGTTTTTGACTTTTAGGCATGTGCTTCTTTCTGTGTGTTTGGTCCTGTGAAAACAGGCCAGCTTCTTCTGCCATTATGGAACTTCCCCTGGATCTGTAAGCTTCAATAAATCCCTTCTTCCATAACAGTGCCTGGTCTGGAAGTTCATCTCAGTGAACCTGAAGCTGTCTGCTACAGATGGAGTTATGTACAGTAGGTAGTTATATCTTCTGCTTATTCCACTCTGCAAGAATGTCCTGAACTCAAATGTTTGGAGCAGAAATTTCATCTATAATGTTTTTTTAATTTTTTTGTTTATTTTTATTTATTTATTTGAGAGTGACAGATATAGAGAGAAAGAGGTAGATAGATAGATAGAGAGAGAGAGAGGGAGAGAATGGGCAGGGCAGGGCCTCCCACCACTGCAAACGAACTCCAGACACATGCACCCCCTTGTGCATCTGGCTAACATGAGTCCTGGGGAATCAAGCCTTGAACCACGATCCTCAGGCTTCACAGGCAAACGCTTAACCACTAAGCTATCTCTCCAGCCCTTACCTATAATTTTAAGGTGTATTTTCTCTGATTTGAGCAGGGTATTTATCAAGAAACTCTAAAATGTGTTGCTTCTTTGTGTCATATGCATCTGTGTTGTTCTATAACAGTGAACTAAATGGACATAATTTCTTAGAGTTTTTCATTTTGGATATCATTAAATAATGACTTATTCATTGAATTATCATTTTCTGGGGCAGGAAAGAAATTGTGCATAGCTTCAAATGTACATTTTAAATCAGACCTTACCTTATCTCATACAAGTCAATGATGGAATAGACTGATTATAGTCATAGGGCTGAAAAGAACATAAATGTTACTTCTTTCTGGAAGATAAGAAAGTACTTGCCTAATATTTTTGGCTCATGGATTCCTTAAAGTTGGTATCTATGAGTACTTATTTAGGCATGTATCTGATTCAGCTTTCTTTTAAAAAAAAAATGATGAGTGTGTGTGTGTGTGTGTGTGTGTGTGTGTGTGTGTGTGTGTGTGTTCAGTAATCTGGGGTTACAGAAATGAACCATGACTTCCAGTTATTTACATGGGATCTGTGGATCAAGTGGGTACTTCAGCTTTAGTTCTAAGGGCTTTATCACTGATCTATAGCCTGAGCTCCTCAGCCAGCTTTCTGTAAGCAGAACAACAATAAATGCATAACCTAATACCCTATCTGGTTCCTTATGTCCACAGATGAGAGGGTCAAAGCATAAACTGCCACCACAGTAGGTGTGGCTAGCTCAGCAGGCTGGGGTGAGCTCTGTCTAACCCTATTGGAATTGCTTCTTACTGAACCAAGCTTCTGTCATTGTATGTAGGAACTGAGGCAACAATTTTGCAAATAAATAAATAAAATAGAAAACAAAAACAAATTTTTGAATGATGAATGCAAAAACAAAAAGGATAATTTTTTTTCCATATATAATAGTGATTATTTCCCAAGTAAGTAGATGTTTAGCTTAAATAATAGTAAAGAGTTGGCTGCTGCTAGGGTTCTAGTCTATAGGTTAAGAAAGGGGGTTTTAAGATTTCCTCCCCACCATGACAGCCACTGCACCTAGCAGATAAATCCTCCACTGGAGACAAGATCATAAGGACTCCACCCGAAGCTACTACTAGAACTGCAGTTCTCAATTAACTTGGGTAATGAAAACAGAGCAGCAATGGTGTGAAATGACAGAACAGTAAGCACTCACAGATATTGGCACTGTCTGAATCTTGAAATTTTTTGGATCTTAGTCCACCTGAACACAATTTTCTTAGCTATTTAGGTTAAAGTTGTCTTGGATTTTTCCGAGGACATTTAGTGTCTACTTTAATATACAGAATTTACACTAGTTCACAAGTACCCACCTAAAGGATGCTATTTTTAGTAAAAGAATCTGGGAAATTGAGACTCTAAAGTCTACAGTATACATCTGTCCAAGACTCCAGGGATTCAGAGATTCTTTCAGGGGAGATGGACACTTGAATGACTTCCCAAATAATTCTGAGGCTTTTTACCATTTTTTTTTCCTTTTACTGTGTTTTTGATGTATTCATGGTGCAAAAACAAAGGTCCATAAAGTGTGGCTACCTGAGAAAAAATGGACATAGCAGTCCACTTTACAGGCAGCTGTAGGCATATGAGCTAAGAAACCTCCAAGTTTCCCTTAACACTTTCTTTGACTATGCAGTAACAACTAATTCTGTTGAAGCCTACCCTTGAAGATATTTTTGATATTTTGTGTGATGGCATAAGAAGTACAGCAAGTGTTTGTGCTAACTGTCAAAGTACAATGGTTGTTTTGAGTAAAGCACTACTGTGATTGATTTGTGAGCTGCTCTAGTTGATTGTTTCTTATAAAATAATTTCTGCTTCAAAGAATAACTGACAGATAACTGTGGTTATTCAGATTTGGGTATTTGGCAATAAAATGAACGAACTAAGCCTTTTATGTCAAAGAAAGCAACAGATGGTGTATGCTTTCAGTGAGAAAATTTTCACTTGTAAATAAATATTACAGTTTCTGAAAACTTGTATGCAAATTGTGAGCCTGAAAGTCTCCCAATACTTGATTTTTGAGGATAGTTGTGATAATGTTAATGATAACATTTTGCCAAAAAGAAAATGTGTCAATGTTTAGAAGAAATTGTCAATACATGATGCTATATAATCATATGTGGATATATGATCCACTCAAAGTAAAAGAAAAAGTAGCAAATTAAGGTTGAAAGTTTATTCCTGCTATTTTTGATTCCACGTTTTAACTAACATGTAATAATCAATCACCTGCCAAGTTTTGGTGTTGAATTGGCAAAGAATATTCATAATTATTTGAAAGTACATTTAAATTATTTTCCTTTTTCCAACATACATCTGTAAAAAAAAAAAAACAAAAACAGCATTTCTTCATTTACTTCATCCAAATAACAGATATAACATACTCAAACCACATGCATATATGAAAATCCAGTTGTCTTACTTAAGCTAGTCACTAAAGAGATCTGAACAATGTCAAAAAGCAAATAACTTACTACTGCTCCCACAATGCATAAACTACAACCCAATGGGGAATACCTACCACCCCACTCAGGAGTGTCCTCAGTGGAATGGGGCCAGGGATGAGGGAAAAGAGGATACTAATACATGATGTATCCATATGAAACATCTTGTTAGTAAGATTAATAATAATAATAAACATTTAAAAAGACAGAAAATAACTGTTGGGCACAAAAGATGTCAAAAAGTGTCACTCCTTTCATTTTTCTCTTTTGGGAAATAGAAGTTTTTCACAAAAGTATGCTATATTTTAAGAAGTAGTAGGCCTGATGTTTTCTGTTATTTTGTGGTGACATAAATGCTTTAAATTTTTTGTTTTAATTTCTTATATGGTAATTGTCAATAGATGCAACCCATATTAAAAGAATTTATATAACTCAGAATTTTAATGCTGCAGGAAATACTTGAGACAGTAAATTTATGATGAGAAAAAACGTTACTTTTCTAATATTTTCAGGAATTTTGGGTCATGGCAATGGGACTTTGGGGCTTAGGATTCATTGTTGCAGCATATATGATTGCAGGATCAGTGAGTTAAAATGTGTTTCCATTGTCACCTGCTGGCATCAACTGAATTTGTTGAAGGTTCTGAGTGACTGGTACCAAGGAACTTAGCTGAGAGTGGAGTGAGCCAACAGAACAAGGTACCCCAGGTGATTTATTCTTCATAGGAGCCTGGAGGCAGTAGTTTGCAGAATTTTTATAACAGCTCTGTGTACAATTTTTATGCAGAGTTTACCAGCTTATATTAAAAAAAAAAAAAAGTAAGCTGGGCATGGTGGCACACAACTTTAATCCCAGCACTTGGGAGGCAGAGGTAGGAGGATCACCATGAGTCTAAGGCCGCCCTGAGACTACATAGTTAATTCCAGGTCAGCCTGAATTAGAGTGCGGCCCTACCTCAAAAAACCAAAAATAAATAAATAAGTAGAAAAGGAAACAACAACAACAACAAAAAAAAGCAGATGGCATATTCCTTATCTCAGAAGCAAGAGACATCTTTGGCTAACTTGAGGTTATCAATGAATATTAAACCTCCCTGGTAGCCAGAGCATAGACACCACATACACTGTTTCCAGCATTCCAGGATCAGGCACAGGTACACTTCTTCTCAAAACATAGTGTCAGCATAATCACAGAGTACTCTGCAAGTGGAGTGCAACAGGCTAAAAACTACCTTCAAGAGAGGAAAATGCCAATATCTTAATATTCCCTTCAAAAAATAACCTAATTTTCTCCCAGTAGACCATAACTTCTAATGGTTCCACAACTTCTCAATGGCTGGGGACCAACTCTTGAACACAAGGACTTTGGGGAGGAGGTATATTATATATCTGGAGAAGGAAGGGCAAAAGGAAAGGAGTGGAGAGAGAAATTGCCATACAAATCACACATCTCAACAGTTTTTGAGTGGAAAGAGTTCTTTCAAACCAGTTTGAGAACCAATGTCTAAAGCAAAGGAGAATGGTTTGGCCAATTATTCATTACGGAGAATGAAAAAGATGAAGGGAGCAGAGCTAATAATTTGTCCTAAGACAATACAAAGAAAATGAGAACCACTCTTGGTTTAGCACTTCCAATCGGGTAGCTAAGTAATGAAAGAGAATTCCAGTTTTCTTTATTTATTTTTTAGTTTTATTTTTTTATTGACAACTTCCATAATTGTAAACAATATCCCATGGTAATTCACTCCCTTCCCCCACTTTCCCCTTTGAAACTCCATTCTCCATCATATCCCCTCATCCTTTCAATCAGTCACTCTCTTATTTTGATGTCCTCATCTTTTCCTCCTAATATAATGGTCTTGTGCAGGTAGTCAGGCATTTGTCAGGCACTATGAGGTGATGGGTATCAAGGCCATTTTGTGTCTGGAGGAGCACGTTGTAAGGAGTCCTATCCTTCCTTTGGCTCTAGCATTCTTTCTGCCACCTCTTCACAATGGAACCTGAGCCATAGAGGTTGTGATAGAGATATTGCAGTGCTGAGTACTCCTATGTCATTTCTTCTCAGCACTATGGTGCCTTCTGAGTCATTCCAAGGTCACTGTCATCTGGAAAAATAAGCTTCTCTAATCAAGTGTGAGTAGAATTAATACATGGATATGAACACTAAGAGAATTTAGCCAGACACCAGCAGATGTTACACCCCTAGGGCTCATGACTACCTCTGTTGTAGGTTTTCAGTATCAGGCATGTATTCCCTCCCATAGAGTGGACCTCCAGTCCAATTAGAGAGAAGTTGGCTTCCTCCATAACAGACATGTCATTATTGCACCTGTTGGCTCATTTAGCCTGGCTGGCCAAATTTAAGGCTTGCAATATCCACTGTTGAGTATCTTTACTGGTGATTTTTCTCTCTCTCCCATTGAGCTGCATGCAGTGTAGCTTTTCCCAGCTTTCTGTCAGCTACTCTATATGGAGGAGGTTTTCACCTCAGCTCCATCAGGATTTCTCAGTGACCTTGAAGCCCAAGTATGTGAAGTCTTCAGCAATAGGGTCTTATCATCTATTCCTGGTGGAAAACCAAAGGCCTCAACAATGGCCTGTAATATTTTGGGGGTATCTGGCCAACAATTCACTGGAAGGTATTCCATCCCTGGTACTGAAATTTTTCTAGTAACAATCTATGGCTTCTGAGTGTTCCATTGTCCAAAAATGTAGGTTGCCATATGGTTTATTTATATTCTCTTAGTTTCTGATTAGCCCTCCCTCTAACTTGGCTTTACTCAATCTCTTCCGCTGACCTCACTTAGGCTTTTTCACCCCCATTAATCTGCTCTTCTACTTACATATATACCATACCATCCTGTTAAGTCCCCTCTCCCTCTCTTTCTATTCCCTTTACATATCCTTTCTAGCTTACTGGCCTCTACTACTGAGTTTGTTTTTTTTTTTTCCTACTCACATAGAAGTCCAATGAGAATTCCATTTTTTTCATGGCCTAGTAACCTACAGACACTTGCATATCAGACTACTTGTGGCATACCTTCTTCCCAATATATTAGAAAACTGAACATACGTGAGAAGAACTGAGAGAGAGAACAATGATTTCTGGGGGATGTGGTAGATCTTTAAGTATAGCCCAGGTAGGAAAGTCTCTCTAACTGATGAGAAATGATGTGAATCCTGAGAAAAAGATTTGAATAAAAAGGAAAGCATGAAGCTAACATCAAGTGGGCTACTTGTTTGACACAGGTTACAAGCTCTGTCTTTCACATGCACCGCCTCATTTACACCAAATGGAAATGAAAAGGGGCTGTGAGCATTGTTATCACAGACAGCAACTAAACCCCATTGCTGAAAATGCCATTTTCACAAAATTTTCCCAGAGTTCCTGAGATATGTGAAGATATGATGCTAGCTAAATTTCTCTGAAATTTTAGTATGGCCAGAGGATTAAGTGGAGTAATGTCTGTAAAGCCTTCACAGATTTACCTATGCTCATTTTCATAAATGTAGAATTGTTCCAAAAACCGTTTCTATATTCTACCTTTATATGCATTTTAATATATGTTAGCATTGTTCTATTTTAAAATTTGGAGGTTAAATCATTGTATATATATATATGCATACATACATATATACATACATATATATGTCCCTAGATCTGTGGCAGCCACTGTTAACAATAAATAGTGCAAAATGCAAAGCAAAGTGATATATGCATTGATATCTCATAAATTATCATTTATACAGCATTAGATGGGTTAGTATTTATTTATTTATTTATTTATTTATTTATTTATTTATTTTGGTTTTTCAAGGTAGGGTCTCACTATAGCCTAGGCTGACCTGGGATTCACTCTGTAGTCTCAGGGTATGCTCAAACTCATGGCGATTCTCCTACCTCTGCCTCCCAAGTGTTGGGATTAAAGGCATGCACCACAATGCCTGGCTGCTTAGTATTTATTTTTGAAAGCTCACAGTTTATAGCTTGCAGCCATAGGACATAACATGATCATGCTGGAACTGAGAGGGAATCCAGTTTCCCTCTGGCTAGAACTCATCATGCTGTATAGTGCTATGAGAGCAGGTAGAGAATAACAGTTTCCAACACATTGATTAAGCAAAAGATTCTTCCAGTTACAAAATGAACCAGCTGAGCAAGAAGTATACACTTGTGCAATAGTGGCACACAGCTGGTGCAAGTAACCAACTGCTCACAGATTGGACATGAGACCCACTCAGTGGGGGTGAGCCCATATCTGTTCCTGTGACCCAAGCCAGATTCCCTAGAACAGGAAGCCAATAGGCTCCAGAGAGAACCTCCACTGCTCTGTAGCTAATAAGAATGGACATACACATCAATATATCTTTCTAATGACTAGACTTATCCCCTTGTATTCACACTGTTCTAACTTTTGTTTGGAGAATCTGTTTTATTTTACAGATGAAAGAGTATTATAGGCAAAAATGAGACTACATCAATAAATAAAGAAGAGAGACAACTATCTACCATGAGATATTTCACCTCCACTTCATTTGCCTGGGCCCAGAAGTCATTACAGTAGAAGCAGTGATGTAAATACTGTTCTCAAAACTAGCCTGAAAACCAGTGCCAAGGAAATGGTGACAGACACTGTGGTCACAAAAATTTCATAAAAACAGACTTCCAGAGTCTACAGGGAAAGAAATATTAAATCATATCTCTATCTTGTCCACCAAGGCTCAGGGTGTATCATGAATGAAGAAGAAAGATTGTAAGAGCCTCAGGTTAGGTGGACTAGCCTGAGACACCATGTTTCCCCATCCCTGTAAAGAATGACACTTGGTCCCCACAATGACTACCAATAACCCCACCTTAGAAGAATTGGGGCAAAGGGAGAAGGGCATCTATATGTGCAACTTCTTACAAAAAAATCAATAAATTAAAAAAAAAAAAAACAACTGGGATGGAGAGATATCTTAGCAGTTAAGGCAATTGCCCACAAAGCCTAAGGACCTAGCTTTGATTGCCCAGGAGCCACGTAAGCCAGATGCACAAGGTGAAACATGTGTCTGGAGTTCATCTGCAGCAGCTGGAAGCCTTAATGCACCCATTCTCTATCTGCTTCTCTTTCTCTCTCTCTCTCAACAAAGAAATAAATGGAAAAAAATAAAATATTTTAAAAAACTCATGATTTAATACCAATAGTATAAATGATAGTGCCTTACACTTGGGACTTTGAGTTTGTGCATGGATGCATCAGCTATTTAAGATCATTTAATCTAAATATAGATTATTCTTCCTATTTAAAGGCCCTAATACCCTTTCACTTGCAAGTAGTGTGGTTTCAGCAGTAAGAAAAGTAGGATTGCAAAGGTAGGGGTGTTTGTTTTCTTTTGTGCTCCTGTTGATTGCTAGTAGCAGAACTCTGGGAGCTTTTTGCTAGTATTTAATGGGGTGCCTTCTGGCTATGGACAGAGTGTACCTAAGTAGTCAGTGCAGAGATCAAACTGAAAAATGAGTCCTTGATTAGGAGTGAAGCTGACAGAACCAAAATAAGTCCCTGACATAATTTAGAAGTCCCATGAAAGGTATGTTAGCATTCTAGAATACAGCATCTTTATTTAACATCGACATGTGAAAGCTACATTGGCAAGGTAATTAAACAGGCACCAAATTTAAGATCAGTTTGCACTAATGTTAGAGATATATTCCTCATTAATGATTGTGTAATTACCACCTCATGAGTAGCCTAAAAAGTAAAATTCAAACTTACTGACGAATTGTTTTAAAAAATTATTTCCACTTTGCCTAATGATCTCAGGTGTGAATATATCTGATGTCACAAGTTGAGGAGCATAATTTCCCCAATGTTACATCCAGGAAATTTCCTTTATAACTGAAATAAATAAATAAATAAATAAAGGGAAAGTTTCCTATACTTAGGAAATATATTAATGTCTTGATTCAAAGTGTTGAAAATTGGGCTGGAGAGATGGCTTAGCAGTTACTAGGCACTTACCTGTGAAGCCTAAGGACCCAGGTTCTATTCCACAGAACCAATGTATACTAGTTGCACATGATGGCACTTGTGTCTGGAGTTTGTTTGCTATGGCTAAAGGCCCTGGCACATATTCTCTCTCTTTTTTCTTTCTCTCTCTCTCTCTCTCTCTCTCTCTCTCTATCTCTCTCTCATGTGCGTGCTCTCGCTCTCCCTCTCACTCTCCCTCTTGCTTGCTCTCTCAAATAAGGGTATTGAAAATTCATTTACACAAAGTTTTATATAACTTATAAGTTCATTTTGTTACCTGATCACAAGGAGAGACGATTGAAATTTTGTCTTTTATTTACATTATGATTCCTAAGTTTTCTTAGTTGAGGCTTTCCTACATACAAAGTTTATTTAGTTTAGTTTCACTGAACATGGTAAGCTTAATAAACTTTCATTAAATTTTTCCTAAATTGGTTAACACATTCAGTATACTTGATTTACTGTTTAGTTCTACTTAATTTTTGGCCATATTTAGCAACACAATCCAAGAGAAGTCCTATTGAGCAAGTATAGGAGGAAGCTAGTTTCTTTCAGGCAGTTTCAGTTAGAAATTGAGGTACAGAGAGAACCAGGAGATGCCACTTCATATGCCACCTTGCTCTGGCACAAGAATGGAACTCTTGGCAAGAATGGAACTCATGTCTGATTGGTTGATCTGCAGCATACTCTGCTGCCCACAGTCTAGCATACTATCTAAGTAAACAGCCCTGGTGGGCTGGCCCTGGGGTCTGCCCTTCAAATCTACAAACCAATCAGGTCTTCCCCTTGCATTTCTGAGTGTAATGCTATAAAGGCTGAGGCCTTACCGTCCCTTCCCCTCTCTTGACGTCATCCTCAGTACATGTGTATCTCCCCAGTAGTTATCTGTGCTGTTCAGATACATGTGAGTCTGGCCTTTACTCTCAACCAGCCAGAGAGAGTATAGTACGGTTTCTTGATCTGCTTTTTTCTGCTTGCCTCTATTTTATAGTTCGGAGGAATTTCTCACTTTGGTTACTTGTATGATTTTCCTTTGGTCTCCAAACCTACCATGTGAGTTCTTCCCTTACACTCCAGATCTACCATGTGGGTGCTCTCGCTATGTGTAGGCTTGCTTCCTGAGTAATTACTCTGCACTCAGAGTAAGCATGGGTATAACTTTTTCTTAAGATTTCTCATCTGGATTTCTTGGTCTCTGCTTTGTTATTTTCTCTCTGCTACTCTTCCTTAAGTCACCATCATTTGCCCTTTTAACTTTCCTCCATGGGAAAACTCATGGTAGATGTTTTGGGTGTTTCTTCTAAATCTCCCCACATGAGCACCTAAATTCTCTCTTCCATGTGTTTATTCCCTAAAATCCTCAATTTCTATTAGGTGACTCACGAATTATGCTGTATTTTCCACATGGAGTGTTTCCTGCCTCACATGTGCTATGACTCTGCTCTTGCCTTCTTCCTAGATCCATGCTAACTTACTCTCCGTTGGAGAATCTGCGTCTCTTTTTCAGATGGATGTAGATCCTAAGAAGAGAGCCACCCCATCATACCTCAAAAGGGCCCTGGCTGAAACTAAGAAAAATTGAAGAAAGAAGCAAGGGTGCTGCTTTCCTGATGAACCGGATACCATCACAAGGGGGAAGGAGATGACACAGAGAAAAATCAGCTCCTACCAAATCAGAGAGCCAGAGGCCCAGAAGCCCCCAATACCTCATCACTGAAGCAGACCAAAAATGAACCCAACATGGCTCAGGGAAATTTTGCAGAAGAGGGGGTAGAAAGTATGTCAGAGCCACATGTTGGGTCATGATATGCAGAGACATTTATCTTACCCATAACTGTGGGCTAACTCCAGAATGCATGACCCATATACCTCAACAAGGAGGGGCCAAGGGGAGAGGGGAGGTCAGGGATAAGCCTAATAATGGTACCAAACTGCCTGTATTTGCTGAATATAAAACTAATTAATAAAAAAAAAAATAAAAATAAAATTTCCCTAAGTAAACCCCACAAATTGTGACTTCTCCCTAAATAAAATAGATAATTCAGAATTTATCCTTCTAGTATTCATTTGTACCAATTCTTTATTAAATATAGAAAATAACCCAATATTGGGGTTCATAAATTTGGCATCTCCTCCTAAGCCCCCAAATCCTGCATCACTATAACTCATAATCTAATACTATGTACCAATCATCTGTATTTACTGAATACATGTTTAACACATAAATCAATAATTATTCAGTAAAAATTTAACAAGTCCTTATGATAAATGCATCATAGTCCAGGGGATTACAGAAAATCCAATAATATGAAATCTATCTCACTTTCATTCAAGGTCCTTCTTAAACATTTAAGAGAAGTAAAAGTTATATATCAAAATATTTTAACACAACAATATAGAGGCTTAAAAACATATTGTTGTTATGTATACTTTCCATCATTTCTCCCCTCATCCCAACTTGCCTTCCATATTTAATGTGTAGCTAAGTATAAATATTTATGATTTTTTCACTTCATTTATGATACATAAACGTATTAAGTAAAGATGATAAATTTCTTCCTAGCACTTTGATTTTCAAAAGGTTATTATTAGAAAAGATGCAAAGATCAGTGCAAAAGAAAAAAAAGAATTCAAGTAGGCATAACCAATAAGCAACCATTCATTTTCCTTAGCCCTCATCTATCCAAACTGGATTAAAATCCTCAGGACTGGGAGTTTAAAGAAGAGATTGAAGGGAACTGACAAGGCATAAACATTAGTGCTTCCCAGATAAAAATATTCTGTGTCTGCATGAAAAATAGCAAAATAGTGTGTATTGTGGGAAGAGAAAGCAAGAAACCTTGGCCTTGCTGCGAGGTAAAGACGTGGGAGTTAGTAGGGCTCTTTCCCAGGCGCAGACATGGTGAGTAGCATAGCCATATTCCCCTCAGAAGAACGTGTAGATGTCAGCAGCCTTCCTGAGATTTCCTCCCCATCATGCTGTAGAAGCACAGACGGTGATTGCATACCCAGAGATTAACAGAAGCAGAGACAGCAGTGGACCTCAGACGCTAATTGTGGTAAGATACAGACACATTTCCAAAACATCCTATGTAGATTCATGACAAAGGACTTGTTGTGACACCACATATCTTAGTTTGTTGAGTTCTGAACCTTAATGGACCAATGCCCAATGCCAAGCTAGGTACCTTTCATGGTATTGACATCAAATCACTTAGAATGTAGAGAAAATGACAATATGAAACCTCACTGGAATTGGGTAGAGATCACCTCAATAAAATAGGAGCTGTCAAGAGAGAAATTCACTGACTAAAAGATGTGAATGAAATTGTGCATTTCCTGGAGAAGAAATTATTGATGGATATTCTTAGCCAGTGTTCTTTCATGACCTCACTAGCCCATAATTAGACCCATCATTATAGATAATAAGACCTTGAGATTTCATGTTTATTGAAGGCTACTTAGGAACCAATATTGTGCTACAGTTACACATTAGCCACTCTTCCAGAGTAATCTGGGAGGTTTTACATAATGAAAAATAAAGAGCTGGCCGTTGAAGGACAGATAATCTAAAAGCTAATTTTCAGGAAAGGGAAACTACCGATAAGAACTGAAAGGGCAAAGTTGGAGGGGAGAAAGGTCAACGTTGCATGTTACTTAGCAAGGCATAGGACTAGCTAGGAATTGAATATACACAATGTAGAATAAAATGAAGTGATCTGACTGAAAGAGTGATCTCCTGAGTGTGAGCAGCCCCGAAATTTTCATGACAAGGTCAGCAGTGGAAAACTCAGTCTATGTGAGGAATCTCAAATATGGTAATTTCCAACACTTATATAAGCAGTCTCAAAGATGTGGTTTGCTGAGACTAATTGGCAGAACAGATCATTCTTATTCTCCCAAGTGTCTGGGTATGTGGCTGAAGGCACAGATATTAAACTTCAGAGGAAAACAGTGGAACAGGCAAGGAGAGAGACTTGGAGAAGGGTTTTTCATCACCAGCAGTACAAGAGAATGGCATTTACATGAAATTGATTTCCAGTGGTGAAATTATTCTTGCGATGTTCCATTGTAAATATTGACAACATTAAAAGGAATGTCTAAAAGATGGGCACTAAAATGTCACCAGAAAAAGGCTGACCAGTATTTATGTTAAATCCCTCAAATTGCCTCCCTTTTTTACATAAGTAGTGATGCCTCCTCTAAACAAAGCAGATAATTCTCTACAGCTTCTATGAAGTGAAAGAAAATGAATGTGCCCACATTCTCTGTCAAGTAGAAATGCAGAAAGACACCCACTGCTTCTCATTAGAATGACATAGTGTCCCGCCCAGTTCTTTGAGGAATTTCAGATAAGAAAGCTTATATCTTTTCCTTATTGTGCTTGGAGGATGAACAGATAAAATAAATCATTATCAAAATAAAGTACCCTTAGGAACATCAATGAGTTCCTGGTATTGAGTTGAAAATATTGAACGTTGATGGGACTTTGTCATTTAAGCTTAGAGGCATGTTTATCTGTTTAATTGGGAATCAGACGGCAGCTAGCTCATTGTGATGGGGGGAAAAAAAATCAGATTTTGTAAAACAGAAGGCAAAAGGCACAGCCTGGATTCTCATTCAGCTAAATTCCTGGAAGCTTAATCACTATCTGTCTTGACATCCAACAGTTTCTTTATGGGTTAAGGACCATCCTGTGCCTGTGTGCTGTCCACATAAAGAAAATAAAGGCTGTGGTCTTTTGATCTCCAATATATTTTTTAGAATTATATGCAATTACTTTGAAAGAAGAAACTGAAAAATTGCCTGGAATTCATTTTAAGACTATTGTTACTCTTATAGTACATTTATTAAGTACATTAGAGCAAAACATTTTATTGGCTTACTAATTATATTATTGAACATTATATCATATTTGTGAGATAGTGCTAAAATATCCTTGGAGTGAATCATAATTCTAGGATTAATAGACTTACAAGTTTCTTTATAAAAAAGATTTTCTTTGAAATATTACATTAGTGCTTCACATTGCTACTGAATAATTCTTTTTCCAGTTATTCTAAGGAATGTAATTTAGAGCCTTTTTTCAGAATCTTATAACTTTGAATTCTGACAATGACATTTTACATCAAAAGACAAATTGGTAGAGAAACACCAAATTCAATAATCTAAGGCTATTATCAAGAGTTAAATACCTTTTATTGTGATCAATAACATGCATATGCAGCAGGTACAGTTGCTCTCTCATAGCAAGGTCTTTGGGTTTAAATAAGAATCACAATCAGCCATTTATCACAGATCAGTCTAATAGTAAAACACCTGATTTGGGCTGATCTCATATTATGATAGAACTTATTAAAACACAACTATTGGCAGCAAATAGATCTGCCCTTCAAATGCTCTCAGCATTTTTTGAGCAGTAAAACGAGGTTAGTATTTATTTCCTAAGGATCTGTTTGGCTATACTTCCCAAAAGGAAGGCAATAGGTGAAATCAATGCAAAGTCAATCAAGAAAGTCAGTGGCCTCAGGAAAAGAGTTGAGGGTTTGGCTGAAGTCACCTGAGTCAGAGCTCAAACCTGCAAATCTTCATTTTAAAGATTCTCCTGATTAGCTGGGTGTGGTGGTTCACACCTTTAATCCCAGCACTTGGGAGGCAGAGGGAGGAGGATCACCATGAGTTCCAGAGGCCATCCTGAGAATGCAGAGTGAATTCCAGATCAGCGTGGGCTAGAGTGAGACCCTACCTCGAAAAATTTTTAAAAAATTTTTTAAAAAAAGAGTCTCTTGATTTTTCTCAGCAACAGAAATGGTGATTAGTTATTTATTTAATTCCTTTTCCTCCTCCTCGCTTCCCCATAATTGTCATCTGAAGGGTACATGCACTGTTAACTTCTAGATAGAAAGAGATCATACATACACTAGGAGCTCTAAGTGGCTTTATACAAAAGCCCAAGTTGGAGCCTATGGTTTAAAACCTATCTGGAGTTGTTTTCACGATCAGTAAGTGTAATGGAAGCCTAAAATAAAAATTGTGCTAGAGACAAAATAGTGATGTGCAAGTTTGCATGTGTTAGTTGTACAATAAAAATGACAAGGTGTCTTTAGACAAATAATTTGACTCATAGACCCTGAATCTAAAAAATAAAGAGCTAAAAGTCAGCCTAAATTACATAAGCTCTAGCATATTCTTCTATCAAAACCCACACGACTTTAATTTTTCTTCTTTTTTTTTATCAGTTAGATAGTTGAATATTTTGATTTACCTTTACTCCGAAGAAAGCATTTTGCCTTGACACTATGCATTTGACTAAACTGATAAATGAAAGATTTCATAACATAGGAAATTATTTTATTGATAGTGAAACCGGAAGAAGTTAAATAGATTACTGAGGTTTGAAAGTAAACTATCCCCCAGAGGTTTCTGTGTTTGTGATTAAGCCTTTACATGATGCTCTCAGCTAGTAGAGCCTTTGGGAGGTGGATCCTTATTGCATGAGGTGAGGTGTGTCACTGGGGGAGAGCCTTGGAATTTTCCAATTTAGCCCCCACCTCGCCAGTGCTCTTTTATTAATTTCTTTCATGTTCTAATCTTCTTCATTCCTTTTTTTTTTTTTTTTTTTTTTTTTGGTTTTTCGAGGTAGGGTCTCACTCTGGTCCAGGCTGACCTGGAATTAACTCTGTCATCTCAGGGTGGGCTTGAACTCATGGCAATCCTCCTACCTCTGCCTCCCAAGTGCTGGGATTAAAGGTGTGCGCCACCACACCTGGCCTTCATTCTTTTTTTATTTTATTTTTGATTTTTTTAATAATTTTTTAAATTTATTTATTTATTTATTTGAGAGCGACAGACACAGAGAGAAAGACAGATAGAGGGAGAGAGAGAGAATGGGCGCGCCAGGGCTTCCAGCCTCTGCAAACGAACTCCAGATGCGTGCGCCCCCTTGTGCATCTGGCTAACGTGGGACCTGGGGAACCGAGCCTCGAACCGGGGTCCTTAGGCTTCACAGGCAAGTGCTTAACCACTAAGCCATCTCTCCAGCCCTTATTTTTGATTTTTAAAGAGAGAGAGACAGACAGACAGACAGAGTGGCCGCAGCCAGTGCAATCGAACTCCAGATGCTTGTGCCACCTAATGGGCACATGTGACCTTGAGCTTGCCTCACCTTTGTGCGACCAGCCCCTTTGAACACAACACCATTGTGTTGTTGGGATGGAACTCGTTTGCATCATTGTTAAAACCCAGTGCCTTCCAGACACTGTCAGCTTCTGAAAATGTAGATAGCTCTTATACCTTCAGTCACAAAAGAGCTTGTTTGGGAAATAGAAGTGTAGTACAGGGGGTGAGGTTTAACTAAGATAATCCCCAAAATTATCAAATTAATACGAACAAAGGCTGGATGTCCAACACCTACGTCATTTGATTACTGAATCATGTTGCTAAAATTGTTCCAATCCATTATAGTGACATTATTCCAACAGTAACTGAACTGGCAAGATTCAACTCCAATATGTGGGGATGACAGATGGTCCATTAGATCCTGGTCAGCATGTCTCCACCTTACCTCCTGCTCTATGGTTATCTCTTGGCCCCAGTTGGTTAGAACTGACAGGAATTCAAAGAAGAATAACATTCACTATTGGGCCAGGAAGAATAATTTAGAATGCTATTCAAATTATTGCTAGGATCCTAGGGAAATAAGTATGACAGCCAGGTGAGCAGAATGCTGGGTTCAGGATCAGATACAGGAACTCTCAGAAGACAGAATAATTCTGGAGACAACCTTTTCCCATTTTACATTTTTCTAAGGACAAGTTCAAAACTCAAATTTGAACATAAATTTTATCACTAGACAAAGCTCTTGGGTAACATCACTGGGAAGAGAAACAAGGTTTCCATACAAGTAATTGAGACAAACTGGGGAATAGTTTCAAGTCTTTTATGATCTACCTTAATGTGGCTTTGAAAACGTTTTTACATACAAACTTTGTGTCAGTTCTAAAATGAGTATCAGGACTGGGAAACAATCCTTGGAGATTCTGGAATTAGGCACACCCTAACTAAATGCTAAAAGCCAGTTTCTGGTAGAAAACTGAACTTGTTTTCCTCATAGGATATAGTCAATATTTTTAATTTAAATTTATTTGTGTGGGTGTATACATGTTTGTATATGTGTGCATGTGTATGATGTAGGTATATACACATGCATGCCACAGCCCATGTGTAGAGATCAGAAGACAGGCATGGGGCATTTGTCCTCTCCTTCCACCTTATTTCAAGATGGGATCTCTCTTGATATTGCTGCTTCTGAGTTTCCCAGATTCCCTGTTCTACTTCCCAAAGCTGTAAATCCATTGGAATTACACATGTGTACATGTGAGAAGAATTAAGCCTGGGGCACAGGCTGGAAAACGAATGCCGTTAGCCCCTGAGCAATTTCCCCATCATGCTCATTGTTTTTTTTTTTTTTTATCAGAATATATTCATTGAACATAGTTCAGGGTTCATAAACAATTTCTTTCAAGTGTATCATATCTTTTTTCCAAAATTTATCCCCTGTTCCCTGTCTTTTCTCTCAACTCTTCTCCTCCCCTCCCCTAATCCCTTCCTCCCACAGTCTCCGTATTGCTTTCATGTCCTATGTTACACAAATGACAGTGTGTTTGTGTGTGTGTGTGTGTGTGTGTGTGTGTGTGTATCTGTGTAGTTGCAGGAAGAAAATTGTAGTATTGGAGCTGGGTCAGCAGGCACTCAATTCTTTTAACCATTCAGCATCTATATCACACACCAAATGACAAATACTTAAAAGCCTATTGATTTTATGTAGCATCATAAAGCAAGGCTGCTTTTAGTCAGTTTAACAAAACCTCTCTTGAAAACAAAGGATATAATCATGAGATCTTCCTACCCTTGTGATCTAGTAGGCAGAATGGTAAACGGCATCCCTTACCCCATAGTCACAATGGCAAGAAGGACTATAGTGCAACCAGCCACACTATGTGTGCACATACTGCAGGAAGCAAAGGGTCTCAGGGCCATATGCAGAGTTGGGGATTC
This sequence comes from Jaculus jaculus, assembly GCF_020740685.1. Lineage (NCBI taxonomy): Eukaryota > Metazoa > Chordata > Mammalia > Rodentia > Dipodidae > Jaculus > Jaculus jaculus. The sequence goes on from NC_059105.1 coordinate 102,991,548, forward strand.
TGGGTATGAAGATCAGGAAGGCAAGGAAGAAATGGAAACACAGAGAATAGAGAAGTCAAGAAATCGGGAGGGAGAGAGTTTGAGATAAAGAAGGTCAAAGGAGGGTGGCCAGTGCTGCCCAAAGAGGAAGCAAAATTATCAGTGCACACCTCTGAACAGTCTCCTTATCCATTTTGGGTTGCAACTTCCCTCTCATATCTCTGTGCCATCTAAAAATCATAGTAATTTTTTTTTCTAGTTACCAACTCTTCCCTTTATTATTTTGAGGACTAAGGGAATGAAAACTAGGAAGGGGAAAGGAAGGAAAGAGAATCATCCTAAAGTTATTTCAGGAATGCACACAACAGTCACACATGTTCATGTGGCATTCCACCTTGACACTGCCTCTCTTTAAGTTAAAAATAAATATAGCTCAGAAATGATCTCTACAAGCAACCAGAACTACAATGAAGAAAAATATATGATATGAAGATACTGTTACATTCTAAATACCCCTGTAATCTGTTTACATTCACATTCACCTAAATTATATTTTCTCACAGAATGTAAAGGAGTTGGAAATTGTATTAGTTACCCTCTCATTGCCATGACAGAGCACTTAACAAAAACAAGTGATTTCTTTTGTGTTTATAGTTTTGTAAGGGTGTATGTATTATTCTAATTACCATTATTCTTAAGTAGATAACATAACACAAAAAGTATGCACTTAATGTCTTTCTGTTTTAAAGATATTTCTTAAATACAAATAAATAATCAACATTGAGTTAGAAAAGTTATTTAAGACTTTTTAACTATAATCATCTATGTTTTTAAATTGTACAATAAGTAAATGTCATTTTTTTTTCTGTTTAAAAACCTTGGATGGGAACCTAGAAAATAAAGTATATACGTAAGGGCTGGAGAGATGGCTTAGCGGTTAAGGACTTGCCTAGAAACCTAACGACCCCGGTTGGAGGCTTGATTCCCCAGGACCCATGTTAGCCAGATGCACAAAGGGGTGCTCGCATCTGGAGTTCATTTGCAGTGGCTGAAAGCCCTGGCACACCCATTCTCTCTCTCTCTCTATCTGCCACTTTCTCTGTCTGTTGCTCTCAAATAAGTAAATAAAAATAAAAATAAGAAAATGTAAAGTATATACTTAAATTCTGACATTATGATGTCGTACTAATGAAGAAGTATGACAAAAAGACAGAAAGAGCAATGATTATTATTTGGGATGTGAAAATATATAGGTTCTTTTCAGTTCAGTTCTCTCATTACATTACAAAATTATATAATTCAAAGTTTAAAACTTCACTGATGAAATGAATATTTGTTACAAAGTTAATGTTAAGAAAAATGAAAAGCATAGGAATTTACTGCCATCTTGTGGTATGTTTGCAATAATACTGTGAATTGTCTACTTTTAGGATGTCATTTTCTCTTAATATTGGTTAGAAATAACTCAAGAGTTCTCTGGAAATTTGCCAGAACTAATGTCTGCCTATGAAACAAAGCATGAGAAGATGCATGTGTTTTGCCTTGTGGAGGCCTTGAATATCAATGTGTTTTTAACTACCTCTTGACTCTAGTCACTTACATCCCCTGGTAAGTGCATAGAGCATTTAATTGAGCACATTTTACTTGTCAAGAGTTATGGGTATAAGTGATGTTAAGTTAGTAGCATTCTAACTTGCAAGGAAAATAATGAAGAACTTACTCTGATCTGGAATATTTGGACAATCCAAGCACCCAGAACCATTGTTGGAAGGTAGATCCAAAACTATTTGGTCCCGGAATTAGAATTACCTGACAATTTAAAACTGTAAAAACTTGGATTCAGTTAGGTGTGGTAGCACACACCTTTAATCCTGGAACTTGGGAGACAGGGTAGGAGGACTGATGCGAGTTCAAGGCCACCCTGAGACTACAGAATTCACTCTGTAGTCTGGGTCAGTCTGGGCCAGAGGGAGACCCTACTCGCAAAACAAAATGAAACAAAACAAACAAACAAACAACAACAACAACAAAAACCTTGGATCCCATTTCATACCTAGAAAATTAGAATTTGCATTTTTATGAGATCCACAATTGCCTGGCACATAGAGTCAAATCAGAGAAGCCCTAGTACAGGCCATCGCCTCTCTTTCCATTTATACTTTGATTTTTGATTTCAGCAGACTATGTGTGAATACACACAGGAGAGAGAGAGAGAGGAAGGGATAAGTAGGAACAGACACACACAGAGATGCCTGTACACTATGGAAAAAGAAGATTCGAATCTTTTTTTCATTCTATTGTCATTTTTATTCATGCATAAATTTCTCATTTGGTTAAATAACTATCTCACTTATTCACTCATCACTAAATTGATTCCTATGCCTCAGTAGTAGTGACAGTAGCCAATGATTAAGTTTCAAATTTATAGTCAATCAGGCATGGCGGCACATACCTGTAATCCAGTACATGGGATATGAGGCAGGAAGAAAGTTCAGGTACATTCTCAGCTATGTAATAAGTTTGAAACCAGCCCAAGCTACATGAAAGTCTGTCTCAAACAATAACTAACAGTAAGAAAGGCAGTGGTGGGGGATAGTACACATCCTTTGTCTAGTAAACTAGATTTACCAACATTTTTAAAGATTATGGTCTTACTCCAAGCCTGTTTTTCTGTGCTCCCTTTGAAAAATTAGAGTATCTGAGGAAGCAACACTCACATTTCCATGAGGAAACATATATGACACCTGATTGTCTCAGTGGTCTCCAGTCCTATTTATTTACATTAATGTTTGGTTCCTGTGGGCTTCAGTCAGTAACCTCTGGCTTAAATGATCTAGTAGGTGGTTTTCTCCAAGTTTTAAATGAAAAACTGTATTCCTTCAAAAGCTCAATCTTCAAGGTAAATAGGAAAATCCAAATTCCAACCTAGAATAGATACCCTTTTGATGTACCAAATTATCCCCTGTGACTATTAAACATTCACATTAGATTAAGACTCAGCAAATATATTCACAAAATCACTGACTTGACTTTTTCTTAACTACATGATAGAAGCACAAAATCCAGTATGCTTTATGAGTAAAGACAATCACTAAACATGCACTGTTAAGGAGCAAATGTGTTTAGGCTTTGCAAGCAAGTGCCTTTAACCTCTGAACCCTCTCCCCAGCCCAAAAGTCACTTTATCATTGAAAATTGTCTGGCTAATTACTAGGCACAGAAGAGAATGTCAGAAATCCTTTCTGCATTTGCTGATTATTCCTCTCAAAATAATAATGCTGAAGGCATATATTTGGGGGTGGCATGGAATGATCTCTGTCAATGCAAACAAGTGGAAGCTGAAGCCACACATTATTTATTTGTTTTGGATTTTAAAATAAAAGCTTTTCTTTATTGGTAAAAGTTTTTTTAGGCAGCAAATATTTATTGAACTGAGTGCTAATACAGCTTTGCAAGACACAGTCCCTGCCCTTATAATCCTGTAATCCTGTGGGGGGAAGCTTGAAACTGAACCATTCCGGAACCTGCTGTCATGGTAATGGCAGAGGGTTCCATGTGATTTATATGGATAAGATATGCTGGTCTAGGTCCATAAAAACTTTGATGACAGAGACCTAAGGGATAGTAGCAGTGATGCAGGGGAAGAAATGAGAAGAAGGGTGATCCAGGGAGGTCCCTGGGGTTATGCATGGAAGCAGGAGCACACAATGAACTGAAGACTGGAATGAAAACAAAGAGGTACAGCCCTGATGTGAAATGAACTGATAAGGTTGGGCAGTTCCTAAACACTGCATTATCTCATAGTACTCCTATGTACTATGTACAGGAGGCCACTGAAGGGGGTTAAAGTAAATTGTTACCCATTAGACATTCAAAATATTACTTTGATATAGTTGATGCAACTAAGAGCTTCAATAGTCATTGAAATTGCCAGTATCAGATATATTAACACACTATAAAATTCCTGGATCTTGGCCACTTGCCCATTGTGGCAACAACTAATATGTGTGTGTATGTGTGTGTGTACATGATATTGTACTTGAAATTTTCAATTTTAAATCAATTTTTAAAAATTTATTTGTAAGAGAAAGGCAGAGAGAGAAAATGGGTGTTCTAGAGCCTCTAGCTGCTGCAAATGGACTCCAGATGCATGTGTCACCTTCTGCATCTGGCTTACATGGGTATTGGGTAATTGAACCTGGGTCCTTAGACTTTGTAGATAAACACATTAATTGCTAAGCCATTTCTCCAGACCATATTTGAATTTTTACATTTAGCAAAATAATGCTTATAATCACAAAATACAACTATTTTATTTGTTCTCTCCTTATATTTTGCAAAACTGATTACATAGTTTAGTTTGTCATACCCTTAAGGCACTGTGGTATGATAATGAGACATGTGCTACATATCTTACAACATAACTTTAAAAGCATTCTGTCATATATTTCTGTGATCATATGTATGACTTCATTTGATGATAGTGTTGAAACTCTTAATTTGAGCTTTGCATTTGAGAGGACAGCCTGACACAATCACTTGCTGGTCCTACTGAGGCCAAGCCTGGCTGTATGGAAGAGGAGGTACTGTGCCCAGAGACAGCCACAGTCATGGAGCACATAGGGTGAGTACATTATTCCTTGACCTCAGGCTGAAAGCCAGTCTTATCTGATGCTCCTGTTGTGTCTGAGCACTCCACAGCTGGGTGACTCATTTAAGCAGGCACTTCACTGTTTTTAAAGCATTCCTTCTATTCAGCCTATTTGTTTGTATCCTGCTTAATGCAACCTGCAAACACTGTGGGGTATCCTGATGTTGGACATTCACTTCACATATTGGCCTATACTTAGTTGAAGGTACGCTTATCCTGACAAGAGGTGAATGTTAAAGGCTTAGTAAAGATCAAAAAACTGCAAAATTTTGTCTTGACAGACTTAAAAATGAAAACAGGCACAGAAAAGCTTGATGCCATCCTCATGTAACAGCAGTTAGTGTCATGGCAAAGGATGCCATGTTCTGTGTTAGCACTTTCTGCTGTCATTTTCTATTAAAGACTTGAAACAAACAAAACAAAAGTAGTAAGATTGATCCCAACCATGACCCCAGAATGTTCTGGCAAATCAGAGCCCTTGGGACAAATCCATTCCACCACCTGCTTTTCTAAATAAAGATTTATTGGAACACAGTCACTCATTTTTGAAGGATGGCCTACACCTGCTTTTGTAAAACAGAACAGTTAAGTGCCTATGACAAAAACCTTATCCCCACAGGCCTAAAATATTTATGACCTGGCTTTTTAGAGGGAAAAGTTTGCTGACCCTAGCCTACAACAAACATTGGTTTGGAAGTATAATTGTGCTTTATTTTTCTTAGTTTGTATAAATTAGGTTCTTTAAGCATTCTTTGCAAAACAGCAACTGGTCAGAGCAAGGATGTTAAATAAGAGAGAAACATGAAACTGAGGTTTTAAATCTACTGTCAAAAATATACAAAATAAACATTTCACCAGTTAATTAAGGAGCACTGGTGATACTCAAATAACTCCCGTTAGTCCACGGACTGACTACAATAGCAAAACTGCATGTATAAACACATGCACATAACTATTTAGAAAGTCACCTTCAACTGAGCCTTCACTTAAGCCTAAGATGATTAAGTTATCTCCCATAAGAATTCTAAGAAACTGAATTCTTGTACAATCACTTCCTCCTTTTTATTCCTGTGTTGGGAATAGAACCCAGAGTGCTCTGCACTCAAATCAAGTGCACTAGCAGTCAGCTCTGAGCTACACCCCCAGCCTACACTCATTTTATTTTTTATTTTTATTTTTTAATTAGTTTTGTACTCAGTGAATACAGTCAAGTTGGCACCATAGTTACCCTCCTCCCTGTTCTCCCCCCTCCACATGGACACTCCTTGTTGGGGTCTGTGGGTTATGCATTGTGGGGTTAGCCATCAGTTATGGGTAGGAGGAACTGTCTCTATGTGTCATGACCCAATGTGTGTCTCTTGCATTCTTTCCACACCCTTTTCCACAAATTTCTCTGAGCCATGTTGGGTTCATGTTAGGTCTGTTTCAGTGATGAGATCTTGGGAGCCTCTATGTCTCTGGATATCTGATTTGGTAGGAGTTGATTGTTCTCTGTGTCTATCTCTTTCACCCTTGTGCTGGTACCAGGTTCACCAAAAAATCAGCATCCTTACTTGTTTCACCAATTATTCTTAGTTTCAGCTGGGGCCCTTTTGAGGAATGATGGGGGGGGGCGGGGGTTCTCTCCTTAGGATCTGCATCTATCTGAAAAAGAGAAGCAGATTCTCTTATGGACTGCAAAGTTAGCACAAGATAAGTAGAATAACCATTATTTTTGTAGAAAGAATTTAATAAGTGTACACCCTCTTATAGCCCAAGATTGGTGGGAGCTTGATAATGGAGAGTGGGCTCATGTTTGGATATGGTTTCCCAGCTCTAGCTATGGTTTCCTTTCCACTGAGCAGGTCAGTTAGCCAAATCAAGAGCAGTTGGTTTCCCACCATGGCTGTGTGCCACTATTGCACTTATGTGAGCATCATGGCAGGTTGTTTGTTGCTAAGTAGCTTAGACCATGAGTTGCTTGAACAGATATTGGTCATTTTTACCCAATCACCTATGTAGCACCTTCTGTCACTAACTGTCTGGGACTGACTCTCTGCCAGCTTCCAGTCATGTCATTCCATGTTACTTGCTAACAGCATAAGGTATCTTCAGCAGTAGGGTCTTACCACTAACCTTTGGTGTGTATCAAGTACTCTGACAGAAATCTGTCTTCTTTGGGGAAACCTTCTAGGTCTCTCTGATCAAGAGCTCTTTGTGGATGATAACCACCTGCTGGTACTGAGAGTTAAAGGTCAGCACCCATGAAGAGAAGGAACAAAAAGATAAGTAATATAAAAGAGTTAGAGAGACATGAGAGAGAGAGAGAGAAAGAGAGAGAGAGAGGCAGGAGAAGATTAAGGTCAGTCTTCATCATACCCTCTGTAGGGCCTTGTGATTCAGGTATTCTCTCTAAGGGCCTGGTGAAGGTTCAACCATTTGTCTTTTAGGATGTAAAAGTTTATGGTACCATTACCATTTGGGTCCAGTTTTGTGTCCCCCACCCCATTCCTTACCCTCTCCTCCCTCTCTATCTACCCCATTGTCCAGTCCTTGAGATGTTTGGTAGGTAGGTTAGCATCTCAGGTAGATTCAGGTTAGAAGCTGTAGATGAGTGAGACTAGGTGGTGATTATCTTTCTGTGATTGAGTGAGTTCACTGAGAATGATCTGTTCCAGGATTGATGATTTTTCTTCAAATTTCATTGTGTCATTTTTCCTTACTGCTGTGTATAATTCTATCATGTAGATATACCATGTTTGTTATCCATTTGTCTAACAATGGACATCTGGATTGTTTTCAGCTCTTAGCTATTACAAATTGAGCAGCTAAAAATGGTTGAACAAATCTCTCTGAACTGAGGTTTGGAGTATTTAGGGTACATGCCCAGTAAGGGAATAACTGTGTCTGTTGGTAACTTAATATTCAGGGTTTTTTAAAAATATTTTTTAAATTTTATTTTTATTTATTTATTTGAGAGTGACAGACGGAGAAAGAGGGAAAGAGAGAGAGAGAGAGAGAGAGAGAGAGAGAGAGAGAGAGAGAGAGAGAGAGAGAATGGGTGAGCCAGGGCCTCTAGCCACTGCAAACGAACTCCAGATGCGTGTGCCCCCTTGTGCATCTGGCTAACGTGGGTCCTGGGGAATGGAGCCTCGAACCGGGGTCCTTAGGCTTCACAGGCAAGTGCTTAACCACTAAGCCATCTCTCCAGCCCTATATTCAGGTTTTTTAGGAGTGTCCATATTGCTTTCCAAAGTGGTTGTATCACCTTACATTCCCCATAACAGTGGATGAGGGTACTTCTTTCTTCACATCCTTGCCAGCCTTTATTTCCTTTTGATTTTTTTAACGTTTGCTACCCTTACTGGGGTAAGGTGGAATCTCATAGTTGTTTTAATTTGCATTTCCCTGATGATTAGGGATGTTGAACATTTCCTTAAGTGTGTGTTTGCCATTTGTATTTCTTTCTCTGAGAACTGCTTATCCAGTTCTTTGCTCCATTTTGTGAGTGGGTTATTTGACTTTTTATTGTTTAGTTTTTGAATTATGTAGATTCTAGAGATTAGGCCCCTGCCAGTTGGATGTTCAGCAAATATTTTCTCCCATTCTATGGGTACTTAGTCTATTGGCTTTGCTTATTGTATATTTGTCTGTGAAGAAACTTTTCAGGTTCATGTGATTCCATTGGTTGAGTGACTGTTTAAGATCCTGTGCTACTGGGGTTTTGTTTAGGAGTTCTTTTTCCATTCCTATATCATGGAAAGTTCCTCCTAACTTTTCTTACAGTAGTAGCCAAATTTCTAGTCTTACATTGAGGTCTTTGATCCATTTGGACTTCATTATTATGCATGGTGAGGTGTGTGAATCACGTTTCAATTTTCTGCACATGGTTATCCAGTTTGTCCAGCACCATTTCTAGAAGATGCTGTCTTCTTTCCAGCCTTTGTTGTCAGGGCCTTTGTCAAATAACAAGTAGCTGTAGATACTTGACCCAAAGTCCAGGTCCTCAATTCTATTCCATTGGTCTACACTCTGGTTTTTATGGCAGTCCCATGCTGTTTTTATTACTATGACTTTGTAATATATCTTTAGATCAGGTATTGTGATGCCTCCAGGGGTGATTCTCTTGCTGAGGATATGCTTAGATATTTGACACCTGCCTTTCCATATGAATTTTGAGATCATTTTTTCTCTTAGTGAAGAACAACATTAGGATTTTGATAGGGATTGCATTAAATCTGTATATTGCCTTTGGTAGGGTTGCCATTTTCAAAATTTAATTTCTGCCTATCCAGGAGCATGGAAGAACTTTCCATTTTCTCAAGACCTCTTCAATTTCTTTTTTCAGTGTCTTTATGTTTTCATTGTATAGAACTTTCACTTCCTTGATAATGTCATTCTAAGATATTTTTTTGTTGCTATTGAAAACAGGACAATGTCACTTACTTCTTTCTCTGTATCTTTGATATTTGCATATAGAAAGGCTACTGATTTTTGTCCATTGATTTTGTATCCTGCTACTTTGCTGAAGGAGTTAATCACCTTTAAGAGTTTTGGGATGAAGTCTTGGGTCTCTTTCATATAGAATCAATCATGTCATGTGCAAACAGAGCTAACTTAACTTCTTCCTTTCCAAATTGTATCCCTTTTATTTATTTCTCATGTTTTATTGTTTGAGCTAGGACTTCTAGTCCTATATTGAAAAGCAGAGGTGAGAGTGGACAGCCCTGCCTTGTTCCTGATCTCAATGCGAATTTCTTCAGCATCTCTCCAATAAGCATTATTTGTGCTTTAGGAGCTTTATATACAGACCTTATTATGTTAAGATATAAACTGACCATGCCAGTTCTCTCCAGTGTTTTGATCATGAAGTGATGTTGTATTTTGTCCTAGGCCTTTTCTGCATCTATTGAAATGATCATGTGGTTTTTGTGTTTAACCTTGTTTATGTGGTGTATTACTTTGACGGATTTCTGTATGTTGAACCACCCTTACATTCCTGGGATGAATCCCACTTGATCAGATGCTTTGGATTTGTCATTGGATTTAGTTTGTAGGGATTTTTGCATCTAACTTCATCAGGGAAATATGCTGGTAGATTTCTTTTCTTGTGGCATCTCTGCCTGGTTTTGGAATTAGGGTGATACTAGCTTCATAGAAGGAGTTGGGTAGCTTTCCCTGTTCTCCAATTGTGTGGCACAGTTTGAGGAAGATTGGTTTGAGTTCTTCCATAAAGGTTTTATGGAATTCAGCTGAGAAGCCATCTGGTCCTAGACTCTTCTTTTTGGGGAGATTATTATTATTATTATTATTATTATTATTATTACCTTTTCAATCTCAACGAGTGTGTTAGGCTTGTTTAGAAGATTAATCTGCTCTGAGTTTAGCTTTGATAGATGGTATGTGTACAGGAATTTATCCATTTCCTCCATATTATCCAGTTTTTTGGAGTAGAGGTTTTTGAAATATGTCCTGATGATTCTCCCAATTTCACTTATGTCCATTGTGATCTCTCCTTTTTCATTTCGAATTTTGTTAATTTGAAGCATCTCTTTCTTTTTTTTTTTTCTTGGCTTTATCAAATTGGCCAGGGGTTTGTCAATCTTGTTTATCTTTTCCAAGAGCCAGCTCTTTTTTGTCAATTTTCTTAATTGTCTTATTAGTTTCCAATTCATTAATTTCTGCTCTTATCTTAATTATTTCTTTCCTTCTGGAGCTTTTTGGGTTGGAGTTTCCTTGCTTTTCCAGTGCCTTAACGTGGATGGTTAGGTTATTGATTTGGAATCTCTCTGTCTTTGTTATGAAGGCAGTTAGTGCTATGAATTTCCCCTGAGGACCACCTTCATTTGTGTCCCATAAGTTTTAGTATGATGTGTTCTCATTGTCATTCATGTCTAGAAATTTTGCAATTCCATTTTTTATTTCGTCCACTATCCATTTATTGTTTAGAAGTGTGCTATTCAGTTTCCAGGAGCCGATGGGATTCTTGGTGGGTATTTTGTTGTTAATTTCTAGTAATATAGCATTGTGATCTGATATCATGCAGGGAATTATGTCCATCTTCCTTAATATATGGAGGCAGATTATTTGATCCAGTATATGATCTATGTTAGAGAAGGTTCCATGTGCTGATGAGAAGAATGTGCAGTCTGTGGATTTGGGGTGGAATGTTCTGTAGATGTTCATTAGGTCTAAGTGATCTATGTTTTTGTTTTTTTTTTTGTTTTTTTGGTTTTTTTTTTTAGCTCTCTCACTTTCCTGTTTATTTTCTGTTTGGATGATCTATATATTGCTGATAATGATGTATCAAATTCACCAACTATAATGGTGTTGGTGGTTATTTTGGTTTTATTGTCAAGTTGGTGTTGTTTTATGATTTCGGGTGCCCCTGTGTTTGGTGCATGAAGATTTATGATTGAGATGTACTCTTGATAAATTGTTCCCTTGGTAAGTAGAAAGTATGCTTCTTTGTCTTTTTATTTTTTTGACTATTTTTGGTTTGAAGTCTGTTTTATCTGATATTAGTATAGCTAAACCTGCTTGTTTCTTATTCCCACTTGCTTGGAATATCATTTTCTTCCCTTTAATCCTGAGGAGGTCTCTGTCTATTGGTGGTGTGGGTTTCTTGAAGACAACATGCCATCTTGATTCTCCTGGCTTTTGGTCAGTAAGCCTCGTTACCTTTTGGCGAGGCTTCCAATCTCACCAATGCTGAATGCCCACTTCAATCCCTCCGTGTTATACTGTGGAGCCATACCTCTGATCCACTCTGCTGGCTATGCTTACAGTGGGGGCTGAATGCCCGAAGTTCGCAGTTCTTATGGTGAGGAATGGGAGAGTTCAGACTTCTGGAGTTGCTCACACTTTCAGTAGCTCTTTAGTTGATCTCAGCTGTCTTTCCTTTAGATTTCTTAACTTTGCAAGAAGGCTGATGAAGTTGAAAAATCTGTTATTTGGTCTCGGCTGCTGCTGTTTGGGGTGCCTGGTGGGGTGGTGCTGTCTGGTGCACACAGCAAGGATTGTGGGCCAGGAGCACCTCAGTGGAACTCTGGCCCTTTTCTTCCTTTCTGGTGGATCTTCTCCACGGGGTATAAGAACAACATATGCTCCTTCACTTTTCAGAAGAGTGTATTTTGCTGTGGGTTTGCTTAAATCCTTCCCTAGGATAGTTTGGTGTGGCTCCTATGCTGTCATCTTATCCAGAATCCTCTATGCTCATTTTGAATGATAGAAAAAGTATCACCCAATAAATGCAAGGAACTTACCCAAGTTCAGCCAGCAATTAAGAGGCAGAGCCAAACTTGGTCCCTAACTTCAATAATTTATTAAAACTAATAAATTTGGGGAGGTGCTAGTTTGTGCCAACTATTCAGCACCAGGAATGGATGTGCAAGATGGGAGCTTTCCTAGCCAAATATGAATCTGTTGACGAATACGAATCTACTGACATTTTGCTGGACTTTTCCCTAATTTGAGAACCCAAGATACCCTTTCTTTGCTGCTATGGATGTATGCAGGGAGAGAGATCCAAAAATCACACTATGTATGCTAGCAAAGATAAGCTTGAGGATTGCTTTCCTTCCTATGCACATTTCAAAGGCACTGCAGGAAGCTCTCACCTCTAACTAAACCAAGACCTGATCCTGCTACTTCCCCATTCACTTTAAGCAGATTATCTGACAAGAAGGCAGAGTCAGGTAAAGTCTAGGTAGCCAACATCGCCTCTAAAAATACACTTTACATGTGTACATTCACCATCTTCTTTAAAATATGCCATACACACACACACACACACACACACACACACACACACATATACAATCTTTTCCTAGATAGTGTCTTACTCTAGCCCTAGGTTGACTTGGACTCTCCTATGTAGACTCAGGGTAGCCTTGTACTCACATATTCCTCCTACCTCTGCCTCCCTAATACTGGGATTGAAAATGTTGCACCACCATGCCTGGTTTATGCATGATATTTGAGTAAGACAGAACCAAGTCATTGAGTCTTCATTGTGTCTCTCTTATTGGGCAGTATGTCTATCCCCATTATTTTATCAGGTTTTTTTTTTTTTTTTTTTTTTTGCAGCCTATTCCAGTATTTCCAATTTTTAAATTCAATTTACAGAAAAATGATAATCAATGGTCAGTCACAAGTGAGGCTTATAAGCCAGAGTTGGGGTGCTTATAATCACTACTATCTATCTCTGATCCACTTAACCTGTGGAAACTCTGGAATATGTAAGTTCTTGTCAATGTTACTCTTTTAATTACCCTGACAGTGATGTGCTTTCTTTCTTACCTATTGTTGTGTGTTCCCAAGAATTCTATTGAGATTATAAGTCGTGGACTCAAGTTACCATAATAAAAATCATTAGCCAAGTTTCTCTCTATGCAGACAAATCTCCAGTGAATATATCCATGCAGCAAATATCAATTACATTTACACCCTACTATGAGAACATATAAATACACCCTACTATGAGAACATATAAATACACCTCTGCTTTTATCTTGTGAGATAAAATAGCTTAGAAGCCAAGTCAGTAATTTGGTGAAAGGAATTATTTTTCTTATAGAAACTGATAGAATGTTGAAAAGAACATAATGATGGACTTCTTTTATTTTATTTCATGCACAGTGGTCTGTATGCCTCATAACTACCTGCCTCTTAGCATATGCTGAGGGAGTTTTCCATCTTTGAACTTCAGGCCAATGTCTTGGGCCATATATTTCAGAGGCAAGAACTGTTCCCTGTCAGGTAAGTTTTCTCTTGTTGAGGACCTGCCTTGGGGCAGAGCTGTCTAGTTATCTCCCTGGCATTTGAAGCTACACTGTGCACAGCTTCTCTTGCTTCATCTCAACTCCAACCTTCATGGAAGCGATTTTACCTGAGAAATCCTGACTAGGGGCCCAAGGAGTTACTTACCTGGGATGTGAATCTTTCCACAGATGCCCAGAGTGTAATTTGCACATCATGCCTTTCATCATTTACAGTGAATTTTCTGATTCAGATGTCTAGAGCTAAAACAGAGAAAAATATTTTCCTAGTTGAAGAAACACCTCTTTCACAATTTGACAAAGGTAAGGTTCTTGTGACAGCTGATTGGCATTAAAAGTTGAAATATGTGGTGTTAAACAGCACACAAAAGGAAATGGACTATTATACTTTAAAGTGGCTGTAAAACCAGGTAGTAAAAGAATATTGGGGGAGAAAATGTGGTTAAAATTTGTCCAGCTCTTAAAAATGTGTCAGTCTAAATTCTGAGGGATTTAATTTTTTTTAAATATATTTTACTTATTTATTTGAGAGAGAGAGAGAAAGAAAGAAAGAAAGAAAGAAAGAAAGAAAGAAAGAAAGAAAGAAAGAAAGAAAGAGAGAGAGAGAGAATGGGCATGCCAGGGCCTCCAGCCACTGCAGACGAACTTCAAATAAATGAGCCCCCTTGTGCATCTGGCTTACATGGGTACTGGAGAGTTGAACCGAGATTCTTTGGCTTTGGAGGAAAATTCCTTAACCACTAAGCCATCTCTCCCACCCAAGATTTCATATTTTTAAGTCATTTTTAATCATTCTAACTGAATAAAGAGATAGTCCCTAAATTTTTGTTTTTGTGGAAGAGACTAAAATTTCTTCTTGGTAGCTTACTAATTATAGTTATTGGATAGTGAGATTGTTTTCTAGTAACTTCTGCTTTCTTCTGTAGGGTAACATGTCATATCCTGAAAGCAGAGGCAGGGCTAGAAGTAGTCTCCCTAAGGCTAATAAAATCCAAGCTTTCTACACATTCATAATGTCTCTAATATGGATTCATGTATAGTTTTAATGGAAGCAATAACCTTGCCTGAGAGCTTATCTATAAGTGCCATCTACGAGGTCTCTTCTTTTAATTGGAATAAGTTTAGGGAAACCAAGGACTATTTGACTCTAGATGAAAGCCCTTCAAAAAGCTATTTAAGACTTTCCCACACCTAGACATGTGAAAGAAAATTCAAGCACCAAGGAAAAATCCAAGAATTTGAAGAGAGAAATATAAATAAACCATGATAGATGCCCTGAATTATACTTAACAACAATGTCTCCCAATGTCTGCATTGAAATTACTCATAGCCAAGTAATGATACCACTTAAAGAAACTAGGTCATTGGGAGTAGAAACAATAAAATATGAGAAGACTTTACAAAAGGTATACAATCCAGGCAATTAAAGGCTCATTGTTAGAGATAAGAGCATAGAAAAGGGTACTGATGCAATGTCATATACACTCGTTAACACCTGTACATTCTAAGTACCTCATTTGTGTACCAATCAGAACAAGAATTGTTAGTTCATCAACGAGGTGATTGTACCATTCTCAGTAGAGGATATAGACATTAAATAGAGCCTTTAATCTGAAGTCACACACATATAGAAGAAACAGGGAGAAGACAGGGAGAAACATATACATGAATACATGATAGGAGAAATAGTGGCAAGACTTTTGAGGCAAAATGAATCAGACAAGGGAAAATAGTAGCTGTTTTACACATAAGAGGGTCCAAGAAGTTCTTCCTTAATGTCAAAATGGAGTAAGCCCAGGAAAAAAATCTGAAAAAAACTTGTCCTATGAATCAAGAATAGTGAGGCCCATCCCAAAAGAGACCAACAAAATTAATGAGCAAGGTAAAGTGAGCAAATCAGTGCAGTAGCTGGAATGAGATGGAAAGGCAGGCCAGCTCCATTGGGAATTTAGAGGCCATGGTAAGAAGACTGGACTTCTTATAAGAGTGGATTTTAAGCCACTGGAGGGTCAGAAGACAGCACTGGGCTCTGAAATTTATCTTTGAAAGATAATCCCTTTTCTCATTTGCAAAATAGACTATATTCCAGAAAGAATGGAAGCAGAGAAATTTTAACATGCTTTGATATTAGCCATGGAGAGTAATGATCAAAGTGGGATCACAACAGTGATTTTTGGGGGAATCAGTGAAAAGTGGCTTGGTTTTTATTATACCTTCAAATTCTCAAAACTTAGGGAAACTATCAACCATTACAATTCAAAAAGTGTTATACCAATGATGTCAAGACAGATTTTGAAGCAAAATTTATCTTTGCGTTGGGTTTGCCAAACTTTTATGGTTAGGAATTGCTAAAGACTTAGGTATACTGTGTGGGTCCTTTTATGGAGCAATGGATCCTATAACCTGGGTGTGACCCAGAAACCTGTTTAACAAGTTCTCTCAGAAATTGTAATAATAATTTTACCTATACTGCTGTAATTAGATCCATCTGAAATGTAAAATGTAGTGCTCATGCCCAAGGAATTGAGAGTATTGTCAAAATCATTACTTCCAATTCTGGTAGTCCAGTAATAACAAAGATGACTGAAGGTGGTAGCTCAACTGGTACAGTGTTTGCCTAATATGCGCAAAGTCCTAGGTTGAGCTCCCCTTACCACATAAATCAGGTGTGGTTAGCATAGGCTTACAATCCCAACACTCAGGAGTAAGAGACAACAGGGTCAGAAATTCACCGTCATCCTTGGCTACACAGAAAATTCAAGGCCTTATACTTTCTTTCATTGTTCTCTTTTTCACATCATCAGGAATTTTGTTGCTAGATCAATTTTTAGAGTCATTTATATTAAAAATGTCTTTCCATGGCTTAGAAATTTTCCTTTTATTTTCAAATATTCTATGAATCCCCAAATCTTTGACATTGCAAGAACTAAAAGCACATCACTATGCCTGGGCTCTTGCACTGCTCTCTATTGTATGGTTTTATTTCCCTAAGACTCACCCTGTTCTGAAATTTGTTGTCAATCCTGCAAGGACGCCATATTTTCAGGTGTTTGTTCCAGTCATCTTTCCTTCCGTCTGTCATGTAATTTATCAAACTTCACCTTTCCTTCAAGGCCAAGTTTGTGTCACTCTGTATTAACCTTCAGCCACCTGTGAGCATCAGAATTAATGCCTCCCTCACATCCACCACAGTGATATCACTCTGAGCCACTTTAGTGACATAGGAAATTCAAATTGTAACTGGATACTTAATTTTCATTGCTAACTAATGAGAAGTATTTTTTAACAGCTTCCACGATTATAAACAATATCCCATGGTAATGCCCTCCCTCCCCCCACTTTTCCCTTTAAAACTCCATTTCCATCATATCCCATACTCCTTTCAATCAGTCTGTCTTTTATTTTGATGCCCTGATCTTTCCTCCTATTATGATGATCTTGTGTGTAGGTAGTGTAAGGCACTGTGAGGTCATGAATATCCAGACCATTTTGTGTCTGGAGGAGAACATTGTCAGGAGTCCTACCCTTCCTTTGGCTCTTACATTCTTTCTGCCGCCTCTTCCACAATGGACCCTGAGCCTTGGAAGGTATGATAGAGATATTGCAGTGCTGAGCACTCCTGTCAATTCTTGCCAGCACCATGATGCGTTCTGAGTCATTCCAAGGTCATTTCCATGAGAAAAGAGAAGGTTCTCTACCAAAAGTGAGAGTAGCATTAATATATAGGTATGAACATTAAGAGAAGTGCTTACTGGGCAGTTTGATGAGCACACTATACATTTAGCCAGACAGCAGCAAATGTTATGCTCATGACTAACCCTGTTTTAGGTTTGTATTATCAAGGATGTATTCCCTCCCATGGAATAGGCCTCCAGTCCTATTAGAGAGCACTTGGATTCCACCATGACAAACATGCCACTATTGCACCTGTTGGCTCATTTGGTCTGTCTGGTAAAATACAAGGCTTGAGGTGTCCCCTGTTGAATATCTTCACTGGTAATTTCTCTCTCTCCCATTGAACTGCATGCAGAATGGCTTCTTCCATCTTTATGTCAGCTGGTCTACAAGGAGGATATTATCATCTCAGTTCCATCAGGATTTCTCAGTGGCCTTGCAGCCCAAGTATGTGGAGTCTTCAGCAATAGGGTCTTACCATCTCTTCCTGGTGGGAAACCAAGGGTCTTGGCAATGGCCTGTAATATTTTGGGGACAGCAGGGACCTCCCTGGCCAATAACTCACTGGAAGGTATCCCATCTCTGACACTGAAAATTTTCTAGTAGCAATTTACATCTCCTTGTGCACCATTGTCCAAAAGAGTAGGTTTCCATATGAGTTATTTATATCCTCTTAGATTCTGATTAGCTCTCCCTCTACCTTTCCTGTACTCAATCTCTTCCCCTGACCTCAGTAATGAGAAGTTTCTCCTCCCTTAGCAAGCTCTACCACATCTGTTATATATTTATTTGTATCATCTAATTTGGTTTATGAAAAATAAGACATCGAGGCTTGAGATATGGTTTAGTGGTTAAGGTACTTTTCTGCAAAGCCTAAGGACCCATGTTCAAATCTCCAGATCCCATGTAAGCCAGACACATAAAGGTGAGGCAAACAAAAGGTTGCAAGTGCCCACTAGGTGGTACAAACATCTGGAGTGAGATTGCAGTGGCAGAGGCCCTGGTGTGCCAGTTCCTTCTCTCTCTCTCTCTCAAATAAAAAACAAAAATACATTAAATGAACTCTCCATGATATCAGAAGCAGGAAGGAGCTATCTAAATTGAAAACGTAATTCCTTTCTGGTGCTTCCTGTTACGTACAAGATGAATCTGTTCTCCTTTGCCTGTTAGGAAAGTACACCAGACTAATCCTTGCCTGCCTTTTATAATCTCACCTTTTTGCCTTCAGCTCCTACCACTTGACACTCCAGCAGAAACAAACTGCCTTTATTTCCTAAACACTCAATCAGATTCTCTTATTCATGCCTCAGATCATGAAGACTTCTGCTTTTCTAAAATGAAATTCCTGTTACTTTTCGTCCTTCATCCTGCCAAGTCCTCCCAATTCTGAAATACTTGGTCCTATAGAAACTTTCTCTAGATAGCCTCCTTCCTCACAAACACCATCCTTTATAGCATTAGCTTGGGATACTTTTGCACATATTTTGAGAAAACTATGTATTAAAATTACTTTTTTACTAATATCTCTGCCAAGCAATTGTAAGATTCTTAAAATTGAGAGATGTTTCCTATTTTGTTTAAATTTCCAGTATCTGTTGAAGTCAGGCTTTCAAGAAATGAATGTCATTCCATATTTATGTATTTAGTGAAATGAACAATTATGAAAGAATAAACATCTACAAAATGTCCTAAATTTGTTCCCACCCCCTGGGTGATCCTGATATGCATCCAGCAAAAAATATATGGCCTTAGGTCCAATGCAATTGGCACTAAATAAAAATCAAATAAAATCTCAGCTCTGAACAACACAGACCATAATTCTTATTTTTCAAAGAAAATATACAAACCATTGAGTTTAGTCATAATTAAAGTTAAGGATTAAAGCAACTGAGTCAATGATCTAGAGGTTCATTGGCTTGACCTGTTCCTACGTTCCCTATAGATGGTTTAGTTCCCTGAACATTAATCATTTATTTTTTCCTCAATAGGAGTTATGTTACTTTCAAGTGATGGAGGTAAGACTTCTCATCTTTATTCAGTGTGGAACAGCCCAAGGGAAATGGTCTTTGAGAGGAGTAATAAGTTCTTAAGTATCACCTATATCATACAAAATAATATTTGATTTTTTTTAAAGTTTAAACTGATTGGAAAATACACATGGATTGTCTATCATGTAGGTAAAAACGTTGTGCTGCAGGGTGACAGAAGGTATACTCAAAGTGATGCATTGGAAACATTACCTTCCGGTGACACAAGAGAGTCACAGAACAAATGGAGCAGAAGGAATTATGACCCAGTGGCCAGGATGGATTTGTAACATAGGAAAGACACACTAATGTCTTGTATTCCTATCTCAGAAAACAAGATTTTGGAAAATAAAGCAGAAGTCAAAGAAGAGTTTTTCTCTGTATATGGGCAGTCTGTAAAACCAGTCCATGATATGTACATGGAAGACTATTTCCAAAGGAAAATTGATGGTGTAAATGAAACATATAAATACATATGTATATATAAGACTATATACAGTGAGGACCACTGTGAATTAGCACAGATCTGCATGCCCTGGCAAACCCAGCAGTAGCTGCCAGTAGAAACCACCAGGAAGTACATCTCCTCATACACACCTATAAGTACATATGCATGCTCTAGTCTTTCAAAATGTCGCTATCTTTTTTTTTTAATTTTTATTTATTTATTTGAGAGCAACAGACACAGAGAGAAAGACAGATAGAGGGAGAGAGAGAGAATGGGCGCGCCAGGGCTTCCAGCCTCTGCAAACGAACTCCAGACGCATGTGCCCCCTTGTGCATCTGGCTAATGTGGGACCTGGGGAAATGAGCCTAGAACCAGGGTTCTTAGGCTTCACAGGCAAGCGCTTAACTGCTAAGCCATCTCTCCAGCCCAAAATGTCACTTTCTTTATTTACTTGTCATAATTTCCTCTTTCTTCCTCTTGTTTCTTTCAATATGATTTGTTCTTTATATTATATCATGATAAATATTAGCAATAATTTGAATCTTTCTCAGCAATATCTCTCATTTTAACACTAATTCTGCCCCTAGCTTCACTCTGGGTATGTGGTTGATAAATCTCAAGCATATTAAGTTTGTGTTTGTCCAATTACCCTCTCCCAATTCTCTGCACAATACAGAAAATAGCTCTATATAAATTTTGTATTTTCCCATTCAGAAGGGGAAAAGTTTGCACTTTCTCATATATGCAGAACTAGGTTTAGTAAATATTAAATATTATTCTTAATAAGGGGACCCTGTGCCTCTATAAGGATAGTTCTTAACAGGTTGATCAAAGGGGTCTGAGGCTGATGAAAAGACATTTTCCTGGGTTGATTAAGTTCCCTCTTAAAATAATAGTTCATTAATTCGTCTTTACAAGTACAAAAACTACTTTCTATTTTAACACAAACAAACATTGCACCTTAAATTTAAGTGTATTTCCTGTATATATATGACGTGGCCACTTGGCTTGAAAGACTGAAAGAATAAATTCAAGTTTATTTTCACTAATAATGCACAACAATGCAAAGAGTATGTTGTTTATTCCACACTGTGCTGAAATAACTGCATACCATATGTACAATAGCCATGCAGGGAAGGACTAAAACACTAAGCAAATATAGCTCCATCAGTACGAGTGTGGCTGGAAAAGGTCCCAAATGGAAATATACTACATACAAAATAGTACTTCAGAAGACTATAGTAGACAACAAGGGGAAAATAATATATATGGAGAGTTTAAGCTTCCTTCCCAGGCTCATCTACACATCAGAAGTCCAAATATTGAGAAGAAATGATTACTTACAATGTCATTTGGCAGAAAATTAGTAAAAGAAGACTTTAAATGTAACCCATGGTCTGGATATCATGGACTAACGGAGGTGGTTGCAACAAAGAAAAGGAAAGATTATAAGATCCCCATTTTAAGGACTTGCAGGTAACACTGCAGAGGGAATGTCTCACCAGTGAAACCTGGAGAAAGAAAACAGTAAAGAAAACAGGCCATTTTCCTGCAAGAGACATGATCCGTGAATGAACTGTAATCCAGGTGAGATCTTCATGGGGAAACCAGTGAGAACCACTATGAATTAGCACTGATCTGCATGCCCTGACAAACTCAGCAGTAGCTGCCAGTAGAAACCACCAGGAAGTACATCTCCTCATACACATGTGCCTTGCAGGACAAAACGAATCCAAAGCAGAATGTTAAGACTTAACTGAGTCCTGGTGGGAACCACTGGACCATTTCTCACAAACTCACCTCTCCCATACAACAGCGTGGAAGCACTGCTGCTGCTACTGAAGCTAAGAGATCCCACTCACCCCTCTCTTGCACAGCACCATGCTGAGCCATGCCAAGAGTGCACCAGGGAAGAAAACAGCTTCTCAACTCAGGACTGGTGAGCCAGAAAGTCACTCTAAAAGGTAATTGGTCTGAACTCCTCTGGGGCAATACATACCCCAAATCTGATGCTATACGATTGAACTGAAAGTGAAAGATAACTCTTCCCATCAGTGCACATTGCTAAGTGAAAAAAAATCACACGGAGGGAAACAACTCAAAACCCATCCCAATGAGGAAAAATACTGACTGATGCAATATTTTTTTCTTTTTAAGTTTAATGTACTTTAATTATATTTTGATGTTTTATTGATTGCATGGTATGGTTAACTTTTGCTATTTAACATTTTAGCATTTAATCTTTTATTACTTATTTTTTATATTTCACTTTTTGCATATGCATATATAATAGTTTTGCTTTAGTTGGTTCATTTCTCAGTTGTATTCTAGATTTTTTCTGGATTTTTTCACACCCAGTCTACAGTTTAGCACTCTGCTACTATTTCTTCCTTCCTGCCTGCCTGCCTTCCTTCCTTCCTTCCTTCCTTCCTTCCTTCCTTCCTTCCTTCCTTCTTTCCTTCCTTTCTCTCTCTCTCTCCTGCGTGCACACACTTTCCTTTTCTTATCCTCCTCTTTATACCTCATAACTATAATTTTTCATAGGTTTAATAAGCATTTAAATTTACATGCGCAACATCATTCCAAATTTCCCCTCCCTGATACATTTCTAAAGTTAATCTTATACTAGTTCCTATGCCCACCCACCCTACTTCCCATTCAATTCTAATCTTCATAACTAAATTTCCTTCTACAATTAATACCATCCCCAGTCATTTATGCTCCAATAGTTATTAAAGTCAAAGAGAAAACTGTCATTAATTGCCTAGTGCATTTATTACCTTCTCTTTGTTGGGACAAAATACCTGACCAGAAGCACCTTAATGAAGGAAATGATTTATTTTTGGCTCACAGATTTGAGAAGAAGCCATCTTGCAGGAAAAAGCATGTAAGGAGCAAAATAATAGGTATCACAGCATTACATCATCAGAGAAGTAGAAAGAGAACCCCACTGGAAAATCTGAAGACCTTCCTCCCATGACATACTTTGTCCAGTAAGGACCCATAAAAGTTTTAAAACATTCTAGAAAACACATGAGTCTATTGGGGATTTTACATTCAAACCATCCACCTAGTGTGGAATTTATATGTGGAGGCATAGCCAGAACAGTGGTGACTCCCAGAGTTAATATTCATTCCATTCTGAAAGTAATAAAAAGGCTGCACCAGGTACATTGAGCTCTTAGACTAAGGATAAAATTTCTGGACTATGCATCTTAAAACACAAAAAATGCAAGTAATGAAATAACCTCACATGCATAAATAAGAAAACAGTAACAAAAGAAACGCAAAGCAATCAAATCACAGAAACCACTAATCCTATAGTAATTGCCTCTGATACTGGAGCTTCACAGGTATATTGCATAAAAGAAAAATAGTACAACATTCATAATTGTTCAAAAGCATAGTTAAAACACTATAAACTGAACTATATAAGAAAAATGCAATTCATTGTAACAGGACAATAACAAAATAGGAAAATAGACATAATGTTTTAAAAGGAAGAAGCAAAAGCTTTTCTTATTTGGATAACTTGACTTTACACAAGTAATTCATAATGTATGTGCTTAATAAATTACTAAAACAAATACAATTACAAATGTCAGAGGACAAAACTTTTAAAACTATAGTTTTATAATAAAACTACATAATTTTTAAACTAAAAATAACTTAAGCCATTCACAATTGCACAAATGATAAAATATGATTTGTAATAATATTATTCTTTCACTAAAAATAATTTTACTGAAAGTATTTGAGTCCTAAAACTATAATGAATAAGAATAAGACACTAACGATCTAGAAAATTGATACTTTAAACCTCCTAGTAATTTTCCTATAATGCTGATAATGTTGATTACCCAATTCTACCATATGATAAAAGCTTGGTACCCAAAATAGCAATAATGGAAGCTATAGAATATTTAAAAGGCAGAGCCTAGTGGAAAGCTTTTAGGTAACTGGGGTGCTGCCCTAGAAGCAGAACACCAATCACCTCAACTGAATTCTCCTGACTACAAGTTGTTATACAAGCCCCAGCCTGGCTCCTCCAGGCTCTCTCTGGTTTCTTATTCCTCCCACTCCCACTCCCATCATTACCATCTGTCATGATCAAGTGCAGCTGAGAGGACCCTCACCAGGCTTGAGCCATTTTCAGTACAATATCCTTTAGCCTACAAAACTCATTTTATGAAGTTAGACTGTCTCAGGAATTCTATCATTGTTAAAATTGTGATATAAAACAAAAAAGCATCTGATAATGAAAAAGGAACACCCCAGTGGTGTATGCAAGACACTTGGACAAATTCATCACATAAACTAGTGAAATGGCAAATAAATATACTATATATACATATTAATATGCTTAAATTCATTAATCATTAGACAATTAAACACTAAAAGAAAACTCCACATTTAGTATAATGGTTGAAATTTTTAAAATATCAGTACTGAGTGCTGAAACAAAATGTGGTACCAAGAACTTCCCAATGTTTCTGGCAAGAAGTGAGAAGGAACAATCACTTTGGATTATTTTTGTCACTTTCTTAGAAAATTAAACATTTACTTCCTGGGGATGGGGATATAGTTGAGTGGTAGAACACTTGACTAGCGTGTGTTAGGCCCTGAGTTCAATGCCTAGCACCACCAAAAGCAATGTACTTATTACATGAACCAGTATCATTATTTCTTAGAATCCACTAAAGACAAATGATAATGTGTTACCAAAAAAATACCTGAATTTTTATGCATAGTTCACAATTAGAAACAACTCAAATGCATATTGTATCACTTACTTTCTCATTTCTGGGACAAATTGCCCCTCCAGAAACAGCTTATGAAAGACAAAGGGTTTGAATTGGCTCAAACTTTCATAGGGACATCTTGTGAGGAAGGCAGGGCAGACCAGCGTGAGAAGCTCATGTCACACTGCACAGGATGCAGAGGAAGAACAATAAGGAAGTAATAAAAACTTCAAGACCCACTCCCAGTGACCCATTTTCTCCACATAAGGTTCACCTCCTACAGGTTACCAAACCCTCCCAAATGGTGCCACTAGCTGAAGATCAAGTGTTCAAACACCTGAGCCTATGGGGGGGGGGCACTTTACATTGAAGCCACAACACTAAACAATTGGAAAATAATATCAGAACTAATAAAAAGAAATGGATAACTTATTGTTGTATGCAATAGCATAAATATATCTGGAAAGCATTATATAGAGTAAATGAAACATAATACATGGGTACATACTATATAATTTATTTTTTCTAAAGAACTGTAACAGAGCTATAGGAATAGTGCTCAAATACACCCCTACAATAATGATAGGGATTAGAAATTCCTAGAGAATTCTGAGATAACAGAAGTATCATATTACAAATATCATACTTCCTTGTTACAAGTCAGTAGGGTACTGGTAACATGAGTAGATGCCCCTTGCATAAATAAATCCTGGGTTAGTTTCCCAGGTATACATGTTTAAACACTTCAAAACTTTTTTTCTGGGGTTCTTATTATGCTCTAGTGCCTTGGAAAGACAATTTCCCACTCTGAGAGAGAGCTGGGGGAAAACACTAATTGATTAGGTCAGCAAACCCAGACCTGCCTCTGCTTAGAAAAACCAACTTGAACATTCTGTAACTGCATGTAGATCTTGCCTTGTTTGGCAGGGTCTGTCTAGTAATGCCATAGCACATAACTCTGTTTTAAATGGGCTTGCGGTTACTGAGGCACAGCAGATGCATTTGCTATGTTTATTTGCATTAACCAATAGTCAGACTGGCCTTGAGGTTTAAAGCTATTTGTGTAAGACTCTGAGGTCCACTGAGCTGATGAAATGACATGGTTTTCCATATATGCAGAAAAAACTTTTTGATAACTATGATCACTAACTAATTCTGATACAGAGAGATTTAAACAAGCATAGTCTATCTGATTAGAAGGGATTTATAATCTAAGATGGATAATGTTGGCATGGCTTATTGTATGGAAGATTTTAAAAGAGAGAAAATACTAAATTCACAAAATGATAAATTTTGATTTTCTGTGTAAACAATTTTTGATATGTATTTCAAAATGGTGAGTTGTGGAAAATCATAAAACTAACTAAGAAGATTTAATTTTGCTGCTCTTTTAATGCCTACCTTTATTTCTCAAGTAAAATCAAAGTATAGTAGTAAAAATGGAATCAGCATCAGAATGTTAGATGCATAATAAATTAGAATGAGGCTGCAAAATATTTGCAGATATTTTCAATATGTACACAGAACCCATGATTTTTCAAGTTCCTCATACTATTTCTTATCCTTTGTCACCTATAGAGAGACTGGGTTCACTTGGGACAGCAGTAGAGTGTGACAGGTATGCCTTGATTTCATGAGGTCCTCTGGTGCCATGAAAGACTATAAAGACACACTGTCAGTTTCAACTCATAAAAGTGAATTCAACTCCCAATGTTACACACATAAAACATAGCTCCACACCATTTACTATTTACCTTTCTCTTAGATTAGTTATAAGGAAGTGAAGGAATAAAACCTTTGGTCTTATTTGGGCTTATGGGTTTTTGGATCTCATCTACATCTTGTCTCCTCACACCTTGTTGCAATTCTAAGAATGACTGTCTTCTTGCCAGCTAGAATCTTCCTCCATAAGATCGTAAGATGTGATCTTTGGCTTCCTTTCTTCTTTGTTCAGGGTTGAAGTAAGAAGACATTCCTCTAGCCTACCTTAACACTAACTACACAGCCAATGAGCACCTCCCTGGCTCTTTCCATGCCGGGTATGTGTGTGCTCATCACCATCCAGCATCATTAACATGGAGACGCCAGGAGAGCAGGAAAAATTTTTGATTTGTTGTTGCTTTTATCTGAGAATGGTCAAGTTCTTTGTAGGCACACCATAATTGTGTGCAGAACAAATTCTACCACCACCATGACCTGAAAATCCACAGATTGCTTTAGCACAGTGACCTTCAATGTGGCTGTGTCTTAACATTACTGGGATTTCCCAGAGGCCCTAACCTCATGATACACATTTGCATCTCACTGAGCCAAACTTAGGAACATGGATGTTGTTTTAATCCTCTCAGTACAGTAAACAAGTAACCAAGCTGGAGAACCACTGAATGATCAGCAGTATCTAAAATGAAAAAAAAAAAAAAATCTTAAAAAGTTATTCTAGCCTGTAGAGATGGCTTAGCCATCAAGGAGCTTGCTTGCAAAGCCAAAGGACCTAGGTTCCATTCCCCAAGACCCATGTAAGCCAGAAGCACAAGGTGGTACATGTGTCTGGAGTTAATTTGCAGTAGCTGGAGGCCCTGACATCACCATTCTCTCTCTCCCTCTCTCTCTCTCTCCCTCTTTCTCTCTCAAATAAAGAGAAGTGGTGGCTCATTTAAGCACTCAGGAGACTGAAGTAGGAGGACTACCATGAGTTCAAGGTCAGCCTGGGTTATAGAGTGAATTCAGACCAGCTTGGAAATATGCTTCAAAAGCAAACAACAATGACAAAACCCAGAAAAAAAATCTACCCTTCAAATAAATAGTTTGATTACTCTTTTACAAAGGACTGAATTATTAACTTTGTTCACCTGAGCATCCATTAGAATTACAATAATTATTTAAGATATTTTTTTTTACTTTTTAAAAAATATTCAGAGCCTCACTATTATAAAAGTTTTACTGAGGAAACTTTGCCTTCATATAAAGGTTTCCACATAGGTTTGATAACCAAGATCTTGACAATGGTTTGGCTTAGAGTGTAATATCAGCACTTGGTGCCAACCATGAGAAAAGAAACCTAAAGGAAAAAAGATAAAGTGAAACAATCACACTCAACCAGTTTACACCATAATTGGTCCTGCTTCCTCTTTTAAGAAGCTGAGTTGTATGAGTTGAATTTTTATTAAAACTTAAAGTTAGATGAACTAGGAGTTGACCCTTCATCCCACCCTTTTCTATGGAAGAAAGTATGAAAATGTCTCATCTTCCCCATGCAACACATACCTAAATTGAAATGGGTTGCTTTGTATCCACATTCATTTTCAGTAGAAGCTTTTCATTGGAGTCCATAATCTTGGTCTCCAAAGGATTCTGACTTGGTTTCAAGTTCCAGCTATCGGTTCCTTTACAGTGAGCCAACCTCTTAGTCAATCAGAAATCCATTGGTTACCTACTTAGTGTGGGTGCCACTATTGCACCAATGTGTACATCTTGTCAACATGGTTGATTGCATATAGCAGGGTACCCTGCTTGCTTGGCCATTTTTACCTAGCATCTCATGTTGTAGTTTTCAACACTATACAGGCTAATCAACTGGAAGTTGACTTCCTTCTAGATTCAGCCAAATTTTTCAATGTTCTGCTTTGGCAGCATGTGCTGTCTTCAGCAACAGTTCCTTACCTTTCCCGTCAGGTGGGTAAGCAATTAGTTTGACAAAAGTCTTGTCTTGGACACCTCATACATCTCTCTGATCAACAGCTCAACTGTGGATTGTGAACCACTTCTTGTACTAGGATTTACCAGCCAGGACCAGATATTTTAGGGGTATGCTTCATTCCACCCTCTCCAGGGGCCCCTCTTTTTATAATTTTACCTGTATTGAAAAAGAAAGTAACCTTTGTTTAAAAAAAAAAAAAGAAAGAAAAAAGAAAAGAAAACATCATGGAAGTCAACAAAGAAAAAGCCAAACATACATTAGAAAAGTTGTAATTCATCTGAACAGTAGGATCATGGAAGAAAAACAAAATGAAACAAGACAAAATAAAACAACCAGGAAGACTCCAAGCTCACTAAAGTGCTAAGAAGTTATAGTTGAGTATTCAGCACTAAAGAGATATCTTTGTGACACCCTCCAAACTCAGGGACCATTGTAGAAGAGACAAAAAGGAGAATGCAAAAGCCAAAGGATGGGAGGGAGTACTGTGTCTTCCAGTCACTAAATAGCCACTACACTGATGATTTCACAGTGGTTATCACCGCCTATACAAGACCGAAACAATATCAGGACAAAAAGAAAAGAAAGAAAGAAGGGATGAAAAGAAGGAAGGAAGAAAAAAAAAAGCAATAGGGCTGGAAAGATGGCTTAGCTGTTAATGAACTTGCCTAAAATGACTAAGGAACCAGCTTTGATCCCCTAGTACCTACGTAAGCCAGATGCACAAGGTAGCATATCTGTCTTCAGTTCGTTTGCAATGGCTAGAAGCCCTGACATGCTCATTCTCTGTCTGTTTCTCTCTCTCTCTCTTTCTCTCTCTGTCTGTCTTTCTCTTGCACTCAAATAAATTCATAAATAAATATATATTCAAAATAAAGAAAAGACAGACAGACAGGAAGAGAGAAAGAAAGAAAGGAAGAAGGAATGAAGGAAGGAAGGAAGGAAAGAAAGAAAGAAAGAAAGAAAGAAAGAAAGAAAGAAAAAAAGAAAGAAAGAATAGAAAATAATGACCTCAAAATAGAAGTGTGCTCAATTGGAGAGTAAAGCCCTAAAATGAAACTAATACCAGTTTCATTTTTCTGAAGGTGCACTTACATGATATCTGTATTGATAATTCTTCCATTCACAAGCACAGATATTCTATCTCTATTCATCTTTCCACTTATTCTTGTACCTATTTATATAATTCAGTACTTCACTTATTTTTATTTTGTAGTTCTTTATACCTTTCCTTGACTGATAAATTCTGGTATTCATAACTATGGCTTTTCCACTATCCAAGTAGATTTAACGAATAAATAATTTCAGAAAATAAAGCACAAGAGACTAGTAATATATCTTTTCTGATAATTCTAGACCTAAAGTAGGAATTATGAAACAGCTTATCAGTGGCATCCTAGTGCCATTTCATCTAGAAATTCATTGAACTTGATTAATTTTGTCCTAATGTTTCATCAGGGATAAATTTCTTTCTGAAACCATGGCTCAGTTCTCTCTCATCTAAGTGAATTTAAGGAACAAGATACATATCAGGTTTACTTCATTTACATTTCCAGTCATACATTTGGCTCATTCAGTAATAATTTAAATTTTCTTCTATGGAACACCAAAAAGTCCTAGAACACTTACAGCTAGGCTCCTGCTCATAAAAAGTGGATTATATATGAAAGATCACATGTTGACCAGGGATTCCAGCGTGACCTCATCTATAGGAATGACAAAAGTGAAGTTAAGTCAGAGACTAAGGCATGAGGGAGGGAGCTGCAAAACAATAAATATTTTAATAAACAAAATTGCACATGCATGGAGAGAAGGGAAGTGTAGAAGAAAAAGACTTGGTAAATATATGATCTTCTTTCTTAGTTTTCCTTTTCCTTTCTATTTTTTCCTTTTATTTATTTTACATTGCTTGCCTTAGATTGATAATTTCCAACTCTTCCCCATATAAAGGCAAATTGTATTACTATTTTCTTGTTAATTTTTTAATTTTTATTCATTTATTAGAGAGAGAGAGAGAGAATGGGCACACGAGGGCCTCCAGCCACTGCAAATGAACACCAGATGCATATATCCCCTTGTGTATCTGGCTTATGTGGACCTGGAGAATTGAACCAGGGTCCTTAGGCTTCACAGGCAAACACCTTAGCCTCTAAGCCATCTCTCCAGCCCTGTATTACTATTTTCATACATAAAGTTTCAGAAATAATCTCTGTGCTTCTAGGTATGTTTGTATAACACTAAAGCAAACAGAATTAGAGCCTGAGTTCTCTATGTGGAAAGTGTATTGGTTTTACTTCTTACTGTTTACATCTCACTCAAGGAACATACCTCCATGTCCACATTTGTAAAATGTATCTAACAACATGTACTTTGTAAAGTGCTGTATTATACAATAATTCAACCCAAGGTAAATAGTTTAGGAGACTAGTTGAACTTACAGTTAAAAAAGAAGGAAAGTACTAGGGAGAACAAAGATACATCAACACATCAAGAAGAGAGAGCTAATTGTCTACCATAAGATGGGTTACTTCACCTTATTTGCCCAGTTCTAGAAGTTATTACAGGGAGGTTGTGACATGAAGACTGCTCTCATAGCTAGTCTGAAAACCAGTTCCAGAAGATTGGTAATAGACACTGGTCACATCAACCTCATAAAAACAGAGATCCAGAGTCTAAGAGAAAGCAACACTAAATCAGGCCTCTCTCTGTTTTGCTCTCCAAGACTTAGGAAGCATCATGGAAGAGTGGTGGAAAGATCCTAAGAGCTTCATGGTGGATAGGAATAGGCTGATACACCATGTTTCCCCCATTCCTTCACAGACTGACTGAGGCCTCTTGTTCCCCACAATGAATACCAATAACCCCACCAAAGACCCTCAGCAGAATTGGTTTGAGGAAGAAAGAGGCCAATGTGTGTAACCTGTTTATAAAAAAAATCAATAAGTTAAATTAATTTAAAAAAAAATATTCGGCCAGGCATGATGGCCCTCTCTTTAATCTCAGTACTTAGAAGGCAGAGGTAGGAAGGTCATTGTGAATTTGATGTCAGCCTATACGTGCAGAATGAGTTGCAGGTCTCACTCTGGGCTAGAGTGAGAGCCTACCACAAAAAAAGAATGTACTCAGTGTTAAAAACACCTACTGTGGTAGTTTGAATGTGATAGTTTGAATGTAAAGCCCATAGACTCATAGACTGAGTCATTTAAAAAATTTATTTATTTATTTATTTATTTATTTATTTATTTATTTATTTGCAAGGAAAGGGGGCGAGAGAGAGAGAAGAAAGACAGATAGAATGGGCGCAGCAGGGCCTCTACCCTCTGCAAAGGACTGCAGATGCATGCACCACCTTGTGCATCCAGCTGTATGTGGGATCTGAGGAATAGAACCTGGGTCCTCAGGTTGTGCAGACAAAACGCCTTAATTGCTAAGCCATCTCTCTAACCCAGACTTAGTCATTTTTGCTTTAACTTCCTACTTGAGCTCCTAGCAGGAAAATCCTTGCTAAAAGGGGGCATGTCACTGGGAGAGGATCCTGGAGTCCAGCTCTATGATGTGTCTGGAATCTTCAGTGCAGCCCTACTAGGTGTTCTCAGATCAGCTGGAGCTCTGGTGGGTTTGTAAGGCTACCTGTTATTATGCTTGGATCAGTGAAAGGGAGCCAGATCCTTTTACCCTGATGGTGTTTCCCTGGATCTTGTAAGCATGAAATAAACCTCTTTTCTCACATAAGCAGTGTGTGATTGAATAATTGTCCAGCAATAAAAAGCTGACTGCAACATTTACACTTTGAAACAAAAGCTAAAGATAAAATCCTAGTGGTGATTTCATGTAAATCTATTACATGGAAAATTGGGAAATACAGACATATTACCAATATTTAGAGCTTTAAATTTTTATCCTAAATCCATGTTTCCTCATCAGTAAAAGTAGCACACTAGTAATTCAAGATAAGTATCCCTTATTCAAATTTCTGGTGATTAGATGTTCTTTGAATTTCAGGTTTTTTTTTCCTTTTTGTTGGGGTTATTTGCATATACATAATGAGATATAGGAAGTTGCACCCAAATTTAAGCACTAAATTCATTTATATCTCATATATACTTTATAAACAGAGCCTAGAGATTATTTTTAACAATTGTAAAAGTAATTTTGTACCTTAAACAAAATGTAATACTGGGAAATGTTCCACTTGTGATATAATAGTGGGGCTAAAAGTTGTGTGACTTTTGAGTATTTCAGGTTTTCAATTTTAAGATTAGGTATCTCAACATGTACTCATGTTATGGGCTTTCAGTAAAGATAAGAGTGTTCAGTAAACTTGGCACATGGATGTTGCTCAAGAATCATGAACTGCAGTCATAAATTAGTGGCAATAAAATCTTCTGGTGATGAGTATTCATCTGTTAATCATTTATGAAAGATGTGAGATAGAGATCTCAAGATATGGTGTCTAATAACACTTGATATAAGATGCACCCTGAGAGTTAGGATTAATTGGTAAAATAAAAGAATGAATAATAAATCAACTGCAATGAGAAAAACAGTGTAAGGATTGGACTTGGAGACTCTATATTTAGACATAGAGAAACATTGGCAAGGTTTCTGAAAAATAATCCAATAATGCAAATGTGATAGTTAATCTTGTCAATTAAATTAAATTGAGAGATACCTATAATATTAATTTGGATGAGAGTGTTTCCAGAGAGAGTTACCTGAGGGAGATATACCTGCCCTGAATTTGGATAATGTTGTCCCACAAATTGAGGGCCCAGAGAGAGTAAGAAAGAAATAGTGGTAGGACAGACACACTCCCTGCTTCTTGCCCTCCATGATGTGAGCTGCTCTGCTCTGCCACAGTCTCCCAGCCACGGAGGACCAAAACGTCTGAACCACAGAAACAGTCAAGTAAGATAAAATTTTCATTTCTTAAGTCAGTTTTCTTTGGCACTTGTCACAATGATTGAAGGTTTTATTAATACAGCAGGCTTAATGAATTATAAATCTTAAGATTAAGTGAATAGCTAAAATTTATTACAGGAATTCAATGGTTAAAATATACTGAAATTCAGCCCTCCACCTAAAGATGAGATATCAACTAATCAGCCACATGAAGATTCAGGTAACACAGTAGAAGTTGTTTTTATTCAGAAAAACATCTTTTCAGTCAATCTCTCCTTTAATAATGGAGTGAAACATGAATGTATTAGATAAAATTCCTTCAGGAATGGCTTTATATCTCTTTTTTAGGTAGTCAGTGAGGCTTGCATGGCCTGTGGAGGAAAGAAGCAATAAACCTATGCTTTGGTGTCACCCATGTAGTTTAAGATGGATGATGTACAGCATTGTATGTAGAAATAGGGAAAATAGCCAATGACTCTATACTTTTCCCTCGTATCCTACTCATATCTGACCAGACATCTTCTTACAATTTTATTAGATAGTCCCATTTTCAAAAGATCTCTGTAAATGATTTATCTTTTAAACCAATATGTAATTATTACTGTTTTGAATATATTAATGCCATACAATTGTTACAACTATTTAAGACTCTCATATCTTTATATGTTCGTCAACATGTTTAAACTCATCATGATTTATATAAACTGGAAGTAGTCATTCTCCTTCCATGTTTAAATAGACTTCACAGATAAGCACATTTCCATTAGAGTATAATTTTTGCATTTGGTTACTCAATTTCAGATTTGTCACCCCTAACAATAGAGTATCAGTTTTCCTCCATCTCCACAACTTAAATTTGACTAACTCCTTTGATCTTATGAGAATTTAGCTAACCAAACTGGCATTGTATTTCCAAAAACACTCTTTATGATTAGCAAGGGAACAAGAAATCCTCAGATAGTCTCACAAAACAGAAAGGGCACATTGGTGCTCATGTTTATACTGGACAAGTCAGAGCAGACCACAAGATACCCAGGTCAGGTATGTCATTGTTTACTTGCAGTCTCACTTTGATGGCATGGGTCTGCATCTGAGATCATAGCAATTCCAACTCCTGTTAGGTCAATTTTCATCTTTTCAACACTCTCATTGTAATATATGAAGCATAGAGGATATGAGAGACTGATGCAGGTTCCAGTCCAATTGCTTCTCAATTCATTGATTATATTTTGTCCTTACTCCTTTGATTCTGCATCCATCTTTTCTTTCTGACAGCTTGACCTTAGATTTCAGAAATCTAAGACAGAACAGACAGATGCCCAGTGATTCTCTAGCAAAGTTTTATAGTTTGGTAAATGCAGAGTCCAATAAGCCCATAGATTCAGGGTATACTGATGCCAAGGCAGTGTTATCATACTGCTTTAATAACTGGGTAACACAGGTACATAAACAGCTGAGATAGACAGCACACAGTTCTGGAGCCCAAGAAATCAAGATCAAGGCACTGGCAGATTCAGTATTTGATGAGGACTTGTTCTTCATAAATGCAGACTACTTACTATGTCCTCACATAGGAAAAGGGTAGAATAGGCTTCTTCAAGCCTCAATTGTACCTTTCATGGTGGCAAAGCTTCCATGACCATTCCAACAGCACCACCTTTTATGCAATGATTCTGGAGATTGGGCTTCAAGTTTGAATTTTCAGAGTGCACACATATTCAAACCATATATATATATGATAGATAATAGAGTGACAAAGAGATGATAAAAATGATATGTGATAGATGATGCGTAGATAATAGATGATAAGTAGGTAATAGGTAGATGGATAAATGATGCACAGGCAGATAAAAGTTCTGTGTCATGGGCTGAAGAAATAATTCAGCAGTTAAGACACAGCTTTCATCAAATCCAAAATCCCTTGATGTCTTTTTATATCTTAGTGTTCATTGTATTAACTGTCAAGAAGTTGAGAACACAGCATATATGTGCTAATGCCCAACACATAACACACAACAGACTAGATCAATGCTTCATGTCGTTCTTTCCATAATGGCTTTTCTAAATATATTTATATTTTCATAAACTATCTTCCCTATAAAGTGAACTCCTTGCCAGCCCTTTGGAATTTTCTGCTTTACAGCTCAGTGGTTGTAGTAATAGTAGTAATAAAATCATCTTCTATTTACATGGTGTTCACCAAATACCAGACTCTTAATGAGATTAACTGAATCTATGTCAGATCCCTATTGAAGTAACAAACAGGCTGGAATTCAGGTCTATGTTATTAACCATTCACTACCCTACCCTTTGATGCCTTGGTTTATTATAGGTATATTTTATACCTTTTAGAATTGCACTAACCAAAATTTCCAGTGAATGAACTTAGATTTGTAAGATTCAACATTTTTAGAAATGCATGTGCTAGTCAAAAGTCTCAGCAAGATACAGCTGATGTACTCAGAATAATTTCAAAAGATGTATTTATTTTTAAAGAGACCTTTAAAAGTGAAGGTAGGAAAGCTACCAGGAATATCACTCAAACTGATGGCTTAGTGGCAGCTGATCTGTAATCACTTCTAGTTCTCATATTCCATTTTCTCTTCAGATAGCATACATCTTTTGTTTTTTACTTCTAGGCCTTAGGGGACCAAGGAATGCCAGTTTCTGGAATGAGAAAGGAGAAGGAATTGCAAGGTGACCACTGGGAGAGCTCAATAGTTCCAACCAGCTTAAGGTTATCTTGCAAGAACCAGAACAAGAACTCCTGTCACTTCTTTCCTTTCTTTCCAGCCT
Source organism: Jaculus jaculus (assembly GCF_020740685.1). NCBI lineage: Eukaryota > Metazoa > Chordata > Mammalia > Rodentia > Dipodidae > Jaculus > Jaculus jaculus. The sequence continues at coordinate 103,027,221 of NC_059105.1, forward strand.
CCTAAGGCTTTCCCATTAGCAAAAGTCAACTACTGAACATCAAAGAAGAGGCAGGCATCCACTGATGTCATCCATGTAAAGTCAGCTTGGCAGAATCAGAAGGAAGGATACCCGAGGGGAAGAGGATCACTGCATACAAAAGTTACCTGACAGGTCTGTGCTAAAATGTCATCAAGGAAGAGGCACAAAGTACTCATGGCCATTTCAGTATTCTTTCCTGTGATCTGATATCTTTGCCTTTCAGGGAAAAAAAAAATAATTGAAGATCTTTAAATTAGTCCAAATTTTCTCTTCACCAAGGAATTAAATTGGCTGTGTATCATATATATAAAATTTGTTTTAAATATCTTCCTAATCGTCAATGAATTTCCACATGAATGCCAAGACACTTATCACATACTCATGACACAGTTCTCCTTGGGGTTCATCTAATAACAGCCCATTTTTCCTGAGGTTTAATGGTGTCTTTAAAAGCAAGTCTCCAGGTAATCATGTCACACCAAATCAGAAAGTATTTCCTTTTTCTCCTCATGCAGAAACTCCTTGCTGTCTGATATTGGACATGTGCCATACATTTTGCATTAGCTCTGTGGCAACTGTCTTGTGTTAAAATCTGAGCACCAGGGCTCATTAGACTTTGCAAGAGTTTAAAGACAAGAGTTGGAAAGGAACAAGTAGAGATATTATTCTCAGCAAGCAAGTAGCAACAATTTGCCAACCAGACAAAAGAACACTGAGGAAGAGGGGGAAAAAAAAGAAAGTTGCTTGATTAATGAACCAAAGTCTGAGCCTATGACAGCAAATGAAAAATAAAAAAGGAGAAGAAATCACTGCAAAATTTTCAAAAGGGATGTGTCAGGTAGAGTTCTGTGAGCTATTTCCAATGAATTCACCATTGTCTAGCATCCATGTCAAAGGAGAAAGGGCTGAGTGGCTGTGATGAGAACCAGGGTGATCCTGACAGAGGGAGAGGAGGGAAGAGCATCAGTAGACTCCATGGGAGTACTTGCCATGCTGCGGAAGGGCTGGGTGCCCAGTCCTCTATCAAAGCTGCTGCCCATTCTTGGCAGAATTCCCCTGAATGAAACCACATGATAGAGCTAAGGCAGGTCTCTGTTGAAAGACCATATTTATCCAACCAACCCTCCTCAACACCATGCATATTTACCATAAACATTCCACAAAGGCAAGAAGAGATATTTTAAATCAAGGAAAACTATAAGTAAACTGGAAATTTCTCTTGCCCATTATTGGACATTTTCTACTCTGAAAAAGATTGTAGTCTAAAAGTTGATCTATTTCTCCTTTTAATATTTTAGTTATGTATTTATTTGCAAAGGGAGAGAGAGAATGAATATGGATGCACCGGGGCCTCGAGCCACTACAAATGAACTCCAGATGCACTCATCACGTTGTACATCCAGTTTATATGAATACTGGGAAATCGAACCAGGGTTTGACTGCAAGTGCCTTAACCACTGAGCAATCCTTCTAGACCCTGACCTAATTCTCTTGAAGTAAATGGAAAAGCTTTAACAGTACAGCTGATGAGCTTATCAGCAATGAAGTGTCCTTAAAAATAGGTGTCATCCCATGACAGAGGTGGTGCCTGGCAGCTCTTCAAGAGGGATCCCTCATTATGACTAATATGCTTCTCTCCTCCTCCCTGGAGCAGGGAGAGGACTGAGAGAAGCTTCTAGGTCTGCAGAAGAAGAGGACTTAAAAGAGGCTAAACTTGTCTTCCCTACTTTCTTTCTTTTTTGGAGAGTGTGTGGGCTAAACTCTATAAGATTTTGTTGGTGAGAACCTCAGCATGTCAACCTCCTCTCCTACCTCTAGAAGCCTCCAGAGGGCTGGATGTGTATGCCCTTGATGATGAAGAGAGCAGCTTCTCCTACAGATTGACTGTATGATGAATTCTGGAGATGGTGAGAGACTTGTAGTTCAACTGTGTTCTCATGGGTTCCAGAGGTTCCAGCTGACACACAGTCAATTTCTGATTGAACAAGTGGCACAAAGGAAAGAGCTAGGAACAGATAGAGCCCTAACTGATACACTGAGACTTACTTGATTATAATGCTCAAGAATAATTGTGAAAGAAGAGCCAGAAAGATTGTGAGAGCCTCAGGTTGGTTGGGAATAGCGTAAGCAGCTCCCACTGCAGAGACTGACTGAGGCGTTTAGGTCCCCACAATTAATACTAATAACCACACCATGAAGGAATCTCAGTAGAATGAAGGATTTGTTTGTTTGTTTTATTTTTGTTTGTTTGCTTGTTTGCTTTTAGTTTAGAAATAGGGTCTTGCTGACCTGGAATTCACTATGTCATCTTTGGCTGACCTCTAGCTCACAGTGATCCTCCTACCTTAGTCTCCTGAGTGCTAGGATTAAAGGTGTGTGTCACCACACCTAATACACACACACACACACACACAGAAAGAGAGAGAGAGAGAGAGAGAGAGAGAGAGAGAGAGAGAACACACCTGGGCCTCCTACTGTTGCAAATGAAGTACTACGGAATCAAACTCAGGTCATTAGGCTTTCCAGTCTCACATGCTGAGCCATCTCTCTAGCCCAAGATTAATTCTTAATGCAAAAATTGTTGCATTTGGGCTGGAGAGATGGCTTAGTGGTTAAGCGCTTGCCTGTGAAGCCTATGAACCCCGGTTCAAGGCTTGATTCCCAAGGATCCACGTTAGCCAGATGCATAAGGAGGTGCATGCATCTGGAGTTCATTTGCAGTGGCTGGTGGCCCTGGCATGCCCATTCTCTGTCTCCCTCTATCTGCCTCTTTCTCTCTGTGTCTGTTGCTCTCAAATAAGTAAAATTTTTAAAAGAATTGTCGCATTTATGAAACATGAATCTTAAGACTTAACTTGCCTTAGGACTTATTTTCCCTGTGGAAGTTTGTCATTTTAAATCATCTGACCATTTTTAAATTTATTTCCAAGCAGAGAGAGATGAGAGAGACTGAAAGAGAGAGAGAGAGAGAGAGAGACTGAGAGAGAGAGAGAACTCCAAACACATGCGTCATTTTGTGTCTATTGCTTTACTTGGGTACTCAGGAATCAAACTTGGGATGTTAGGCTTTATAGGCAAGCACCTTAGCTGCTGAGCCATCTCTTCAGTCCCTAAGATTTTTTTTTAAATGGAATTTTATTATTTTTTAAATCTTTTTTTTTTTAAGTTATCCTGGTCCCTTTCAGTTGAAAATACCCTGGAAAAATACTCAAGGACGTTTCTTAACTCTCCAAGAACTTATTTGTCGTTAAAATAAAAACTACACAGAAAGAGCTAATGTATCCACAATTAGAGTGTTGTGGGCACAAATCCTCGTCTGTTCAGTATTGCCATATGCATGTCCCCATCCCAGAGCCCATGGAACATTTGGAGAAACAACCCACAGGGAGCCAGTGTGTCTCAGGTGCTTCTTTCTGCTAGCTCTCTCTTTCTTTGAGCCCTATTGCTCTCAGCAGCCTGCCTTTGCTGGGAGTCAACAACTCTGAAGTTGTCATATTGACCTTAACTTCTATCTTTCTCCCTCACTTTCTTAATACTACTTAAGGAAATTTGGACAATGAGGGAATTCAATGTATATTCATCTCTATCTTTCCTGGTTGTCAAATCCTTCCCTGCATAGGAAAACTTTCTGTTCTTCAGTAGGGAAAGGGGCACATCTATTTCACTATGCCTTTCTCTTTTCCTCTTATATTCTATGACTTATATAAAACTCGATTATGTGAGCCGGCCAAGCCTGGTTCTTGTTAGAAAAAGGATGCTTTTGGGCTTAGTAAAATATCTGTTTGCACAATAAAGTATACCTTCTATGACACTGTCTCACTAGGGCATGTAGAATGCTGATTTAAAACTAGACTGAAGAATAATCTAGACAGACACACTAAATTAGTTCTAGACTTTCTTAAAACAAATAAATTTTCATATCAATGTCACAGAGCAATTAGGTCCTAGAGGCAATTTAGAATAAAAATCTATTAGCAACTTATTGCAACTTTACTCTCACATAATCCTTTCTTATATTTTTATTGTGACATGCAGACAGTGACAAAGAGAGTAAATGGAAGTAAGATAAATTCTAAAACATATACTTATCTTAGAAGTAAAGGTGCCCACAAGACTGGAGTAGTTGAATCTCTAATAAAGATTGTACTTGGCTGCTAGTGAGAGCAAACACAAACTTGATAGGCTGCAAAAACATTGAATTTTATGGTTTTTATCTTTATTAATTACAAACAAAAGGACTTAGGCAGTCCAGACTTACATGGCCATCAAGTACTGAAACTACTCCTGTCTTTTAGCATAACTATATAAAAAATGTCTTTTTATTCTAAAGGTCATTTTTACCATCCAAAATATAACTGAAGCTACAGCCAACACATCTGCATTCCAGGATGGAGGCCAAAAGAGAGAGTGGAAGGGCAAAATGCCTTTGCCAGAGGCACCATCCAACAATTTCTCTTTATAGCCCAAGTGACTCCTACTTCTCTGAGAGGAATACTGGGAAACGTATTTTTCTTCTGAAGCAATCATCAGTTTCTTGTTCTGTATTTACTTCCTTTGTAAATGCTCCCCTGATGTGTGGGTCCCATTTATTTTACCAGTGCCAACTTTCCTTAATCCCTTCATCTATTCAGATGCAATTAGCTAGCCATCATGGAGACAATGATGCTCATACAAAAAAGTTTTCAAGAATTAGAAATTCTGTGTGCCATGATACATTGACTTTGAGTTTTAACATGAACTATATTATATAGTCATTTAGCCTGCCTACATGCAGAGTTAGATATGCACAAGTGAACAGTGTACAAGCACAGCAGTCATATCTCCCAGTATATAATTTCATCGCCTAGAATGAAAATATGAATAACAAAGCCAGAAAAATATTGTCAGTCAGATAACCATAGTAACTCCCACTCTGGCTTTGTTCTTCCTTTCCTGAGCCTAGATCAGATTCCCATTTTGCCATATGTTGCCTCAAATCTGAGCAGTATGCTTACTTCAATCTGAAATAGGGATGGCACTCAAGAGGAACTAAGTGCCTTTGACTAAAATGACTGAGCCAGAATTTGGAAGAAAAGGGTCCCCGGGTGCACATGGAAGAGGCACATGCATGCAGCTCATTGCAATTGTTGGAAACAGGTTTTGCTGAAGAACAGAGATGCTGACAAAATATTCCCACATAGAAACCAGAAGTGGAAAATCTATCAATCTTTAGGCCCCACTGAGGGGACACACAGGTAATATTCTCCAATATGTGATTGCTGTTGGTCTCTTTCCTTCCTGAAAATCCTGGCCAACTCCATAGATCAAAATAATCAGAAAGGACAGCAACCAAACAGCAGTTTACCTGCAGTCCCCTGACCACAAGGGTAGAGGGTTTGGAATTGCTTATTCACATTACAAGGAAAGGGAGGTATTCATCAAAGTACCAAGAAACACCTAAGGAAACCTGGACTATTTGGAAGACTAAAAACTGACTCTGTGCTCAGGTGTAATCCATTCAGCATGCCCCAGATGTTCAGAGACATATGAACATCTTTGTAGAGGAAATATGCCCCTTGAGTCTATATTACCTAACAAAGCTATTATTGCTTTCCCTGGTGTATCAGTTATTTTCTTGCTGCTAGGAAAAAATACATGACCAGAGGAACTTGAGATAGGAGAGTGATCATTTTGGTTTACAGTTCCAGAAAGTAGAATCCATCACGGTGGGGAAAGCATGGCAGGACAAGGAGACTGGTGTCATATTGTGACACTGGCAGATAGGAAGAAGAGAGGTCCAGATCATCAAGCAGGGCTAGACTATAAAACTGCAACATCTGCTCTCAATGGCATACTTCCCCAAGTAGGGCTCCACCTTCTAAAAGCTCCACAATCTTCCCACAAAGCCCCACTTGTGTGGGGATCAAATGCTCAGACACAAGACCCTAAATGAGACATTTTACTTTCCAACTGTCACACTGATAAGTTTTGTTCCCCACATACCAGAGGATATTTTGCTTATATGGGCCTCAAATTATTCAATTTGTTTTGATGAACATGAGCGAGTTTTACATACTAACACATACAGTTAGCACATGGAGTGTAAAAGTAAGTAAAATATCACCTCTGTCCTCAAGTAACTCATAATATAGGTACAGTTAAGACATGGAAATAAAATTTGAATATGATAATATTTACTAGTTTAAGATAAAACAAAAGCAAACAAAAAAGCATCAAAAAGTGTGTAGTGTGTATATTGAAAACAGGAGTCAAATATATCAGCAACAAAGGAGATGCTACAGCTAATGTGTATAAGGTTGTCAACAATATCACTAGGCGCCTAGCCATGTGCTGTCTCCTCTTGTCTCTGCTTGGTTTTTATTCTCAGAACTGGCACCTTCCCATGGTGATAATAATGATTCCGTTAAACCACCAGAAATGTAAGTCCTAGTACCCTTAGTCTTTAAAGAAATAAAAATGCCTTTAAGAAAAAAAAAGATTCCAACCAAAGTACCAGAAAGGAATTGCCTTCAAACTTCAATAGCAAGTTTGAACATTCTCCAAAGGGGGACAGATGTAAAAACAGCCTGTTTCCCCTGAATTATGAGGTCTGAAGAGAGGTGCTACTGCCAGAAAAAGTTCACAACTTGACAAACTAAATCTCAGTACTATTGTCACATGACAATCACAGAAACTATAAGTAAGTAAGCATAATATTATGAGTAAAAACTACAGAACAGAGGGTATGAGCCATATGCAATCAGCAAAGTCATATTTTTACTAATTTTGTGATCTGAATATTAAACGTTATGAGTTCATCTTTTCTACTATAAAATGAGAATAATCACCCTATCAAAATTGTAGGGCGGCTTGACATTTAAATTTAACAATAGACATAAGTGCTTAGTTCACTGCCATATAGGATAGGTGTTCAATAATTTTCTATCCCCATCATGATGAGCTATTGTTATTATAATCTTTATTATGTGAGAAAGTAAGATTCTGGATACAGGAATAGGAATTAGAAAAAGTGGTAAAGACTTCGCAAAAGCTTGACATTTTGTATTGATTTGGATTAATAGTTTGGATTAATGGATTGAAGCTGGAAGTCATTTTTAATTAGGTTTCAACACATGACTTGTAGCATAGGTTGCACTTTGATAACTTAGAGAAACATGAGACATTAGTCATTCAAGGACACATCAAGAAATGCTCTGTGACCTTACCATGATGCCAAAAGGCAAACACTAGAATCTTCTAATGCAAAGTGGTACCTGGTCCAACGATCCACTTTCCCTTACTTAAGCTGAACCGTTTTGGCTTCATTATGAGAGGCTGAATTCTTCATTTCCATAAAGAAGAATAATTGTCTGCCACTCACTGTTACTGTTTTTAAAATGTTTAATTAATGAATTTATTTGAGAGAAAGATAAATAGGCAGAGAGAGAGAGAGAGAAAGAGAAAGAGAGGGAGGGAGAGGGAAGGAGAGAATGGACATGTCAGGGCCTCTAGTCACTGCAAACTTCAGATTCATGTGCAACCTCATTCAACCGGCTTTATGTGGGTCCTGGGGACTTAAACCTGGGTCCTTTGGCTTTGAAGACAAGTATCCTATCTACTAAGCAAACACTCAAACCCTCATCCCTACTGTTATTAAACCTAAATTAATTGGTTTAGTCATCACTGTTGAGCACCATTCATAAGTTTATGTGGCTCTCATTAGTTTTGATTAATTTTTCCTTCCCTGATAGCATCTATACCTTGTTTTGTACTGTCCTTGGGCTATCAAAGCTACTTTGTCTTCCTCTATAAATAGCCCAAACAGCCTAAGAATTTCCATCTTACAATGTTGCCTTTAGCATCCACTCTAGAATTGTTTTTAGTGCCAGGCTAATCACCAATCATGCATCATTTTCAAGCCCTTGCCCCAAGTTGCCCTCTTCTAGGCTTCTTCACCTCTCCTGTCCTGTTTCCCCCACTTTCCTGTGAGTTTCTTTCAGGCTTATGTTATGACTTGAAAATAAAAAGCCTCCTATTCACATATGTGTTTCAATACATAATCCCCAGAAGGTGGGGCTCATCAGGACAGTTGTGTAAGCTTTAGGAGATGAAGCCTTGCTAGAGGAGGTATGTCACTGGGATTAAGCCTTGAGGAGTTGTAGCCCGGCTCCAACTCCCATTTACTCTCTCTGATTCTTGTGATGTAGTGTGACACTGGCATGACGGACTCAACCCTTGGAACTGCAAGACAAAAGTAAACTCTTTCTGTGCTAGTTTGATTCAGGAGGTCCCCCATAAACTTTGGTGTTCTGGATGCTAGGTTCCCCAGCTGATGAAAATTGGAAAATAAAACATCCTGGAGGCAGTGTATTCTTGGGGGAGGGCCTATGAATGTTATAGTCAGTTACCCCATTCCAGTATTTGGCACACTCTCCTGTTGCTATTGTCCACCTGATATTGTCCATGGGGTGATGTCCACCCTTTACTCATGCTATCATTTTCTCTGCCATCATGGAGCTTCCCCCTCAAATCTATAAGCCAAAATAAATCTTGTTTTTTTCCATAAGCTGCTCTAGGTTGGGTGATTTCTACCAGCAATGGGAACCTTACTGCAACAGTAAAGTGGTACCAGGAGAGGGGGTGCTAATAGACACCTGACTACTTAGCTTTGGCCTTTTGAAGCTGATTTTCAAGAGGAATGTGGTAGGATTTGAAACCTTGACCTAAGATATGCTTTGTAGTTCTGTAAGTACAGCTTGATGGACTATTCTGGTCAGAGATGAAAGACCTGAATGCAGTAAGAACTATAGACTGTGAGGTTTGGCTTATGAGGGTGAGAAAGAACTTTGCTTGAACTGGGCTAGCACTTTGTGTGAGAAGCTTGCTGCTATGCCCATGTCCTGAGAAGTTGTGCATGGTTGCTTTGCATAGAACTGAACTGGTGTGAGCAAAGTGATATGGCACAGAAAAAAAAAAAAAAAACCCAAAAACTTTCGGTGAACTGTTGCTCATTCAGAGCGATAACAACCTTTGAGTTTGAGCCAACTGACTTGCACTGGGGCAACAAGAAGAATGTAAACTCTTTTGAAGGGGCCTGAGTGCTCAAGGAGTGTCCTGTTCTTCATTGTCTGCTTTATTTTACCCTGGATTAACAAATTGGGACCCTACCTGGTATTATAGAGTATAAGAAATGCAAGAGAGACAGGATCATCGATTTTGCAACATGGTCTTGTGTTTTGGAAAGGGCAATGGGCAGTGTGAAGCAGGTTTGTTAGATGCCTGCATGGAAACCCCACAGACCATGAGCATGAACCTTGGGTTGCAGTAGAGGCCCAGTGAAGATGTTGAGATCTGGAGATGGCTGCTAAGGAGTGCTGCTGGCCATGGATGAAGCTTTCTAGGACTGTGAGTAGCCTAGCTGGAGGGGAGGAATTGAAATAAGAGGACTTGTTGCTGGTTAGAATTATTAGACCTGGAGATTTATCATTAACTAGTGTTGTTGGACGTGGAGCTACAGAGTTTGATGTATGACCTGTTTAAATCTTGTATTGGTTGAATATTTCTTTGCTATGACCAATGCCATCTTTTGCTGTGTGAATGTTTCTGTGCCATTATGAGTTTTTAAGGTTATTTTTGGTATCATGACTCAGTTAAAGAATCTTGCATCATGAGGATGTAAAAGCATCATTGGGATTGGTAAAAACTATGGGCAATTTTAAGGTTGGATTAATGCATTGCACTTTACATCATGTACGGTTATCAGTTTATGGGGGCCCAGGGAAGAATGTGATGGTTTGATTCAGGTGTCACCCATACACATAGGTGTTTTGAATGCTAGGTTCCCCAGCTGATGACAATTGGAAATTAAAGCTTCCTGGAGGCAGTGTATTGAGGGAGTGCTTATGGGTGTTATAGCCAGTTTCCCCATGCCAATGTTTGGCACACTCTCCTGTTGCTATTATTGTCTACCTGATGTTGGCCAGGGGCTGATGTTTACCCTCTGCTCATGCCATCATTTTACCTGCCATCATTGAACTTCCCCCATTGAATCTGTAAGCAAAAATAATCTCTTTTTTTTCCCACGAGCTGCTCTTGGTTGATGATTTCTACCAGCAATGCAAACCTAACTGCAACACCTTCCCTAAGTTGCTTCTTGATCAGTTATTTTATCACAGCAATAAGATAATAACTTATATAGCTCACTTCATTTATAAACCAATTATTACCAGGAATATAATGTATGAAAATCACTGATCATCCTTCCCCTGGGGAATGTTAAACAGGTATGGTGGCCCTTTTTGTACCTGTACCACAATGGTTTTGTAAGCTCCCATAACAATGTGAAGTAAGCTATGAAATTTTCCTAATGGGGGAAGAGATGAAATTAATATTTTCTCATTCCACACAGTTCTTGGACCCCTTAAATCTAACCTGTACAGTTTAAAAGTGATTTCCTTTAACAATTTAAAAAAGGAAACAAAATATAAGATAAAAAGTTACCAAAAGACAAAGCTAAGAAAATACACAGTTAAAGCTGTTTATACTTATCAAAGCCTCAGTAATTTTGTAGTCTTTCTCCTACTTTTCTCTGTGTTTAAATTCCTTAGTTTGGCAACTTTTTGAATACTATTAAGTTACTCCTCAGTACCAACCTTCTGCAGCTTCTGTTAAGTAACTGATTATGTGGGCTGCACCATCAGAGTGACTTGTTCCTCACCCTTCATCTAAGTTCAGCCAATGGAATAGCCATGATAATGTTGGAGCGAGAGAGGAAAGTGAAAGCTGAGGTTGAGTTTTTCAATTCCCATGGAAGGATTTCTATAGATGGAAAGTATCTTCTTAACAAAGGTCATAGCTCTTGTCTTTTGATCTTATTCACAGGACCCTCCATTTCAAGATTCTAGATAACAGAAACAATTTTATCCTCTTTGGCTTAGGACAATGTTGTAGTCAGCAACCTAGGCTTAGGGCAGTGTTGTCATCAGCTCATCACTGGGAAGAAAGTTTAGTTTATGGGAGGAAGGGTATAGTGTTCAATTCAGGTGTTCCCCCAGAACTTAAGTTTTCTGAATTCCAGGATGCCAGCTGTTGGCAATTTGGGAATTGGATCCTCCTGAAGGTGAAGTATTGTTGGGGGTAGGCTTATGGGTGTTATATCCAGTTTCCCCTTGCCAGTGTTTGGCACATTCTTCTGCTGCTATTGTCCACCTGATGTTGGCCAGAAGGTGATGTCAATCCTCTGCTCATGCCATCATTTCCCCTGCCATCAAGGAGTCTTCCCTCAAGTCTGTAAGCCAAATAACCCCTTTTCTTCGACAACCTGCTCTTGTTTGGGTGTTTTCTGCCAGCAATGTGAAGCTGACTGCATCAAAGGGATTTATTTCGGGCTTGCAGAGCCCAGAGGAACACCATCAGTGGCAGAAGAACCTAGTTGCCTTTCATAGATCCAAGCAGAAAGACCTCACCAACATCCAGCACCACCAGAAAGCATTAACTTCCAGAACTAAACCAGCTCTTCACACCCCTTTGGATTTGAATCAGGAGACAACCACAGACACACCTGAGGGCTAGAACCTAGGATCTGCCCCCAGTGACACTTCCTCTAGCCAGATGATCGGAGATCCAAGTTAAAAGCTTAATTTTAATAAAACACCTGAGTCTATGGGGCCATATATTTATACTATCGCATTCAAACTACAACAGGTGGTAAAGACTAATTCTAAAATATAGAGAAAATACATTTCCCTTTCAAGTATCTGAGCAACCCATGAACATAATTTGATGGTTAGATCTTATCTTACATTTTAAGTTAACCATTTGGGAGTGGAGAGCTATTTCTTGATAACAATTTGATGCAGACTAATTAAACAAAACTAACTCACTAGATACTTTTTATTCATGAGGCAGCCTGGAATTAGACATGAACCGGGTTGCAATTAAGACTCAGATTGGAGTTAGTTAAATGGGAGTTATAAGTTGTGCCCAGGGAGATGGGAAAATACCTCAGTGGATGAGTACTTGTTTCACAAGCATGAGCATTTTAGTTTGAACCCTAGCATCCACATAAAAAGCAAGGTGTGGTCACATAGGAGCATAGCACACATGACTATAGCTTCAGTGGCTAAGGAGAGCTGAGCCAGTGGAACTGCTGAGGCCTTTTGGTCCACCAAGCAAGCTGAAAAACTCCTAGCTTAAGTTCACCAAGGGGCCCTATCTCAAGGAAATAGGTGGAAGAGTGATATCAAACACTCTAAATGCCACTGTGACCTACCCATACAAGGAGCATATATTTGCACATGTGCATACACATACACACACACACACACACACACACACACACACGGAAACAGCACATGTACACACATAATTTCATACCATAAACACACATCACATATATATACATCCAATAAATAATATGCCCTCTACTTCACCTGTTATATTTGTCAGTTATAATGTGGCTAGAAATTTGTTATAACTGCAAAATATACCAGAAGTTGTTAGCTAATAGGAAAAAAAATTTAAAAGGATTTAGAGTATCTCAATATTATGATTAATTTTACATTGAAATGATACTTTAGATATATTAGGTTTATTCAAAAAAAATTATTCCACTTGTCTTTTCATCTTGGAAATTTCATCCTCATCTCTTTTAAGCCTCTTTATATAGATAGTAAAGGTGCACTAAGAATGTCTCCACAAAACATGCCACTCTGGTTTTAGCATTATTTTGAGCTAAAAGAAATTGAGAAAAAGCAAATACAAGAGGATCTACCTGATAAATAAGCATAGAATCCCCATATGAATGTGTTCTTGTCCACTCTCTGTGCCAGGAAAACAAACTATCCTTATCACTGGAGAGCAGATAGCATTGAGAGTTATGCAGGATTTTGGGAATCAGGAGGGGAGGGTCCCACAAACTTGAGAATCCCAATTTTTAATCTTATTTTTACCAAAGAATTGATAAAATATATTCAAGAAGGATAAATTATGAGTTATTGTATTTATTTAGGGAGGAATAACAATCCATGAGGTCTATTTAGGGGAAAGTGGTATGCAGGAAAGAAAAGTTGTACATACATGTATGAGATGTGTGAGATGGAACATAGAAACCCCTTCAAGTAACATACCAGAGAGGATTAAGCAATAGTGAAGGACTCAGAGATCAAAGCTATCTCTTACATATAATCAAAGCGAGAGAGTATCCTCCAAAGTATGACACACTTAGAAGTGACAGACTCATGTTGATATTCAGGCCAGTTCACAGGACAAAAGATAAGAGAAGATCAGGTGAGACAGCCAGGGAAGAAGAGAACCAAAAAAGAATCCAGGAAATTCAAATGAGATATGGGTGGTAAAGAGCATTATACCTATGGTCACCCCAATTTTAGAGAAGTTAGCAGGTCCATAGTTTAGGGAAGATACCCATAGGATAGATCTAGAGGGTAAAGGAAATACACACATGCTAGACTCAGGGATTAGTAGAAAGTCATACCTGTAAGTAGAGTGAGAAGTTACCCCTGAGCATAAGGCAGTCAGAAGGCAAGAAGAAAAATACCCAGGCCAAGAAAACAATGCTCTCCCTTACCAAGCTGGGTGGGATAGGGGAGCCACAGACTTATACAACCACAGGGCAGTGAAAGCCAAGGAAGAAGAGGCTGGCCTATGTGTGTCCTCTTTTATATGGAACAGATGTACAATCAGGATGAGACTTGTCATCAGGCTCAGGTGTGTAAGAGACCTGATTGGTTTCCAGGCTCAGAAGGCTGACTCAGAGAGGCTGAGCTGAAGAAGAAAAAGAAAATTCCTGCAGGGCATGTCATTGGCAACCTTGGAGAGACAGCATCCAACCCAAGTTTCAGTTTTGCCAAGATGGACAGAATGGCATCTTCTTGTTCCCTCTTTAGGCTTCGGTCCCTAAGAAACTGCCTAAATGAAGCTAGTTTTCTCCAGTTTCTCCTTCAAGAGGAATCTGCATAAATCTTTTTAAAGAGATTTTATCTATTATTTTTCCATAGATAGGTACTCTTCCATAGTTTTCCATTACTGAGGTTGTTTTCCTTTTGTCTGATCTCTTCCTCTACAATGCTTATGGTTTGCTAAAATGCTATTCAAATTCAAGTCCTAATCACACAATTTGAGTTACTTGCTATTGCATGTCTTGCATATACTCATGTATTAATAAACTTTGATTTTTTTTCTTGTTAATGTCTTTTGTCAATCTATTTTGTAGAAGGGTAGAAAAGAATCAAAATGAGTGCAGGAAATAAATTGCATCCTCCCCTGCACCAACAAACTTTGGCTTTTTTGGATGACAGCTTCTTAACTAAAAATTCTGCCTCCATGTTCATGTGCCATTTGACCATCCCTCACACAATTTCTACTGAAATACACTGCTCTAACTGAAGCATCTTGTTACATTGTTCTACCTTTTGAATGCCACAAACTTCTGTACCTTACACTTGGTAACTCTTCATATTGTTTTCTTTATTAAGTTCTGATCTACATTACTCACTAACCCATAGAATCTCTTTCTAGAAATTTCTTCAGTCTACCCATTGGTATGATATAGTTTCATCTTACTTCACTGCTTTAATGTGAATTACTTGGTCGATTTCAAACATGGAAAACCAAAAATATAACACCCAATTCTAAGTCACTGCTTTCATTAACACATGCTCTGCTCTCTCATTTACATTTTTCAAATCCTCTTATACTACTGAGGAGGTGATAAATGTTGATCCATTTAAAGTCCATGGAGCCATTTGCAGTGATAAGAATTTGCATAGGCACTTCACTGAGGAATAAATACATTTCAGCAGCCCTGCTATAGTCAGATTATGTTCATGTAAGAATATCTATTAGCAGGAAAACCTACTGATTTCATAGTCTTCTACAATGTTAGAAATTTATGTGTGGTATCTCTACAATAAAACTAAACAATTATTTCTAAAAAATAGCAGTTGTTACACCTGGTGCTGCAATCATCTTTTTACTGGAAACATTCAACCTATCACTCCTCACTGAAACTAGGCCTTACAATAGAACTTGAATTTCGCCCGTGTGTGTGTGTGTGTGTGTGTGTGTGTGTGTGTGTGTGTGTGTGGTGATAGTGTATGCATTTGTGTATGTGCTGATACAGCACCCACGGGCTTGTCTGAGGTAACTGGAAAAAAATAGATGGTATGCACCCTCTATTATAAACCCATCTGCCTTTCCTTGTGATGGAGCCTCTTACTGATTCCAGAACATGCTGTTCAAAAGTCTGAGCAATTCTACAGTTTCCATTCCTCCACAGGGCTGGGGTTACAGACACACATGGCCATATCCAATTGTTTTCATGGGTAGTAGAGATTGAAGCCCAGCCTTCCAGGCACTTATATTTGTACAGAAAGTGCATTTTACTACCAAGCCATATTTTAGCCCCAGAACTTAAATTTCTAAGCACAGAATCAGTCTTATCACTATGGAGTTTAAAAAAATAACTTGACTAACTTTTCTCATAATGAGAAAGACTTTTACATGTACAATAGTATCTGAGTGTGTTGTTGTTGTTGTTGTTTTGTGTTTATAATAATTTGAAGATTTTCTTCAAACACTGGTGAATTGGGAAGAACATTTTCAGTCTTAAATAACAAAATTCAACTCAGCTAGAAAGGTACTCTGGCCTTTAAAAATAAAAATACCAAAAACTCTATTTATTGCTATCTCTCCTATTATCAGCTTATATTTTTTCAGGAATCCTCTCCCCATGTGTTGATAAAGATGGTGACAAGCTGATCCAGATACTTAGTCTCAGAAAGGAATGGCGTTTTACTCAAACAGACATCCAGGCCAGATTCCTACTGAGCAAAGACCCCACATTAATGTTCTGACAAATCATTACTACCATGATTGGTCAGACTTGTATCATGACTCTTCTCTGGAGTAGAAGAAAAGGAAAACTTTGACTGGAGAATATAGAATAAAATGTTCCCAATGTGTCAAGTGTAGCTTGATTAACAAAGTAATGGATTTGGGGAAACCTAAATTACCAGACATGTTTTATAACAGGGAAATAATGAGATAAGGTAAAAATTAAAGTCTTTATCATGACCCAAATTGATCATATCTATTGAAGTAGGTAGGAATACCCCTTCAAAGGAGGATTGAGAAGTATGAACAAGTTTTTTTTTTTTTTTTTTTTTTCTCATAGTTAAAGGGGAAAATGTCCTTGAGCATATAAGTAGGTAAATGGGACCTACCAGGACAAGGAGACTGGCAGGCTGAGTGAGCAGGGTAATCAGGGTGTTTACACTGGTATCCTGACTGGCCATATGATACCAACATTTGTGTTCAACTGGGTCAGAGGGTGCAGGGGTGAAAGGACAAAAATTAGCTTTCTCTTCAATATAATAAAGAGTAACCCCAAAATGGGTAGACAACAATACAAAAAAGTCAATGAAAGTCAGAAAACTGAGGGATCTCCACCAAAGATGTCTGGTCCTAAAGTGGAAGCCTCCAGTGAAATCATAGAGACATTAACAGAAATTAATTCCCAAAATGAAAACACAACAACCAATGAGATTCTGATCAAAAAAAAAAAAAAAATCACTGAACTAGGCTGGAGAGATGGCTTAGTGGTTAAGCACTTGCCTGTGAAGCCTAAGGACCCCGGTTAAAGGCACCATTCTCCAGGACCCAAGTTAGCCAGATGCACAAGGGGGCACACGTGTCTGGAGTTTGTTTGCAGTGGCTAGAAGCCCTGGCATTCCCATTCTCTCTCTCTCTTTCTATCTGCCTCTCTCTCTCTCAAGTAAATAAAATGAACAAAAAAATTAAAAAATTTGATGAATTGGAAGCAAACTATCAAAGAACAAACAATCATATCAATGAAATTGAACAAAATCATCTCTTAGAGCACTCAGCTTTTAACAGTAAGCTTAACTTGATGGAAGAAAATGTTAGAACCCTCCAAAGAGTTATGAATAAATTGAATGTGAGTCAAGAAATAAAAGATCTCAACAATCAGTTGGTTAAGCTAAATAAAGACTTGAAAAAAACACATGAATGAATTCCAGAAAGCATCAAGAATGTCGGGCGTGGTGGTGCACACTTTTAATCCCAGCACTTGGGAGGCAGAGTTAGGAGGATTGCTGAGAGTTCAATGCTACTCTGAGACTATAGAACTCAACAACATAATATATCAATTAGACCTAAAAGATATTTACAGAACTCTTCACCACAACTCTATAAAATACACATTCTTCTCAGCAGCCCACAGAACCGTCTCTGAAATTGACCATATATTAAGCCAAGAAGTGTGCCTCCATAAAATCCAAGGACAAATATACAGACAAAGAAATCAGTGAGGCATCCCATTTTCAATAATAACAAAAACATTTAAATACCTTGGAATAACACTAACCAATAATGTGAAAGACCTATATAATGGAAACATAAAAAAAAAAAATCAAGAAAGAAATCAAGGAAGACTTGTGAAAATGGAAGCACCCCTCCCCCCATACACATCTGGATAGGCAGAATTAATATTGTGAAAATGGCAATTCTACCAAAAGGAATATACAGATTTAACACAATACCTGTAAAAATACCAGCATCATTCTTCACAGAGATTGGAAAAATAATCTCAATATTCATATGGATTTCAGAAGGCCTCAGATATCCAAAAATATCCAAAGCAAATGAAAAATACATGTCTAGTGGTATCACCATACCCAATATAAAGCTACATTATAAAGCCATAATGACCAAAACAGCCTGCCCTGGAATATAATCAGAAACATAGACCAATGGAACAAAATTGAAAAGTAACTTAGGTCAAGGAACTATACCTACTTGATCTACTAGATGTACTTAATCTTTGACAAAGGTGCCAATAAAATGTAGACTGGAGAAAAGACAGCATCTTCAACAAATGGTGTTGGACAAATTGTATGACCATATGCAGAAAAACTAATTCAGACCCACTCATTTTGCCATAGACAAATTCAAGTCCAGATGGATTGAAGACCTCCATATAAGACCTGAAACTCTTCAACTACTGGAAAGAAAGAAAAAAAAAAAAAAAAAACAGGAGGAATTCTCCATAATGGACAACTGGGAAATGACTTACTAAACAAAATCTCAGTAGCCCAGAAAATTAAATAAGCACTCAAACAATGGGATCTCATGAAGCTAAAAACCTTTTGCACAGACAAACATACCATAAGCAGAACCAATAGATTACACACTAAACATAAGAAAATCTTCACCAACTATACCACTGACAGAAGCCTAATATCTTGAATCTACAAAGAACTAAAAAAAAAAAAAAAATCAAACAACCCACCTTGCATTGGGGCAGAGAACTGAATGGGAAGTTCTCAGAGGAAGAATTACAAATTGTTAAAACACATGTAAGAAAATGTTCAACATACCTAACAATTAGGGAATGGCAAATTAAAACAATTATGAGATTCTACCTTACCCCATTAAGGATAGCAAACACTAAAAAAAAAAAAAAAGGTTGGTCACAATGTGGGAAATTGGAACACACATTCACTGTTGGTGGGAATGTAAGCTGGTATACGGAAATCAATATGGAGACACCTAAAAAGGATGAATATAGCACTACAACAGACCCTGTTATGCCCTTACTGAGCATTTACCTTAAAAGCTCCACATCTCAGTTCAGAGATATTTGATAAACCATGTTTACAGCTGCTCAATTCATAATAGCTAAAAACTGGAATCAACCCAGGTGCCCATCATTGGACGAATGGACAGCCGAATGTGGTAGATCTACACAATGGAATTCTACTCAGCAGTAAGAAAAAAGTGACACAGTGACATTTGTAGAGAAATGGGCAAACTTGGAACAGATAATTCTAATGGAACTCACACAATCACAGAAAGACAATCATCACATGTTCTAATTCATCTTGTTCCTAACCTGGATCAGCCCAAATTGCTGACATACCTAACTTTCATCTTGAGACGTGGACATTAGGGAGGGTAGAGCTTAGGGGAAGAGTAAGTGGGGGCTAAAACACTGAACCCAAATTGTTCTGGTAGCATAGAGTCCTATATATTGGAAGTTAGACTAAACGTAGAACCCTCAAGAGGACCTTAGAAGGAACATATGAATCAAAGGGCCCTGGATTTAAAAAAGATAATTGTATCTATTCCAAAAGAAATTAAGGGGGAAATGAAAGGCATCAAAAAAGCAAGAAGAGGAATTAAAGAAGAAGAAGAAAAAACTCCTTATATAGAACACAGGAAACCAGCTTAATGAAATAAAGTGGTCATTACAAGACATATGTAAGGAAATAAAAATAATGAAGAAAACCAGGCTGAAGTTGTAGCTCGGAAGAACACAGTAAATAGTAATAATTATTAATAATAATAATAATAATAATAATAAACACCACTGCGTCACCAGTAGAATGAATGAAAGAGAGAACAGAATATCTGAACTAGAAGACCAGGTGGCAGACCTAATACAGCCCAACAAAGAGAAAGACAAACTAATAGTAAGGTATGGATGGGAATTTCAAAGTATCCAGGACACTATGAAAAGATCAAACATAAGAATATATTCAGGATATAGTAGAAGGAGAAGAATTTCAATCTAGAGTCTTAGTAGGCGTTTGCAACAAAAAACCCTAATTGGGGGAAAAAATACGTTGCCCAGGTATGCTACTAGGGCATTTTCCAAAGGGACGCTGTCCCTGGTGATACACTAACCTCTGAATAGCACCTCAAGACAGAGCCCAAGCCTTCAACATGTCAGTTTTGGGGTGACACCTCACATCCAAACCATAATACTGTTCTTATATTCATAATAGTGATCTTTGAACATAATTCTTTTTTAAAAATTTTATTTATTTACTTGAGAGTGACAGACAGACATAAAAAGAAAGAATCAGAGAGAGAGAGAAAGAGAGAATGGGCGCGCCAGGGCCTCCAGCCACTGCAAACGAACTCCTGACGAGTGCGCCCCCTTGTGCATCTGGCTAACGTGGGTCCTGGGAAAATGAGCCTCGAACTGGGGTCCTTAGGCTTCACAGGCAAGAGCTTAACCACTAAGCCATCTCTCCAGCCCTGAACATCATTCTTTAAAAAGTATTTTGAAGTTCTTGAACAGCCAAAGACCACACATGACCACTCTGAGGCAGAACAACTGTTTAATGAGACATGGGCTGCCAGGCTGTCTCAAGGGAGGGAGAGAGAGAGAACAATTGGCATGCCTCTGGGTGGTTTGGGCTTTTATAGAGATTTTCCTTTTGCAAATTGGATACAGAAGACAAAGGGGAATTCAGGGGAAAGCAGGGACCAAACTGAGGGGGAGATCAATCAGAAAATGGATTGCCATCAGAAGAGGAGCCAGGTTGTCTCTAAGATAAGATCTGCAGGAAATGGTGGCCAGGGCATTGTTTCTCCTCTTCCATCTCAACTTCATCTTGGATCTTTTGTCCTACCTAACAAGTACAAGATATGCTTTGATAGTATGTTTCAATGTGTCTCACAAGCAGGCAGATAATTCCCAAATGAGCTATGAAAATAAAACAAACTATAGGAGCTTTGTGAATAATTTTTCTCTAGATATTTGTGTAAGGGTTAATAGTAGTACAAATATACTAAATGTAGCTTAGAAATAAGCACTGAAGGAAATATATGAACTAAATAGTGATGATTTGATAGCAATCCATAATTACCAAGCAAGATGAATCATTAGAAAATATCAGTGAACTAAATATGGGTGGCATACGCTTTTAGTCCAAGCACTCTGGAGGGTATGGTAGGAGGATATCAGTGAGTTTGAGGCCAGCCTGGGGATGCTACAGTGAGTTCCATGTCAGTCTGGACTAGAGTAAAACCTTGCCTTAAAAAAAAAAATAAAAGAAAATGCAAGTATCGCTATTATTGATACTGCCCCCGCCAATACCTAAGTATTGAGTACCTACTTTCTACCCCTGTCTATAACCTCAGTAAGCTTTGCAAAATGTATCTGTGAATTGCTGAATCCCAGGTCTCAGTAAATGCTAGTAGTTCCATAATTAATTTTTTTGAGGGGGGGATCAGAGGGTTTTGAGGTCAGTTCCATAATTTTTAAATCAGGATGAAATGTCAGTAGCCCAAAGTAACATGTTGAGGGGATAGATGATCTTTAGCTTTCTGTCACAGGCGTAGTCAGTCTTTATAATTGTGAATTAGATCCTTTAATGACTCAAAGGAGTTGGCCAAGGTCAAGAGATGATATTCCAATAGAGACAGTTGACTTAATATCTTCCTTAGGCAGATATTGACCGGGTTCCACACTGTTGAGGAACAGTCTCACTAGTACATCCCTGGGATGGGGAAGGAAAGGAGTCACTCTAGACTCATTTCTGGAGTTCTCAGATATGTGCTACACATTAAGCTAATGTCTACAAAGATCAGAATAGACTGAGACTAAGGACAATAGAAGAAATGCCACCCACTTATTTTCTTTTATCCAGGTTCTGGAAGTGTGAGTTCAGAGAAGACAAAAACATCTCCACAAGTCCAAAATGTAAGAGCTACAACATTGTTTGATATTGCTGTGATATTTTCCATTGAGGTATGCACAACCAAACAAAAGCTAAACAACTGCTCAGGACCCCAAGTCCCCAGACTCCTGACTTCTGCTACTTGTGTCTCAGCCTTCCTGATAGCTTGAGCTCTTCAGCACACCAGAAGCAGCATTCGCTCTGAGCTCCACACTGGCAATCCTTACAGGCCCCTGTTGCCCCATCTACTATTGTTTTCCCTTTTACACCTAATTAAATTCAAACCATTACAGATTCCAATGAGCCTGGGACCTTAAAGGTCATTAAGAAATTCACTGACAATCTTTTCCTTTGGGCTGAACAAGGGCTTTGTGTTTTATCAATCAAGTAAAACTATATGTATTCTTGAATTGAGTTTCTTATAGCTCTGTGAAATATTATTTTTCAGCCACCATACTTTTTTTTTTTTTTAACTTTTGGCTTCAGAATTTCTGTGACAAAGAATCTTGCTTTTAAACCCCTTGGATGGTGATCACATGGCCAAGTCTTTGTTTTGTGCACTTTCTAGTGATAATAATCTGCAAGGGGCTATATGTCAATCACAGCCTTCAACTAGTGTGATGCAGATGGAAGGAGGTTTCTTAGGGGAAGATGAAATGAGAAGCTTGATCACACTGTGTATTTCATTAGCATTTTGTAGAAAAATATGGTTCAGTTAGTAGAAAGCATAACAAATCTATTTGCCTAAAAGGAAAGTGATTTTCGAGTATGTACACTTAAACAAACTTCAATTTTGAAGATATAATTTGAAAACCTCCAGTATACACAATGACTGCCTATGCATGTACCACACTGATTAAACATATAACAGTGTAACACATTCGGGAGAGTCAGTGTGAACTATTGGCCTCACAGAGAGGAAATCAGAACTTGTAAGTCATGCCCACCACTGTTAGCAGAACAGGTTTCTGTGGTGTCCATGATACAATGCCCAGATTCTTTGTGTCACAAACAATAAATTGAACAAGACACAAATCAATAGTAGTAGTAGTAACAGTATAGGTTTATTAAATGCGATATTAAAAGCATAAAATAGACTCCAATGGATGGGAGAAGGCTCAAGCCAACACATGGCACAAGAGCTCCACAGTTTTCTGAGGGGGGGGGAAGTGTATTTTTATGAGTATAGACAGAGGTAAACCCTAAACTTGATTGAAAGATGGTTATCATATGCTATATTATGCATATCAATGAGATGGTAAACAAAGGTTTCTCTTGACTGGTCACTTCAAGGACAGATTGGCTTGCACAACAATTGTGACCAGCTCTATGCTGGCCTTCCTTATTTGTTTTTCTTTTTTTTCTCCTCAATTTTTATTAACATCTTCCATGATTATAAAAATTGTCCCATGGTAATACCCTCCATCCCCCTACCTTCCCCTTTGAAATTCCATTCTCCATCACAACCCCTCCCCATCTCAATCAGTCTCTCTTTTATCTTGATGTCATCATCTTTTCCTCCTCTTATGATGGTCTTGTGTAAGTAGTGTCAGGCACTGTGAAGTCATGGATATTTAAACCATTTTATGTCTGGAGGGAGCACTTTGGCTCTTACATTCTTTCTGCCACCTCTTCCACATTAGACCCTGAGCTCTGGAAGGTGTGATCAAGATATTACTCGGTAAGCTAGTCACTTCTTTCCAGCACCAAGATACCTTCTGAGTTGTCCCAAGGTCACTACCATCTGAAAAGAGAAGATACTCTACCAAAAGTTAGAGTATAATTAATATAAGGGTATGAATATTAAGAGAAGTGCTTACTGGGCAGTTTGATAAGCATAGTATATACACTAATCCAGACATCAGCAGATGTTACCCCCCTAGGGCTCATGAATATCCCTGTATTAAGTTTTCAGTATCAGGGATGTATTCCCTCCCATGGATCAGGCCTCCAATCCAATTAGAGGGCAGTTGGGTTCCACCATGATAGACGTGCCACTATTACACCTGTTGGCTCATTTGGCCTGACTGGCCAAAGATAAGGCATGAAGTGTCCACTGATGAGTATCTTCAGTGGTGATATCACTTCACCAAATGATCTGCAAGTAGGAGTGCTTCTTCCAGGTTTCTGTCAGCTGGTCTACATGGAGGAGGTTATCAGCTCAGTTCCAGCAGGATTTCTCAGTGGCCTTGCAGCCCAAGTATGTGTAGTCTTCAGCAACGGGGTCTTCCCATCTATTCCTGGTGGAAAACCAAGGGCCTCGGCAATGGCCTATCATGTTTTGGGGGCATCAGGGATCTCCCTGGCCAACAACTCACTGGAAGGTATCCCATTCCTGGCACTGAAAATTTTCTAGCAACAATCAATGACTCCTGAGTGTTCCATTGTCCAAAAATGGAGGATTCTATATAATTTATTTATATCCTCTTGGATTTTGATTAGCCCTCCCTCCACCTTTTCTTTACACAATCTCTTCCCCTGACCTCACTTTTGGCCTTTCTCCCCATTAACCTATTCTTCTACTTACATACATACAATATCATCCTATTAAGTAGGCCCTCCTTTCTCTTCTTTTATATTGCTTTTGTATTTTACTGGCCTTTGCTACTGAGTTTTTTCCTTCTCACACAAAAGCCCAATCATCTGTAGCTAGGATCCACATATGAGAAAGAACATGTGGTACTTGGCTTTCTGAGCCTGGGTTACCTCACTTAGCATAATCATTCCAGATCCATCCATTTTCCTGCAAATTTCATAACTTCATTTTTCTTTACCATTGAGTAGAACTCCATTATATAAATGTACCATATCTTCATTATCCACTCATCATTGAGGGATATCTAGGCTGGTTCCATTTCCAAACTATTATGAACTGAGTGGCAATAAACATGGCTGACCATATATTTCCAGTGTAAGGAGATTAGTCCTTAGGAAATATGCCTAGGAGTGCTATAGCTAGGTCATATGGTTGACCAATTTTAAGCTGCCTTAGGAACTTCCACACTGATTTCCACAATGGCTGGACCAGATTGCATTCCCACCAACAGTTTAAAAGGGTGCCTCTTTTTCCACATCCTCACCAGCATTTATGATCATTTGTTTTCATGATGGTAGCCAATCTGACAGGAGTGAGATGGAATCTCAATGTGGTTTTAATCTGCATTTCCCTGATGACTAGTGACGTAGAACATTTTTTTAGATGCTTATATGCCATTCGTATTTCTTCATTTGAGACCTCTCTATTTAGCTCCATAGCCCATTTTTTGATTGGTTGTTTGGTTTCTTGTTATTTAACTTTTAGAGTTCTTTGTATACCCTAGATATTAATCCTCTATCAGATATATAGCAGGTACAAATTTTTTCCCATTCTGTAGGCTGCCTCTTTGCTTTATTCACGGTTTCCTTTGCAGTACAAAATCTTTGTAATTTCATGGGGTCCCAGTGGTTAATCTGTGGTTTTATTGCCTCAACAATTGGGGTTATATTTAGAAAGACTTTGCCAAGACCAATATTTTGAAGGGTTTCCCCTAACTTTTCCTCTAGCAGTTTCAGAGTTTCAGGTCTGATATAAAGGTCTTTAATACATTTGGACTTAATTCTTGTGCATGGAGAGAGAGAAGAATCTATTTTCCTTCTTCTACAGATACATATCCAGTTTTCCCAACACCATTTGCTAAAGAGGCTGTCTCTTTTCCAATGAGTATTTTTGGCATTTTTGTCAAATATCAGGTGACTATAGCTACCTGGACTTACATCTGAGTCCTCTATTCTGTTCCATTGATCTCCATGTCTGCTTTTCTGCCAGTACCATGCTGTTTTTGTTACTATGGCTCTGTATTATAGGTTAAAATCGGGTGTGTTGATACCATCAGCGTTATTTTTGTTGCTTAGTATTATTTTAGATATTTGAGTGGTTTTGTGATTCCAAATAAATTTTTGGATTGTTTTTTTCTATTTTTGTGAAGAACGACATTGGAATTTTGAGGGGGATTGTATTAAATGTGTATATTGCTTTTGGTAATATTGCCATTTTAACAATATTGATTCTTTTAATCCAGGAACAAGGGATGTTTTTCCATTTCCTAGAGTCTTCTGCAATTTCTCGCTTGAGTATTTCATATTTTCATTGTAGAAATCCTTTACTTCCTTGGTTAGGTTTATTCCAAGGTACTTTATTTTCTTTGATGCAATTATGAATGGGAGTGATTCTCTGATTTCATCCTCTGTGTTTTTTTTGCAAGCCTATAGGAAGGCTACTGATTTCTGTGTATTTATTTTGTAGCCTTATACGTGGCTGTAGGTGTTCATCAGCTCTAACAGTTTGCTAGTAGAGTCTTTAGGGTCCTTTATGTATAGAACCATGTCATCTGCAAATAATGATAACTTGATCTCTTCCTTTTCAATTTGTCTCCCTTTTATGTGTGTCTCTTGGCTTATTGCTATGGCTAAGACTTCCAGTAATATATTAAATAAAAGTGGGAATGGGGATACCCTTGCCTTGTTGCTGATTTTAGTGGAAAAGCTTCCAGTTTTTCCCCATTTAGTAATATGTTGGCTGTAGACTTGTCATAAACAGCCTTTATTATATTGGGATATGTTCCTTCTATTCCCAGTCTCTGTAGGACTTTTATCATGAAGGGATGTGGGATTTTGTCAAATGCTTTCTCTGTATCTAATGAGATGATGATGCGGTTTATTTTTGTCCTTCAATCCATTTATATGATGTATTGCATTTATAGATTTGTGTATATTGAACCATCCCTGCATCTCTGGGATAAACCCTACTTGGTCAGGGTGAACGATCTTTCTGGTATATTCTTTTATTCTGTTTGCAAATATTTTGTTGAGAATTTTTGCATCTATTTTCATGAGGGAGATTGGTCTATAATTTTCTTTTTTTGTTCTATCTTTGCCTGGTTTTGATATCAGGCTGATGCTAGCTTCATAGAAGGAGTTTGGTAGAATTCCTTCTTTTTCTATTTTATGGAAAATCTTCAGAAGCAATGGTGTTAGCTCTTTCCTGAAGGTCTGGTAAAATTCAGTAGTGAATCCATCTGGGCCTGGACTTTTTTTAGTTGGGAGATTTTTGATAACTGCTTGGATCTCCATGCTTGTTATATATCTATTTAAGTGATTTATCTCATCTTGATTTAATTTAGGTAGGTAATATAAATCAAGGAAATCATGCATTTCTTTCAGATTTTCATACTTAATGGAGTATATGCTTTTATATTATGTCCCTATGATTTTTTGAATTTCTCTGGCATCTGTTGTGATGTTAACTTTTTCATCTCTAATTTTATAAGTTTGTGTCTCTTTTCTTTTTCTTTTGGTAAGATTTGGTAAGGGTTTATCAATCCTGTTTATCCTTTCAAAGAACCAACTCTTTGTTTCATTGATTCCTTGGATTTTTTTGTTTGTTTGTTTGTTTTTCTATTTCATTAGTTTCTGCCCTAATCTTTATTATTTCTTCCCATCTACTGATTTTTGGTTTGCCTTGTTCTTCTTTATCCAAGGCTTTAAGGTGAAGCATTCGGTCGTTTACTTGCGACCTTTCTAATTTCTTAATATAGGCCCTTAAACCTATAAATTTACCTCTTAGGATTGCCTTCTGTGTCCCAGAGATTTGGTATGTTGTGACTCTGTTATTTTTTTTTTTTTATTTCCTTCTTGATTTCTTCACTGACCTATTCATTATTCAATAGTGTGTTGTTTAATTTCCATGATTTTGTGTATGCTTTTCTTGCAATTGAGTTGTAGTTTGCTTCCATTGTGATCAGATAGAATGCAAGGAATTATTTCAATTTTCCTGCATTTGTTAAGATTAGCTTTGTGTCCTAATATATGGCTTATTTTAGAGAATGGTCCATGTGCTGCTGTAAAGAATGTATATTCTGCTGCATTTGGATGAAATGCCTGGTATACATCTGTTAGGTCCATACCAACCTATTAAGTACCCTCCTCCCTTCTTTTCTTTTCCCTTTATATCTCCTTTTTAACTTACTGGCCTCTGCTACTGAGTTTTTTCCTTCTCATGCAGAAGCC
The DNA here is from genome assembly GCF_020740685.1 of Jaculus jaculus. Taxonomy (NCBI): domain Eukaryota; kingdom Metazoa; phylum Chordata; class Mammalia; order Rodentia; family Dipodidae; genus Jaculus; species Jaculus jaculus. The sequence goes on from NC_059105.1 coordinate 103,054,775, forward strand.
CAATCATCTGTAGCTGGGATACACATATGAGGGAGAACATGTGGCACTTGGCTTCCTGGGCCTGGGTTACCTCACTTAGTATAATCCTTTCCAGATCCATCCACTTTTCTGCAAATTTCATAACTTCATTTTTCTTTACCACTGAGTAGAACTCCATTGTATCCCTCTTTTAATGGCATATACTTTAATGGCATATGCTAAAATATGAAAAATTATCACTTTAACAATTTTCTGTGTATTTAGTTGTAATTCATATATATATATATAATGTCCAATGTGATGTTAAGTAATATATTAGTAATGGGAATCATTACATTAATCAAGCTAACATACCCGTCACTAACATGATTACATTTTGTTGGCATGGTGAGAATGCTTAAGATATACTCTTGCTGGGCGTAGTGGTGCATGACTTTAATCCCAGCACTCAGAAGGCAGAGGTAGGAGGATCACCATGAGTTTGAGGCCACCCTGAGACTACATAGCGCATTCCAGGGCAGTCTGAGCTAGATTGAGACCCTACCTGAAAAAAACAAAAAACAAAACAAAAAATTCTACTCTTTCAGTAAAATTCAAGTATAAATATATTCTTAATAATTATTGTAGCTCTATTGTGCATTAGTTATCCAGAATTCATCTTTTTAACTTTTCAGTACATACTTCTGGAGCATTGCATATATGTATATTGATGTGCAACCATCTCTACTATCAGGCTCCAGAATTCCTAATCGTCCCATACTAAATCTCTGTACCCTTTAAACAAGAGTTCCCCATTCTCTTCTGCCCCACCATCTGACAGGCACTGTTCTGCTTCCTATAGCTATGAATTTTGCTACTCTAGGTATCTCATAAAAGTAGCACCTTATAATGTGTTTCTGCTGTTTTTGCTTTGTTTCCTTTAGCATAATGTTTTCTGGATTCATCCATAATATGGAACTCTAACTTCCACAAACCCAAAAGCTAAGAATGTTGTAGCATCAAGAAACTATAGGAAAGATGTCTCCATTTTTCTGCTTACTTCAAATTTTTAGAAATGCATTTGTTAAAGTAAGCATTTATGACTTTTTTTGTTCTTAGCTGTAAAAGTTCATGTAATCCCTTTCATGGCAGAAAACATCCTTCAGAGCTACTTGAATCTGTTTTCCTGGGTCATAGTTACTCATATTTACTCAAAATAAAAGTTTTATTATTTAAATCAGAATTATCTTATGTTAATATCACATTTTGTGTACTCATTTGTCCACTGGTAATCAAATACCAATTGTTTCCACAATTATACTTAATGCTACTATGAACAACAATAAACAAACAACTGTGTTGAATTTGTGTTTCTCAATCTTTAATGCTTTTCTGTAGCCTAAAGTGGATTTGCTAGATCATATTGTGATTTGGTTTTTGAGTAACTGCCACACTCTTCACAAGATTATACCATTTTCATATTCTGTATTTATATTCATTCATTCATTAACTCACTCACTTATTTAAAAAAAAGAGAGAGTCAGAAAAAGGCAGAGAGAGAAAGAGAGAGAATGGGTGCAGTGGAGTCCAGCCACTGCAAATGAACCCTAGATATATACACTACTGTGTGCATAGGGCTTTATATGGATGTAGGAGAATTGAACCCAGGCTAACAGGCTTTGCACTCCAGTGCCTTAAGCTGCCAGACCCTTCCTCCACCCCCTCCATTTTATATTCCTACCCATAATGTATGGCATTACAGCTGTTCCCATCTTTGTCAATGCCTGTCATTCTGATTTGTGTCATCTTTCCATAATATTCATCTTAATAAACACAATATAGTATTTTCCTCTGGTTAAGATCTGCATGTTCCTAATCATGAGTGATACTGGGCACCTTTCCATGTGTGGTTAATAACATGTAAATGTTTTTTTCAAGAAATATTTCTTCATGTATTTGCCAAATTTTCGTCTATTTGTTAGAATCAGTTATTAAATTATAGGAGCTCTCTAGTCATTCTGGATTTATGAGACTGAGATTTGTAAATATTTTCCTTATTTTATGAGTTGCTTTTACACTATTTTGACTATCACCTTTGATGTATAAAAGATTTTCATTTAAATTTATTTTGACAATTTTATACATGGGTATAATGTATTTTCATCCTTCTTCCCTCCCATTACATTTTCTTATATGCCATCCATCTGAGCCCCTTCTTCAAACCTAGTCCCACTTCTCCTTTGATGTCTTTTTTATGACCTACTGAGTATATTTAAGGCTGCTTATATTAGCATGGATGGGAGGGTTATTTACCAAAGCATGTAGCACAACATACCTGTGGCCACACTACTAAAGAAAATGTCTTCCCTCTCCCCCAGAAAATAAAAATAGCTACCAGTAAATCCTCAGAGAGGTAAGGGGGCTTCATGATCCCCACCCCAGTCCATGATGGAATGTGGTGTGCATAAGCACAGCTGCAGTGAGTTCGTGGCTGCAGTGGCCGTCTCATGACACCTGTGGTAGTGTGAATGTACAGTGTCCCCCATATGCTCATGTGCTTGAATATTTAATCTCCAATTGGTAACTATTTAGGAAGCACTCAATGGTCACTTATTTTAGGCATTTTGACAAGTTTTCCCAATCATCAGAACCAATTGCAAAAAGAAGCTTCTCTCACCAAAGCTGAGAACAGCTCTAACCAAGGATCATAATTGTAAATATGTAGAGGGCAGCCTGATGGGCACAACATATGCATGGAGGCAAACAATAGTAGTAGCTTCCTCCATGGGGCCTTTGACCTCCCCAGCCAAGAGCTCCCAAGCAGGAAAAATGCAGCTATCACATACTTGCACCTTATTCTAGAAACTATCTTGGTCTCATTCTTCAGATTGACAAACTGGGGTTTTATTTATTCTCCAATAAGATCAGGTAGAGGTATGTGGAACCAGGTATCCAGAATACCAAAAAGAACTCCAAATATAATATTGTTTTGTAATTGCTTTGCTGGCAGTCTGGATGAATTTAAATCTCTCTCTCTCATTATGCTACTTTTCTTTTGATTTGTAAATCAGTTGCTATAATAATCTTACCCTCTCAGTCATATGTGCAATGGAACTGGCTGCTAGACAGTTACCAAAATTCCTCTTGCACATGTGCCTGCATATGCATCTCTCCTATCACCCATTTTCAGGTGTGCTAACATATTGAGGAGCTGCCACATGCTAAAAGTATATAATTAGCAAGAATGAAAGTTAAAAAAGAAAAATACCACTTATAAATTAACTTATAAACTACAGAGAACTTTTATTGAAATTTTTCCTATTCAAACAAGTTTACTATTTTCATATTTTATATATCAATGGAGATATATACAGCTATTCATTTATTGCATTTCAAATTTCATATCATTGTGGTGCCAATTCACATATATTTTAAATGTTGTAGCTTTAAAAATATACCTGCATGTAAAATTAGAATGTAGACCCTCATTTCACAAAGCCCAAGGTTTAGGCTTCTGTATTTGTAAAAATATATTGGAATATACTCCATGGACATATGCATTGTTGATGTTTGGGTTAAACTACAAAAGAAAAAAAAAACTTACATTCATTTATTTTTATGGAGCTATTTTCCTTAAAATAGACTGGAAAGGAAGATTCTGTTTCTAAAGTTTTCTTAAACATAAGCCAACAGGAGTAAAATAATCAAATATTTTGCAAAAAAATGCACTGTTCCAAAATTTTTAATTAAAATAATACACATTTGATGATGTTTCTCTTTTGCAACTTGAGAAATTAGTCTCCAAGCTAGAAATTTTTCCTGTATACCTACAACTAGAAAGTATTGTTTGAGAAGCCTATAAAAGCTGATAGGTGGGCTGGAGAGATGGCTTAGCGGTTAAGCGCTTGCCTGTGAAGCCTAAGGACCCTGGTTCGAGGCTCAGTTCCCCAGGTCCCACGTTAGCCAGATGCACAAGGGGGCACACGCATCTGGAGTTCGTTTGCAGAGGCTGGAAGCCCTGGCACGCCCATTCTCTCTCTCTCCCTCTACCTGTCTTCTCTCTGTGTCTGTCGCTCTCAAATAAATAAATAAAAATTTTAAAAAAAAAAGCTGATAGGTTATTCAAAATTTTTATATCCTATAATAATTTTCAAACATCTGCCCTCCCTCAGTCTGGGTTCTACAGTAATAACTGTTAGCCTAAGGCCAAATATTTAAACTTTCTTCAACTTCCTTGACTCTTACGTATTCTTGTGCATTTACTTTCATTTATATATATGTAAGATGTGAATATGACTCTTGTTCTTCATGACCTTTGGAACACAGGTGGTATTTATCTATAACTGTTGTTCATTTATGCCAGAAGACACTAACTGAGATGGACATGAGAGGAGCAGCAGACTTGAGCCCAATTTCACTCATTTGTCCAAGAAATATCTATTGAGCCTTTTATTATCTAAGGCTCTATTCCAGGTACTGGAAATATGGCATTATGTCCAACAGGTAAAGTTGAAGCATTGTGAGTTTATGTTTTAGTGAGAGAGACCAACTACTACATATATATATATATATATATATATAGTGTGTGTATGTGTGTAGTGTGTGTGTGTGTGTGTGTGTGTATGTATATATATACATATATAGTATATATAATTTATATATGTATATGCATGCATTCATTTCAAAGGCTTTTGAGTGGTAAGGAGAACTATAATGGAATACAATACTGTTGATGGCTGCTGTGTTTTTAGTGTTTATGCAAATGAGACTGGATGGGAAAGATGACTTATAAGGCCACTGTCACAAGAGGTTATGACAAAAGGAAAGGGCCAGAAAATAGGCTTGGAGGAAGAGACCATATTCTGCTTGTGTTTTATGGATAAAGCCAAAAAGTTGTGCCTCTGAGAATAAAAGAAAGTAGCAAAAGATTATTCTTTACTGAAATGGCAAGGTCTGGGGAAGAAGTTATTTGGAGAAACAAAAACAAAGAGCTCTTACTATAATAACTCTGATAATTCTTTGTATACCTACAGGCTGAATAAATTCCATATTTTCCCATTTATTTGCTTGTTCGTGTGTGCTTGTGTGCTTTTCCTGCCTACCTAGAAGTCCACCTCCTCCTAACATACAGTTAAAAGAGAGCACATAAATGCAAAAGCTTCCCTTTTCCGGGTGTCTTCTGCATAGGGTAGTTCATATTTTAATTTGTCCCTGGCTGGCTTTAATTTCTTCATCCTTAACTGAGAGCCTCAATTTCCCTTAATCTTGAAAAGACATGGCTTCATAGGAAGATTACATTTTTTCTGTATCATGTTCTTTAAGATTGGTTTCAGATTGTCTTAATACTGAATCATCAGCACAAACACTTGGTAATTTTATAGACCCGATTTGGCTATCAAGGTGACTGTGTCTCATCCTTATTTACCTCCTGGTAAAGGTGTATAAATGAACATGTGTGCACGCCCATGCATGTACACACACACACACTTTCTATAAATGAACACATGTGTGCATGCCCATGCACGTAAACACACACACACACACACACACATGCACACACTTGCTTTTCTGTCTCCTTCCTGTCATTATTTGAACCTACATTGGCTCAAGTATTTCTAGCCCAGCAGAGGAGTATATATTTTTAATTTCATGGGAATCAAGACAAGCATTGGAGGAAGGAAAGGGAGGAAAGCATCTATTTTTTACCATGCTGATTCAATTCTCCACCTCACTTACCTGGTACAAACCTGGTTTATAGAAGATGGCTTGTTTTTCATAGGCCTGTCAAGACCATACCTAGAAATTGGAGCAATTTTCTAACCAAGAATAGATGACTTTATCTCGTGCATTACTTTTAGTATTTCATTTCACAGAGTACATAATTGCTTTGGTGATATACTGCAAAATGATTTCATGCAGTGATTAAAATACTTTCACAACTGTTGACTGGGACATAGTGGAAATAGATTTGTTTTTTAAGTATGGTGAACTCTGAAATAAACAGATAACTCTGAAATTTAAGGATTTCTTCCAGGTTTAGACCAGGTTCGCTTGAAATTTAATTTGCAGTAATGTGCCTTGGATTAATGGAGGCCAACCTTACACCTAGCTAATATGTACTCAGGATCCTACATGCAGTAACTTGATGGTGATGTTTCCAACAATACCACCTTACACAAGGAACAGGAAGGGTTATGTTGTTATACAAAAGCATTCACCAGGAGTGAAGAGAATTCCCAGTGGTTAAGTACACACACCGCACAAACCTGAGGGCTTGAACCCATGTGAATTTGAATCTCCATACCCACGTAAACAGCTGTGTGTAGTCATGTGCATGTGTAAGCCCAGTCCAGCCAAGGGATGGGGAAGCTGTTAGGGCGTCACTAGGCTTTAAAAAAAAACACAGTAAGTTCCACATCAGTAGAAGACTTCAGCTCAAATAAGAACAGACAGAAAAGCAATGTAGCTGGATACCCAACATTCTGCTCTGGCCACTGTGGTTGAGTGTATAGGGTACCACAAGGGCACATACATACACACATATACCACACACACACACACACACACACACACACACACATACACACACACACACACACACACACACACACACATACATACAAACATACACACTACAAGCATGCATAGATACAGGCAAAAAGATCATCATATCCTGTCAGTTCTTTAACTCATCATCATAACTTTGGTACCATACCATTATCACCCTAGTTAAGCCCTTTCTGTCTTTAATTCTGGGTGAGGAAAGAGCCTGTACATTGGCCTACCTACATCTCTCCAGATGTACAGTAATTATTTCTTCCATGTCAATCTTACTGATGTACTTATTTTTACTTTGAGGTGTCTGAATGGGAAACATCTAGTGGCATCTTTAACATGCCATTTAAAACACCTCTCTTCTAGTCTCTGTCTCCCTGAGTTCTTCAATCTTCTGTGTATTGCAAATGGTGTACTCACAATCTTCTTAAATCACAAAGAATCTAAAGATCACTGTGGCCCTCTTTCTTACCTCACTCTTACATAAAATGGCCTTTTATTTCCTTTTTGTGTTCCTTCTATCACTTGTCTATATTCAGTTGAAATTCTACCTTTCCTTATTTCTTTTCTAACTTCAGTATTGGCTTTACTGTGCAAATCCATGATTCAAGTATTCTGATAAAAGTGAAGCATTTATTCAGTGACTTTAAACTTCATACGGGCATATATCTGCCCTATGTTCTCTGAAGAAGGCCAGAACTTTTTTATGTGTAGTAGGTTAAATAGATTTCAAAAGTCAAGGGTTGTGTGGCTGATTTGAGACTAGTCAGCTAGTCACCTTTGTTAAAATTAAATTTGACACAGAGTCTAGGCCAAATAGAAAAGGGAAACTTGGAAAGTATAGAAACAGGATTGCTTTACTTACAAAACGTTATCCTCAATGATAAGAATACAAAAGAAAAAAATACTACAACAACATATTCCAAGGATAGAATGAAGTTCTCAGAAAATAAAACAGATTATTTTTAGAAATTAATAAATTAGAAAGTGGAAAACTGAAGATACTTGTGTTATGAATATGAGGAATTGTCTCAAGAAGTATAGTCCAATCAGGCTGGAGAAGTATACTCCAATCATGGCTTAGCAGTTAAGCACTTGCCTGTGAAGCCTAAGAACCCTGGTTCAAGGCTCAAGTCCCCAGGACCCATGTTAGCCAGATGCACAAGGGGGCACATGAGTCTGGAGTTTGTTTGCAATTGCTGGAGGTCCTGGTGCACCCATTCCCTCCCTCCCTCCCTCCCTCTCTCTCTCTCTCTCTCTCTCTCTCTCTCCTTGCCTCTTCTTTCTTGGTCTGTCACTCTCAAATAAATAAATAAAAATGAACAAAAACAATTTTTTTTTAAAAAAAAGAAGTATAGTCAAATCATACTAATAATAAAACAGAGATAGTAAAATATGTGAGAAAAGATATTATTAGACCTCATGATCTAACATCTGTGTCAATGTAATTCCGGAAAGAAAAACATTGACTATATTGTATACAAAAAAAAAAAAAAAAAAACCACTAAGTCTATTTCTTTGAACTGAAGTATACTTGCTTACGCAATCAGGAAACACTGGTGTTTTCATCATAGGAAATGAAAATTTATATACACAGTGGCACATCAGTAGATAATTTCAGGGCTCAAAGGTAAAATAAAAATCCTAACAGAAGCATTGATATTTTATACAAAGAAATGAGCAGCACTGGACACTGGAATACATGGAAGAGTAATCCATGGGTCTCTGTAGTCTCAAGAAACAGTTTCCAACCTAGTATTCTAGATTTACAACATAATTATATGTGAAGAAGCTAGAAGGAACATTTTTGAATATCTGTGAGCTCCAAATTTATTTACTATGCATCCTTTTTTAGGCTATTTTTGCAGAAGAAATACAAGAACTAGAAGAAATTATGGGATTCGAGTAACATAGTCTCTAACGAGAAGACAGAAAATGATTCAGAATGAGGGTGAAGAGTAATTCCCGGATTATAATACCATGAAACAATAGGAAAACCTATTAGGGTTGAATGATAACAATGAAAGACCAAGGCAGTTTCTTGGATCAAAGATTTCAGTGTAACAGGGGAGAAGGAGACGGAAGAGAGAGAGAGAGAGAGAGAGAGAGAGAGAGAGAGAGAGAGAGAGAGGGAGAGGAGAGAGAGAGAGACTGACAAAATATAAGTGAAGTGACAAGAAAAAGAGGAGAGAAAGGGAGTACATGCACCAGAGAGCTAGAGAGAGCATAGAGAAAGGAAGGGAAAGAGGAGGAGGAAGAGAAGACAGAGAGAGAGAGGAGAAGAGAGAAATAGGGCGAATGTACCTGTAGGAGAAGAGCAAAAAAAATAGCAAGTGAGGGCCAGGTAGTGTGTCTTATGGGGAGTCTAGAGAAATAATGAATGCAGGAGAGGTATGAATTAGGGAAAAGTGATCTCTCCTCCCCTTAGCCCCAGAAGATACTCAAATGCCATATCAGGAGGCAATCCCAGAGTACCACTGTTAATGTGGCCAGCGATATGGGTAGGGCATGAGTAGCTCTAAGACTAACAGAACCAAGGGATCAAATGGTAGCAGATATACAAAGATTTTTAAATTCAACAGGTTGATCAGTTTTTAATAAGTGGAAATACGGGGATGCTTTGGATGATTGCCTGATAAATGGTTTCTAGAATGAAACACACTTCTGTGTAATTGATACTTCCCTGACTTAGTCAGAGTATTTCAAACCCTAGGTCAAATCACACTAGTGCAGAAAAAATTGATCTATGGGACCAGGATTAGTACTAATAATGTTCATGAGTTTAAAAACTATTCTCTCTGTTTCATCTTAGAGCAGATTTCTTTTCTTATACTACAAGTTCTCTTACATTTCTTCATGCTAATGTATTTCCTTTGGTTTTAGAGAAATGTATGGAATTACAGTAGGAATTACAGTAGGAATGGCAAAACTGGGTTTAAAGGGAAATTTAGCTAAGCAGTGTTGTTACCAAGAAATAGTGAGAAAAATTATCTAGCATCTATGTTTCATTAAAAAAAAAATATGAAGTAGGGCTGGAGGGATTGGTTAGCAGTTAAGATGCTTGCCTGCAAAGCCTAAAGACCAAGAGTCAGTTCCTCAGGACCCATGTAAGCCTGATGCACAAGGTGGTGCATGTGTCTGGAATGTGTTTGCAATGGCTGGAAGCCGTAGTGCACCCGTTTTCTCTCTCTTTCTCTGTCTCTCTCCCTGTCTTTCTGTATCTCTTTCAAACAAATAAACGAAATTTGTAAGATTTTTTTTTAATATAAAGTGTATTCTGATTTATTTAGGTGCCATTTAATCAACAAACTGTTGCAAAAGAGCAAATGAGTGGGTTCTGTTGATGATAGATATTTGTTGTTGTTGTTGATATGGTCTCACTATGTAAGCAAGGCTCACTTCAAATTCCTGATCCTTCTTCTTAAGCCCTTTCAATTTCTAGCATTATAGATGTGTGCCACCATATATAGCTCTAAATGACAGAAATTCCAACTTAAAGCAGCTGAAGGGTGGAAAAGATTGGCATTAACTATTAAAATTTGGAAATCAAGGGGTGACTATCTGAGGCACATCTGGATCTAGGAATACAAATTATGTTATCATGCTAATTAAAGCTTCTCCCTCCATCCCTCCATCTTCCTCCCTCTCTCTCTCTCTCTCTTTCTCTGTGCCTGTCTGTCTCTGTCTCTCTCCTCTCCTTCTTCCTCTCCCTCTGTCCATCTCCTTCAATCTTTTTTTTCCCCTTTTTATAGATATGCATCTTCTTTGTAGCTAGTTTATGGCTATCAGATGATTCAGACATTCATGAATCAGACTTAGCCACTTCATAGGAATATATTAAAAAGCATCTCTCCTCTATGAATATTAAAAATTTAAGGAACAGGCACTGACATGTTTGGATTGTGTTCCTACTACTTGGAGCAATCATTCCTGGGTAGACAATCACTCTTTCTTGAGTTTCAATGATGGAGCAACCTAGACCACATCAATTTCTATGGCCCAGTACTATCAAAATACATGGAATGGGACTAAAGCAATTTTCTAAAGGAACAGATTTTAGTGCTCTCCCAGTCCTTCATTCATTGTCTCCTTTGATCTGATTGTCATCCTATTATGGCACATTATGAATAACTCTCTGCTTTTATTTCTCATCCAAGTACACTCCAATGGCAATGGAGGCTGCAGTCACGAATGCTTCTACTTTCGAATGTCTACTGACTGGCCTGGGCTAACTGTAAGAGTTTGTGCCAGGTGTCTCTCCATGTAGCTGCTGCTGACTCCTATGAAACATGGTTCTCACAATATAGAAGAGCTTTCAGAATGTGCATGTGTCATCTGGTTTCCAACAGGGTCTGTATTCCAAAAGAATGAGGCAGCAGTTGCCATTTGTCTGAAAGACTAGCACTGAATCTTATGTAATACATATCTACTATATTATACTGGCCACAGCAGTCAAAGGCAGCCATGTTTTATGTGGGGGAGGAATAGCTCCCACTTCTCAGTGGGAGAATGTTAGGTATACCCTGAAGGAAAAATGATGACACCCATTTTACAGACAGGCTGCCACATCTTCTGTGTCTTGGAGACACGAAGCTTCTTTTCTACCTCACAGTTGCAGAGGACTGCTGATGGTTCACCTTATGCCCATTTTCCAATGCCTCCTCACATATTCTCTCCACTCCAAGGTAATGGATGCAAGATCTCATGACTGAAAAGTTGAATTGCATACTACGATGGAAGGTGCACTTAGTCCTAACTTTCAGATGCAGCTTTGGGGGCATTTAATTATTGACTCTTCTAAAATAAAAAAAAAATCGTACAAAGAGATGCTATTTTCATAGTTTACATTTGGGACTATTAATCAGAAATATGATAATGTAAAAAGTATAAAGGATTTTAGATGATCAATATGTCAGTGTTCTTTGTCACAATCACTATCATTTTAGGGGACTCTGTTTAGCCAATTTCTTGGACTTTGTGTGAAGTGAGTAGAAAAGTAGAAAAAAATTATTATAAAATTATCTATAAAAGAAATATTTTTGAATTAGGTAAGGGTCTAAAAAAGAGATGCTAATAATTTGGAGATGAACTCAATAAATTTGATTAAATCATACAACAATTCATTTATAAACAATATGTCATATGGCAGCATTTATGATTCAATGAAGAATGAAAATGAGTAGAAGAAATATGTGACACAATTAAGGAGCTATATTAGAAGGAAAAGGGGCCAAATCAAAACAACCACAAAATCAACTATGTTTAGTAAGCTAGATTACCAAACTAGGAATGGGTAATTTTGTTCCAACTGTTTTATATTTGAATTTATATGATGGCAAATGACACTTGTGTTCTCTGAAGAAAAAAAGAGGCCATTGGTTCTTGATCTCAGTTGGTTATCTTGTAATTGAGCAACCTTTTGGAAACCACACCCTGGCAAGTAGGAAAGTATAATTTTCTCCATTCACTTTATGATGACTGGAAAATTTCCCAAAGACAAGTACAGCTTTCCCTCCTAAACTGAAAAAAAAAAAAAAAAAAAAAGTGGAGGGGATGACTTTAAATGACGATGTATAAAGTCACTGAAGAGAAACTTCTAGCATTTGTTGAAAGTTCAAAACCCAAAGCAATGGGAAGAGAATGAGCTTTCAATCCTGGGAACACTTTTTCATAGGCTGATCCAAGTCCCAAATGATGTGGCATCTGGAAACTACTTCACCTGCTGCTTCACAGACCTTGCCTGTAACCTGAGAAGAATCCACTTGAGTCTGTTCTGAAAGTTTGGGCACTACAGTGTGTATGGGTGGTTCCAGTTCAGGCTCAGAAGCGTGTACTAGACAGCATGACAATGTTTTATAAACCTGAAGGGCTGGACACAAGTGCGGTAGTTTGAACCCACACTGTGGGTACAGCTTTGCACAAAAAAAGAAGTCGTTTTATTTAAAAAGCCAGGAATGTCCTGAGAACAGTGTTTTCCTAACCCAGGACATCCAAGAAGAAAGAGGTTAAGAGCTGTACACAGAATCTAACATAATAGTAGAAATTGTGCAAACTCAACAAATCATAGCATTGTGAAAAGTAATGGTATTTGGATGTATTCCAAAAGTTGTTATTTTCTACTTAAAAAATATGGAGCATATGTTTTGTGTCAAGCATTGACATTTTTGATAAATTGGTAAATGAAGAAAATTTAGGTTTTCTTCAATTTTCTATTTCATTTTTCTGTTGAAAAGTTATGAACAAAATAATACCACATGACCCCTTGGCAAGATACATCCCAGGTCTTTAAGTAGATATATAATTGCTGTGCCCACAGGGTTTTGAATGTGTGCTGCAAATGGCTATGGCTCTGGTGACTAGTGTCCATAAGGGACAGAATTTCTCCTCACAAAGCAAAAGTACTTACATAATTTTGTGATCAATAATACTGCATAATTACAGAAGCCAATTAAGAAACATCTGGGGGGGTCTTGTTAAAATATTATTACCGGGCTGGGGAGATGGCTTAGCAGTTAAGCGCTTGCCTATGAAGCCTAAGGACCCTGGTTAGAGGCTCAATTCCCCAGGACCCAAGTTAGCCAGATGCACAAGGGGGAACACACATCTGGAGTTCATTTGCAGTGGCTGAAGGCCCTAGTGCACCCATTCTCTCCCTTTCTCTCTGCCTCTTTCTGTGTCACTCCCAAATAAATAAATAAAAATAAAAAGTATTATTAAGAATATCAAGATATTGACAAATGTAAAACCAAATATAGATGCCTTATGAGCATCTGAGCATGGTATCTACATGTTCACGAGGCTGGGCCTGGGGTCTCCCATCTTTATGAGCTTGGGCCATATATTCATACTCCTACGGATCCTAAGATTGTGTCTGCTCCTCAGGAAATCTGTAATTGTTTCAGCTCTTTCACTTCTTCTCATAAGCATCAGAAGCTGGTTACTTTCTATTAACCTCCAATGCTAAGAATCTTTTTATTTCTAATTTACTTATTTTTTATGGTGGTGCACATCTTTAATCTCAGCACTTGAGAGACAGAGGTAGGAAGACTACTGTAAGTTCAAGGCCAAGGCCATCCTGAGACTACATAATGAATTCCAGGTCATCCTGGACTAGAGTGAAACAAACAAACAAACAACAACAACAACAAAAATGGTTTACACAGTATGGCCAGGGACATTAGCTGGCGCTAGCTCAACTCTCTCTCTAAGGTGGAAAACAGGGGACTATCAGAGACTGAATTCTACCTGCCTCTTATTTCCAACAAACTCACATTCAACTTTCACTCACGAAAGCCAGGAAAAATTTTATTAAGCCTTTTTTTTTTTCCTAAAACAAAGTTAACATAAAATTATAGGAAAAGAAATACAGAAGGAACCTGAACTTTAGTAACACAGCTGGAACAATCCATAGCAGCGGTAGGAGATTTAATTTTAATTGATTTTCTGTGGTTGTTGGTTGTTTGCTAGTCTCATGGTGATGGAAGCTGTGCATTTTTTCGAAGGGACTGAGAAGCTGCTGAAGTTTTGGTTCTCCATGCAGCAATCCAAAGCTAACTAAGGATCTGGGGATCTTTGCACCATTCCGAGGTCTGAACGGGACGTCCTTTTGAAGGATGTGCAAGGCTCCATCATAAGTATGACAAAACTGACAAGCAAAAAGCTTATGTACTCAGTGAGAGTAGCATGTTTGTCTCCAAGAGACGTTTCATTTTGAAGACATGTGGTACCCCCCTCTTGCTGAAAGCACTGGTTCCCCTACTGAAGCTTGCTAGGGATTACAGTGGGTTTGACTAAATTCAAAGTTTCTTTTATTTTCGTAAGAATTTCATGAAGCCTTCCCACCGAGGGTACCCACACCAGAATTTCCAAGAAGAAATAGAGTTTCTGAATGCAATTATCCCAAATGGAGCAGCATATTGGATGGAATATATGAATTCTGACTGTTGGTACTTTTATACTTTGGATCTCCCAGAAAGTCTGGTAATCAGTCAGCCAGATTAAACCCTGGAAATTCTGATGAGTGAGCTTGACACAGCAGTTATGAACCAGTTCTACATTAAAATTGGTGTTACTGCAAAGGATATCACTCTTGAGAGTGGAATTCATGACCTAATACCAGGTTCTGTCATTGATGCCACACTGTTCAATACTTGTGGGTATTTGATGAATGGAATGAAATCTGATGGAACTTATTGGACAATTCACATTACTCCAGAAACAGAATTTTCTTATGTCAGCTTTGAAAAAAAACTTACGTCAGACCTTCTATGATGACCTGATCAGGAAAGATGTGGACGTCTTCAAGCAGGAAAGTTTGTGACCAACTTGTTTGTTAATCAGAGTTCTAAATGTCGCACAGTGCTTTTTTCACCCCAAAAGACTGAAGGTTTTAAACATCTTGATTGTCAGAGCGCCATGTTCAATGACTACAATTTTGTTTTTTCCAGTTTTTCTAAGAAGCAGCAGCAGCAGAATTAATTAAGAAAGATGAATAAAAAGCTCAAAAAGAGAAGACACATAGAAGGTGGTGGCTGCTTCCTAGATGTTGGCCATGCTGTCCATGACCACCACCTTGTAGTTGCAGAAAGCCCTAGGTGTAGTGACAATGTAATCATTTTGAAGGGTATGCATTACTGTATCAAGGAGTTAAATATCTTGCATGAAATCTGTCTTACAGGTGTTTTTTGCAATAGCAATTAAAGTTTTTCTTCCACAAAAAAAAGGAAAAAAAAAGACAAAAAGAAGTAAAAAATCAAAGCAAAGAAAATGAATTCTAATGAATCCTAGTCTTATTGGAAGAAAGATTTTTTGAACTTGACTAACTCAGGAAACTGGTCTCTACATTTACTGTTCATCCTTTTTTAAATATTTTTTTTATTAATTAATTTTGTACTCAGCAAATACAGCCAAATTGGTACCATTATTAGGTTCATCCATGACCTACCCCCTCCCCTTGGCCCCTCCTTGTTGAGGTATATGGGTCATGCATTCTGGAGTTAGCCCAGTTATGGATAGGATAAATTTCTCTGCATACCATGACCCAACATGTGGCTCTGACATTCTTTCCACCCCCTCTTCTGCAAAATTTCCTTGAGCCATGTTGGGTTCATTTTTGGTCTGCTTCAGTGATGAGGTGTTGGGGGCCCCTGGGTCTCTGGATCTCTGATTTGGTAGGAGTTGATTTTTCTCTGTGTTCATCTCCTTCACCCTTGTGCTGGTACCTGGTTCACCAAGAAAACAGCACCCTTGCTTATTTCACCAATTGTTCCAAGTCCATCCTTTTTTAACTTAATATGTAAGTTTATTAAAATAATTGACTTGCCAGGCATGGTGGCGCATGCCTTTAATCCCAGCACTTGGGAGACAGAGGTGGGAGGATCATTGAGAGTTCAAGGCTACTCTGAGACTACAGAGTTAATTCCAGGTCAGCCTAGACCAAAGTGAGACCCCACCTTGAAAAACCAAAAAATAAATAATCAATAAATAAATAAATAATTTACTTAATGTTAAGAGTCTTAATTCATTACATACCACAAAGACCAGATACTCTAGAAAAGACCCTCACTAATATAACATTTCTCTACTTCCATGTAAGGTTACATTGTACTCAATATTTTTTGCTTTTAAAAAATTGGCATCTTCTCTATCACAAGGCTCAGGGTGCATTGCAGAAGAGGTGGAGGAAGGAATGTAAGAGCCAAAGGAACGGTAGGACACCTTACAATGTGCTCCTCCAGACACAAAATGGCCTGGATATCCATGCCCTTGCAGTACTTGAAACTACCTACACAAGACCATCATAATAGGAGGAAAAGATGATGACATCAAAACAAAAGAGACACTGATTGAGAGGGGAAAACCTACGATGGAAAGTGGAGTTGCAAAGGGAATAGTGGGGGAGAGAGAGAGGGAATTACCATGGGTTATTGCCTATAATTATGGAAGTTGTCAATAAAAAGGTTGGCATCAATGAAGATATCTTTCAGAATATATGAATTTAATTGAACTGATAGGATACATAAAGTTCAATGTGAACAGACTAAATAATGGGATTATTGGTTGTTCAAAGATCAAGTAAGGGGATTTTCAAGAATAAAAGTCTTGATTGCACCAAAGAGCAGCTAATATCTATACTCATAAGCCACTACAAGCAGCTATTCCAGTTTAGCCTTCTACCTCAAATAAGACTCTAATTGCTATAAGCATAATGTTATAGATACTGGTTGATAGGCAAATTTCCACTAGACTGCAAACAGCAAGTTGCTTTATTGAAAGATGCTTTTTTTTTTCCCCAAGAGAATTAAACTCTCTGTTCCAAACATATCCACACAATAACTAGTTTTCACATTATCCGTTGCTTTAAATACATGTATAGGATCAAATTCAGCCCAAATAGTACATAGGCATGGTTGTGTACCAACTTCTCAATTTGGAGGCTCTGAGAAGCAGACTCTGAGACAGAGGTGGTACCTTGAGATTCCATATGTTGGGTAAAAAGGATAGAAATTATGAGTGGGAAGAAGGATGAGTCAAACTGTGACTTAGGCCAAGTGACAATTTTAGCCAACTCCATGGTGTCTCAGGTACTAGAAAACACACTAGAACTATTATCAAATAAATTCAGTGAAAATTATGGCCATCTAAACCCTTACATCCACAGGTCATCTAATGTATATCATATGGAAGGATAAAATGAAGTAATCATCCAAAACACTAACAATTCACTGACACACAAGTGTCACTGGAATACTGAACTATTCTGCTCTCTGTGGCATACTTAGCCATTACTTGGTTAAGCCTAGTACCCTGTAGTTTCCAGGAAAGAGCTAATGGTGTTTGATATGGTCGGCTTCATCTGGGCCCATGACCTTTTTACTATTGGTCATCAAGGAAAAGAACTAAGTACTCAAGAGAAAAAGCTTAAGAGTGATCCCATTTAAAGCTAACTTTGCACACAGATGGATACTTATAAATGATTTTGACCAAACCAAGTGAGATGATCCCTTAGTGATATCCATAAAGAAACATATGTAGGGCTACAGAGATGGTGTAAAGGTTAAGGTGCTGGCCAACAAACCCAGCAGACCCAGATTCAATTCTCCAGGACCCAAATAATTAAGATGCACAAAGTGGCACATGTGTCTGAAGGCCCTGACAGACCATTCTTTCTCTCTCTGCCTCTCTTTGTCTCCCTCTCTCTCTGAGATAAATAAATTTAAAAAATAATGTTGAAAAAGAAACATATTCATATACAAAATTAAATGATGTATCAACAATACCTATTTTTTTAACTTCCAAACTATAACAAAATCATGATGACAAAATGAAGATGTCCAGATTCTAGTGACCATAGCAGGTTAATAAGTCCTATGCTGAGATATGGAAAAAGTAATGCTTGATCATAGTGATGATTATTTTACTTAGAACATGTCTGTTGAGCAGGACTCAGAATAACTTTAAGTCTCACCCACTTAAACTGTACAGACTTTAAGCTTCAAGCTGCTTGAGAATTCAGATGATCATACTTTCCTTCAAAGTAACTTTCTTTGACATTAAGTGTTTTATCTGTAAATAGAGAAAAGGAAAGATTATATTTATCATTAGAAGTGATTCCATTGTTTATAAAGTAAAAACAATTAATTTTAGGGCTTTCAGCTCTAACAATCCTTCCGCAGGAAACCCAGGATAGAAATGTGACTGATGTCACCACAGTATTGTGGCCCAGGAAAAAAATTGGAAATGTGATGCAAGTTATATTTTTTTCAACCTACAAAATGCAAGAAATAAGTAAAAATAGAGGGGTCCCAATAGATTACAAGATGTCCAAGGTGTATGGCAGTACATTATAATATATATGTTTTATTCTGATCATTATTGCAAAAATGGAAACAAAGTTTAGACACTGAGAAAAAACTAAATAGACATTAAATATTTTTATGTTTTAGTGGTGCAAGCTAAAATCCTTATGAAAAAGGAAATATATTCATAAATCTGCTTCAAAATAATTTTGGGAAAGGAATAGGTATTGTGACACATAAAACATGCTTGCTTATAAATTAATCATTGTTGATTCTGAGTAGTAAGTAAATAAAGTGTCATTATACTTTCTTTACTTTTACATTTATTTAAAATTTTCCTTAATAGAAAGCTAAAAATAAAATAAATTAACAAGGGCTGGAGAGATGGCTTAGCAGTTAAGTGCTTGCCTGTGAAGCCTAAGGATACCGGTTCGAGGCTTGATTCCCAGGACCCACGTTAGCCAGATGCACAAGGGGGCACATGTGTCTGGTGTTCGTTTGCAGTGGCTGGAGGCCCTGGTGCACCCATTCATATTTCTCTCTTTCTCTTTCTATCTGCCTCCTTCTCTCTCTGTCACTTTCAAATAAGTAAATAAAAATATACAAAAAATAAAAATAAAAATAAATAAATTAACAAAATATGTTTCCTACATAAAAGTGAAATTATTGAAATTTTTATGTACTGGAAGATGCTCTCTTTTGGATACAAGGTCTTCCTAAGTAGCCCTGGTTGGTGAGGTCCTCACTACAGCTTGCAGCAACCCCCTACCTCAGGAAGAGAATTATCAATTAGTTAATGAGATGAGCCCAGGCATATGTCACCATGCCTGGTGACTATCTTAAAATCTTGAATCATAGGTATGAGGAGACCATAATTCCCTGTGGACATACCTCTATAATATTATAACATGGGAAAGATAACTCCCAAATGAGACCCTAATAATGCACTGAAAAATACAATATCCCTTCAATATTTAGTCCTCTTTCTTGTTTCTCAGCAGACCTCCAGTATCTCTCCTTAAAAGTGCTAGACAGAGTCACTCAGGAAAGGATTGATCATAAGACACAGTTCTGCCCAATGAAAATTATGTAAAAGATATTGAGAGAGGATTTTAATAAAGGACCAACTCATTGTGTCATATCTTGTATCATTTTCCTGTGTGAACTATAGTGTGATGCCCAGGGCTATAACAGTCATGCTGCAACCAAGGAGAAAAAAATCCACAGATCACAGGCATCACTGCAGGAGGGACATCTGGTCAGACCAGACCATCCATGAGTGGCCTTTACCCTAGTTCTCAGGACATGTAGGAAACAGATGCACATCTTGTTAAGTTGAGATTTCTGGAATAAACCCAAGGCAATTCCCAAGTGAAGTAAGAGTAAATAATGTGTCCGAAACATGGTGTGTGTGTGTGTGTGTGTGTGTGTGTGTGTGTGCTTTTAAATTCTTAGTGATGATTTTAAGTTAAAAAGAATAAATTAATAATGTTTAATCATTTCTCACTCTGTCTGCCTTCACTTACAAAGTCCTCAGACAGATGGGTGGGTATCACAGGGGTTTCTCTAGCAGCCGAAGTTGCAGTTAGAGCTGTATAAAAAGGGAAAAGGGAAGCCAGCTGGGCAGTGCATTGGCATCTCCCCTCCTTCTGCTTCCTGATCTGCCCACCCACAACCACAACCTGTCACTGTCACAGGGCTTTCGCTGTTGTGATAGGCTGTCTATTGAATCATGAGCCAAAATAAACCCGTCCTCCCTTAATTAGAGTCTTATCAGGTATTTGGTCACAACAACAAAATTAACTAATGTAAGAAGGAAGATAATACATCATGGTAGAGACTGCACCAGTGCAAGAAGCTACATGGCAGTGGGAGGGAGTGGTCTACGACACCTCAACTCACGTCTTTATGGAAGAGGAAGTCGATATAAGACAGGAAGCAGAAGCAGTCTATAAACCTCAAGACCCACCCCCCAGTAGCCCATTTCTTCTAGCAATGTTCCACCTCCTGAAGGTTCTACAAACTCCCAAAATAGCGCCACAAGTTGGAGATCCAATATTCAAACACAAGAGTCAATGGGGGGCATTTTACATTCAAACTGTAAGAGGAAGGAACATTGTTTTTTGGCTAAGAGAGTCAGGAGTTCTATTCAGGGATGCTTGGCTCCATGAAGTGGGTAAGAAAATGATGGTGATATGATAACCTGGCAGAAAACAACTGTGCACCTTTTTATACCCAGGAAATCGATAAAAGGGGAATATAGGCAGGAGCCATGACAACCTATAGCTTCCAAGTGCACACCCCCAATGACCTACTTCCTCCTACCTTTCACCAGCTCCCAATAATATCATTCTGTTAAGAATCCAGCAAAGGATTAATTTTCATTGGATTAGCATCTTAATGATCTCAGATATACCAATTAAGATATTTTACTAATATTTTAGATATCTGGTGGGCATTATTTATTTATTTTTATTATTAACAACTTCCATGATTGTCAATAATATCTGATGGTAATTCCCGCCCTCCTCCCACTTTCCCCTTTGAAACTCCATTCTCCATCATATCCCCTCCTCTTCTATATCAGTGTCGCATTTATTTTGATGTCATGATCTTTTCCTCCTATTAGGATGGTCTTGTGTAGGTAGTGTCATGCACTGTGAGGTCATAGATATCCAGGCCATTTTGTGTTTGGAGGAGTACCTTGTAAGGAGTCCTACCCTTCCTTTGGCTCTTACATTCTTTCTGCTACCTCTTTGGCAATGGAACCTGAGCCTTGGAAGGTGTGATAGAGATTTTGCAATGCTGAGCACTCCTGTCACTTCTTCCCAGTACCACAATGCATTCTGAGTCATCCCAAGGTCACTTCCATCTAAAAGGAGAATGTTCTCTACTAAAAGTGAGAGTAGCATTAATATATAGGTATGAACATTAAGAAAAGTGCTTACTGGGCAGTTTGATGAGCACACTATATGCATTTAGCAAGACAGCAGCAGACATTATACCCTTAGGGCTCATGACTACCCCTGTTTTAGGTTTTCTGTATCAGGGATGCATTTCCTCCCATGGAGCAGGTCTCCAGTCAAATTAGAGGGCAGTTGGTTTCCACCATGACAGACGTGCCACTATTGCACCTGTTGGCTCATTTGGCCTAGCTGGCAAAATATAAGGCTTGCAGTGTCAACTGTTGAGTATCTTCACTGGTGATTTCTCTCTCTCCCATTGAAGTGCATGCAGAATGGCTTCTTCCAGCTTCCTGTCAGCTGGTCTACGTGGAGGAGGTTATCATCTCAGCTCCAGCAGGATTTTTCACTGGTCTTGCAGCCCCAGTATGTGGAGTCTTTAGCAATAGGATCTTGCCATCTATTCCTGGTAGGAAACCAAGGGCCTCAGCAATGGCCTGTGATTTTTTGGGAGCATCTAGAACCTCCCTGGCCAACAATTCACTGGAAGGTATCCCATCTCTGGCACTGAAAATTTTCTAGTAACAATCTATGGCTCCTGAGTGTTCCATTGTCCAAAAAAATAGGTTTCCATATGATTTATTTATATCCTCTTAGATTTTGATTAGTCCTTCCTCCATCTTTCCTTTACTAAATCTCTTCCTGTGACCTCACTTGGGCCTTTTCATCCCCATTAGTCTATTCTTCTACTTTCATATACAATGCCATCCTATTTAGTACCCCCTTACTAATTCAATCAAATTGACAATCAAAATTAATCATTACAGCCTCTTCTACCATCAATGTTCTATGTGCTTATAACTAAATTTAGGGTTGATTTATAAAGACTATACTACCCCAACCTTCTATATGTACTGGAAGAAAGAATATATGTGAAATAAACGTCTAACATGAGAAACTCATGCTTTCATTGAAAGGAAAACATACATATGTAGTGATTTAAATTAAAATGCATTGTAACATCTTGTTATGCACCTTATAAATTTGAAACAAAATCAGAATAATATAGCCACAAAGCTAGTTCATAATCTACCCTCATGCAAATTAGAAAATCATATCCTTCCCACAGAGTATCTTAATATGATTATGTATGTGCATAACAAACATACATATACAAATAAGTATGCAGGTATCACATAAAATATGTAATGTTAATACATTCCCGAGAGGCACCATGTGTATAACTTGTACACCAGGTCAACCTGGAACAAAGGAAAAATCAGCATAGACTAAAGTAGTCAGGAATGTCATGTATGGAAAAGTCTTTGATGGACACACTTGATTTATTAGGCAAAATAGGAAAAGAGTCAAATTTTGTGTTTGTTACAGACATTAGTTTCTCATTATTTGAAGAAAAGGTATCTAACCTCAGAAAAATTTAAGCTACATCTTGACAATTAATCTTCATATCTTTTCAGGTCTCAAAATGCAAATGACATCATTATATTACCATTAGAAACATAGGATGTGTACTCGTCATGTTGGTAAGGAACTCACTGCAGAGCAGCAGTAAGCTAAATCTCATAAAACTTTTGGTCATTGACGAATGACAAATTTTTAAGGGAGCAACTAAACATGTAAAGAAAGCACAGTGGGACTCTGCTTCACAGGATGCTCTACATGCAGCTGTGAATCTAGGCACTGCTCCAAGAGTTATGCAGGGCCCTAGCAGAGATGTTTGTAAAAGGGTTTTATATGCAAAACACCTGAAAATTGCTGATACGCCTCCTGAAAAAGTCATGAGCAAGCAGAGGAACTTGATTTAATAACTCTTTTTCAATAATGTTCTCAGTTAAGTGCACTGAAGAAGGTTCTTACAAATATTTCTGTGGCACTTTTTTCAGATTTGATCTTTTTCAGGATTGATCCCATTTGGGATAAGTTCAGGTGGAAATTCATTTATAGATAGTTGATGTCATTTTGATATGGCATTCAATTCCTGATTTTTTAAAAAATATTTTATTTATTTAATTTACAACCAGAGACATAGAAGAGGAGCAGAGAGAAAGAATACATGAGGGCTGGGCCTCCACCCACTACAAATGAACTCCAGATGCATGTGCCACTTTGTGAATCTGGGTAATTGATCTCTGGTCATAAGCCTTTTCAGACAATCACCTCAATCACTAAGCCATCTCTCTCCATCCTCTGATTTTGTTTTTTTGTGAAGCAAAGTTAGAATTTCTTAAGGAAAAAATAAATGAAGGTGGGAAGATAGCCCAACATTTCAAAGTACTTGCTTGCAAATCCTGCTAGCCTAGGTCCAATTTTCCAACACTCACATAAAGCTGGATGCAAAGTTTCACATGCATCTGTGATCCCAGTACATGTACAATTATGGGGTGTGGATCTAGGAGACTCCAAAGCACTTGGGCCAGCTAGTCAGATGTTTGTGTGCAGTCTTTTACCTCATTTTTACAACGAGATACTCTATTTCAATGAAGATAGAGCACAGACACTTTGAAGTTGGCCTTTACAGCTTATAACACATACACACACACATAATTAAAAATAAAAGGAAACCAGTTTAGTATAAATTTAAGCACAATATTAAAGGGACAGACTAGGCAAAATGAATTAATTAAAACAGAGTCACCTTGTTTTCTGTTTAAAACAAAAGAATTATCAGCATACTTCAGTCTTTTCGACCCTGAACAGAGCCAAGAGTTTATCAAGTTTTATAATTTCACAAAATGATTCATATTTGAGCCAATAAAGCACTGTACTGAGAGATTAACCTTTTAAAGAAAGACATATAATTATCTTGATTCATGTGTATTTTCCTACAGGGCAGTGTTTACCATTCTTTCTAAGACTACTAACACATTAAAAATGATTATAATTAGAAAGAACCCTGTGTAAACGAGGCTGTTATTGCAGGAGGCCAAATACCTGCAGGTGTTCACACACTGTGGGCTTTGACTGTTCTCCATAGCTGAGGGACCCAGGATTTTGACCATCCATCAAGGGCCAAGGAGGAACTCTCATGGCTAGTGTTTTTAACTTAGAGGCAAAAAAGAGCCAGAATATGGGGTTCTCATTGTTTCTCCTTTCATCCTATATCCCAGAAATGGCTTTAGCAACTTCTCAAGCAGGAAAAATTCTAAATATAATATAAACATATTATTTAGATGTGTGTGTGTGTGTGTGTGTGTGTGTGTGTGTGTGTGTTTTATTTTTAGGGAAGAAGATATTTTATTTCTACTTTTCTTTCTTTGAAGTAAGGTTTCACGCTAGCTCAGGCTGACCTGGAATTCACTATGTAGTCTCAGGGTGGCCCCGAGCTCACGGTGATCCTCCTACCTCTGCCTCCCAAGTGCTAGGATTAAAGGCATGTGCCACTTAAGGGTCCAGAGGCTAAGAGTCATCATGTTGTAGAAAAGCATGGAAGGTGCAAGAGCCAGCATATCATCACTTCATCAGGGACTAAGCGGAGCTGAGCAACTGAATGCTCAATGTTCAGCTATCTCTCTCTTTTTCATACAATTCAGGAACCCATCCTATGGGATGGTGCTTTCCAGTTAGGGTCCTTTCACCCAAACTAATCTAACCTAGAAAATACTTAATAAATAAGAGCACAGATTTCTTTCCACGATGATTCTAAATCCTGGCAAAATGACAACCAGAAAGAAACCATCACAGTCCAATTGTCAACTTGACATTTGAATATAGCACTTTTATTTTTTTAAGATGTTTCTTTATTAGAGACACAGAGAGAGAGAAACACGTTGTAAGTAGTCCTACCCTTCCTTTGGCTTTTACATTCTTTCTGCCACTTCTTCTGCAATGGACCCTGAGCCATGGGAGATGTGATTGAAATATTTCAGTGCTGAGCACTTCTCTGTCACTTCTTCTCAGCACCATGATGCCTTCTGAGTCATCCCCAGACAAAATGGTCTGGATATTCATGACCTCACAGTGCCTGACACTACCTACACAATACCATCATAATAGGAAGAAAAGATCATGACATCAAAATAAAAGAAACACTGATTGAGTGGAGGAGGGGATATAATGGAGAATGGAGTTTCAAAGGGGAAGGTGGGGGGAGGGAGGGCCTTACCATGGGATATTGTTTACAATTACGGAACATTTCAATAAAAAAAGAGACACAGAGAGAGATAGAGGGAGAATAGGTGTCCCAGGGCCTCTAGCCACTGCAAAGGAACTCCAGATGCATATGCCACCATGTGCATGTGGCTTACATAGGACCTGGAAAATCAAACCTGGGTCCTTAGGCTTTGCAAGCATGTGCCTAAAGAGCTAAACCATCTCTCTAGCCCATGTAACAGTTTTAAGCCACAGCCTTCCAACCCGTGTTCCCACAGACTCATGGCAATCTCATAATGAAAAATGTATTCTGTCCAATTTCACTAGTACTTAATATCCTATGCCTGATATTAAGTGAAAGTTTTATACAACAATGTCTATCCTGCAACATCTAGTAGTCTCCAAATTACCTTCCTTCCAAATTAGTTTTTACCACATAGTCTCCAAGTCTTAACAAACCTTGGGATCTAACCAGCAAAAACATTGATTTTAGAATGTCCTTCCACTATGGACTTTAAAACCTCAGAGAGTCAAAAACTGGAAAAACTACTCTGTTCTGGGAGAATGCTTTCATTTCCCATGACAATTCAGCTTTAAGAAGAATAAAAATAAATAAAAGAATGCAGTAGAAAATAACATATTGTATTGTTTACGCATTTATTAGGAGAGGAGGTGGAATTTCCATGGGACAGAGACTCACATACACTGAACCTTGTTAGGAAGCTTGATATGTAACCTTGGAACTTACGTATAACTGGGGATAAGAATAGGCAAAAGGTTCTGGTAGGTTTTTAATTGAAGTCATTTTTTTTTAATTTTTATTTATTTATTTATTTGAGAGTGACAGACACAGAGAGAAAGACAGATAGAGGGAGAGAGAGAGAATGGGCGCGCCAGGGCTTCCAGCCTCTGCAAACGAACTCCAGACGCATGCGCCTCCTTGTGCATCTGGCTCACGTGGGACCTGGGAACCAAGCCCCAACCGGTGTCCTTAGGCTTCACAGGCAAGCGCTTAACCGCTAAGCCATCTCTCCAGCCCTAATTGAAGTCATTTTGCAAAGAAAAAAGTAGGAAACATTTTGGGAAAGTTAACCTGAGATATACTTGAAAGTATATTATAAAGGTACATTACTTTTCTTCATTTCAGCAAGTGGTTCTGTATAAAAATATGAGTAGTGTACTATTACTTTAACTATTATCAGTGAACAAGAGTTCCAGGATAGAAATTTTCCAGATAACTATAACCTACTTCATAATGATCTGATTCTAATTTTCTGCTTTATTATTTAACTCAATTTTCTAATGTATACTAAAACAAAATATGCTTCCCTATGAAAAAATAAAACTATGTAACAAAATAAAAGGAATCAGTAAAATACATTAAAATTTTGTGAAATACTATGTCATATCAATGTTTTATAACCCACTTTTTATGTTCAACTTTAAATGATGGACATTGAAAGAATGAGATTTTTTTTTAAATGCTGCTCTAACTCATTCCAATTGTCACATAACATATAAATTACAAATGATTTTTTATTGTAATCAACATATATATAAAAATAAATACACACATGATTTTTGCACATGCCTGCATGTACTCCTGTAAATTACAACTTGGATTCTAGAAATATGCTCTCTGTAGAAAAATACGTGCCTATGTAACACTAATACATGTCAAAGAATCTTCCCAATAGGTTCTGTCAAACATGACTGAAATTGTATTCATCCAACATTGACACCATCCCATTGTTTCTTATTTTGACTTAATAATTAGCCAGTCAGCCTTCTTGTCACTATAACAAAGTAGTTGGCATGAACAATTTAAAAGAGAGCTTTTTTTTTGCATTTTTCTTATTGACAACTTCCATACTTGCAGACAATAAACCATAATAAATCTCTCCCTCCACCACCTTCCTCTACACAAATCCACTCTCCATCATATCCCCTCCCTCTCTCCATTAGTCTCTCTCTTATTTTGATATCATTATCTTTTCCTCCTATGATGAGGGTCTTGTGAAAATAGTGCTAGGCACTGCAAGGTCATGGATATCGAGGTCAGTTTCCAGGCAATTGCATTATAAGCAGTTTCACCCCTCCTTTGGTTCTTACATGCTTTCTGCCACCTCTTCCACAATGGACCTTGAGCTTTGGAGAGCATGAGAGAGATGTCTCAGTACTCCTCTGTAACTTCTTTTCAGCACTATGGTGCCATTTGGATCATCCCAGTGGTCACTATCATCTGAAAAGAGAAGCTTCTCTAAACAAAATAAGGGTAGTGTTAATATGTGGGTATGAACATTAGGTTAAGTGCTTATAGGGAATTTTAATGAGTGTAATATATGCATTAAGTCAGACAAGAGTAGGCGTTACACTGCCAATACTCATGACCTCCCACAGCATGTGCTTTTAATTAGATTTTCACTACCAAGCATGTATCCCCTCCCACAGAATGGGCCTCCAGTTGGTTTGCCCCATGACAGACATGCCACTATTGCAACTGCTTGGTCTTTTGGCCTAGTTGGCCAAACTTGAGGCTTGCAATGTCAACTGTTTCCACCACTGATGACTTCTTCCTCCCATAGGGCTGCATGCAATGCAACTTTTTCCAGCTTTCTGTCAGCTGGTGTACAGGGAGGAGGTTTTCAGCTCAGCCTCAGCTTTATTTCTCAGTGAACTTGCAGCCCATAATGAGGAGTCTTCAGCAATATGATCTTAACATCTATTTCTGGTCGGAAACCAAGAGTCTTGGTAATGGCCCATAATGTTTGTGTGGCATCACGAACCTCACTGGCCAACAACTCACTGGAAGGTATCCCATCCCTGGCACCGAAATTTTTCTGGGTGTGCCATTATCCATGAAAGTAAAATTTTATATGGCATATTCACGATATCTTGAATTTTTATTAACCCTCCTCCAAAGCTTCTTTTGCTCAATTTATTCCCCTGACTTCAATTTGGAATGGCCTAAGTGAAGGAAAGTTTGTTTGGCTTATGATTTCAGATATTTCAGTCTATTGGCTAGATTCACTGTGTGTAGGTGCTTGACAAGACAGAAATTTCAGAGGCAGTGCATGGTAGAACATAGCTGTTCACTTCATGGCAACCAGGAAGCAAAGAGAAGATAGTGGATAGGACCAAAGTTTCTTTCAAGGGAATGTCCTGAGCGATACACTCTTCAAGTAGACTTCACTTTTCACAGCTCTATCATCTCCCAACAAAGTACACAAATTTGCATTCTCCATTTGGTTAAACCATTGCTTTAGGTCAGAGCTTTTTACAGACACATTCAGAATTGTATTTGGTAATCATATACATGTCTGTCATTGCAGTCAAGCAGTCAAGTTGATAGTCAAAACCAACCATCACACTAACTAGGGGAATACCATTCTTATACTCATCACAGTAATTTTATTTCTTCTTTCCAAAAATTCAGTTGGTATGCATACCTCCTTTTAATTCATTAGAAAAGACCTTCACACTTTATTGATGGTAACCCTTTGTCTGTCATGTTTGCCAAATTTTTCAGCCTATAATCTATTTTACTCTTATAAATTTATTATATAGTAATACCTACAGATATTCTCTATTTTCCTGATTTTTAATGACCTGCTAAAGGTGGATCTTCACAGTTAACTCATTTTAGAATCATCATGGAAACATTCCTCTAGATGCATAGGGGGGCATTTCCAGAAAGATTTAGTGGAGCAAGAAAGACCCACCCTGAATGTAGGTGGTACCAGCCCATTAGCTGGGGTCCTGGACTAAATAAAAAAGAAAAAAAAAAAAACTGGGCTGCGGACATAATAGAGTGGTTAAAGGAGCTTGCTTGGAAAAACCTGACAGCCTAGGTTTGATTCCCCAGTACCCACATGAAACCAAACACAGGGGCTGAAGAGATGACTCAGTGATTAGAGCACTTGTCTAAAGGATCTAGGTTCAACTTACCAGAACCCACATAAGATAACACATGCACACAAGATGGCACATGTGCTGCAGTTCATTTGCAGTGGCTAAGACTCTGGCAGGCCAATTCTTTTTTTCTTTCTTTATTTCTTGTAAAAAAATACAACACATACAACAAAGTAGGACATAAGTCTGGAGTTCTTTTGCAGTGGGAGGAGAATTTGGAGTGAATATTTTTTCTCTTCTCTCTGTGTCTCAGTAATAAGTAAATAAATAAATAAATAAATAACCAGGTTGAGCAATGGCATTCATCACTCTCGCTATGTGACTACAGATGCAAGGGGAGTAGCTGCCCAGGGCTCCTCCCACCTTACTTCCCTGCCACGATGACCTATACCTTCAAGTGTGAGGCAAAGTAGACCCTTCCTGTCGTGCGTTGTTTTCATTACATATTTTGTCAAAGGAACAAAAAAGTGGCTAATACACAGATAATTTTCTGCCAAGTCTGAAGGTCAGAAAAATATTGGATATTTAATATAATGTGCGTTAAAGTAATAAAAGCACAAAATAACTTGAAAAATTGAACTGTTTTTTATTAATTTACATAGAAATGGAAGATAAATCATTTTTCCAAATGGTTTGTCAAGTACTAACACCATATAAAGACAAACTTAACGGCTGGAGAGATGACTTAGCGGTTAAGCGCTTGCCTGTGAAGCCTAAGGACCCCAGTTCGAGGATCGATTCCCCAGGATCCAAGTTAGTCAGATGCACAAGAGGGCACATGCATCTGAAGTTTGTTTGCAGTGGCTGGAAGCCCTGGGGCATCCATTCTCTCTTTCTCTCTGCCTGTTTCTCTCTCTGTCGCTCTTCAATAAATAAGAATAAACAAAAAAAAGTTAAAAAAAAATAAAGACAAACTTTTTTTCTCTGATTTGAAAAGCCTAAAGCCTGCTTACCATATTTTATGTGTCATATATTTCATAAATTATGCTTTATATGTATATATATATATATATATATATATATATTTGTGTGGGTGTGTGTGTGTATGTATTTAGTTCAACATTAATGTATTTAAATTTCATTAAAATTCAAATTTTACATAAGGATTTAGGTTCATTTATTTAACAAAAATCCATATTGCTTTTTGTAGAAACATGAAAGCTATTTTGTTAAGTATTTTTTATGATTAGCATATTAATTATAACATGATACATAATATTTCATGATTAGATGTATAAAAATGTACTGTACACTGTTTGCAGTGAGTTTCAGAAGGATCTCTTGATCTATTTATGTCAAAGAGTATGCCACTCAAAATAACCTTACAGTTTTGTCTCCAACACTTTAAAAAAAAATTGCCTGGTATATTTTTTCCTCTCTAATGTTAATATCACTAAACTCTGAACTTGCTTTATTAAAATTGGGTATGCTATTCTTTTGGGAAAGAGATGGGTATGTGATTCCATTTTGCGAAATACATTGATTAATAAATGAGGATACACATGAGGTTCTCAATTTTACTAATGACCTATTTTGAGCAGTTCCATTTTCTGCCCTACAGTTTCTAATTATTTTTGCATTTTTCATTAACAGAAACTGCCTTTTTCTCCAAATCTACTGTCACATTGAAAATATGTTAAAGAGGTTCAATTTTTCTTTAAATATTGTGACCAAGTTGTTTAAAATCTGTGAATGATAATTCTAGGATTTGTGGGTCAAGAAGCTGGTCAATGGATAAAGTGCTTGCCATGCAAGCTTAAGGACCTGAATTTGAATCCCCAGAACCCATGTTAAACTGGAGTAGACTTCTACAATCCCAATATTCCTGCAGTGAAATGGGAAACAGAAACAGGAGAGGTTGTTGGAAGCTAGCTGGCCATCTAGCCTGGTAATTGGAGTGATAAACAAGAGACCCTGATGTAAATGTGATAGATTGACATCTAAATGTTGTCCTCTGACATCCACACATGTGCCATGGCATGCATGCTCATATACTCACTCACAAACACATACCAAAAAGAAATGCTAGTAATTAGATGGTTCTTTTTTTTGGGGGGGGGGAATGGGGTATATTTCTAGGTAGAGTCCAGACTGACCTGGAATTCACTGTGTAGCCTCTGAGTGGCCTTGAACCCACAGAGATCCTCCTACCTCTGCCTCCCTAGGGCTGGGGTTAAAGGCGTGCGCCACCATACCCAGCCTTTATTTTTATTTGGGGGGGGAGGGAGAGGACAAAGAGAGAGAGAGAGAGAGAGAGAGAGAAGAGAGAGAGAGAGAGGGTGCCAGGTTCTCTAGCCACTGGAAAAAAACTCTAGACACATGAACCACCTTGTGTATTTGGCTTACATGGGTCCTGGGGAATCAAACCTGTATCCTTTGGCTTTGCAGGAAAGCACCTTAAAGTTTAAGCCATCTCTCCAGCCCTAATTAGACTATTTCTAATGTCCATTGTCTGTGCTGGTTTTGGTTCATATCACCTTGTTTTCTTGTGGGTCTGGTTCTCCCCAGTAGCTTGCTGATTGTTGCTCTTGAACCATTATGTGTGCAGCATCTGTGGTACCAAGATTTGCAATTTGTTAATGTGTATGTTAAGTATGAGTGTGCACATGTGTATGATATGTGTTCATGTGTATGAGTACAGACTATTATGTGTCAAGATGTGTGTTCAAAGGCCAACTTGGGTTTGGTCCTTAGCTTAAATCTTTTTTTTTTTTTTTTTTTTTTTTTTAATTTTTATTAACATTTTCCATGATTATAAAATATATCCCATGGTAATTCCCTCCCTCCCCACCCCCACACTTTCCCGTTTGAAATTCCATTCTCAATCATATTACCTCCCCATTACAATCATTGTAATTACATATATACAATATCAACCTATTAAGTATCCTCCTCCCTTCCTTTCTCCACCCTTTATGTCTCCTTTTCAACTTACTGGCCTCTGCTACTAAGTATTTTCATTCTCACACAGAAGCCCAGTCATCTGTAGCTAGGATCCCCATATGAGGGAGAACATGTGGCGCTTGGCTTTCTGGGCCTGGGTTACCTGACTTAGTATAATACTTTCCAGGTCCATCCATTTTTCTGCAAATTTCATAACTTCATTTTTCTTTACCGCTGAGTAGAACTCCATTGTATAAATGTACCACATCTTCATTATCCACTCATCTGTTGAGGGACATCTAGGCTGGTTCCATTTCCCAGCTATTATAAATTGAGCAGCAATAAACATGGTTGAGCATGTACTTCTAAGGAAATGAGATGAGTCCTTTGGATATATGCCTAGGAGTGCTATAGCTGGGTCATATGGTAGATCAATCTCTAGCTGCTTTAGGAACCTCCACACTGTTTTCCACAATGGCTGGACCAGATTGCATTCCCACCAGCAGTGCAGAAGGGTTCCTTTTTTTCCACATCCCCGCCAACATTTATGATCATTTGTTTTCATGATGGTGGCCAATCTGACAGGAGTGAGATGGAATCTCAATGTAGTTTTAATCTGCATTTCCCTGATGACTAGTGACGTAGAACATTTTTTTAGGTGCTTATATGCCATTCGTATTTCTTCCTTTGAGAACTCTCTGTTTAGCTCCTTAGCCCATTTTTTGATTGGCCTGTTTGATTCCTTATTAGTTAACTTTTTGAGTTCTTTGTATATCCTAGATATTAATCCTTTATCCGATATATAGCTGGCGAAGATTTTTTCCCATTCTGTAGGTTGCCTCTTTGCTTTTTTCACTGTGTCCTTTGCGGTGCAAAATCTTTGTAATTTCATTAGGTCCCAGTGGTTAATCTGTGGTTTTATTGCCTGAGCAATTGGGGTTGTATTTAGAAAGTCTTTGCCAAGACCAATATGTTGGAGGGTTTCCCCTACTTTTTCCTCTAGCAGTTTCAAAGTTTCCGGTCTGATGTTAAGGTCTTTAATCCATTTGGACTTAATTCTTGTGCATGGCGAGAGAGAAGAATCTATTTTCATCCTTCTGCAGATATTTATCCAGTTTTCAAAACACCATTTGCTGAAGAGGCTGTCTTTTCTCCAATGAGTATTTTTGGCATTTTTATCGAATATCAGGTAGCTATAGCTACTTGGGCTTACATCTGGGTCCTCTATTCTGTTCCACTGATCTACATGTCTGTTTTTGTGCCAGTACCATGCTGTTTTTGTTACTATGGCTCTGTAGTATAGGTTAAAATCAGGTATGGTGATACCACCAGCCTCTTTTTTGTTGCTCAGTATTATTTTAGATATTCGAGGTTTTTTATGATTCCAAATGAATTTTTGGATTGTTTTTTCTATTTCCATGAAGAAAGCCTTTGGAATTTTGATAGGGATTGCATTAAATGTGTAGATTGCTTTAGGTAAGATTGCCATTTTCACGATATTGATTCTTCCAAGCCAGGAACAAGGGATGTTTCTCCACTTTGTAGTGTCTTCTGCAATTTCTCGCTTGAGTGTCTTAAAGTTCTCATTGTATAGATTCTTTACTTCCTTAGTTAGGTTTATTCCAAGGTATTTTATTTTTTTTGATGCAATTGTGAATGGGAGTGATTCTCTGATTTCATCCTCTGTGTGTTTGTTGTTAGCATATATGAAGGCTACTGATTTCTGTGTATTTATTTTGTATCCTGCTACATTGCTGTAGGTTTTGATTAGCTCTAACAGCTTGCTAGTAGAGTCTTTAGGGTCCTTTATGTATAGAATCATGTCATCTGCAAATAGTGATAACTTGATTTCTTCCTTTCCAATTTGTATCCCTTTTATGTGTGTCTCTTGCCTTATTGCTATGGCTAAGACTTCCAAAACTATATTAAATAGAAGTGGAGACAGTGGACACCCTTGTCTTGTTCCTGATTTTAGTGGAAAAGCTTCCAGTTTTTCCCCATTTAGTAATATGTTGGCTGTAGGCTTGTCATAAATAGCCTTTATTATATTGAAATATGTTCCTTCTATTCCCAGTCTCTGTAGGACTTTTATCATGAAGGGATGTTGGATTTTGTCAAATGCTTTCTCTGCATCTAATGAGATGATCATGTGGTTTTTGTCCTTCAACCCATTTATGTAATGTATTACATTTATAGATTTGCGTATGTTGAACCATCCCTGCATCTCTGGGATAAAGCCTACTTGGTCAGGGTGAATGATCTTTTTGATATACTCTTGTATTCTGTTTGCCAATATTTTGTTGAGAATTTTTGCATCTATGTTCATGAGGGAGATTGGTCTGTAATTTTCTTTTTTTGTTCTATCTTTGCCTGGTTTTGGTATCAGGGTGATGCTGGCCTCATAGAAGGAGTTTGGTAGGATTCCTTCTTTTTCTATTTCCTGGAAAAGCTTAAGAAGCAATGGTGTTAGCTCTTCCTTAAAAGTCTGGTAAAATTCAGCAGTGAATCCATCCGGGCCTGGGCTTTTTTTAGTTGGGAGATTATTGATAACTGCTCGGATCTCCATGTTTGTTATAGGTCTATTTAAGTGATTAATCTCATTTTGATTTAATTTAGGTAGGTCATATAGATCAAGGAAATCATCCATTTCTTTCAGATTTTCATACTTTGTGGAGTATATGCTTTTATAGTATGTCCCTATAATTTTTTTTAATTTCTCTGGAATCTGTTGTGATGTTACCTTGTTCATCTCTGATTTTATTAATTTGTGTCTCTTCTCTCTTTCTTTTGGTCAGATTTGCTAAGGGTTTATCAATCTTGTTTATCCTTTCAAAGAACCAACTCTTTGTTTCATTAATTCTTTGGATTGTTCTTTTTGTTTCTAGTTCATTAATTTCTGCTCTAATCTTTATTATTTCTTCCCGTCTACTACTTTTTGGTTTGCCTTGTTCTTCTTTTTCCAAGGCTTTAAGGCGATGCATTAGGTCGTTTATTGCGACCTTTCTAATTTCTTAATATAGGCACTTAAGGCTATAAATTTACCTCTTAGAACTGCCTTCATTGTGTCCCAGAGATTTTGGTATGTTGTGTTCTCATTATCATTTGACTCTATAAATTTTTTGATTTCCTTTTTGATTTCTTCATTGACCCACTCATCATTTAGTAGTGTATTGTTTAGCTTCCATGATTTTGTGTATGCTCTGTAGCCTTGCTACTGATTTGTAGTTTAATTCCATTGTGGTCAGATAGAATGCAAGGAATTATTTCAATTTTCCTGAATTTGTTAAGATTTGCTTTGTGTCCTAATATATGGTCTATTTTAGAGAATGTTCCATGTGCTGCTGAAAAGAATGTATATTCTGCAGCCTTTGGATGAAATGTCCTGTATATATCTGTTAGGTCCATATCTTCTATGACCTCATTTAGTCCAGATGCCTCTCTGTTTATTCTTTCCCTGGATGACCTGTCAATTGATGAGAGTGGGGTGTTAAAGTCACCCACCACCACCGTGTTTGGTGTTATCTGTGACCTTAGTTCTAATAGTGTTTGTTTGACGAATTTGGGAGCCCCCATGTTAGGTGCATATATGTTTAGGATTGTAATGTCCTCCTGTTGGAGTGTGCCCTTAATCAATATAAAGTGACCTTCCTTATCTTTTTTGACTAACTTCGGACTAAAGTCCACCCTGTCTGATATTAGGATAGCAACCCCTGCTTGTTTTCTAGGCCCATTTGCTTGAAACACCGTCTTCCAACCTTTCACCCTAAGATAATGTCTATCCTTTGTAGAAAGGTGAGTTTCTTGAAGACAACAAATTGTAGGATCCTGCTTTTTAACCCAGTCTGCAAATCTATGTCTTTTCGTTGGGGCATTGAGACCGTTGATATTAAGAGATATTATTGAAAGGTGTGTATTTATGTTTGCCATTTGTGTGTGTGTGTGTGTGTTACTTGTTCTACCTGTGCTCTCTTCTGTTAACTGGTATTTGAGTATGGCTGGTTTTTTCTAGGTTCCTTATATGTGTGCTTTTCCTTTTGTTCAGCATGGAGGATTCTATCAAGTATTTTCTGTAGAGCTGGTTTTGTCTTCAGATATTCCTTTAACCTGCTTTTGTCATGGAATGTCTTTATTTCTCCATCTATTTGGATGGATAACTTTGCAGGATAAAGTAACCTTGGTTGACAGTTGTTATCTTTCAGAACTTGGAATATATCACTCCAGGCCCTTCTGGCTTTAAAAGTTTGTGTTGAATAATCTGCTGTAATCCTGATGGGCTTGCTTTTGTAGGTAACTTGATTTTTCTCTCTAACTGCTTTCAATATTTTTTCTTTGGTTTGTGTGTTTGGAAGTTTGAGTATAATGTGGCGAGGAGAGTTTCTTTCTGGGTTTTGTCTGGCTGGGGTTCTAAAGGCTTCCTGTATCTGTATTGGCACCTCTTTCCCAATTTGGGGAAAATTTTCCTCTATGATTTTGTTGAAGATGCCTACTATGCCTCTGGAGTGGAATTCTTCTCCTTCTACTATGCCCTGAATTCTTATATTGGATCTTTTCATAGTGTCCCGAATATCTTGAAATTCCCACTCATACTTTTCTATAAGTTTGTCTTTCTCTTTGTTGGACTGCATTAGGTCTGCCACCTGATCTTCTAGCTTAGATATTCTGTCCTCTCCCTCATCCATCCTACTGGTGAGATTTTCTACAGAGTTTTTTATTTCATTAACTGTGTTCTTCATTGCTAGTAATTCTGACTGGTTTTTCTTTATTATTTCTATTTCTCTATTTATGTCTTGTATTGCCTTCTTTATTTCATTAAATTGGTGTCCTGCCTCTTCTTTGATTCCTTTGATTTCCTCTTTGATTTCCTCTTTGATTGTTTTCATGTGTTCTTTGACCTCTTTGAACATATTTATAATTATTCTTTTGAACTCTTTCTCAGGCATTTCCTCTAACTCTTTCTCACTGGAGGACATTTCTGATGCATTAATACTTTTAGGTGGATTTATATCGTCTTGCTTTTTAGTGTTTCTTGTGTTATAATGTATATATTTTTGCATCTTGGATTAAGTTAATGCTTGGATTTTCTAGCTAGCTGTGTATTCTTAGCTGTATCAATTGATTTGATGTAATATATTTTCAGGGTAGGACCTTAAGGTATTAGGTGTGGCTCTTAAGACTCTCAGAGTATCTACAAAGATGTTCTTAGGGGTTGAGTTTCCCTGCTATAGGAGTATTCAAGCAGGCTGAGTGGAATAATATACTGGTAGATTCTAAAATTTAACTAAACACTGTACCCATTCCATCAAAAACAGCCCCGAGTATGTATGTAAGAGTAGTTATTATAATGACCAGATCCTCTATCAACAAAGAGGCTTAGATTTCTGGTCTATTGAGGTATCCAAGTCAGTTTGTGACCAAGTGAGACCCTTCCCTGGTGCAATCCCAGTTACCTTGGGTGATTGTGGTCTCAGTCAAGTTGCTGCCTGGGTCGTCGGGCTGCTGTTCTGATTTCTGGAGCTGGGCACTTGCTTTTCCTACGGGGCAAACTGAGTCGCTGCTGCCGCCTCTGCAGCTGTTATAGCTGCCTCCCCCGGAGCCCCCACCGCTGCTGAAGCTGCCGTTGCCGTGTCCACCGGTGCTGCTCACCCCGAAGTCGCTCCTGGGTCCGCTGCTGCTGGGGCCACTGGTACCGGTGCTGGAGCCGCTGAAGTTGCTGCCGAATTCTGCTCCTGCTTGGGTCCCGCCGTCAGCCCAAGTTGGCGTGGCCGGGTCCCGGGCCGCTGCTGTGTTCGCTGGAGCTGGGTTCAGGCGGCGGGTGAGGGGAGGGAGCCGCGGCTGCTCTGGTTGTATCGCTGTTCCACGCGTGCTTTTACCTCGCGGTCTTCTCCTCCCCTGCTCGCTGCCGCTCTCCCCTCACGTTTCCCGAGTTGCGGAGAGCGCGGTGTGAGGGGAAAATCCCGCACCTGGCTTGTCCTGCGGCTCGAGCCGAGAGTCCGGCGGTTTTCTGCCGCTCCGCGGTTGCGGCGGGTAGCCGAGCGGCCCCGGAGCCGCTGTTCCCGGCTGTGCAGGCTCTGGATGCTCTATAACTCTTCCACTTCTCCGCTGCCGCCTCAACTTCCTATACACCTCACTTTTTAGTAAAAGTGTATATTTTGCTGAGTTTTTTTTGGTCTTCCCCCCCCAGGCTGTTTTGGCGTGGTACCTACGCCGCCATCTTAACCGGAAGTCCTTTAAATCTTTTTTGAAGCAGGTTTTCTTGTTGTTCATTGCTGCAGTTCACCAGAATAGCTGGCCCATGAGCTCCTGGATAATTTTTCTTCCTCCCTTCTTACCATGGGCATGGTGGAATTAAAGATGCTCCTGCTATAGCATCTGGTTTCATGTGGGTCCTGGGGATCTGAACTTAGCTAACCATGCTTGTGCAGCAGCACAAATATTGTATGGGCATTATTGTAATATAAGCTTCTCACTATTTAACTGCAATTAAAATTTCATTGTGCATTTTGTATTTTGCCTGGAAATCTTATTAATAGCTTCTAAAAGTTTTAGCAATTGTTCTTTCCCATATGCTATCTTAATAGCAAAACATACAGTTATATGACCAGAACAATATGACAAGTAGAATCTTTTAACTGTAGCCATATAGGCAGAACTTGGACCTTGCTTATTGCTCCTTTTGTCCCACAAAGGCACAAATAAACTCCAAATCTGAAGCATGGCCAAATGTCCTAAAAGAAGTGACTTTGGCTCTTGATATTCTGCTTATTTAGTTAATTCAGTTTATCTTGCCAAAACATCTCTAGTAACTATACACATTTTCTTGTAAATGATTTTAAAAATGGGTTTTGCTTTGGTATTTATTATATTATTAACTCAGAATTTTTCTGCTCTTATTTAAACAAGAAAGATTGCCTGAATAACCTATCTGAATTACCAAGAATGTTGGAGGGACCATATTCATGCAATGAAGAAGAATATGTCTTCTTCCAGACTATTGGACAGTTCATCTCAAGTGTACAAATAAGGAAAAGGTTTGCAATAGATATCTCTTTATCTGTCAGATACGTTTTTATACTTAAAGCACTTGCAAAGTGAACATGTAAAACTGGAACTTTCATCCCAGGTCACTGAAAGCGATTTGTAGCAATGACTTCTTGGATTAAGGATTTGCACAAATATGCGTGCCTTTCCTTTGCCATTCAAAACTTCTTGATGGCAGGGTTTTTTGTTCTCACCTTTGCAAATCAAACAGGTCTTGGCAAGTTGGTAGCGGAAATGTTTTTGGCATTCAAATGATATATACTAAGTCATATTGAATGAAAGGGAAATAATATTTTATCCAAAACTTATGCTTTCAAACATAAAAACAGACAATGGCAGTTGGAGAAGCATTCATTTATGGGGGGTGTGGAAATAAGGAAGCTCCAAAGACTCAAGACATCAACATGTTTGGGAAAGGGTTGTAAGATCCTACCCTAAAGGTATATAAAGGGAAAACAACTGTTTGGAGATGAGACTGTCCAAATGAACTGCCTAAAAGTTATGCAGTGTGCCAGAGACTTTCCACTGGGATACTTGCAAGTGGTACAATGTGCTCAAGACTCTGACTGAACTGCCTGTAAGTCCCATCTATACTGGAAAGGGTCTGGCCAGTGAGCCACCTGAAGGTTGTGTAGTGTGTAGGAGTTGCAGCTTCCATGTTACCTATCCTGGGCTCAGCCTTTCGGTGATGCAACTGCCTTTGAGTCACGGATATTTACTGTAAGCAGCCCCACACCCTGCTCTATAAATGACCCCAAACATCTCTGGTTCACCAAAACTGGTTTTGGTGGAAACATCCTTTGGTCTATTGTCTGTATCCTATCTTTGAAGAAGACACATGATTGTGTCACCCCACTGGAAATGTTTCCCATGACATTACAAACATATGAGAAAGAACATGCAGCTTCTATTTTTCTTGGACCTCCTCACTTAAGTCCTATCTGGACCCATTTATCCATGCATATTTCCCATAGCTTCAGAATTTCAGGTTTTAAATTAAAGTTTTTGAACCACTGTGAATTGAATTTTATAAAGCATGAGAGATATGAATCTAAAATCCTCAGGTGGATATCCAGTTTGTCCAATACTATTTGTTGAATGGGTTTTCTTTTTCTACTGTATACCTGTGGTGGTTTGACTCAGGTGTGTCCTCCATAAACTTAGGTATTCTGAATGCTATGCTCCCAGCTGATGGAGGTTTGGGAATCAATATCTCCTAGAGACAGTATACTCTTAGGGGCAGTCTTATGGATATTATAGCTAGTTCCCCTTGCCAGCTCTTGGTATACTCTTTTGTTGCTGTTGTCCACCTGATGTTGGTAAGGAGGTGATGTCCACCCTCTGCTCATGCCACTGTCTTCCCCTGCCATCATGGGCTTCCCCTCTAGTCTGCAAGCCAAAATAAACCTTTTTTTTTTTTTTTTTTCCCCACAAGCTGCTCTTGATCTGGTGTTTTTTGCCAGCCATGTGAACCTGGCTGCAACAATACCCTTCTCCAATATTAGGTGGGTATAGCTGTTCATCAGGGAAATTGGTGTGTAACTTTCTTTTAATTTTTTTATCCAGTTTTTATAATGATAATACCTACTTCATAAAATGAATTTATACTATTCTTTTCCTTTCTATTTTGTGAACACACTGAGAAGTGTTAGCATTATTCTTTAATTTTATTAGTTTATTTTTGCTTGCAATACAGACATTTAGTTATCATTCATTCTGAAAATTTGAAATACCATTTTTTGTTGAGTTTTGTGAAAATTGTTACTATTAGATCTATGTTAAAATTTTGATAGAATTCAGCACTGAATTCATTTAGTCCTGGGCTTTTATTCAGGGGGAGACTTAATTATAACTTCAGTATCATTTCTGGTAGCAGATCTATTTAAGTTATGTATATCATCTGGCTCTAATTTTAGAAAGTTATAAATATTTAGAAATGTATTCATTTATTCTACATTTTCTAGTGTTCTGGAATATAAGTTTTCAAAGTATTCCTTAATGATGTTCTATACGCTTTTATATCTAATTTTGTTAATTCAAGTTTTTTTCTGTCCTTTTTGTAAGTTCCACTAATGGTTTGTAAATCTCTGATTGAATCTCTACATATTGTTTAAGTCTCTTTCTCATTAACTTCTGCCATTATTTATTATTTCTTAATATCTGTTTAGATTATGTTTGGCTTCTTGTTTCTCTGGAACTTTGAGGAAGTCCATCATGGTGGAGAATCCATAGCAGGAGCAGGAAGCTGGCAACACACCATCACATCAGCTGGGAAGAAATAGACAGTGATGAATTCTGGTGCTATAACTTTCTACTTTTTTTTTTTATACAGTCCAGAATCCCCAGCTTATGGGATGGTGCTTCCCACAGTTAGGATGGATCCTCCTACATGAATTAATCTAAACTAGAAAACCAACCCTCAAATACATGTCAACAGATTTGTTTCTATGGTGATTCTAAATCCGGCCAAGTTGGCAACTAGGGACTACCAACAATAAAAACTAACAACAAAAATAATAATCAAAATAAAAAAATAATTAATAATACATCAAGAAGTAAAAAAAAAAAATGCCAACAACAATGAGAAAATGAGCAGTCAATGAAAATGTTAGGTATTGGTCCAAATTATTTTTCCTTTTCATGAGATGAAGTGCTTTCTCCCTCCCCAAGGATTATGGTTTATATCAGTTAACATAAGAAGGAGGGAAGGCTACTGCCAATAGCACACCAGGCAAATTAAACCTGCCTGACCTTTTATAAGAGAAAGACGTTTATAAAGGTAAACTTCTTCCTCCCAGTATTTCTTCAGTCACCCTGCTCCTTCTGGCCAGTGTGATCCTTTTCCACTGGCAAGGCTTTCTTGGCTTCTAGATGAAAGAATGTGGTAGTCCCACTCACCTGAGAACCTTTTACTACATATGATGCTAGGTTTCCTGCAATGGTGGAGAGGAGGAATTGTTTGCGATGGCTGGCATAGTTCCATTCACGTTTTCTAGCCTCAGATTGCAGTCACTCTTTTGTGGGTACACTGCTCAGTTCTGCATTCTGCATTTGTGCTTGACTCATCATGACCTTCTTTTCCAGATTCCTTGAGGTGTATCACTGAGAAGCTCACTCATGGAGGTGGTTGGAAGTCCAGTTCATGGGATTAGTTGGCTGAGGAACACTACCCAGGGACCATTGTGGTCAAAAGGTGGGTGTCAGCTTGAGGTTGTATTCCGCACCTGGGATACAGCTCTGGGACTTTTGAGGACTGCAGTATCTGTGGGTCTCAGGTAGCTGCTGACTGTAAACTTTTAAAAAGTTTTCCAAGAAAAATTTCTTTATTTCCTTATTTGTGTGACTCCTAAGTTTTGCCATAATATCAATTCTAGAAGAACCAACTAATAAACAGACTGTCGGATAACTTTATTGTACCCATAACACAATTTCAAAGACTTACAGTCTTGTCAGAAATAACCCAATAGAGAAATGTTAAGTTTTGTCTAAGCAACACTGTCCAGAAACATTTCTTTTGTTGTTGTTGCAAATGACACAGTTTCAAGATTTTATTCTTTTAAAGGCTGAATACTGTTCCATTTGTATATGTAGCACATTACGTAGATCAATTCCATTTCCTAGTTATTGAAAAGTATGCTGTGATGAACATAAGAGGGCAGATGTCACTTTGACATACTGATTTAATTTCCTTTTGATAGTCTTATTATTGGGATTACTGGATCATGTCATAGTTTTTTAAGAACCCCCCATGCTGTTTGTCATAATGGTTGCATACTTTACATTACCACCAGTGATGTGCAAGGCTTCCCTTTTCTCCCTGAAACCTTGATGATGCTTCTTACTGGTATTATTTTTTCTTTATTAGTAATGCAGGTACTCAGTGTGTAGGTGTGTAAACATCTATGCTGGTACCATTGTTAGCCTCCTACTTGTCCTACTCCCACCCCTCCGAAGGGACCCTCCTCATTGGGGGTTACGGGTCGTGCACTGTGGGTGTAGTCATAAGTTACGGGGAAGAGGCAAAGTCCCTGGGCATAATGTCCCAACTTGTGGCTCTAACAATCTTTCTGTCCTCTCTTCCATGAATTTCCCTGAGTCACGTTTGGTTCACTTTAGGTCTACTTCAATGATGAGGACTTGGGAACTTCTGTGTCTCTGGATACCTGGTTTTGTAGGATGTGAGCATTCTCTGTGTCTATCTCCTTCACCCTTGTGCTGAGACCACGTTCACGGAGAAAACAGCACTGTTGCTCATTTCCCCAATTACTCTACGGTGTCAGCTGGGGCCCTGATGAGGTGGGATGGGCTGATTTTCCCCTCAGTTTCTGCTTCCATCTGAAAAAGAGAAACAGATTCTCGAATGGAAAGTGAAGTCAGAACTGGATAAATGGGATAACAATTATTCTTTTAGAGATAATTTAATGGGTATAACCCCTCCTGTAGCCCAAGACTATGGGAGCTTGATATTGGAAAGTGAACTCATTTATTGGATATGGTTCTGACTTGTTTCCAGGTTCCAGCTATAGGTTTCATACCACTGAGCAGATCCATTAACCAATTTAAGAGCAGTTGGTTACCTACCATGGCTATGTGTCACTATTGCACTTGTGTGAGCATTATGTCAGGTTGTTTGCTGATGAGTAGCTTAGACCATGAGTTGCTTGGACAGATGTTGGCCTTTCCCCCCCACCCCAGTCACCCATGTAGCACCTTCTGGCACTAGACAAGCTAACTGTTTGTGGAGTGACTCTCTTCCAGATTCCAACCAGGTCTTTCAATGTTCCATACCAACAGCGTATGGTGTCTTCAGCAGTAGGAACATACCATTAACCTTTGGTTGGTAATCAAGTGTCCTGACAGTCATCTGTCTTCTTTTGGGAATCCTTGTAGTGCTCTA
Source organism: Jaculus jaculus (assembly GCF_020740685.1). Lineage (NCBI taxonomy): Eukaryota > Metazoa > Chordata > Mammalia > Rodentia > Dipodidae > Jaculus > Jaculus jaculus. The sequence goes on from NC_059105.1 coordinate 103,098,829, forward strand.
TGATCAACAGCTCACTGTGGATTTTAACCACATCCTGGTACTGGGAGTTACAGGCCAGCACCTGAAATACTTTCTGATGGTCACTATACAGAAATTAGTACACCTGTGGACAGCTGCAGGTTCTAGAAAGTGCTACGAAAGCTGCTGCGTGAAAACAGTCTTAACCAGCAGTGGACCATGCAGCTACATTTACTGGGCATTCAGGTACTATGTGTCCACTAGTGCAACAGTTGCATAACTATTACAAGGTTAACCAACTGTGCTTTTATTGTATTTGAGGCATACTCTACAGGAGTGGATTGGATTCATTTCTGGTTCTGAAAACCTAGTCAAAAACTTATGTGGACGAGGAGGTCATAGGCCATGGATAAAAAGCTATTCCTGTTCTTTGGTGAAATGGATATGTTGTATCCATCAAATTGCTCTTTAAATATACATGCTTATACCCATAAAATTGTGCTGCTCTCACTGTTGGTCAGAGAATCTTCTTTTTGAAGAAAACAGTGACTACTTGGGAGACTCAGAACTAAGTGAGGTGCTGAGAAGAAGGGACAAAATAAGTACTCAACACTAAGTGAGTCATTTCCATCACACTTTACGAGGCTCAGTAAACATTGCAATAGATGTCGTAGAAAGAATGTAAGAAAGGCAAAATACAGGAATTGTGCTTTGAAATGCTTCTGAAGGTCACAAAGTGGCTGTCACATTCATGACACAGCCACTGTTAATTAACTGCATAAGAACTGCACAATACTGAGATCATCAACATGTCAGCATAGATTAATGGAGAAGGAAAAATGACCAAAAACAAAAAAATTAAGGGGGTTAGGGAGATGCTCATCAGTTAGCACAAAGTGATGCATGTGTCTGGAGTTTGTTTTCAGTGGTAATAGGCCCTAGTGTGCCCATTCTCATTCTTTCTCTCTTTCTTCTTTCCTTGCTTCCTCCTTCCCTCACACTCTGTAATTTCCTACATATAGATGAATAAAATATAAAACTGTAAAAAATAAATCAACTACCCTAATCACTTTCAAAGTTTTCTAATTGCTTACTCAGGGGATATATACAAAAATGGCTAACTAAAGTAGTGGAATGGTAGACCAGATTGTTAGATTTTAAATGGATATTATATCCATTATTTGCATTTTCTTGTGACTCTCAAGAATACTAGAACACCGAGTCATCCTCAACACTCTTGCCATCACTCTGTGCTTCCTATACATGGCTTACATATGAAGTGCTGCCTGCGGCATTTTCTCATGCCTTTGCACCAGCATGAACTGGAGTTAAGTGATGGTCCAACTAGTTGAAATTATTTAAGAGAAAAAAATAAAACTTAGCAAATCCTGCAATCCTGTGATTATTTCCTCTGATTTATAGCCCTTCAGATGCAACACCAAGATGCAGATGCTATGAAGAAGGTCAGTGTAAATGTTTGATAGGATGAGATCAAGGAACACTATTTGGGTTCCCAGTGTCTGGAAGGGAAAGATTTCTGTCCAATTTGTTTAAATGAAAAAAGCAGCACCTGTGAAAAAGTTAACATACAAATTCTAGTTGTCCTCTTAGTACTCTTTCATGTGTATGTTTAATTAAGAAAATTAGTGCTCAAATTATATCTATCACCAGTTTTCTCTCCATAGTCATAACTTGCTTTCTCTATTCATAATTTCATAGCACATTAAAGATCTTGTTACTTGTGTGACTTAGGGTCATAAAAATAGAAATTGGATGTCAAAAATGATCTATGACTATCCCTGAAAAAGAAAATATATAGCAAAATATGACTAGGATTTCAAAATTAGTCCCTTAACTCTTAACTGCAAACTCAGGATTGCCCTGTCCTCTCCCTTTGACCATTGGTATTGTCCTGTTAATATTAACATTGTTAATCTCCCACATACATGGTACATACATAGCTGTGTGCACATATATACACAGTCACATACAAGCACCAGGCAATGCTTTCAATCTTCTCTTACTCACCTGAGGAATAGAAGCATCTGTCTTCAGAGTTATATTCAGTCAGACTCTTTCTTGTATATACACGTGTGTGTGTGTGTGTGTTTGTACATAAATTGGGCAAGTGTGTTTGTTTGTATGTGAGTCCACATATGTGCATGTATGCTTGTGGAGGCCAATAGTCAGTGTCAGATGTATTACTGCATCTCCCTCCACCTAATTTATCAAGACATAGTCTCTCACTGAACCCAGGGCTTACTAATTAGGCTAGGCAAGGTTTTTACCAAGCCTTGGGGCTCTTACTGTCACTCTTCCGCCCCCATCACTGAGATTATAGGCATATATCTGGCAATTTACTTTTCTCCAGGGATCTGGATTCATATACTCCTGTTTGCATGGCAAGCCCTTTAGCAACTAAACCATCTTCCGAGGTCCTATATGCAGAATTCTGTGTCTGCCATCATGTAGATTCCTACAGGAAATTAAGCCTAATAACAAGTCATCATTGTATTCATCTGTTTAATTCTTGACTGATTTTATTTCTCAGATATTTTTAGCACATCAAAATTTATTTTAGTCCATGTTTATGTAAGTTTCAAAGATATTTAATTAATACATTTTTCCTATTCCCTACTCTTCCCTATTAATAAAGAAACTGAAGGAGGAATAGGAAAATGGCTTACTTGGTAAAATTTTTGCTGTATAAGCATGAGGACCGGAGTTTAGATCCCCAGCACCACAGACATGTGAAGTAGATATGGTGGCTTCATTATTCAGTATTCAGGAGGAAAAGAAAAGGAATTCCCAGAGCTAGGAAGACTATCTGAATTGGGAAACTCTGTGCTCAAGAAAGTGATCCTATCTCAGTGAGGTAGAGGAGAACAATTGAGACCTTAATTTCTGGTCCCCACATAGACATACATGTGCACTCACATGTATATACACATGTACGCCACGTACACATGCAAACCTACAAAAAAGGTCAGAGGAAAAGAGAAGACATAAGAAGGCTGTTCACTTCCATGTCTGTGGGTAGGCAAGAAATTTATTTGAAAATATTCTACTGGGGCTTGCAATGAAGCCAAGACTATATTGAACATACAACTGTGCTATGAAGGATTGTGTGAATGATCTTTGTCTCTCCTTTCTGCCTGTCTGTGGCTTCCCTTCTTGTTTCTTCATCTCTGTCTCACTTTTTTACTTTCCCTGTCTTTCTTTCATATTTTGAAAATATGAACATCATATAAATATGAATTTACTAGTATCTGTAAAATAGGTAATCTTATACATTTAGATATCATTGAAATATTGCTTGTTTTTTTTGTATGCTATATATGTTCTCTCTACCTCATGCAAATATCTTACAAAAAGGTGCACAAGTTTTTACATTTTGGCAAGCTCCTTTCTTTTCTACCTGCTACCCAGTACAAATACCCAAGTATACCCCAAAATGTGACTGTGCTTAGTATATATACTCAAATTATATGCAGAATCTTATAAAAGATTCTGCTCAGAATTGATTCTTGGTAAATTTTTATTCTCTTAATAAAGGGAATTAAATAAATAAGATAGAATTATACATATACCATGAACTTTATAATATATTAAAATGAGTACATGAAAAATAATCATTTTTCAAGTGATACTGAACAGTCTAAATATAGATTTATATTTATCATATTTTCCAATGTTGACACTACAAAGAGAGTCTTTTTCTCATCATGTATAAGAACTAAATATTTGTGGGATTAACACATTGGATGTTTTGCTTTAATAGTTAAATGACATCCACTTGATGTACATATCATTTGTTAATTACACTAACATCTTGATCCTAAATTTGAATTACCTGCAAATAACTTTCAAAGTTTCAGGAACAGTCTTGTATCCCTCACTTACTGCTTTGAAGTCTTGAGAAGATCAAAGTGACTTGTTCAACTGTGAAAACCTTATTAAGAGCTTTTTGAAGACTCTACACATCACACAAATTTCACATATAAGTCAAGATTTAGAAGAATTTAGGGCACATTGGTATAAATGTCAGGCTTGTTTGCCTTTAATATGAATACTATGAGTGTTCTTGTATAGCAGTCATGATCAAATTCTACTTTTTGATGAAATACAGAAGCAGATGGCCCATTCAGGATGATTAAAGCAAAATATTTTAATATGACTAATTCAGGGAGAAAAGCAAAGAAGGGACAGAGAGGTGTAAAATTGAGAGGGAGGAGAGACAGATAGTGAAGGTTCTATTTACATAAATCATTATGTAAATTCATAGTCAGAAGGGCTGGGATGATCTGGCCCAAACAGACTTGCTTTTGAATTATAAGTGAAGAAACTTGGAGCTAGAGTTTAGGTTTGGCTTGCAACTTTGTTCCAATTTGACATTGCAACATCCTTATACCTATTAAATATATGTCCCAGTGTTCAAGAAATAACTTGTTATCTACATGAGTGAAAGAAAAAATGTATTACTTTCTTCTATTTAAAATCCTACTTTCAAGCATTTTCGTTTTTAATTTTTAAATAATTAGTTGTGATTAATAAATGAGGAAAATAGTAAGCCCAGGATTACTCTCTAGATCTATAAGGAATATGAAAGTGGGAAAATTTACCCAAATATGTTGACAGAAATAATATAGACTAACTGCTTCCTTTAACTTGAATTCAAAGTGGCATGGTAAAATAATGAAAATTACATTGTCTGTTACATCAAATCCTTAATAATTATATTATTATGCTATATAGCAAGAAACCCAAGTACCTTGTCCTCAGTTTCTCACATCTTTTAAAAAAAATATTTATTTATTTATTTGAGAGAGCAAGAGAGAACGAGGCGGGGGGGGGGGGAGTAGAGAATGGGTGGACCTGGGCCTCCAGCCACTGCCAATGAACTCCAGACACATGTGCCACCTTGTACATCTGGCTTGCGAGGATCCTGGGGAATCAAACTGAGATAATAGGCAAATGCCTGGACTGCTAAGTCATTTCTCCAGTGTCAGTTTCTCACATCTTTAAGTGCATGTAATAATGCTAATATAATGCTGTTGTAGTGAAGGTTCTTGGAGTCAGCACATTTAAAGTGCAAAGCTTAGCCTACAAAAGTAGCATCATGTTTGGCTTCGTTGTTGATCTCAAAAAAAATATTGGTAGGCACTCAAAAAATCATGTGAGCTTATGGCCTAATTCTCACTTTGCAGCATTCTGCAAAGATCAATTGCTTCATGTTTCTAAAATTAAAAAGGAATTTATTTGAATATTATAATATTAAGGCTTTTACTTAAATTGAAAACTGATAATTTCAACAGTATAACACTTTACATAAGAGAGTAATATGTACATGTGTATCATATATGTGTGTGTGTGGGTGTTGTGTGTGTACATATATGTATTTATATATATACATATATATATAGCCATTGCAAGAGCACTTATGTCATTGATTCAGCATCAACCCTGTGATTTTAGCACTGCTATTATCTATCACCTCCATTCATACATAAGAGAGATGGAGGCATAGAAACATTCACTATCTTGCTCAAATTTATAGGAAACAAAAAACAACTTATGTAACCTTAAATTATCTGCAGGTGTGTTGTAGTTACTTTCTCATTGCTAGAAAAATATATCCAACTAAAAGCAGCTTATGAGAGGAAAAAGTTTATTTCAGCTCTAGAGGAAGTTTCTTCATGATAGAGAAAGGAAGGTAGAGGCTGTGCATTACATCTTGCCATAGCAGCTGGTAGAAAACAGTAAGAGTGAGGTGTCAGCACTGACAAGCTGGACTGACAAACTTCAAGGTCACCTCCAGAAGCATACCTCCTCCAGCAAAGCTCCACATACCAAATTTTCAGCAGCTTAGAAACAAGCATTGGAAACGTTTCCACTGCAAACAAAAGGCATAGCAAGGAAATATTGAACAAAGCAAGATCAAAAACAAACAGGAGGGCTGGAGAGATGGCAAAGCTGTTAAGGTGTTATCCTGGAAAGCCAGAGGATTCTGGCTTGAGTCTTCATGACCATTGTAAGCCAGATGCATAAGGGGAAACACATATCTGGAGTTCTTTTGCCGTGGCTGGAGGCTCTGGAGTGCCCATTCTCTCTCTCTCTCTCTCTCTCTCTCTCTCTCTCTCTCTCTCTCTCTCTCTCTTTCTCTCCCTCCCTCTTTCTCTCTCTCAAATAAATAAATAATAAAATATTTAAAAAATTCAGGAACCCAAACAAGCACAGAAAGACAAATGCCACATGTTCTCCCTCATATGTAGTTCCTAAACTGGGACACCTTGAGTTTCATGCATACCTAACAAGCACTCCAAGGATAAGTAAGAAATGGAAGGATATGGAGGCAGTGGAATGAGAGGAAAGAGGTAAATATACACAAAACCAAATCCAGGATTTCTGGTTAAGATAGTGGCATAGGAACCACACCAAAGCAGCCTAGGGAAGAAAAATCCAAAGAAAACCCAGCAAAATACACACTTTTACTAAAAACTGAGGTGTATAAGAAACTAAAATGGTAGCAGAGAAGTAGAAGAGATCCAAAGCATCCTGAGCCCACACAGGCAGGCCAAAGCAGCTCCAGCAGCAGTGGCTTTGGCTCCAGCAGCAGAAGCAGTGGTGGAAGCTGCAGCTCTGTCTCTGGCAACAACAGCAGCAGATCAGGCACCAGCAACAGCGGCTCCAGCAGCGGCGGATCCAGCAGTGACAACAGCAGCTCCAGCAGTAGCAGCGGCGGCGACTATAGCAGCAGTGGATCCAGCAGTGGGAGCTTCAGCAGCAGCTGTGGCGGAACCAGCAGCAGTGGTTCTGGTCTTCAGGGCCATAGTTGCCAGGCTCGGTTTGCACTGCAGGAAAAGCCAGTGTCCAGCTCCAGAAAACAGAACAGTGGTCCAGTGACCCAGCCAGCCTACATGACTGAGACCAAAATCATTCAAAAAGGTAACTGGGATTGCACCAGGGAAGGGTCTCACTTGGTCACAAGCTGACTTGGATCCCTCAACAGACCAGAAATCTTAAGCTCTTTGTTAATAGAGGATCTGGTTGTTACAACACCTACTCTCACATAAGTACTCAGTGCTGTTTTTGATTGAATGTGTAGTGTTGAGTTAAATTTTAGACTCTATCTGTATTTTGTTCCACTCAGCCTACTTGAATACTCCCATAGCAGGCAAACTTAACCTCTAGGAACACTTTTCGAGATACTCTGAGAGTTTTAAGAGCCATACCTAACATCATAATCTCTTACCCTGAAGATATATAACATCAGATCAATTGATACAGCTAAGAATACCCAGCTAACTAGAAAATCCAAGCATTAACTTAATCCAAGATGCAAAAATATATACATTATAACATAAGAAACACCAAAAATCTAGACAATATAAATCCACCAAAAAGTATTAATGCATCAGAAATGACCTCCAGTGTGAACGAGTTAGAGGAAATGCCTAAGAAAGATTTCAAAAGAATGATTTTAAATATGTTCAAAGAAGTCAAAGAAGAAGTCAAAGGAATCAAAGAAGACAAAGAACACCAATTTAATGAAATAAAGAAGGAAATACAAGACATAGATGAGGAAATAGAAATAATAAAGAAAAACCAGTCAGAATTACTAGCAGTAAAGAACACAGTTAATGAAATAAAAAACTCTGTAGAAAATCTCACCAATAAAATGGATGAAGGAGAGAACAGAATATCTAAGCTAGAAGACCAGGTGGCAGATCTAATACAGTCCAACAAAGAGAAAGTCAAACTAATAGAAAAGTATGAATGGGAATCTCAAGATACTAGGGACACTATGAAAAGATCAAATATAAGAATTCAGGGTATAGTAGAAGGAGAAGAATTTCACTCCAAAGGCATAGTAGACATCCTCAACAAAATCATAGAAGAAAACTTCCCCCAAATTGGGAAAGAGGTGCCAATGCAGATACAGGAAATCTTTAGAACACTACCCAGACAAAACCTGGAAAGAACCTCTCCTCACCATACTATAATCAAACCACCAAACACACAAACCAAAGAAAAAATCCAAAAGAAAATCCAAAGAAAGCATTTAGAAAGAAAAGTCAAGTTACCTACAAAGGCAAGCACATCAGGATTAAAGCAGATTACTCAACACAATCTTCAAAAGCCAGAAGGGCTTGGAGTGATGTATTTCAAATTCTGAAAGATAAAAACTGTCAACCAAGGTTACTTTATCCTGCAAAGCTTCCATTCAAATACACGGAGAAATAAGGACATTCCATGACAAAATCAGGCAAAAGGAGTATTTGAAGACAAAACCAATTCTACAGAATATACTTGAAAGAATCCTCGATGCCAAAGAAAAAGAAAAGCACACATATAAGGAACCTGGAAAAAACAAACAATACTCAAATACTAGTTAACATAAGAGAGTAAAGGTAGAACTGGAACCACACACACAAAAAAAATGGCAAACAAAAATACACACCTTTCAATAATATCTCGTAATATCAAGGGCCTCAATGCCCCAACCAAAAGACATAGGTTTACAGATTGGGTTAAAAAGCAGAATAATACAATTTGTTGTCTCCAAGAAACTCACCTTTCTACAAAGGATGGACAGTATCTTTGGGTGAAAGGTTGGAAAATGGAGTTTCAAGCAAATGGGCCTAGAAAACAAGCAGGGGTTGGTATCCTAATATCTGACAAGTTAGACTTTAGTCTAACGTTAGTCAAGAAGGATAAGGAAGGTCACTTTACATTGATTAAGGGCATATTCCAACAGAAGGACATTACAATCCTAAACATATATGCACCTAACATGAGGGCTCCCAAATTCATCAAACAAACACTATTAGAACTAAGGTCACATATAACACCAAACACAGTGGTAGTGGGGGACTTCAACACCCCACTCACATCAACTAACAGGTCATGCTGGGAAAGAATAAACAGAGAGGCATATGGACTAAATGAGGTCATAGAAGGAATGGATCATATAGATATATACAGGACATTTCATCCAAATGCTATAGAATATACATTCTTTTCAGCAGAACATGGAACAGTCTCTAAAATAGACCATATATTAGGACACAAAGCAAATCTTAACAAATACAAGAAAATTGAATTAATTCCTTGCGTTCTATCTGACCACAATGGAATCAAACTACAAATCAATAGCAAGAAAGGAAATAGAGCATACACAAAATTGTGGAAACTAAACAATACACTACTAAATGATGAATGGGTCAATGAAGAAATCAAGAAGGAAATCAAAAAATTTATAGAGTCAAATGATAATGAGAACACAACATACCAAAATCTCTGGGACATAATGAAGACAGGTCTAAGAGGTAAATATATAGCTTTTAGTGCATATATTAATAAATTAGAACGGCTGCAATAAATGATGTAATGCTTCATCTTAAAGCATTGGAAAAAGAAGAACAAGGCAAACCAAAAATCAGTAGGTGGGAAAAAATAATAAAGATTAGGGCAGAAATTGATGAAATAGAAACAAAAAGAAACAATCCAAAGAATTAATGAAACAAAGAGTTGGTTCTTTGAAAGGATAAACAAGATTGATAAACCCTTAACAAATCTGAAGAAAAGAACAAGAAAAGAGACATAAATTTATAAAATTAGAGATGAAAAAGGTAACATCACAACAGATTCCAGAAAAATTCAAAAAATCATAGGGACATACTCTAAAAGCATATACTCCACAAAGTATGAAAATCTGAAATAAATGGATGATTTTGTTGATGTATATGACCTACCTAAATTAAATCAGGATGAGATTAATCATGTAAATAGACCTATAACAAGGATGGAGATCTGAACAGTTATCAAAAATCTCCCAACTAAAAAATGCCCAGGCCCAGATGGATTCACTGCTGAATTTTACCAGACCTTCAGGGAAGAGCTAAAACCATTTCTTCTTAAGCTTCTCCATAAAATAGAAAAAAAAAAAAAAAAAAAAAAAAAAAAAAAAAAAAGAATTCTACAAAACTCCTCTTTGAAGCCAGCAATACCCTGATTCCAAAACCAGGCAAAGATAGAACAAAAAAAGAAAATTACAAACCAATATCCCTCATGAACATAGATGCAGAGCTTCTCAACAAAATATTGGCAAATAGAATACAAGAATATATCAGAAAGATCATTCAGCCTGACCAAGTAGGCTTTATCCCAGTGATGCAGGGATGGTTCAAAATACGCAAATCTATAAATGTAATGCATTATATAAATGTATTGAAGGACAAAAATCACATCATGATCTCATTAGATGCAGAGAAAGCATTTGACAAAATCCAACATCCCTTCCTGATAAAAGACCTACAGACTCTGGGAATAGAAGGAACATATCTCTATATCATAAAGGATATTTATGACAAGCCTACAGCCAACATGTTACTAAATGGGGAAAAACTGGAAGCTTTTCCATTAAAATCAGGAACAAGACAAGGGTGTCCTCTGTCCCCACTTTTATTTAATATAGTACTGGCAGTCTTAACCGTAGCAATAAGGCAAGAGACACACATAAAAGGGGTACAAATTGGAAAGGAAGAGATCGAGTTATCATTATTTGCAGATGACATGATTCTATAAAGAACCCTAAAGACTCTACTAGCAAACTGATAGAGCTGATAAAAACCTACAGCCATGTAGTAGGATAAAAATAAATACACAGAAATCATTAGCCTTCATTTATGCTAACAACAAACATACAGAGGATGAAATCAGAGAATCACTCCCATTCACAGTTACATCAATAAATAAATAAATAAATTACCTTGGAATAAACCTAACCAAGGAAGTAAAGAATTTCTTCAATGAGAACTTTAAAACATTCAAGCGAGAAATTGCAGAAGACACTAGGACGTGGACAAACATCCCCTGTTCTTGGATCGGTAGAATCAATATTGTGAAAATGGCAATCATACCAAAAGCAATGTACACATTTAATGCAATCCCTATACAATTCCAAAGGCATTCTTCATGGAAATAGAAAAACAATTTAAAAATTTATTTGGAATCACAAAAAACCTCAAATATCTAAAATAATACTGAGCAACAAAAATCAGGCTGATGGTATCACCATACCTGATTTTAACCTATACTACAGAGCCACAGTAACAAAAACAGCATGGTACTGGTACAAAAGCAGTCATGTAGATCAATGGAACAGAATAGAGGACCCAGATGTAAGTCCAGGTAGCTATAGCCACCTGATATTTGATAAAAATGCCAAAAATACTCATTGGAGAAAAGACAGCCTCTTCAGCAAATGGTGTTGGGAAAACTGGGTATGTATCTGTAGAAGGATGAAAATAGATTCTTCCCTCTCTCCATGCAAAAGAATTAAGTCCAGATGGATTAAAGGCCTTAACATCAGACCTGAAACTCTGAAACTGCTAGAGGAAAAAGTAGGGGAAACCCTTCAACATATTGGTCTTAGCAAAGACTTTCTGAATACAACCCCAATTGCTCAGGCAATAAAACCACAGATTAACCACTGGGACTGCATGAAATTACAAAGATTTTGTACTGTAAAGGTCACTGTGAATAATGCAAAGAGGCAACCTACAGAATGGGAAAAAAAATCTGTGCCTTCTACATATCTGATAGAGGATTAATATCTAGGGTATACAAAGAACTCCAGAAGTTAAATAACAAGAAACCAAACAGCCAATCAAAAAATGGGCTATGGAGCTAAATAGAGAGGTCTCAAAGGAAGAAATACGAATGGTATATAAGCATCTAAAAAAAATGTTCTACATCACTAGTCATTAGGGAACTGCAGATTAAAACCACATTGAAATTCCATCTCATTCCTGTCAGATTGGCTATCATCATTAAAACAAATGATCATAAATGTTGGCGGGGATGTGGAAAAAGAGTAAGCCTTCTACACTGTTGGTGGGAATGCAATCTGGTCCAGCCATTGTGGAAATCAGTGTGGAGGTTCCTAAAACAGCTAAAGACCATATGACCCAGCTATAGCACTCCTAGGCATGTATCCCAAGGACTCATCTCATTTCCTTAGAAGTACCTGCTCAACCATGTTTATTGCTGTTCAACTTATAATAGCTGGGAAATAGAAACAGCCTAGCTGTCCCTCAACTGATGAGTGATAATGAAGTTATGGCACATTTGTACAATGAAGTGCTACTCAGCAGTAAAGAAAAATGAAGTTATGAAATTTGAAAAAAAAAAAAAGGTAGATCTGGAAAGGTTTATACTAATTGAGGTATCCCAGGCCCAGAAAGCCAAGCGCCACATATTCTCCCTCATATGTGGATTCTAGCTACAGATGATTGGGCTTCTGCGTGAGAAGGAAAAAAAACTCAGTAGCAGAGGCCAGTAAGTTAAAAAGGAGATATAAAGGGAAGAGAAAGGAAGGGAGGAGGGTACTTAATAGGTAGGTATTGTATATATTTTGGTAGAATGATTGAGATGGGGAGGGGATATGATGGAGAATGGAATTTCAAAGGGGAAAGTGGGAGGGGGTGGGAGGGTATTACCATGGGGTGTTTTTTTATAATCATGGGAAATGTTAATAAAATTTGAGAAAAAATAAATTTAAAAATACATTTTAAAAAAGAAAATTCCAAAATGAAGTGATACCATACAAATCTTCCTCTGGAATAGGTGACGAAAAGATGTAACCCTCAATAAGAGCATGGAAGGATCATCTGGTAATAAGGGTTCTGGAGAAGGTGGGATGAAGCCTATATAATGCTGAAAAACACTACATGAGCTGCTGAGAGAAAATGGCTAACAATTTTGTGAGCTAGCAACCTAACAAGATGTACCAACTTGTGCAATTGTGGCACACATTCTAGGTGGGTAACCACTGGATCTCTGATTAGCTAAGAGATCCACTCAATGGAATGGAACACACAGCTGGAACTGGGAACCAAGTCAGAATCCTATGGAAACCAAGATTATGGGCTCCAGTGAGAAGCTCCCAGTAGTTTTTGTCGAAAAGTGAGACTACACCCATCAAAACCTCTCTAAACTAACAATGCTTATCTCCTTTAACCAATCCTGATCTCACCCTCCATTGGAGAATCTGTTTTTCTTTTTCAGAATATAGCAATAAGTGTGGACAACCAAAATCTCTCAATAAGACAGCATAGTTAACTGACTTCCTGGCAAGGATCCAGGTGAAACCACAGAGAAGTGGAGATGAGGATGAGTGCAGCTTTCATTGGTGAGCCTGACAACCTGTCCCAGGATGATGGAGACAGACACTGAGGATACTCAAAATGCACCAGAAGGAAATACAGAAACTGCTGAGAGCTCAACAGTAAAGTAGACCAAATACACACCCACCAAGGATCAGGGAATTTTTCTGAAGAGGGGTAGGAATGAATGTAACAGCCACAAGATTGCAGGGAATATCCAGAGGCATTGTCTCCCCACCCCTCTCCAATGACTGACTGTGTGCCTCTCATAACCCACTCTTCCATGGAAAACACCGGAAATCACAATAACAGTTGTCCTCAGTGGAGTGGGGACAGGGAGGTGGGAAATGATGGTACCAACACATGATGTTAACATACAATGTTTCATCTTAATTTAAAAAAAAAAAAACAAAAAAAAACAGGACAAACACCAAATACTGCAGCTCCATATGTGGCATCTGAGACCCCTAATGAAATCTCTGAGGTACAAATGCTATCCATCAACCCTTAGCTGATTGCTTTCTGAGCAGACCTATCTGGACCAGAATGAGCAGCACTACTTAGTGGTCATCCCATAACTGACAGGGAGGAGGCTAATGATGGTACCAACATGACTGTATACACACTGTGTACATAACTAATAAAAAATTAAATTTAAAAATCCTGAAGTCTCCACTGCAACCAACAGTTCATCTCCATAGCTCTACATTATGGTCCATCATAGCTTTATTCAGGGACTATGACCCTGCTCACATTGCGTAGGGCTCATCTCCAAAAAACTACATTGCAAACCCAATGACCCTCCCTTTCCTGAATCTGTCATACTTCCAAAACAGTACCAGGTGGGATACCAAGTTTGTTTAACACAAAAGTAATAAATCCTTGGGCTGGAGAGATGGCTTAGTGGTTAAGCGCCTGCCTGTGAAGCCTAAGGACCCCAATTCGAGACCTGATTCCCCAAGACCCACTTTAGCCAGATGCACAAGGGGGCGCGCCGGGCTGGAGTTTGCAGTGGCTGGAAGCCCCGGCTGCCCATTCTCTCTCTCGCTCTCTGCCTCTCTCTCTCTCGCTCTCGCCCTCTCCCTCTCCCTCTCTCGCTCTCTCGCTCTCTCGCTCTCTCGCTCTCTCGCTCTCTCGCTCTCTCTCTCTCTCTCTCTCTCTCTCCCCCTGGGTCACTCTCAAATAAATAAAAATAAACAACAAAAAAATAAAAGTAATAAAGCCAACTTTTAAGAGCAGGATGTTCTTTCTGCATTCTTCCTTCAGATACACCTTTTCCAAAAGGTAGCACTCCTCCTACTATCCCAATGCAGAGCAGTTGACCCAATCGTCATGGAGATAATATCGCAAATATTTTGTAGCTGAACTATGCTGAAGCTCCTGGCCTGGAACTTTCATTTCTTTCTATTCCAACGTCTATCTTTCATATCTTTCTGCTGCTTTTTCTATCAAACACACCAGTCCATTACTTCTAAATTGAACTTTGCTCAAGTTCTCAGTACATGGCTGAAGGCAGCTATCCTTTCATATAAACTAAAGATTTCAGACTCTGTACTATTAGGCATTTAAGCTCAATTTTGGATAGAGCCCTAGTTGTCTGGCACAGTCCATTTCAGAACCAGATTTGAAAACAATGGTCACTTGACCTTGGTAGAAATGGTATATTTGGCCGGGCATGGTGGCGCACACCTTTAATCCCAGCACTCGGGGGGCAGAGGTAGGAGGATCACTGAGAGTTCAAGGACACCCTGGACTCCATAGTGAATTCCAGGTCAGCCAGGGCTAGAGTGAGACCCTACCTTGAAAAACAAAACAAAAAAAAAAAAAATGGTATATTTGGTTTCATGTGTCACATACCTAGTGAAGTTCCTCCCATGCTTTTTCTTAATATGGGCTTCAGGGACCTTTTCTGTGTTATATTTCTCCAACACTTGGAAAACACACTCCACCATATCCTGCTCTTCTGACAAGTCTACGTGGTTGATCACTAGTCAAACACAGTTACACATTGCCTCTCCTAGGAGAGGTAGGAGAGGTGCTGTGCTTCTCAGGTCTGAAAGAGATATAATAGCGACATAAGGGGTAGAGCTGTTGAAATTTTCATAAATGTTTGATCACAGACAATGTTGAAGAGGAGAGGGTAAATGACCAAGTTCAGTGAGCCTGTCATCTGTTGGCACTTCAGAGGCTTACTTGGGGTTGACAGTTAAACTAAAATTAAGCAGAAATAACACATAAAATTTTCTTATACATCTTAGTTTCTGTTTTTATTTACTTATGTATGTGCGCACGCGTGTGCGTGCTCGCGCGCGCGCACACACACACACACACACACACACACACACTAATATATCCTGCCTTTGCAAAAAACAAAGCCAGAAAATATGTGCCACTTTGTACAACTGGCTTTATGTGTGCCTGGGGAATTGAACTCAGGTCATCAGGCTTTGCAAGCAAGTTTCCTTAAACACTGAGTAATCTCTCCCATCAGTTTCCTATTATTAAGTTCCCATGGTTTGATTCTACTCTTAAAATTAATATGTATTAAAATTCTGGTTATTCTGCTTTTCACTCATTTACTTCTTAATGTTCTGAATTAGGAAAATATTTATGTCTTGTGATCTGTAACACCTGTGGACCCCAAAGGTGAAAACTCAGATGACACCATCATTCCTAGTAAGAACAATGTTTTCTAATCCATTTCTAGGGATGACAAGCTCCACCTTATCTTGGGAATTCTGATTCACCATGATCTCTGTCAGCTGTATCTGGGGAGACTTGTTCCCTGTTATCTCTCTGAGTTATAAATTGGATTTAGCCAAGAACAAAATTGCACATCTCCAGGAGATTATAACCAAATTCTATCTGATTTGATGTTGTAGCAGATATTTGGGTCCATTCCAATATTCCTAGCAACAAATGTGGTAAACACTTAAAAAAAATAAATCTAGGACAAATGAGTAACTTTGCATTTACAGGCTTTATGATTTTGAAATAATCTTCTCTTTAGCATATTTCTACAGTGAAAAAATGTCTAGTATGTTTTGGAATATTCTGTGTTTTTATATGTCTCTATTCACCATTCTCTAATAACGATGCAGGAAAAGCAACTTCCTAGAATTCCAACAGATGGCAGCATAGAGCTTCTGTTCTGCCAAGTGAGTATAGTACACAGTAGCAAGCCCAGAAGCTGAACTGAGTTTGCAAGCCAAGTCCAACCCAACTGACAAATATAAAAGCTCCAAATGTTCCTGCACAGAAGCCAATAGGTCTTCAGAGTGAATATTACAATATTGCAAATAGAAAATAAAAGGAAAACACATATTTTTCCATACTAGCTGAGTCCCTGGCATCATTTACAAAAACAGTAAAAGAAATATTTATGAATGTGTATATTCTTTTTTGGTCAGTTAGGGAAACAAACTAGAAAACTGAGTATTTCTCACAAATAATGCTTCTTCTTCCACTACTACTACTATATTACTACTTATTTATTATTAATATTAATCATCAGAAATGATTTTAAAAATAGTTGGACACAGGGTCTGCAGCAATCACAAAGTTGGCCAGACTAGAAAAGAAGACAGATCTTCTGCGGCCCACTTACTGTGTTTGAAGGGTGTATATTCTTGCTCTTTCTTGGAATTATAGCATCACTGGAGTCCCATTGCCAAAAGATCAAAGACAGCTCCAGCTCTTTCCCTGATGCAATCTCTTCTGACACTCAGTTCTCAATAATTGGCCTTACTCTGCTTCTTTTATAGGGCTATGAGTGGATGAAAAGATGGTAAAAAGTGCCATACCAAGTATCAAAGGACATACAAACAAAAATCTGACGATACAGCCAGGTGTAATGGCACTCCCCTTTAATCCCAGTACTTGGGAGACAGAGGTAGGAGTATCACAGTGAGTTCAAGGCCACTCTGAGACTACCAAGTGAATTCCAGATCAGCCTGGGCTAAAATTAAAAAAAAAAAAAATCCAATGACATAACAGTGAACTCTGAGGCCACCAATAAGTTCTTGAATCCCATTCCAGACATTAAACAATAAACTTTTGACAGACTGCTCCAATCTCTTTAAACTGTGATTAGAGAATTTGCCTCCACTAGCCCTGATGATAACTGTCACTTCTGGGGGAAGGGTGGCATGCTAGGATTGAACCCAGTTCTTTTCAAGAGAGAGAATTCTATCACTGATCTTTATCCCTATTTTAAAACTATCATATGAGACTAAAATATATCTAGTCTATGTTGTCCAATGTGTTTTGCTATTGTTATTAAGAAGTAAACACTGTAGAAACTTCTGGATAAGATGGCTGCTTAGGAGACACACCAATCCAGCCTAGGTTGGGATTTGAGCAAAACCACAGCAAAATGCACTCTTCTTCTGAAATGTGAAGGTATATATGTTTTAATCCAGATTTCCACTGAGGATCTTATGGACCCAGACCCCTGTGGATCTGGGCAGATCCAGATGCCCACCTAGCACCCAGCTGTAGGAGTAGAGACCAAACAAGGGATTTTCCAACATCATTAGCCTTCTTGCAAAGTCAAGAAATCTGAAGGAGAGGCAAGGGGACATAGGTAGAGCCACCTGAGCAATTCCAGTACAACTCCCATCCTCCAACCAACAGAACTGCAACCCTCCAGAGAACACACTCAGCTCCCAGCAGCAGGACACCCAGCACAGCTTATCGGAGCACCATATTCACAGCACAACACAAATGGATCTAGGTGGGCACTAAACATTGGTGAGATTTGAAGCCACCCCAAAAGGTCATAAGGCCAGCTGACAAAAAAAAAAAAAAAAGCAGGTACATAGGCCTGCACTAGAAGTGTTAATGTCTCTTTCTATATCAGGGCCAGTTATGGGTTATATATTCTCAGTTGGATTGACCATTCTCAATTAAGCTGTATTTGGGGATTGACTATTGTTGCCTATAATGCTTTCAGATTCTTAGGTGTTTTGTCTTTTTCTTCTGTCATTATTAGAGGAAAAGTCTGATTCAGATCCAGGCTGACCTGGGACCCATTTAAGTACAGAAGTCTCAACCTCCCAGTTGATAGAATTAAGTGTGTAGAGAAACACACACCCTTAGGGCTTGTGGCTTTATAAGGTTATCTGTTTGTTTCAATCCCCACACTTTCATACACTGTGCTGGGTTTTATTGAATACATATATTACTCCATTGAATTTTAGAATTTGTCAGTAAATTGCTCCACCTAGCCCACTAGAATGCTAGAGTAACAGGCAAATGCAACACCTAGGATTACTTCTGTGATTGGACAGGAGTACAAGAGCTATACTTTGCAATTTAAACTCCTACCCTGAAGTTACTTACAGCTGGATTTCTAAATCTAAAAGCACTGCAGATTATTAGAAAACCCACACATCAAATCAACTCAAGGAAACAAAAATTACATTATAATATAAGAAACACAAGAATAAAAGACAATACAATCCCACCAAAACAATAAATCCATCAGAAATGGCCCCCAATGAAACTGTTTTAGATGAAATGCCTGATAAAGGTTTCAAAAAAAAAATGATTTTGTCTATACTCAAAGAAGTCAAAGAAGAAATGAAAGGAATTAAAGAAGAAAACAAACTCCTGAAGAAATTCCAAGAGAACACAGGAAACCAGCTTAATGAAATAAGGAGCTCATTACAAGCCATGAGAAAGGAAATAGAAACACTGAAAAAAAGCCAGGCAGAAATTCTAGCACTGAAAAACACAGTTGAATTAAAAGCTATGGTAAGTCTCACCAGTAGAATGGATGAAGGAGAGAACATAATATCTAAATTAGAAGACCAAGTAGCAGATCAAATACACTCCAACAAAGAAAATGATAAGCTAATAGGAAGGTATGTGTGGGAATTTCAAGATATCTGGGACACAATGAAAAATCAAACATAAGAAATCAAGGTATAGTAGAAGAAGAATTTTAAATCAGAGGCTTAGTAGACATTTTCAACAAAATCAAGGAAGCAAATTTTCCCCAAATTAGGAGAGAAATGCCAATGCAGATACAAAAAGATTTTAGAATACCAAACAGACAAAAACAGGAAGAATCTCTCCTTGCCATGTTGTAATTAAAATATTAACACAGAAACCAAATAAAATATATTGAAAGCAGTTAGAAAAAACAAGTCATCTGTAAAGGCAAGCCCATGAGGATCACAGCAGATTACTCAACATAAACTTTAAAAGTTGGAAGGTCTTGGAATGATGTATTCTAAGTTCTAATAGATAATAACTGTCAGCCAAGAATACTTTATCCAGCAAAGCTATCTATCCAAACTGAAGCCAAAATAATGACATTTCACAACAAAAACAGGAAAAAGAATTTATGACAACTAAGCCAGCTCTACAGAAAATACTTGAAGGAATCCTTCACACTAAAAAGAAAGCAAAGTACACACAAGAGGAAACAGAAAAAAATAAACCATGCTCAAATAACAAGAGAGTAAAGGGAAACAGGAAGCACTACAAAACAAGAAGAATGGCAAGAATAAATATATAACTTTCAACAATAACTCTTAATATCAATGGCTTCAATGTCCCAACCAAAACACACAGGCTTGCAGGCTGGGTTAATAGGCAGGATCCTGCTATTTGTTGCCTCCAGGAAAATCATCTCTCAATAGAAAATAGACACTGCCTAAGGGTGAGAGGATAGAAAACAGTATATCAAGCAAATGGGCATAGGAAACAAGCAGGTGTTACTATGCCAATATCTGACAGGATAGACTTCAAACCAACATTAGTGAGGAAAGATAAAGAAGATCATTTTATACTGATTAAAGGAACACTCCAAGAGGAGGACATTATAATCCTAAACATATATGCATCTAACTTGGGGGCTCCCAATTTCATCAAAACCTATTAAACTTAAGATCATAGATAATACCAAACACAACTGTAGAGGGTGACTTAAATACCATACTCTCATCAATTCACAGGGCATTCTAGCAAAAAAAAAATAAATAGAAAGACATATGGATTAAATGATGTCATGGAACAAATTAACCTAAAAGATGTCTTCAGAACATTATAGCCAAATGCTACAGAATATACATTTTTCTCAGCAGCACATGAAATATCCTCCAAAATTGACCATATTTATAGGACACAAAGCAAATCTTAACAAATACAAATACAAATAATCTCTTGTACTCTGACCACAATGGGATTAAACTACAAATAGCAATGTTGTCAATATTTTTTTTTTAAAGTGAACCCTGTTCTACCTTTGCCATTAACCATTTGTATTGATGGGGTTAAGTTATATAGCCTCCCCAAATCTCACCTTCTTTATCTCTAAGACAAGATGTTGAATTTTAACTGCACTTAATTATAATATGTATCAAGTATTTAGAGTGAAATGCACCAAATCAAAAGAGAAGTTTCCTTAATGAGTGGAAACCCTGAGAAATGAGATGAACTTCACTGACAGATATTTGCATGTAAGTGTCAAGGTTTAGGATAGGATGTCATCATTCCCATGGTGTATACCTACAGCTCAAAGAAATCAAATCAGAATAGTGCATGAGGCTGGTGGAAAATGGATGAAAGGTGACAGAGTCGATGACAGAAGCAACTGGACCTGAAAAGTTAAGAAGACTGGGGAACCCTGGCCCAGCAGAGCTCTAGATGATTCCTGACCCAGAGGAACCTCTGATGCTGCCATAATTTGCTTACTTGTGCTTAGATGCTTCCATGTGAAAGGACTGCACTACACTCGGTGAATGCCAAACCCCACTAACCCAGTCTTCCTGAATGATGTGGGGATGCCCTTTTGTAGTGTTCTCATTCCTACAAAATTCAACCCCACAAGTCTGTGGAAGATATCCAATATGTATAGCAGGTCTTTATGAAGAAAGGGCATTCTTATTCAGCAGACAATGTAAATCTGTGCTTAGCTAGATTCTTTAGTATCAAGTATCAAGAGGTCAGTTTCTCAGAGAACCTTTAATGGGAAAGGAGAGCAAGACAAGGAATACAGGACTCAAACAGGCTGATGGGGACCAGTGAGGAGAGGCCCACAGGAGACTACCAGAATCAGGTACCTGGCCCTAGTCTCAATACAAACTGATAATTTAATGCCAATCTAAACAGAAGATAAGAAGTCCTGACAAAACAGGTCAAGACTCAACAAAGTGTAAGTAGTATTTTTATGATGTCTGAGGCAAAGAAAAGTAAAACTCAAAGTTTTTTCTTTTTCTTTTTCTTTTTAAATGTGTTTATGGGCATACAGAGAGAGAGAGAGAGAGAGAGAGGAGAGAATGGGCATGCCAGGGCCTCTAGCCACTGCAAAGGAACTCAAGGTGCTACTTTGTGCGTTTGGCTTTATGTAGGCACTGAGAAGTCCAACCCTGGCAATTAGACTTTGCAGGCAAATGCCTTAACCACTGAGGCATCTCCCTCCAATCTTTTTTCTTTTGAATGGATCTGATGAAAAGTAGAAATATCTGTGAAGGTGATCAGGAACCCAAAGATACTCCTAGGCCTCAGCACTACTATTTTCTGTGAGATGTTAGACTTCAGCAAGACCCTCTCACAGATCATTGAGGAAAAAGAAGGGTGTGTAAGGACAACCTCTTTACTTGCATTATCATGGATATGGAGGCCATGTACTGGGGGAAGGGGCTTCATGAGGCAGTACCTTCTCATATATGCTCTGCTCACACTGCTCTAAGTAAAAACAGTGTTATCTCCATACTCACTTGTATATGGCTGCTAATAGTTTGAGAGCATTTGAAAAAACCTTTCTATTAAGGCTATTATTTTTGTGTTAATAAGACTGATTAAGTCCATGTTATTCACAAAGATGATGCATTGCTAAAAAATGACAAGAATGCCTATAATGCCAGCACTGAGGATGTTTTGTAGGACTATGATTTCAAAGACATCCTGCTAGCCTGAGAGATGGCTTAGCAGTTAAGGCCTGCAAAGCCTAACAACCCATGTTCAGTTCTCCAGGTCCCATTTAAGCCAGATGCACAAGTGACACAAGAATGCAATGTTACACATGTGCACAAGGGGGCATATGCAACTTGAATTTTATAGCAGTGGCTGAAGGCCCTGTCATGTCAATTCTCTCTCTCTTAAAAAGTCTTTTGGGGCTGGAGAGATGGCTTAGCAGTTAAGCACTTGCCTGTGAAGCCTAAGGACCCCGATTTGAGGCTCGGTTCCCCAGGACCCACATTAGCCAGATGCACAAGGAGGCGCAAGCATCTGGAGTTCATTTGCAGTGGCTGGAAGCCCTGGCACGCCCATTCTCAATCTCTTTCTCTCTCTGTCTCTTTCTCTCTCTGTCACTCTCAAATAAATAAATGAACAAAAAAAATTTTTTTTTAAAAAGTCTTTTGGGCTTGCCTTAAAAAAAAGAAAAAGATAAAAAGAGCCTGCTATAGAGTTAATGCTAGCCTGAGTTCTACAGTTTGACATTGTTTCTAAATTCAAAGGCTCAGGACCTGGAGAGAGGTCTTAGCAGTTAAGGTGTTTGCCTGCAAAGCCTAAAGACCCACGTTCAATTCTCCAGGACCCACGTTAGCCAGATGCACAAAGGGGTGCACACATCTGAAGTTCATTTGCAGTGGCTGGAGACCCTGGTGCATCCATTTTCTCCCTCTCTCTGTACCTGCCTAATTTTGTATCTTTCTTTCTTTCTAATAAATAAATAGAAATAAAATATTTTTAAAAAAAATCAAAAGCTCAGAATATATCTCAGTGTTATATTAATTTCACAGTGCTCCCCCCGTTTAGCAAAAGAATAAAGAGATAAAGAAAGGTAGGACGGAAGGAAAAACTGAAGGAAAGAAGAAAAGTAAGAGAAAATGAAACATCATTTAAATAATTTGTTCAATACATTGTTAGTGTACACTGAATGTATATATCAACCAAGGAAATGGGCTCTAGACCCCACTTGTTAGTCTTTTAAAGAACTACTTCTTCATTTCAGTGATACTTTGTATTTTTTTCCATTTCATTGATTTCTGCCCTTATCTTAATCATTTCTATATTTTGACTCATTTGAATTTGGCTTGTTCTTGTTTTTACAAGGCCCAAAGTTGCATAATTAACTTATTTATCTGAAATCTCTATGAATGTTGTTATGAGAGAGAGAAGGAGGCAAAGAGAGAGAGAGAGGAACAGAGAATGTGTGCACCAGGGCCTGTATCCCCTGTAAGCGAACTCCAGATACATGTGTCTCTTTGTGCATCTGACTTACCTGGGTACTGGAGAATCAAACCTGAGGCTTCCCAAGCAACCTTAACCATTAAACAATATCTCTAGCCATGAAATATCTCTGAATTTTATTTTCACTTGCACTTTTACAATTCCCTTTTATGTCTGCTTTCAGTAAATTCCATATGTTTTGGTATGTTGAGTTTTCCTTTGATTCTAGAATTATCTTTATTTCCTTGATTTCTTTGATGACTTACTCATTATTCAATAATATATTGTTAAATCTCCATAAGTTTGTATAATTTCTGTAGTTTCTGTTAGTGTTGATTTCTAATTCATACCATTGTGGTCAAAATATCATAAATTATTTGAGTTTTCTTGTTTGTTAAGACTTCCTCTGTGATCTGTTGTGTAATCCATTTTAGAGAAAGTTCTATGGGATGCTGATAAGAATGCTTCTGAATTGTTTAAGTGGAATAGTCTGTGGCTATCCATTAGGCTAGTTTGATCTATGATACTACTTGAGTCAGCTATTTCTCTATTCATATTTTAAATATTTTTATTTATTTGAAACAGAGGAAGATGGAGAGAGAAAAGGGGCACTCCAGGGCCTCCAGCCACTGCAAAAACAACACTTGATGCATGTTTGACATTGTGCATCAGGCATGGATAGAAGAGCAGCCAAAAAGAGGAGGACATAGAGCTGCCTTTCCCCCTAAGCCACTATTTATAATTTTATTGTGCTGGGCTCTATGACTGGTGTGAATACAAAGTAGAGAGCTGATTAGTCTGGGCTCAGAGGCTTGCTCAGGAAAAGTACAACACACCTTAATAAGGTGAGATAGAGCTGATTGGTTGAGATTGGATCTGATGCTAAATTAAGTCAACTGTGTGACATCTCTTTCAGTGCTCTCTTGGGCCTTCTCCTGACACGCTATGTGAAAATAAAGCCACCTGACTAATTACTTCTCAACCCCATCATAAAGGAAAGTAATATAACCCATTAAGTACAGCTAGATACCAAGTACTATAGGGGAAATCTATGAGGAATTATCTCATTTTTTCTATAACAGTCTTACCAGGCAGGATATTTACAGTTTTCAAAATTATGCAGCTGATAAGCAACCGAACTTTCATTGTTCCCACTAATCTTGGGCTACAAGAGGGCCTACACTCACTGTGGTGGTTTGATTCAGGTGTCCCCCATAAACTTAGGTGTTCTGAATGCTAGGTTCCCAGCTGATGGATATTTGGGAATTAATGCCTCCTGGAGGGAGTGTATTGTTGGGGGTGGGCTTATGGGCTTTATAGCCAGTTTCCCCATCCCAGTGTTGGGCACACCCTCCTGTTGCTGTGGTCCATCTTCTGTTGGCCAGGGAGTGATGTCCACCCTCTGCTCATGCCATCGTTTTCCCCTGCCATCGTGGAGCTTCCCCTCGAGCCTGTAAGCCAAATAAACCCCTTTTTCCCAGAAGCTGCTCTTGGTTGGGTGATTTCTACCAGCAATGCGAACCGGACTGTAACAGTAAAGTGGTACCAAGGAGTGGGATTGCTGCTAGACACCTGACTATGTGGCTTCAGCCTTTTGTAGCTGATTTTCAAGAGGAAAGTGGAAGGAGTTGAAACCTTGGCCTAAGAGATGCCTTGCAGTGCTGTAAGTACAGCTTAATGGACTATTCTGGTCTGAGCTCTAAGACCTGAATGCAGTAAGAACTATGGACTGTGAGGTTTGGCTTATGAGGGTGAGAAAGAGCTGTGCCTGGACTGGGCTAGCAGTTTGTGTGAGAAGCTTGCTCTTGTGCCCATGTCCTGAGAAGTTGTGCAGGGTTGCTTAGCGTAGAAATGAACTGGTGTGTGCAGAGGGATATGGCACAGAAAGAAAAATCTTTGGGTAAACTGCTGCCCGTTCAGCTGCAACTGAGAGATAACAACCTTTGAGACTGGGCTAGCTGACCTGCGCTAGGGCAACAAGAAGAATGTCAACTCTTTTGAAGGGGTCTGAGTGCTCAAGGAGTGTCCTGTTCTTCAAAGTCTGCTTTATTCCCCCCTGGATTAACAAATTGGCACCCTACCTGGTATTGTGGAGTATAAGAAATGCTGGAAAGAGGGTCATTGAGTTTGCAACACGGTCTTGTGTTTTGGAAATGGCCATGGGCAGTGTGAAGCAGGTTTGCTGGTTGCCTGCATAGAGACCCCATGGGGCCATGAAGATGAACCGTGGCTTGCAGTGGAGACCCAGTGGAGATGCCGGGACCATGAGATGGCTGCCGAGGAGCTGCCGGCCTGATGAAGTTTCCCAGGACTGTGAGTAGCCTAGCTGGAGGGGCGGAATTGGAATGCCAGAGACTTGTTGCTGGTTAGAATTATCGGACTTGAAGATTTGTCACTGGTTTGAGTTGCTGGACTTGAAGCTACAGAGTTTGATGTTTGCCCTGGTTGTTTTAAATCTTGTATTGGTTGAATGTTTCTTTGCTATGCCCAATGCCATCTATTGCAGTGTGAATATTTATTCTGTGCCATTCTGGGTTTTTTGAGGTTATATTTTGGTATTATGGCTCAGTTAAAAGATCTTGAACTATGGGGATGTATGAACATCATTGAGATTGATAAAAACTATGGGGACTTTTAAAGTCAGACTGAATGTATTATATTTTACATCATGTATGGATATCAGTTTATGGGGGCCAGGGGCGGAATGTGGTGGTTTGATTCAGGTGTCCCCCATAAACTTAGGTGTTCTGAATGCTAGGTTCCCAGCTGATGGATATTTGGGAATTAATGCCTCCTGGAGGGAGTGTATTGTTGGGGGTGGGCTTATGGGCTTTATAACCAGTTTCCCCATCCCAGTGTTGGGCACACCCTCCTGTTGCTGTGGTCCATCTTCTGTTGGCCAGGGGGTGATGTCCACCCTCTGCTCATGCCATCGTTTTCCCCTGCCATCGTGGAGCTTCCCCTCGAGCCTGTAAGCCAAATAAACCTCTTTTTCCCAGAAGCTGGTCTTGGTTGGGTGATTTCTACCAGCAATGCGAACCGGACTGTAACACTCACTAAATTCTCTCTAAACTAATAATGGTTATCCCATTTAAGCTGTGCTGACTTCACTCTCCTTTGAGAATCTGCTTCTATTTTTCAGATGGAAGCAAGACCTGAGGAGACAAATGAGCCATCACACTTCACCAAGGCCCCAGCTAAAACCATAGAGTAACTGGGGAGATGAGCAAGAGTGCTTCTTTCTCTGTGAACCTGATATCAGCACAATGGTGAAGAAGATAGACACTGAGGACACTCAACTCCTATCAAACCAAAGATTCAGAGGCTCCTAAGAGCCCATCACTGAAGTAGACTTAAAATGAATCAAACATGGATCAAGGAATTTCATGGAAGAGGGAGCTGAAAGATTGTTAGAGACAAAAGTTGGGATATTATGCACAGAGACATTGTCTCTTCCTCATAACTGATGGCTACTCCCATCAGATGTATGGCCCAAAATCTCCATGGGAATGACTAGCATCCCCACTGAGGAGAGTCTCTTTGGAGGGGGTGGGGATGAGGGTAAGAAGGTACCAACATGTGCTGTTTGCATACTGAGTATGTCCATAAATAATAAAAATTTTACAAAGTAAATAAAAAACAGGATGTGAATATTCCACATAGGAGAGACATGAGGAGCAAGAACAGGAATGATACCGAACTTAATCCGTGTGATGTTATTAGTGCAGTTTGACTGGTGCATAGAGACATAGAGACCCTGACAAAGGGAGAGAGAATATATCTATGCCATTGGGCTGAAGCTGGATGGTGGATAAGATGCATATGAGTCTCAAGAATTATAAGTGTGGGGTGAGGTGGTACACAAATATAATCATAGGAGGAGGCAGGAGCTCAAGGCTATTCTCAGTTACATGGCCATATAAGACTATACCAAAAAAAGCATAATAAGTATCTCTGCTATGAAAGTACCATAGAAAGTACCATATGTTTATGCTGTGAGAGTTTTTAAGTAAGGATTGGAAGGATAATCATTTATAAAAATTTGAAATTTGAGGATATCTAGATCCCTAGACATCCAACATGATCAAGTACAACACTTAGCTCAATTTCAAAAGTGGCTATGGTAGGCAATTATATTATGTGACATATATTCTTTAAGCATTTGGTTTAATATACATAAAATCAATACGAACACTATCTATTGATGTAGGAACAAAAAGTAGTTTGATTCCATTATTGCCATTCTTGTATACCATATATTACATCATCTTTAAGTTCTGTTTTTCATGGATCTTAGCATTGTGAAGTAAACTGAGTGTAGAATTCTTGCATATTTTTATACTTCCTCCCCAAACTAGATGTTCCTTGACCACCTGTTTTAACATCTTTGTTTGTTCATTTCAAAGCACTAAGCTAATATTTTCTATTATACCTGTGTGTATGTGTATTCTAAAGCACATATTAGGATATCTGAGCATCACCTCAAAATGTTTGTTCTCGTCTGCTTTGTCTTGCGACAGCGTCTCCTTTGTAGTTGTTTTGTTTTTGCCACTTCATGTGCACCAGTATAGCATGCCCACAAGCTTCTGGGTTCTCCTGACTCCACTCCCATTGCCACAAGTATATTGGAATTGCAGGCACGTGGTGCTTCTTTATGTCTAGATTTACATGAGTGCTGGGGAGTCAGTCTCACGCCACCAGTTTTTAAAGCAAGCATCTTTATTGGCTGAGTCATCTCCCGTGCCCCTAAACTAATATTTCATAAGACTAGTGTCACTTCACATTTATATTTTATTGCTTAGTATTTTATTAAGCTAAATAACTAAAACAAATACATATGACATAAAGCAGCATGCAAATCAAAACAAATGATCCTGCGAGTATATGTTTCTTGTTGGTAGTTGCATGAGAAGTTAATTAGCCATAAATAAATTAGTAGTGCATTTGTAGGCCTTGGCCAATGTAATATATCTTGCAGAAAAAAATAGATTGTCAGTTACTCAAGTGAGTTAAGAAGAAATAAGACAAGGAAGACTTTGTTAGATGTTACTATTCATTTTCAAAATTATTGTTTTTATTAAGGTACATGTGACAAGTAAATATTTGTCTATTTATGATGTAACTGCAACATTTGGTACATGTATGTAATGTGAAAAACTTAAGATAATTAACGTAATTTTGACTTCACATAAGCATCATTTTGTGATGAGAACATGCAAGGTCTACCCTTCCAGGAATATAATGGATTATTATTCAATGCAGTTACCATGCTATAGAACTCTCCAGAACTTATTCCTCCTAACTGAATCATAGTCCTTTTTGACCAACATCTCTTTACTTTTTTCCTGAATAAGATTTTTTATTTGAGGAAAATCTTTGAGTAAATGCATCTTACAATATAAATAGTGGTTTTGTTTAGCAGCATGTTTTTAAACCTGTGGGGTTTTAATTCCTATTTAGGCTATCTAGAGATAATCAATTGTTTTGGAGAACAGATTTTTAAAATTGTATCAGTATTTTGCTTCACTGATTGCCACCCCAGTAGTTATTTCCTTCTGTTTTCTACATTTGAATTTGCTTTTTCCTTTTCTGAGTTTCTCAAGGAAAAAAGTAAGGTCATTTGTTCATGAATTCTTGATTATGGCTTTTCAGTGTGCAATGCTGAACTAGCTTTGTCTAAGTTAAGTTACATTTCCCTTTTTTTACTAGTTATGTACACAGTGTGTTTACATACATGTTGGTACCATCATTACGCTCCTTCTTGTCCGCCCCCTTCTGCAGGGACCCACCTTGTTGGGGATTATGGGTTGTGCATTGTATGGTTAGCCATCAATTATTTGTATGTGGCAATATCTCTGTGCATAATGACCCAACTGTGACTCTAACAATCTTTCCACCCCCTCTTCCACAAATTTCCCTGAGCCATGTTGGGTTCATTTGTCTACTTCAGTGATGAGATCTTGGGAGCCTCCGTATCTCTGGGTATCTAGTCTGGTATCTATATCCTTCACCCTTTTGCTTGTACCAGGTCCACCAAGAAAGCAGCACTAATGCTCATTTCCCCAATTAATCTTGGTTTCAGCTAGTGAAGGTGGACATCCTTATCTCTTTCTTGTACTGTTATTATAATTTTTTTTGAGGTAGGGTCTCACTACAACACAAGCTGGCCTGAAAATCACTATGTATTCTCAGGTTGGCCTAGAACTCATGACAATATTCCTACTTCTCCTTCTTCAGTGCTGAGCTCAAAGGTGTGCACTACCACACTGGGCCCTCTTTCCTTTTTTAGAGGACATGGTCTCAGTTTCTTTTCCATTTAACATAATGTTGACTATGGACTTGTCATATGTGACCTTTATTATTTTGAGGTATGCTCAATTTATTCCTACTTTTTTTTTTTTTTTGAGGTAAGGCTTCACTCTAGCTCAGGGTAACCTGGAATTCACTGTGTAGATCCAGGGTGGCCTCAAACTCATGGTGATCCTCCTACCTCTGCCTCTTGAGTGCTGGGATAAAAGGCATGCACCATTCATGCCCAGCCCTACATTCATTTATTTTCCTATTTATTTAATTAAGTAGTAACTTTTATGGATGCCTTAAGTGTTGTCAGTATGATTCCCCTCCACCCTGCCTCCATGCTACTGAGGGCCCCTCCATAGTGCAATTACTGGTATTTACCATGGAGCTGTGGGTAAAGATTTAAGAGGAACAAGTAGTCATTGTTGGGGGTGGGGGCAATACCTCTAGATATTCCCTCCCACACTGTGGCTCTCACATTCTTTCCACACTCCCTTCTGCAAAATTCACTAAGTTTTGGTGGGGTGCTTTAATTCTACTTTAGTATTGACCTCTCAGAAGCTTCTGGATTTCTGCTTTGGTGCATTCTGAGTGCCTGTCTACATTGCCCTGGTGCAGGTTGGCAGGTTCTTCATGGAAGCAGCATTCTTGCTCATCTTTCCAACATATTTATGTTTTCACCTGGGCCCTAGCTGATGTTCTAGAGGTTAGCCTGATGACATAGAATCAGATCACCTTGTCTGGCTGATAGGTGTTGGTTGTCCTTAGTTCTTTCTGCTTTATGAAAAACAAAAACAGATTCTCCAATGGAAAATGAGATCAGGATAGGTTAAAGGGTATAAGTATTTTTAATTAGAGAGATTTGGATGGGTATAGCCTCATTTGGGCCAAAGACAAGTGGAAACTTTTCAATGAAGTCCATGACCTTGGTCTCCATAAGATTCTGACTTGGCTCCTAGTTCTAGCTATGGTTTCTTTCCACTGAGCCGATCTCTTAGCCAATCAGAAAGTTTCTGGTTACTTAACTGGGGTGGATGCCACTATTGCACAGGTGGGTACATCTTGTCAGGATTGTTGCTTGCATTTAACATGGTTCCTCCCTTGCTCACAGTGCTGTTGGCTATTTTCTCCCAGTGTCTCATGTTGTGGCACTATACAGGTGAACCATCTGGGAGCTGACTTTCTTCCAAATTCAGCCAGATCTCCTCCTACACCCTCCTGTTCCCCTCCTCCAAACCTTTCCATCCTTCTTATCTGGCCCTAGAGTTGCTTGTTGGGTATGAGAGCAATCCAAGCTCTTCCAGTGTAGGAACCACAGATGAGGGAGACCATGTAGCATTTGTCTTTCTGTGCTTGTGTGAGTTCACTTAGTATGATCTGTTCCAAGTCCATCCATTTTCCTACAAATTTCATTGTAACATATTTTATTATTGCTGAGTATAATTCCAGTGTGTACATGTACCACATATTCATTATCCACTTGTCAAATGATGGACATCTCAGTTGATTCCAGTTCTTAGCTATTGTGAACTGAGCAGCTATAAATACGGTTCAGCAAATATCTCTGCAGTGAAGACTGAAACCTTTAGGGTAGATGTCCAATAGAGGTACAGCTGGCTAAGTTGGTAGCTCTACTTTCATCTTTTTTAGGAGTCTCCATATTAATTTCCATAGTGGTTGTGCAGATTTGCACTCCCACCATCAATGAATATGGATTCCTTTACCCTGCATCCTTGCCAGCATTTATTATACTTTGAAAAAAATCTCTTTATTCACCCCTCCATGCCTCTAGCCCTGGGGAAACACATGGTACACATGGTGGCACATGTATCTGGAGTTCATTTGCAGTGGCTAGAGACCTTGGTGTGCCCTTTCACTCTCTCTCTCTCTCTACTTGCATCTAATAAATTAACAAAATATTTAAAAAAGAAATGCCACTTGAATTGGTATATTTTAAAGAGAATAGGATATTTGCAGTTATCATTATATGAAAACCCAACCAAGGTCTAGAAACAACTGAAAATCATGATGTTCTACACTAGAATCATGTTTTACAGCCCTCATAGAAGAGGTCCTCTAGGCACTAATGCATATGAATAAAGT
This sequence comes from Jaculus jaculus, assembly GCF_020740685.1. NCBI lineage: Eukaryota > Metazoa > Chordata > Mammalia > Rodentia > Dipodidae > Jaculus > Jaculus jaculus. The sequence continues at coordinate 103,130,541 of NC_059105.1, forward strand.
CACAATTTTAAAATGACAAAAACGAAATGATGTGAACTGAAGAGAATCTGGTACCATGTGGTGTCTAGGGGTAAGCTGGGGATCTCAAATCACAGCATAAAAATAAAAAGAAAATTGGAAAAGTGAATTAGAGGAGGTGAGGGGGTAATTGAATTTTTTCCAGCTAATATCACTGAAATTGGATTGCACCTAATTGTAGCCAATCCAGATAGTACCAAATGCTTATACTAATTGGCACCTCATGACAGTTTGGAAATAACTGGCAAACAGGGAAGAGTTAAAGTCATATCTGAAAACATGCCAGAATTTTGCTTTTAAAATGCATACAACAGTCCATAAGCAAATGACAACCCAAACAATGTGTAGGGAACACATGGAGACCATTTTTTCTCATAGCCAACTACTTATGACACTTTATCATATTTGGCTTCATAATATCATCTGTTCTGGAAAACTTTTGACCTGGTTGTGATTGCATATTTAAATACTATATTTAAATGCTATCTGCTCTGACTTGGGATCTCCAGCTGGGCAGAGATTTCCTGGCCTCCTGCCATGCAAAACAGGCAGCATTGCTACATCTCTGTTCATAGGCCTCAGATGTCAGCAATTGTTTCACTATGTAAATAAGGACAGGGAAATCCTCTGGAGAGATTTCCCCTCTTTGTTTAGTGGCCTCTACAATTTTAACTGGTTGTCAATTAGAACAGCTTCAAGGGGATATTTTTGTTACCCATGGTACTTAACTATTAAAAACAACAAAACCTACAAAAACAACCTAGCTCTCAAAGATTTCTGACATGTACACAAAATATTTATCAGTCTTATCTCTTCTTAAATTATTTATATAAACCTCTTTTGGTCAAATTGGTTTATTCAGTATCACCTCCACCCAGGATAGTATTCTAATTTTTGTATCCTCTTTTGTGTATGAAAAACATTTTGGTCACATAAATGGCTTTTTAAAATGTTTCCTGTCCTTAAGGGTTGTTTCCTACACTAACTTTTATCCTTGTACCTTACATTCATTTTCATGTATTGGCAGAGTAATATATTGCTGGAGATTTGTGAAGTGAATCTGTCCTATTTTTCAAATCTCTCTCTGAACATTTACCATCATCTAAGCCCAGTATTGAGTGCTGGGGATGCAGGTGTGAGTAAAATAGAGCAGGATTCCACCATCATGGAGCTTACAGACTAACATGGGGGATTCACACCAACTAAAATTATAACTTTCTGTCCACTCTGAAGTCGAGCTATACCTCTTACTTTGTATATTTGTCTATGTCCATAACTAGAATTCAAATATTTATGAAAGGGAGAGGAGGAGGAGGAAGAGGAAAAGGAAGAGGAAGAGAAGCTGCTCTTATTAACAAGTTGCCCATTGCTGTGTTCCAGGTCTCAAGATTTACCACTCAGCACAAGTGCCATAGCACATGTTACTAATGTGATTTCTAATGCTCACCACAATCCTATAATTCTGCCCTATTTGACATCCTTTTTTGATGTCAAATTTGTGTTCTGAGTCCCAAAACAATCAATGACCTATGTATGGCCTTGTATTATTAGTGGCATATTCTGGCCCAAGAGCAGGTACTCCATAAGTATTGTTTGAATCGATTGTGGGTGATAAAAATGTTCATAAGTATACCATCACATCAATGTAAATACAAAATATACAATGTGTTAAGCCTTTAAGAATAACTTAAAACAATATATAATCGGAGGAAATATTTTTTTTCTTTACAGTTGAATAAAACTTCATTTTATATTTTGTATATATACCACATGAACATTTAGGAAGATGCCATTTTCTAGCTATTGTGAATAAAGCAGCAATGAACATGAATGTGAAAGTATCTCTGTTGTAGGATATAGAGACCTTTAAGCATCTAAAAACACATGTGTGTACATACACACATGCATGCACACACACAACCACACACACACACACACACACACATAATCACCATTTTTAATCATTTACAAAAACCATTTGTTATCAATTCTCTGAATTTTCATCATGGACTTTGATCCCCACTGTCATGAAAATCCTACGTCAGAAAGGCACACCTTTGATTTACCACAATATCATAATTTATTGAATAACAGCAAACTCAAAAAATAGAGTGTATTCAATGGCAGAAATATTCCAGAGACTTCAGATTTCCTTGATAACCTTATCTGAGGGAAACACAGGTTCTTTTATACCAATCATAGTTACTAATATTAACTTTCAAATAATGTATTATTCTCTATATCAAGGAGCATTTGTGTGTGTGTGTGTGTGTGTATCTATATATCTATATCTATCTATCTATAGTGTGTGTGTGTGTGTGTGTGTGTAGGAACCAAGACTGCTTTGGGTCTATCCAGAAGAATCTGGAGACCTCCCAGTAACAGCTACAAAGGATGTTTTGCATCACCTTCTCCTATAGCTGGAAATTAGACAAAAATTGTCATGTGAAATATCTGTTTTATTTCCTGAGTCAGGCCCAGATGACAACTTTTCACACTCAGTGCCTTCTTGTAGAATACCTGTTTGAGCTTACAAGATTTGGGTGACTAAGAAATAAATTTCTTTCAAATATTACAGCTAAAGAAAGTTAAATGGTAAGCATGACATTATGTTTTCATGTAAGAATCCCTCTCCTAAGGAGAAAAAAAAAGTAACAATAAGCCAGAAAGCAATACTTAAAATGACATAAAGAATTTCCAACACAAAATTCTCATTCTATCAATGATTGCAAAATACCTAGCATAGTCTACCATATAATAGACATTTTCATCATAGCAGTTGAAGACAAAAGTATTTAAAGAAAAGTTGACCATATATTTTATTTTATTTTTTATGAAAGAGAGAAAACTGCCACACCAGGGTCTTTAGCCCCTGCAATCAAATTCAAGACATGTGTGCCACCTTGTGCACATGCATGGCCTTGTGCATCTGGCTAACATGGGTTCTGGGAGTCCAACCTGTGTTCTTAGGTTTCACAGGCAACTACTTTAACCTATAAGCCATCTCTCTAGCCATAAGTTAACCATTTTTTTAAAATATTATTTATCTATTTACAAGCAGGGGTTAGGGCAGGGAAAATGGGAAAGTCAAGGGCCTCCTGCCAAACAAACTACAAATGTATATGCACCACTTTGTGTATCTGGTTTTATGTGGTTACTGGAGAATAAAAACAGGGTTGGCAGGTTTTGAAAAGTGATTTTAACCAACAAACCATTTCTTCAACCCAAGTTAACCAGTTCTAAGAAAATACTGGCTGATACTACAATAAAGTAAAACCTTGAATGTCAGTATGATTAAGAGAAAGTAAATTATATGGGATTGTTATAATTACATATGCAAAATCACCATTTATATACATCTTTTATTGCAATAGACAGATTAGGCTAATAAAATGAAGTATAGTGTCATACTTAAAAGCATAGATGTGATTGAGATACTGGGTTTGACATTTTGAAATGGGTAAGTATATACAAATTCTTTAACTTTAATAAACATCCTTTATAATACATATAGAGCAGTTTTTCATTAGAGATGTTTTAATAAACTTTAAAAATTGGGGCTAGGAAGATGGCTCAGAGGTTAAAGGCACTTACTCACAAAGCCTGATGGCCTGAATTCAATTTCCAAACTACTTATATAAATAAGATGCAAATGGTGGCACAGCCATCTGGTGTTCATTTGTAATGGTGGCAAGGGACACCCTGAAGTGTCCACACACACATACACACTAAAACAAAAATAAAAGTGCACTATTCTGTGCAATTAAACCATATTTTCAAAGGTAATGGGATGGGTACTAATGCCTAAAATAGTGTGAAAAGTGATAAAATTTCAAAAAAGCCTAATGTTAATGCATAAATCACAGTGCTTATCTCAGAAGAAGTAAAAGATGGTTAATTTTGGAACAAATATGAGTGACCATGGACCAGAAAGACAGATCCAGTTTACCACAAATTCCATCTTCTAATGTGGTAACAGTTTCATGACATTTTTGTATTAACAAAATAAATCATAATCCATACACATTTCAAATACATTAGCAGAAACATCGGCAAGAATGTCTCTGCTGTAGGCCTCAGATATTATCTAATAATGTTCCTAGCTTTTGAGTTGTTGAAATATGGGGGTCAATTTAGACATTCTAAAAGGATTTATTTATACAGTAAAAATTTCAGAGGTCTATAAGATCATTTATCTCTGGACCTGCAATATTCCAACTCTCCATTATTATTGAAATTCTATCAGTTGCTTACTCTTGCAGGACATTTGATATAGGTATGGTCTTTTATTTGCCCCTGAGAATTTGAGTTAAGAGTAACTACGTAAAGGCTGGAGAGATAGCTCAGTGGTTAAAGGCAGTTGCTTGTGAAGCCTGATGGCCTGAGTCCAGTTCCATAGTACCCATGAAAAGCCAAATGTACAAAGTGATACACGTGTCTGGAGTTTGTTTTCAGTGGCAGAAGGCCATGACACATCCATACTCACTCTTTTTGTGTCCTCCTCTTTTTCTCTGTCTCTATCTCTTTCTCAAAAATGAATAAAATATTAAGAAAAAGTAACTACTTTAAATGAAATATTTACCAAAAAATGAAAGCATATTATTATATTTTTTCTCTAAACAGAAGAAAGAAACAATTAAGAAAGATTGCAACCTAGTAGAAAAAAAAAATTCTAGGATTGGAAATACTAACCTTAGTAATTACAAAGGCTGTGTGGAAATCAGAAACTTTAAGGATAATTGTGTTCTTTGTGCCCTTGCTTGACTTTACTTGCTCCCATGGGAGTCTCTGAACATGGGCTTGAGGGAGAGTTTATAGATCCAGGAGTGCTTAGAGATCTGCTAACAGGAGATACCTTCTGGTGTTGTACTTACTCCTTGGCCACCTGCCAGTATTACCATGAATAAAGACCAGTAGACTAGGCTTTCCCTATACTGGTTACACTGGTCAAACTACCCAAAGTGTCCAGCCCATATGCCTGTAAAGACTGCTCAACCGTAGAGTAGGCTGCTCAGCTTCCAATGTGCCCAGCCCAGATATTAAGATAAATCATCAGCCCATGTTTACCCTGATCAAGACTGACCAGGATACTCAACCCAGGTTCCACAAGATATTTTTGCTGTATTCTCTGCAAGACAAGGGGATTATCAATAGATGAACAAATCCCAAAGCAAAACAAATAACACAAAGTCTAAGGCAAGATATCCCCACCAAAACTAGCTTGTCCTATAGTAGAAGCCTACAGTGAAAGTACTTAGAAGAAACTTCAGAGAAAGAGTTCCAGACCTCAATTGCAATGAGTATATGCAAAGTTAATGAAGCTATGAACAAATGGAAATGGAAAAGAATCAAAAGAGAACTCAATAGACAGCTGAATTAAATGGGAAAAAAAATCAACATAAAGGACCCAATAGACAGCAGAATGAATTCAAAGAAGACATGATCAAACACATGAGTGAAATCCAAGAAATCACAGGTAATCAAATAAATGCAATAAGAAAGCCAAATCAAGGAATGAAAATAGAAATCAGTAAAGACATACAGACTCTGAAGAAACACCTAATAGAAATAAAAAATGAAGTAACTGAATTAAAAGGCTTCTGTGAAAACAATAGCAACAGAATAGATCATGTGGAGGACAGACTATTAGGGCTTAGGAAATAGGTCATGAGGACAAAAATCAATGATTATTTCAAGTAGAAACATATGAAAAGAACCTAAGGAACTGTAGGACACCTTAAAAAAACAAAACATTCAAAAATGGAAGAAATATACATCAAGAGCAGTAAAATTATAGAAGAAATGCTTCTTAATCTTACAAAAGAGAGGCCCCTCAGGTACAGGAGTCACAAAGAACACCAAGTAGACAGTTAAAACACTAAACAGAAGAAACAAAGAAAGAGTACTAAAAGCTGCAAGAGCATAACTGCTCATCACTTAAAATGATAAGCCCATCAGAATGGATCTAGGTTTTAATGGAGACTGTAAGAAGCTATGAAGACTTGGAATAGAGTGTTTCAAGTTTTGAAAGACCACTGCTGCTAACTCAAGCTACTACCCACATCAAAATCAACCCTCATAATACACAGTGGAAGAAGACTCCACAATGACAGCTGATTTTATAAATATGAGCAGTAAGCCAGCCCTATTGGAATACTAGATAGAATATTTTGCATTGGAGAGAATAAACATACTCAAGAGGCTACAAGAATGAAAATTACAATTATTAAAACTATAGCAGATGTGAAAGCAAACGAAAATCAAGAGAACACAAAATACACAAAGACTTTAACTTGAACAGGGATTAATTCACACCCCTCAATTATAACTCTGGATACCAGTGTACTTAGTCTCTATTCACAAGACACAGGGTAACAGCTGGAAAAGAAAACTACATTTTCCACTTGCCACCTTCAAGAAAACTAACTTACCACTAAAGATAGACACCACCTTGGTGTGAAGGGACTAAAAAAGATATTCCAGGAAACAAGCAGGTATGGGTATACAAATATGTAACAGAATAAGCTTTAAATAAAAAATAAAGAGATCCACTTAGTGTAAAGGAACCCATATCTGGGAATGGGATCCAGATCAGAATCCTATGGAGACAAAGATTATGCTCTCCAGTGTCAAGCTCTCACTAGCTAAATTGGCTAAATCAAATTCTCCATAAATTAATAATGCATATCCCAGTTAAACCTTGCTGATTTCACTCTCCTTTGGAGAATATGTTCTTCTTTTTCAGAAGGGAGCAAGATCAGAGGGGATAAACTACACCTCAAACTTCAGCCAAGTTACAGCTAAATCCACAGAGGAATTGGGGAGACGAGAATGAGTGCTTCTTCCATGTTGAACCTGATAATCAGTTCCATACTATGAGACAGACTATGAGAGGATACTCAACACCTACCAAAACAGAGACCCAGAAGCTCCTAAGAGCTCATCACTGAAGTAGACTTAAAACTCACCCACAATGGCTCAGGGAATTTTACAGAAGAGGGAAAAGAAAGATTGTAAGAGCCACAGGTTGAGACATAATGCTTAGAGGCATCCCTACCCCCCAAAATAATTGACTGCTGCTCCCACTACCATAAACCACAACCCCATAGGGCATACCTACAACCCTACTCAGGAACATCCCCAACAGAAGGGGGCAGGGATGAGGGAAGAGACTACCAAAACATGATGTATCCATATTGAATATGTTGTTAATGATAATAGTAATAATATTAAACATAAAATGTCAAACTAATCAAGATCTGTAAATAACACACCTAAACCCTATAACATACTAAGTAGGGAAAAGCTTGAAACATTTCCTCTAAGGTCTGGAACAAGACAGGAGTGTCCACTCTCCCCAGTGCTCTTTAACATAGTACTTGAACTCTTGGTTTAAGCAATGAGACAAGCAAAAGAAACAAAAAGATACAAATAGGAAATAAAGAAGTCAAAATATTCTTATTTGCAGAACATAGCTCTATATTTAGAAAAGAAAAAGACTCTACCAGAAAGCTTACAAAACTGAAAAAGCAACCAAAGTAGCAGGATATTAAACCATCACAAAAATTTAGTAGCCTTTATATATACCAAGGAAAAATAAAGAAAGAAAGAAATCAGGGAAGTATACCAATTTACAATAGCCACAAAATTAAATATCTTGCAATAATCCTAACCAAGAAAGTAAAAGACCTCTACAAAGAATACATTTAAACATAATAAATTTGGGAATACACCACAAGATGGAAAGGTCTCCCAAGCTCATGGATTGAAAGAATATTGTGAAGATAGCCATCCTACCAAAAGCAATAAACAGAGTCAGTGTAATTCCAATCAAAATTCCAGCATCCATCATTCTTCACAAAAAGAAAAAAAAAAAGTCCTTAGGGAATAGAATAATATTGCTAATCTCACTTATCTGCTTTAAAGAGATACTACAAAATCATAGTAGTATAAACAGCAGGATATCAGCACAAAAAAACAGACACATAAATCAATGGAAAAGAATAAAAAGCCAGGTATAAGTTCTAGTAACTATAGCCACCTGATCTTTGACAAAAAGGCAAAAACTGTACACAAACTGAGTAGGAGAAAACCCAGTATTTTCAATAAAATGTGCTGGAGAAACTGGATAACCACATGTGGAAGAATGAATCTAGACCCTCTCCTCTCACCCTACACAAAAATCAACTCCAAATGGATCAAGGACCTCAATATCATACCTGAAACCCTAAAGTGACTAGAAGAAAATATAGGGAAACACTCCAAGATAGAGGGAAAGGCATAGAGAAAGACTTTCTAATAAGTCTCCGGTAGCACAGACCATTAGTCAAACCATTGGGATCTCATGAAACTAAAAATCTATTGTATAGCAAAATAAACTGTCAACTGCCTACAGAATAAGAGAAAATCTTTATCAGCTATACATCTAATGGAAGTTAAATTCTGTAATATACAAACGACTCAAAATAAAATAAACCATAACATATCAATCAACCCATTCAAAAATTAGGGGAGGGAATTGAATAGAGAGTTCTCAAAGGAAGAAATACAAATGGCCAATAAACTTCTAAAACAATTTTCAACATCTTTAGACATCAGGGAGCTGCAAATTAAAGTGATACTGAGATTCCATCTCACTCTCATCAGAATGATTATCATCAAAAATCCAATGACAACAAATTCTGGTGGAGGTGTGGGAAAAGAAGAACCCTCACCCACTGTTAGTGAAGTGCAGTATGGAGGATCATCAAAAATGTAAAAATGGGGCTGGAGAGATGGCTTAGCGGTTAAGCGCTTGCCTGTGAAGCCTGAGGACCCCGGTTCGAGGCTCGATTCCCCAGGACCCACGTTAGCCAGATGCACAAGGGGGGGCATGCGTCTGGAGTTTGTTTGCAGTGGCTGGATGCCCTGGCACGCCCATTCCCAATCTCTCTCTATCTGTCTCTTTCTCTCTATGTCACTCTCATATAAATAAATAAAAATGAACAAAAAAAATTTTTAAAAATGTAAAAATGATCTTCCTTTTGAACCAGTTATACCACTTCTGGGCATACATCCTGCAGCAGACAGACTCAGGTTGCTGGGATGAATCTTGAGACCAAACACAGTTTATGGGAGCAAAGAAGGACTTATTTAAAAGTTACAAATTGAGTGGAAGTTCTATAATAGCAGAAGAAGTTGGCCTGTTTTCAAAGGGCAAAGAAGAGAGAGAAAAGCCAAAAGTCACCATCTGCACCACAAACGAGCACACTCACTTCAGTAACTCAGTCAGAACTCAAGCACTTTATATATCTTTGGTTGGAATTCAGATCCCCACAATTTAGGGCTGGACCTTCCCAGAGACACCTCCTCCAGCCAAATGACTGCAGATCTAAATTATAAACTTTAGTGACATCCTGACTATATTGGGGACCATCCATTCAAACTATTACATGCTGCAAAGACCATACTCTTTAATATAGAGATATTAGCTCAGCTATGGTTGCTGTTATTCTATTCACAATAGCTAATAATTAGAATCAGTTTAGATAGATTGCCTGCCAATTAATGAATGGATAATTAAGATGTGGTATACACAATGGGATTCTACTTGGTGGTAAGAAAAAATGAAATAATTAAATTCAAAGAAAAATATTTTTGCCAGGTGTGGTGGTGCACACCTTTAATCTCAGCACTTGGGAGGCAGAGGTAGGAGGATTGCCATGAGTTCGAGGCCACCATGAGATTACATAGTGAATTTCAGGTCAGCCAGGGCCAGAGTGAGACCCTACTTCAAAAAAACAAAAAAAATAAACAAAAAAAAAAAAAGGAAAGAAAGAAAGAAGGAAAGAAAAAGGAAAATAGATGTACTTGGAAAAATTCATACTAAGTGAGGTTACAATGGCTCAGATAGAGACATGCCATATGTTCTTCAGCACATGGTGTTCCTAACATGGAGCAGCTTGATTTCTTCAAAAGTTGTAGTACACATCAGTAGTATTGGCAAGGAGCTAGAATTTGGCTAGGAGAGAAGAGAAAAAAAGAGGTATGAGAGGAGGAGATAAAGCAAGTTGAAAGACAAAATACAAGAATTTGAAAGGTATTGGACAGGCTAGATAAAGGAGGATGGGAGGAAGGAGTTCAAAAAACTAATGATGGCATGAATCAGTACCATAGAAACATTCTTCTTGATGATCTAATTAAAAGATATAACTCTTGCTGGGCATGGTGGCTCATGCCTTTAATCCCAGCACTTGGGAGGCAGAGATAGCAGGATTGCCATGAATTCGAGGCCACCCTGAGACTACATAGTGAATTCCAGGTCATTCTGAGCTAGAGTAAGATCCTACCTCAAAAAAAAATTAAAAATTTAAAATAAAAATAAATAAAAGATATGACTGTTAGTAAGGGATTAGTCTATGCAAAAGTACCCTGTAAGGAAGTATAGGCTCTTAGTAAATCCCAGCACCAAAAATGGGTTACCTCCTACAGTGAACTGTTGGCTATAGAGACCCATGAGGTAACAATGCAGGCCAAAATACTTGGGTGCCAACCAGATATAAATGGTAAGACTCTGTTTCTGAATATATCACAGGCTATAGTTACAGAGTATTAATAGATCACGCTGGAAATGAGGAGGAAACCAGCTCCCACCAATATAATCCTCATAGCGCTGCAAAGTGCTTATGTACTGCTTGGGGATAAAGGGGATAAACTAATAGCATGAACAAGCAGGGGATCCTGCAAATTACAAAATCAATCAGACAGTCAAGATGCACACACCTGTGCAATAGTGGCACACAGGCTATGGTGTAATCAACTGCTCTACGACTGGTTAGAAGGTCTGGTCAGTGGGAGAGAATCCATACATAGTACTGAGAAACAAGTCAAAAGTCTATGGATAGGGAGGCCATAGACTCTAGAGTGAAGCTCCCACTGTTCTTGACTAAAATGAGAGGAGGGTATGCCCATCAATAGGTATTTTTTAATTTTTATTTAATTGAGAGGGGGGACAGAAAGAGAGAGAGAGGGAGAGAGAGAGCAAATGGGTACAACAGGGCCTATAGCCACTGCAAGCAAACTCCAGATGCATATATCTCCTTGTACATCTGGTTTACATGGCTCCTAGGGAATCGAACCAGGGTCACTTGACTTTGCAGGCACATGCCTTAATGGCTAAGCCATATTTCCAGCCCCCCCAATTTTTTTTTTTTTTTTTTTTTAGTGACTGTGCTTATCCCCTTTGATCCATACTGCTTTCACTCTTTGAAAATCTGCTTTTTGTTGAGGGCAACAGATACAGGGGAAACCCAATATTCATCAGTATGACAAGAAAAGAAAGTCAACTGCTTAGCAGGAGATGAGCCATCCATATCACATCTTCTAGACCCCAGGAGACAACAGGGAGGAAGAGGTGGATTAAACACAAATGCAGCTCTCGCTGCTAGCCTAAAACCACCTCTAGGGAGATGGTGGTAGACACTGAGGAGATACAAAGTTCATCCCAGAAGAAAATCAGAGGATACTGAGAGCTCAACACTAAAAAGTCACCCTCTCTCCAAGGTTCAGGGAACATTTTGGAAAGGGGGGAGAACAAATTCTATGAGCCACAGGATGGGGAAAGAGTAATCTGGGGCAATGCCCCCATCCCCAACCACAGAGAAAGACTGATGTATTCATGACCTCATAGTAAATAACAATAACCCCACTGAGGACCTTCAGTGGAATGGTGGCATGGGAGAGGGAATATAAGAGTATAACCCAATGGGAATATGACCAATATGTTCATACAGTAAAGTTCACAATCAAATTTTATAAAGATAAACTAAAAATATAATTTTAGGAACTAAAACTTCTTCTAAGGATTCTGATAATCACAAAATGCTAGAGGCATTGCCATTTGGGTTCTCCATGGAAATGGTCAAGGCTAATAAACTTTCAGTGAAACACAGGAAACACACACACACACAGAGAGAGAGATAGAGAGAGGGGGGGAGGGAGAGGGAGAGAGAGAGGATGTGGATAAGGACATAGAAGAGGAGAGTCAGGAAATACAGGTAAAAGAAAGTTCCAAAAGTAGAACCCTATCTCAGAAAGACAAATGGAACAATTTATCCATAAGCTAAAAAAAGATATAGCTCATTCATGTATTATAGTACTAGAACATAAACTGTAATTTAATTGCTAGAGGAATTTTTTAACATAAAGTTAAAAAAAATCTGAATAAAGGGAAAAATTACATTAAAATTGAAAAGATAAGAAAATAAGCTTACCTCAGGAAGACTAATATTTGAACAATGAATTCCTTAGAAAGAAAAAAAAAAAGGAAGAAAAGAGGAGGGGAAGAAAAAGAAGAGAGAGAGAGGAATCCTAACACTTAATTGCAAACTAAATTACCTGGAAAGCCACTGCATCTATGTGGTCATCCTAGTAGGCTAACCCATGAATAAAATTTCATTGTGGAGGACTGAGGAGATAGTTAAGCAGCTCAGAGTGAGTTTTGCAAAAGCATGAGTACCTAAGAGAGCCTATGACTGCCTGAATGTAATTCCTAAACACCCACATAAGAAACTGGGCATGGGCACATACCATTTGTCATCCTAGTCCTGCAGGGGCAGAGACTGGAGAACTGTTAGGGCTCTTACTGGAAAACAAAAAACAAAGACATAAAGAACCAGAGAATATGGTAGCTTGAGGTTGAGTAAGAGACTTTCCCTCAAGGAAATGGGCAAATATAAAAAGAAGCTGACACTTAACTTTCCTTCTGGTCTCGGTATACTTCTACATAAGGCACATACATCTGCACACACATGCATACATTGTACATACCTCACATCACACATATTCCCCCTCCACACAGACACACACACACTCAAATTCAATGTGAAGACATTGAAATGTTGCATGCACAGCCAAACTATTTTGAGCTATCTTGGTCCCTTTTATAGCCATTTATCACTAAATTCTATGTGGGATAAAATATCTTGTCACTATTAAGTAAATCCTTTGAAATATAGATCCTAGATTACAGCAACCTAAAAGCTAAAAATGACATCAGATAGTATTTGAAGACTGTAGTAGAGATTTTACTGTTTTGTTGTAATCCACCTACTTGATGTTTCCACCAATGGATTTAATGAATGCCTTGATTTATGACCTTATTTTCTTCTGTAGCTATAAAACCCTCATGAAATTATTCACACATTGAAACATGGAATGTGGGATAACTGAAATCTATGTTCCTAGGCCATGGTCCCTCATATTTGACTCCAGAATAAACTATTTTTTAATCCTCAGATATCTGTATTTTTATTTTTATAGTAGTAGAATATTACGATTCTATCATTGAAAATTTGTTGAGTGTAAAGACTAACAGCACAACAAATTGGCAGGCTGAAAACAAGTAGAAGCATTGAAAAGAATCCATGGACTGTGAACCAAAACAATACCTCAACAAAAATCATTTCAAACACAAGGTAATTTGAGAATTCTTAACCATAGAAGACTATATAACAGTACCATCAAATTCTGAGTGGAAATGATGTACTGTTCAGATGTGTGCACTCAAACTATCAATATGTTATGATTTTTAAAAGATTTTTACATATCCAAATGTTACCAACAGTTTAGTTCTTTCTTTTGAGAAAGCTCTTAGTGGAGAAGATGTTCCTTTAGCACAAGGTAAGAACCCAAGGATAAAGAAGCAATGGAATTCAGAAAAGAGAGGAACAAAACAAAAAAAGAAGTTAAGCAAGATGCAGACATACTTGATCACTGGTGAAAAGAACAGATTAGAGACACTATATAAAGAGATAGCCCCCAAATTGATTTACTACTCATTGTCTTTGTACAGAGGGACAACTTAAACTACTGGAGAAATACTTGTGGCCAAGCATGCATGCAGATAATTAAACAAAAAATGAGACAATTACAAATTCTATATAAAGAAAAAGCATAGAAAAAAGTGATCATTCATTCATGTGACTTAACTCTAAAAATTATTGAAAATTGTCATAAAAGCATAAAACTTAAATATTTTACCAATGCTTTGATGCAAATGCATAAAAGAAGTTATAGGATGGGAAATAATTAAAGCTATAGCTTCATATCTTATAACTGAGAACCAACAAAAATGATTATCGTAAAATATTAAGACATGACAAAGGCCATTAGCTTGATGAAAAATAAAAAAAAAAACCTAGCAATTGGGAAAATATAAATATAGACAATTTTAAATACAGAAATAAACATCAAAGGAATAAAATTGATTATAGAGCTTGAGCTAGGACAAAAAAATCTAGGTCAAAAAACATCATGGAAGCATAAAAGGGCATTTTTCAAAGCAAATCTTATTTTAAATTATGAGTTTAGATTGTGTGCATCTTTGAGAAAATCAAAATTAATTTTAAAAGGAAGAAAGACAAGGAGAGGCCACATCCATCACTAGAGAATTAATTGTATTTCTCTAGTGAAAGTTGATCACAATGAGAAACGTACTTTCCTGTTGAAGATACCATATGCATTTGACACATAACATGGAGTGACATGGGTGGAAGCTGGAAGAGAGTCAGTCCCCAGACAGTCAGCATGCCTAGTGCCGGAAGGTGCTATATGAGCTACTGGAGGAAAATGACCAATATCTGTCCATGCAACTCATGGTCTAACCTAGTTAGCAGCAAATAACCTGTGGTGATGCTCATACAAATGCAATAGTGGTGCACAGCCATGGTAGGAAACCAACTGCTCTTGATTTGGCTAACTGATCTGCTCAGTGGAATGGAACCCATAGCTGGAGCTGGGAAACAAGTCAGAACCATATCTAACAATGACCCTACTCTCCATTATCAAGCTCCCACCAAATGTGGGCTACAAGAGGGCCTATACCTATTAAATTCTCTCTCTCTAAATATATATACATATATATAGGGATTATCCCAGTTATCTGGTGCTAACTTTACTCTCCATTGGAGAATATGCTTCTCTTTTTCAGATAGACACAGATCCTAAGGAGAGAACCACCCCATCATACCTCAAAAGGGCCCCAGCTGAAACTAAGAATGATCATGGAAACAAGTAAGGATGCTGTTTTCTTGGTGAACTTGGTACCAGCACAAGAGTGAAGGAGGTCAACACAGAGAACAATCAATTCCTACCAAATTAGATATCCAGAGACACAGAGGCTCCCAAGACCTCATCACTGAATCAGACCAAAAATGAACCCAACATGGCTCAGATGGCTCAGGGAAATTTGTGGAAGAGGGGGCAGAAAGAATGTCAGAGCCACATGTTGGGTCATGACACACAGAGATATTTCCTCCTATGAAAAACTGATGGCTAACCCCACAACGCACAACCCACAACCCACATACCCCAACAAGTAGGGTCCCTGGGGAGCAGGAAGGACAGGGAGGAGCCTAGCAATGTTACTAACTTGACTGTATTCATGGAGTACAAAACTAATTAATACAAAAAAATGCAGAAGAGGGGGCAGAACAAATGTCAGAGCCACACATTGGGTCATGATACACAGAAACATTTCCTCCTACTCATAACTAAGGACTAATTCCACAACGCATGACCCATATACAACAAGGAGGGGCTAGGAGGAGGGGAGAGGACAGAGAAGAGGCTAACAATGGCACCAACTTGACTGTATTCACTGAGTATAAAACTAATTAATTATAATCATAATTTAAAAACTTACTTTCAAGCCAGGCTTGGTGGTGCACACCTTTAATCCTAGCACTCAGGAGGCAGTGGTAGGAGGATCGCTATGAGTTCCAGGGCACTCTGAGAGTACATAGTGAATTCCAGGTCAGCCTTAGCTAGAGTGAAACCCTACCTCAAAAAAACAAAACAAAACAAAACCAGACAGACAAAAAACCATACTTTCCCTGTCTGGAAAAGCCAGGCCCTAGATGCTGACCTTACAGAGAAGGCTACTGAAGGAATTAACCTCTGCTAAGCCCTCAGCAAGGTTCACTTGACCCTTTCCCACAACTCTCCACTCCACCCCAGGTAGACAATTCCACAGTAGACTACGGCAGGCACAAAATGTATGTGGCATCTTGCTAATTTATACCCACCAAATTTGAGGTGTCAAAGGACATAGACTCGTCAGCAGTTCTATGATTGGTGACACATTCATAGTGCTTCTTCATTAGCTATAAAGACTCAGATCAGAGAAGGTACAAAAAAGTACTCTGCATAAGTGATTTTATTTTTCTCAGTGAAATACATTTTTAATGGTTATAAATGTGTGTTATACATACCTATTTCTGATAGAATAGTCTGAATTCCCACATGAAAAATCCATGTAGTCATATACTACTAGATGTTGAATTTCAAAATTTATGACTTCCTACTGCACAAGTTCCTAGGAGATACAGTATGCAGAGACAGTGACTGTGACTCAAATATGAGTTTAACACTTTCTTATTTTATAACCTTAAAAGATGTTCTTATAGGAAGGCATTGCTTGATTTAGTAGAAAATCATAGAATAACATAAAAAGATGGCTTCAAGGACAATGAGAATTTATAAATCACTTAGCACTGTGAATGGCATACAGAATATATCCAATAGATTGTATTATAGCCTCTGAAAAGGATTCTAGAAAAGCCAAGGAGAGGATGTGGGCTATGGCCTCTGTTGTCTCTCCCTACTCTTGAATGTTATGGAGAATGCTATATTTGCTCTTATCTAAACTTAACTCAAGGGCATGAGGATGGCAAGTGGTAGCCCTTGGATTTGAATGTAGGACTATCTGACTTCAAGCTGAACTCTGGTAGAGCACCATTGAAGACTAATCCATCAGAGCAAAATTCTTCCTAATCTCCACATATCACTTATACAGGAAGAGTCCTTTGAGGACAAGTTACAGCTACAAGAAAACATTTGATCCAAAAAATGAAATAAGAAAACCCCCAGAAAATTTGGTCCAACATGAAGATATAACACAGAGGACCTCAAAGAACAAAGTATACCCACTCAGATGCTAAAGTAGTGGAAATGATGAAGGGGACTGAGGAGAAATGAAAAAAGGAATCTATGTAGAACTATGGAAATGAAGTACATAAAGGCACTAAGTAAATCTAAATACTTACTAGGTCAAATAAGTTTATTGTTATATTAGAAGTCTCAAAGTTTTATTATGAGTGTTCAAATAATGAAGGCAAAATTATTGTAATTAATACTTAAGACTATCAGTCATTTGCACTATATATCCTTATATGCTATATGGATATAAAAAATAAATAGATTCATGCAATTTATAAAGTGATGCTTCTAATAAGATATTCTCAGATCAAAGGGGGTAAAAAAGACACTTACAATTCACAAGTGATGGGAGTGGTTGGTGATATCCTAACTGTATACATAAGTTGTCTGAGGAATAGCACTTAAAGTATACTTCTGGATCTGACTGCTAATTGTATAATTCATAGAAAGTTTCACTTGAGTTAAATGATGAGTTAATTTCACTTAAATTGAAACCAAGGAGAGAATGATACTTACCCAAACAGGGAAGTGGAGGTGGGGAAAAATGAAAGACACTTATAGATACAAAATTTCAGTTATGAGATAAGTTCTGGGGATTGTGATGGATGTGTTAACTTGATCACGGTAATAATTATATGACATTCATTACTGGACACTGATGAAATTGGAAACTTTGAACATATGCTAACATTTGTTAATTAAATATGTAAAATAAAAAGAATAAAATGGACTTAAATAGAAACAAGGGGGTAGGATTTTGCAAAAGGCAAGAGTGAACTAATGGACCTGAGAAGCAAGGTGTATTGGAAGAGTACTGACTAGCTTAAATAAAAATGAAAGTCTGGGCTGAAAAGTTATAAAAATAAGGCTGGGAAAGAGTAAAGAGGTTGCTATTGACTGATAGAAAACTTTAAAGTTTGAACTCAGACATTAATAGGAAGGAACAATTAAGGTTTAAGTTTGGCCAAATTGTTTGTTCTTCAATAGAAATGATGATCATAACTTCATTCTTATATAACTTCTTGGACTTTTGGCTGAGATCAAATGTAAAATTTTATCACCCATCATTTCTCTCCAGTTGGACCTATACATTCAAAATGCATCCATAAAGTAAGTTTGACAAAGATTTTTTTTTTCTTTTTTGTAATGATACACTGATTTTAAAACTTAAATGGAAACTTCTGGTGAAGATAGTGTGCCACACCTCCCGGGGAAGGAAAGGCAAGATGTTTAGGGTTCACTGGGTCTTTTAGGGAGATAGAAAAAAAGTGATCTCAAAATTCATATGGAATGGCAAAAGATATTGGATATCCAAGCATATCTTCAGCAAAAGAAACACCTCTGGAGGCATCACCATACCTGATCTAAAGCTATAGTCCAAAGCCATAATAAAAGCAACATGGTACTGGCATAAAAACAGGATTATAGATGAATGGATCAGAATCAAGAACCTGGACTTTGGGTCAAGTAATTACAGCTACTTGATATTTGACAAAGGCCCTAACAATGTAGACTGGAAAAAAGACAGTATCTTCAGCACATGGTACTAGACAAACTGGATAACCATATGCAGGAAATTGAAACTCAATCCGCACATCTTGTCTTGCAAGTCCAAATTGATCAAAGACCTCAATATAAAACCAGAAACTCCACAATCTCAAGTTGTCATATGAATTAAAATCTATAATTTAATAAGGACCTTTAAGGTTTGATGAATGACAGAATTGTTCCTAAAATTTTATCCAACTTATGTAAAAAAAGGAGGACTCTTACAACATAATATCACAAACTGCAATGAAAGATAAACTGTAAAGCAAATTTGGATGGGAATGCATCTGTAGAAATGTATGACTGTATTGTGACTAAATATGTTTATATGTGAATATCACTTTGAACAATGACTTGCAACAGTATTCCAGGTAACTAACTAAAGAAACTCTCAAATGAGGAAAGAATGCTTTTACTTGTGACTAGAAGGTCATTATAACTTGTGTTTTGTGAAATGGTATGATGTAATTTTCGGGTGGTTCTTCCAATAAAACAATGCAAAGTGCTCCCTTCACCAAAAAAGAAAAAGAAAGAAAGAAAGAAAGAGAGAGAGAGAGAGAGAGAGAGAGAGAGAGGGAGGGAGGGAGGGAGGGAGGGAGGGAGGAAGGAAGGGAAAAGAAAGAAAAGAAAAGAAAAGAAAAGAAAAGAAAAGAAAAGAAAAGAAAAGAAAAGAGAGAAACACATGGAGAGCTGGGCATGGTGGCACACACCTTTAATCCCAACACTTGGGAGGCAAAGGTAAGTAGGTTACCATGAGTTCAAGGCTACCCTGACACTACATAAGAAATTCCACATCAGCCTGGACTAGAGCAAGACCCTACCTCAACAAACCAAAATAAAAAATAATAATTAATGAATAAATAATAACAATAATAATTTTGAAACTTGGAAAAATGCAAAAGCTAAATCAGAGGCTTCACATTACCCAACGATGAGACTTACTCTTAAACTGCAATTACCAAGGCAATGCTGGATTATTAAAATTAGATTCTCAATGATCAATTAAGGAAAAAAGATACTGGAAATAGATATGCACTAATTGTATCAACTGATATTAACCATGATTCAAAGGCAATTCTTAGTAGATATAGAGATTTTAACATATAGTTTGGAATATTTGGAGATATATATATATATATATATATATATATATATATATATATATGTATTGTGTGTGTGTGTGTGTATGTGTATGTATGTGTATGTATATATATATATATACATATATATATATATATATATGTGTGTATGTATGTATATACAAAGAGTGTGCATAGATACACATCTTATACCATATCTGAAAAATAATATTAATAACTCCAAAGGATTATAGATATAAAGATTACATGTAAAATTATTAAATTCTTTGAGAAGAAATCTTCTATGAGGTTTTCAAGAGGGATTTTAGATTCACCTACAGCAAACCTCATTAAAAATATTAAGTGAGGGCTGGAGAGATGGCTTAGCAGTTAAGCGCTTGCCTGTGAAGCCTAAGGACCCCAGTTCAAGGCTCAATTCCCCAGGACCTACATTAGCCAGATGCACAAGGGGGCACAAGCGTCTGGAGTTCATTTGCAGTGGCTGGAAGCCCTGTCACACCCATTCCCTCCCTCTCTCTGCCTCTTTTTCTCTCTCTGTCTGTTGCTCTCAAATAAATAAATAAAATAAACAAAAAATTAAAAAAATATTAAGTGAACTCACAAAATTTAAACTGTTACTTCATGAAAGTTTGCATATAATCGACAGAATATGAAAAAACATAGTATTTATAATTGATACATCTAATTAAAAAAAATCTTGCTTCCTGAATGAATGGCCCCTGCGCTCCCATCTCCCAGATTCCCTGCTCCAGAGGATGCCCTGTCTGTTACAAAATAAGATAAAAATTTAGTGGGCTGAGAAAACGGCTCATCAGTTAAAGGCAACTTGTTTGGAAAGCTTATCAGCTTATTTCTTAACCATCCAATTAAGATGGATGCAAAAAGACTGGTGCAAGTATCTTGTGTCCATTTACAGTGGCAAGAGGCACACACTTACATATACATGTGCCAATAATTTAAAAAATCTAAGCTATTTTAATTTTAATATGTGTTAGCAGTATTTCGTTATTCTTTTAATATTTCTAGTTCCCTTGAGGGTTTTTTTTTAAATCTTTTTCTAATTTTTTTTTTTTCTAGTGCTGAGGACCAAATCCAGGGCCTTGCAATTGCTAGGTAAGCCCTCATCCACTGAGCTAAATCCCCGGGCCCCTGCTTTTTTTTTTTGTTTGTTTGTTTTTGAAATATTTAAGTTATTTATTTATTTATTTGAGAGAGAGAAATAGTGACAGATAGAGAGAGAAAAACTGGGTGCACCAGGCCTCTAGCCACTGCAAACAAACTCCAAACATATGTGCCACCATGGGCATCTTGCTTTAAATTAGTCCTGGAGAATTGAACCTGGGTCCTTAGGCTTTGCAGGCAAGTGCCTTAATAGCTAAGCCATCTCCCAGACCTTTAATTATGTTTTAAATTTGCATTTTCACAAAATGAAAGTTTTGTGAAAATTCAATGCTTTGTGAAAATGTTGGGTGTATTTGCCACTCATATATTATCTTTAGTAAAGTATCTGTTTAAATGTTTTCCCAGTTTTTTTGACAGTAATTTCTTCATTGACTTTTTGCACTCTTGATACAAGCTTTTTTTTTCTTTAATTAAGAACATACTTTGTATGGATATTTCATGTGTTGGTACCAGCTTTATCCTCCTCCCTGCCCCCATTCCTCAGGGGATCCTCTTCAGTGGAGTTGCTTGTATTCCCCGTGGGTTTGTGGAAGCAGCACTCAGTTATCGTGGGGAGGTAGTGCCTTTGTGCATGATGTCTCAACCTGTGGCTCATATAATCTTCCTGTCCCTCTGGCAAAATTCCCTGAGCCTTGGTGGTGTGTTTTAAGTCTACCTCAGTGAAGAGCTATCAGGAACCCCTAGATTTCCGCTTTGGTAGGGTATGTCTGCTTCACTCTGGCATTGATTGGATCACCATGGAAGCAGCACTCTTCCACATCTCCCCACTTCCTCTGTGGTTTGGCCTGGGCCTTGACTGAGATGCAAGGGGTGGTTTATCTCCTTGTGTATTGCTACTTTTCTGTGTGGGCAACAGGAGGGTGTGCCCAACACTGGGATGGGGAAACTGGCTATAAAGCCCATAAGCCCACCCCCAACAATACACTCCCTCCAGGAGGCATTAATTCCCAAATATCCATCAGCTGGGAACCTAGCATTCAGAACACCTAAGTTTATGGGGGACACCTGAATCAAGCCACCACATTCTGCCCCTGGCCCCCATAAACTGATATCCATACATGATGGAAAATAGAATGCTTTCAGTCTGACTTTAAAAATCCCCATAGTTTTTATCAATTCAAATGATGTTCATACATCCCCATAGTCCAAGACCTCTTAACTGAGCCATAATACCAAAAAATAACCTCAAAAAACCCATAATGGCACAGAATATTCACACTGCAAAAGATGGCATTGGGCATAGCAAAGAAACATTCAACCAATACAAGATTTAAAACAACCAGGGCAAACAACAAACTCTGTAGCTTCAAGTCCAGCAACTCTAGCCAGTGACAAATCTTCAAGTCCGATAATTCTAACGAGGAACAAGTCTCTGGCATTCCAATTCCGCCCCTCCAGCTAGGCTACTCACAGTCCTGGGAAACTTCATCGGGCCGGCAGCTCCTCGGCAGCCATCTCATGGTCCCGGCATCTTCACTGGGTCTCCACTGCAATCCATGGTTCATCCTCATGGCCTCATGGGGTCTCTATGCAGGCAACCAGCAAACCTGCTTCACACTGCCCATGGCCATTTCCAAAAAAAGACCGTGTTGCAAACTCAATGACCCTCTTTCCAGCATTTCTTATACTCCACAATACCAGGTAGGGTGCCAATTTGTTAATCCAGGGGGGAATAAAGCAGACTTTGAAGAACAGGACACTCCTTGAGCACTCAGGCCCCTTCAAAAGAGTCGACATTCTTTCTGTTGCCCCAGCGCAGGTCAGCTAGCCCAGTCTCAAAGGTTGTAATCTCTCAGTTGCAGTTGAATGGGCAGCAGTTCACCCAAAGATTTTTCTTTCTGTGCCATATCCCTCTGCACACACCAGTTCATTCCTACGCAAAGCAACCCTGCACAATTTCTCAGGACATGGGCATAAGAGCAAGCATCTCACACAGACTGCTAGCCCAGTCCAAGCAAAGCTCTTTCTCGCCCTCATAAGCCAAACCTCACAGTCCATAGTTCTTACTGCCTTCAGGTCTTTCAGCTCTGACCAGGATAGACAATCAAGCTGTACTTACAGCACTGCAAAGCATCTCTTAGGCCAAGGTTTCAACTCTTTCCACATTCCTCTTGAAAATCAGCTCCAAAAGGCCAAAGCCACAGTCAGGTGTCTAGCAGCAACCCCACTCCTCGGTACCACTTTACTGTTGCAGTCCGGTTCGCATTGCTGGTAGAAATCACCCAACCAAGAGCAGCTTCTGGGAAAAAGAGATTTATTTTAGCTTATAGGCTCGAGGGGATACTCCACGATGGCAGGGAAAAACAATGGCATGAGCAGAGGGTGGTCATCACCCCCTGGCCAACATAAGGTGGACTACAGCAACAGGAGGGTGTGCCAAACACTGGCATGGGGAAACTGGCTATAAAGCCTATTAGCCCGCCCCCAACAATACACTCCCTCCAGGAGGCATTAATTCCCAAATATCCATCAGCTGGGAACCTAGCATTCAGAACACCTAAGTTTATGGGGGACACCTGAATCAAACCACCACAGCTGGAGAGATGGCTTAGCAATTAAGCGCTTGCCTGTGAAGCCTAAGGACCCCGGTTCAAGGCTCGGTTCCCCAGGTCCCACGTTAGCCAGATGCACAAGGGGGCGCACTCGTCTGGAGTTTATTTGCAGAGGCTGGAAGCCCTGGCGCGCCCATTCTCTCTCTCCCTCTACATGTCTTTCTCTCTGTATCTGTCGCTCTCAAAATAAAAATAAAAATTAACAAAAAAAAAACATTTGCAGATGTTGAAATATATTTTTGCAATTCAGCTAATACAGGATTAATTTGGAATCAGAAAACATGCTGAGATGTTAAGAAATTTCAAAGGTTTGAATTATTTTTATTGACTACAGAAAGATTATGTGGTAGTCATGAAACCTATTCATATTCATGTAACCTTTACAAAACCACAGCCCACATGTCTCAGCCTTAGAGGGGCCATGCTGCAAAAGATCCAGTCTGTGTAACCAAAACTAATTCTAGAATAAGAGTTTTCTGATTTTTTGAATATCATGAAAGGGATACACATTTTGTATTACCTAAGGATCCTAATTTTTCCTCTCCAGTGAACTTAACACTGAAATATTAATGCCTTCTGCAAAATTCCTTCAATCCTTACTACTTCGTGTCTCTACCCACATATCCCTGAACCATCATCACTGAAGTCCACAGAGGTTGACAAGGTAGGATTTTGCTGATGGAGGAAGAGAGAGGGGACAATAGGAGGTCAAGCCGAATCCATTTTACTAGGCAACAGGAAGAATTTCAGAAGATGCTGAATTGGTCATATCTATTATATGAATGTGTTATATGTGTGCACCTATCAGTCAATGTGTACCACAACCAAGAGGGAGGCCTGGGCAACTGTTGGCCTGCAAGGTCGACACTAGAAAGAAGAACCAGATGAGATGGAGAGTGAGGCCAGGCTAGACTTTCTGGCTGTGTTCTGTGTCACCATGGCTGGCTGAAAGTGCTGCAAAGAGGGATGTCTGCTATGAAGCTTCTGCATCCTGGATCAGATCTCAAGATATTTTCTGTCTAGCTAACTCTGCACCAGGATTGCACAGTAAAAGGAAAGAAAAGAAAACAAAAAGGAAAGAAAGAAGGAAAGAAAGAAGGAAGGAAGAAAATAAAGAAAGAAAGAAAGAGAGAGAGAGAGAGTGATTGTAAGCATGTTGGAGTTGCACAAAGTGATGAATTCATAATTATTGGTGTAAACAGTATTCACATGATTTATAGTTAACAAGCTGTGGGAGGTTCAACTCAGTTTTAGCTATTTCTCTTTCTCTCTCTCTCTCTCTCTCTTGCTCCTTCTTTGGTAGCATTACACAACAGGCTACTTTCCCTCCATTTCTCCTGGTGACAACATAGTAATAATAAAGAGAAGGCTTGACAGCTCTTAGCAAACTTAAGCAGCAATGCAGCTGTAGGTGATGATGACCAGTGCTTAGGAGACAAAGCCCCAAAGCCCTTTGGTCCAAATTCTAGGTTCTAGTAACAGATAAGTGGTACTGGCTAAAATATTTAAGTCTTTTATTTTTTATTTTTATTTATTTACAAGCAGAGAGGGGGGAGGGAGGTAATAGTCATGTGCCACTTTGTGCATCTAGCTTTATGTGAGTACTAGGGAATCAAACTTAGGTCCCTAACCAACTGATTCATCTCTCTGGCCCTAATTCCTGTATTAATTGACTTTTTAATGGACAATTTCGGGTAATATTCAATAAAGATGTTGTAATGATTATGTGTGAAAATATGTGTGCAGCACCAGAGATTAAAAAATAGAGGGCTTAATTTAGAAACAACTGAAAACAAGTGTTAGAGAGATTCCAACTTGTCCTATGAATATGAATTTAAAAGTACACTTCTAACAATGTTTAAAAATTATAATCATGTATTTTCAGTTTGTGTTCTTTTTTCTAACAATCAAAATACTTATCATTATTTAATAGCATACAAACAACTTATTAAATATGTAGTTGAGGAATGAATATATTCAAAGTTGAATATTGTAATGTGAATTAGAAAATGATCTGTATGTGTTAACTGGTAAAAGGAGTTCCCAGTGACTGGATAAGAATTTAAAATCTTTGAGTTAAAGGCAAATGCTATATTTTAGAAACCTAAAATTTAGATAAGACATTTCATATCTTTATATATCTTTCTATATTATTACATCTATAACCCTACATTAGCTGCAGCTTTATAATTTGTATTTTTGCCTAAGTTAATGCCAACAGATTGGGCCCTTCTCTTTATTACTTCCCAACAGTCAATAGTGGTCTCCGGCCCTTGGCTCTTCCTTTATAACTATTTGTCCTAATTAAGACATTTGTTCATTTTGCTGCAGCAGTAAAATCCCCCTGTCCTATGTCTGTCATACCACTTGACATTAACTCCCAAATTTTCACTGTTTTTCACTCCCTTCTGACATGTTCTTTTCTGCAGATTTGATTAAAGCTTAATGCACTTTTTTGGATAGCCTATAAGATGTTTGAAAAAGAAAAAAATGTTGCCAGAATATAAGGGCTCACCAGCATAAATTGGGTCAATTTTAACTAATATTTAACATTATCTCTTTCAAGTATTTTTATCAATACAGATAGTATTGATAAGTACTTTTTAGCTAGCATTGCATTTCAATTAACTGGAAAAAAAATTTAACATCTCTGTTCTTCCTTACTTTATACATGAAGACATAGGATTATTGATTGCTTCGATACAGCCAAGCTCACCTTATCTTAATGGCTTATTTTTATGTGTTTATATTACTCAGCAGAGTCCAAATCAGACTTAAGCTATTCATAGTGATCATTTTTTAGGAAGGACAAATGGGCACCTGCCTACCCATCATCATTTATATTACAACTTGTGTCATCCCTACGAGACCTCTAAATATAGAAGAAAAAAAGACAATGGGTGACCACAAGAAGGGGTATCTATGAAAGCAGGTCCTGAATGTGGTAAAATATACAGCCTATATTCATCTACCTCACACAATTTTTTTTTTTCTGTAAAGACTCTGAAAATCACCCTTTTTGAAGCAGTTGCCAAATTCGGCCACTAGATAGCAGTAAAGATATTCCAAAAGGGAGAGTAAAAGCGTTTGGCAGGAAAGCATTAAAGAATTTATTTGAGATTAGCAGAAGAGGAAAACAGAGGCTCCAGTTTCTTAGAAAGTAGAATATGTTTATAACAAGTCAAATCCCAATGGCTTCTTAATGTAAGTCTTTACCACTATAGTAAATTTAACCCACTTTCTTTCAAATACAATTTCTGTTTGGAGGTAGGAAGGTACACATTTGGCACATACTGAAATAAAACACGAAAGTAGCACTTGAATAATAATGCCCAAGATCCACAGAGACTGTACAGTAGATCAGTGAAGCGTGCCAGAAACATTTCACAGGAAGAATGAAGACTCAGAACACAGCCACTTATGTGCTCATGGTTCCTGAGGAAGGGCAGAGTTTAAAAGTCACATACATTCCAGGATATAATGTTATTAGCTAAAATCTTAGTCATAAACAAAAAAATATAATAAATTCAAAAGCTTGTGGATACCACCTTGATATGGTTGAACCTACTAGTATATGTGGTTATATTCTGACATGTGTTGATTCTTTAGTATATAAGGAGCAAGCCCATGTTCCTTTATAGGTAAGACATAGTATAAAGATTTCATGTGGTACTGAGCAATCCTCCCACATGGTTTAACCTTAGCTTATTGACTTCAGACCCATGCTTAAAAAGGTGGTGGATATCAAATGTCACTCAAGCAGATAGATAGTAAAAGTTTCACGTGAGAAGTTGAGAGACCAGTCACTCAAGACCTATCAAAGAAATATTTGAGGGCACCTTCACAAGGAAAATCTATGTTAAGGAAAAAAAGCATCTAAAGAAAACTCCATAGTAAAACTAAAGATATAACTTCAAAT
The DNA here is from genome assembly GCF_020740685.1 of Jaculus jaculus. Classification (NCBI taxonomy): domain Eukaryota; kingdom Metazoa; phylum Chordata; class Mammalia; order Rodentia; family Dipodidae; genus Jaculus; species Jaculus jaculus. The sequence continues at coordinate 103,157,837 of NC_059105.1, forward strand.
TTCATTTGCAGTTAATTGGTAGGAGTAAAGGAGAAATGGGCTCATGACTCTTAGGGACTGAATTCTCATTTTCCCACTATTGAGGATTCTTTCTCTTTCTCTCTTTCAGATAGTTGATGTGGTTTCTTACTTAAGAATTTTAAATTTAGCCTAAAATTGCACAAGATGACCTCAGCCTTTGAACTTCCTATTCATGTGAGCTGTTATAGTCCTTTTTGCTGTGGTTATTAGAATTGTGTTTATGCTTTATTCATATGAAGCAGAAATTAAGAGGTAAAAAGTAGGAGGTGGAGGTCCAACTTTGGTTCTGTTTCCCTGACTTCTCTCCATCTGTGAGGAATCATCTGAAGTGGGTTTAGGGATCTCACCAGGAATTACATCCATCGCACTTGATGTACAAGTAGACAAGGTGGCTATGCTCTTAAACAGTCATGCATAAATGGAATATGTAGAAGCATGCATGGAAAACTCATAACAAGTTTACAAAAGTCAGCCTTCTTTGGTAGAGATGTAACAGCACCTAGGAAGAAGCTTACAACTGCCTTGTCAGTACTGAGTGTTGTGATCCTGACCCTATTGCCCTCTCCTCACAGCCTACCTTATTTTCTTCTCCTCTAGCTTCACTTTGGGTGCTAACAATTGGAATCAACTACCAATGTAACCCTTCTACCGCCTTCCATTATCCAGGAGAGGAGATAGAACAAAGGTAGTGTTGCTGCTACCGAGAGTGAGGTGAGAAGGTAGCTTCTTGACAGAGGAAGATTTTGATTTTTGCTTGAATGTTGAGCAACTGGCATGCTAGTAAACTTTTTAATTTGCCCAAACATGTGCCAATATCTATAAACAAAATGCCAACCTCTCCTCTCAACAGAACCTCTACAATCAAGGTTGCAAATAGATTCTAATGACATTTTGTTAAACATATTCTAATTGTTCTTCCCCCTTTTCTGTATGGAAAGAAAGAGAGGAGAGGAGGTTAAAAAAAGAGAGAAGTTGGGGAGAAACAAAACCGTTACTAAGTTTCTTTTAGACCGGTAGATTTCAACCAAGCCTGCACTTTGAAATCTCTTGGATGAAGACCATCAATGTCCCAGTTAACTCTCAGATCTTCAAAGACTCCCATAAATCCATTGTGCATTCATGGTCAAGATTTAATGTAATATAGCAGTATAGGGTATAAAATAGTGACTTAATGTTTAATTACTCAAGAAGTGTGAGACTCAGAAGGATTTTAGTTGTTAAGAATTGCTACAACAAAGACCACCAGCTTTGAAAAGGCCTAAGAGCCAGAGGCTCCATAAGAATCCATTCTGTCCTTGGGGTTAAGAGCCATCTCATTCTCAAATCCTAGATCCCACTCCTCTGAGGCTGCACATTAGCTGTATGTCACGGCATTCTCCTGACTTCTCACTCTTCTAAAATTATTGCAAGATCAATGCTTCAGGCGCAATAAAGTGGCATCTTTTTTTTTTTTTTCTCTGTTAAGGATATAGATTCTGTGGCTTTTAGCATACATAGATCATTTCCACATTTATTAGCTAGAGGTTTATTCGTTCACTACATTATAACTGCCAAAGAGTTGAAAGATACCTGAGGTGGAAAAATGAATTGGAAGGAGCAGTGCTCTTTGAATTTCAGAGCCTTCAGTCAAATTATGGATCTGTCCATGTCTCGTTAGATGACCTGAAACAAGTCACATAAACTTTTGAGCCTCTATTTCCTTAAATGTAAAGTGAAAAAGTTGTGAAATACCTCATATCTATTGCTACTCTGAAATGCCACCCTGAATATTTTTTCCTGTTCATTTTCTGGTAATGCTGCCAATGAACGGAAAATAAGGGAAAGTCCAGCGGGAACCACAGAAAAAACTCTCATCACCCTGATAATCCATGGGTTGACAAATCTACTCTTGTGACTTTTAACTTATCCATTCTAGTTGTGTTTTCAAAAGACTAAAATAGTACTATGTGACACTAAGATTTGTAGGTTTGACTCCCTGCTACTGGTCTACATAAAAAGACTATTCTTTTTTCCTCTTGTGACAATTACACTTAAAAATGAGACAAAAAGTATCCGATTCTCTCACTGTTAAATTGACTCTAAGACAGAGTGTGGTGACTTTTTAAAAGAAATCCTTTAATCTTCCAGAAAAAAAAAATTAAAATATCCAAATTCCAGGTTTAGTTTACTGTTCCCTTTCTTTCTTTTTAATATTTGTATATATTTTTTTTGTACTCAGTGAATACAGTCAAGTTGGTACCATTGTTAGTGGTGCCTGTCCTACCCCCTCCACAAGGACCCTCCATGTTGGGTATATGGGTTGTGCATTGTGGGGTTAGCCATCAGTTCTGAGTAGGAGGAAATGTCTCTGAGTATCATGACACACATGTGGCTCTGACATTCTTTCCATCCCCGCTTCCACAAATTTTCCTGAACCATGTTGGTTCATTTTAGTCTGCTTTAGTGTTTAAGATCTTGGGAGCCTCTGTGTCCGTGGATATCTGGTTTGGTAGGAGTTGATTGTTCTCTGTGTCCATCTCCTTCACCATTGTGCTGGTTCCCAGTTTGCCAAGAAAACCGCATTCTTGCAAGTTTCCCCAATTATTCTTAGTTTCAGCTGGAGCCCTTTTGTGGTATGACAGGGTGTTTCTGTCCTTAGGATCTGCATCTATCTGAAAAAGAGAAGCAGGTTCTCCGACAGAGACTAAAGTTAGCACCAGATAAACGTGGTAACCATTATTTTTTAGAGAGAGTTTAATAGGTGTAGGCCCTCTTGTAGCCCACAATTGGTGGGAGCTTGATAATGGAGAGTGGGATCATTGCTGGATATGGTTCTGACTTATTTCCAAGCTCCAGCTATGGGTTCTGTTCCACGGAGCAGATCAGTTAGCCATATCAAGAGCAGCTGGTTTCCCACCATAGCTGTGTGCCACTATTGCACTTGTGTGAGCATCACATCAGGTTGTTTGCTGCTAAGTAGGTTAGACCTCGAGTTGCTTGGACCAATATTGATCATTTTCCACCAGTCACTCATGTAGTACCTTCTGGCACTAGATGTGCCAATTGTCTAGGAACTGACTGTCTTCCAGCTTCCAGCTTCCAGCCATGTCACTCCATGTTACATGACAACAATGTATGGTGCCTTCAGCAGTAGGTTTTACCACTAACCTTTGGTGGACCATCATAACACTGGAAACTCAGCTACTACTGGAAGAAAATTTAGGAGGAACATTCCATGATATAGGAATGGGAAAAGACTTCCTAAACAAAACCCCAGTAGCACAAGATCTTAAACAATCACTCAACCAATGGGATCTTATGAAGCTGAAAAATTTCTTCACTGACAAACATACAATAAGCAGAGCCAATAGATTACTCACAGAATGGAAGACAATATTTGCTGAATATCCTACTGATAGAGGCCTAATCTCTAGAATGTACAAAGAACTCAAAAACCTAAACATTAAAAAGTCAAACAACCCACTCACAAAATGGGGCAAAGAACTGGACAGGCAGTTCACTGTTCCTTTTCAAAACTCCTGCACCCATGTTGCTCCAGCCCTGTCTTCTACCAACAATGATCTTTTCATACCATTTTACCCCTCAAGACATGTCACCACTGCAAGCATCTTTTCTACCTATTGATATATGACTTATTTACTCCAAAAATGCTTTGAGAATCCCTGTCTCCTAAGGACTACATGTAAACTGTTTAGTTTGGCATTCCCAGATCTCTACTCCCTTGCACAAACCCATCTTTTTTTTTTTTAATTTCTTTTTTTTTTATTTAAGATTTTCTTAACACTACACTTTTCCCAGTCTGATCTCTTGGTCCATTCCTCAGCTAGGCCATTTGAAGCCCCATCCCCTCTCTGCCCTGCTCATGATATCCTTTATATATCGAATTGCCTTCCCCACTTTCCTCAACATAGATGAGACTTGACCATGGTTGAAAGGAGAGTTATCTAATTCTTCATCTCTTCCAGGAAGCACGCATACTACAGACGTTTCCATTCCCTAATTGTGCTCAGCAGTACCCTTCCCTCCCACATTGTGACTGCTTTGTTACTGTGTTTCCTTGTCATGCTGCCTATTTGTGAGGGACAGTCACAAAGTGTTAAATGCGTCTCCCTCCCTACTTACCTCTTTTATTCTCCCTACAAGCACACAAAGTTAGGAGTGAAGTTACCCAGTTGTAAAACTGTTTAACTATTGTTTAGAAGCAATGTATTCCTTGTACAGTCTCTAATAACAGGATTGCAAACTAAGCTGAGATGGGACCTCACTTTTGGCTTTACAGGTGAGTCGGGCTCAGACAGACACTGATCCTGAAAGCAGCAACCACTGCATCTTGCTGAGTTCTCTGAGCTCATTCCATTCTAGCTACATCTTTTCAAAAAGGATTTCCTGGGCTAGAGAGATGGCTGAGTGGCTAAGGTGTTTGCCTGCAAGCCCTAAGGATCCAAGGTTTGATTTGCCACTACCCACATAAGCCAGATACACAAGGTGGCACTTGTGTCTGGAGTTAATTTGCAGTGGCTGGAGGCCCTGGCATGCTCATTCATATTCATTCTCATTCTCTCTCAATCTCTCTCTCTCTCTCTCTCTCTCCTTCCCTCCCTCTCTCTCTCTCTCTGTCTGTCCTTCTCTCTAAAATAAATAAATAAAAGATTCTGTGCTTGCTACTACTTCCATGTGTCTACCAGTTTTCTTCTGTAGGGATTCTAATTGCTCTCTGCCTTGGTGTACTGTTGAAGCAGCCCCCTAGACTTACCCTTGGAGAAGTGAATCCACCTCTTTGGACCTTAGGTTTTCCATCTGTTCAGTAATGCAGTCCATGAATCATGCCTGAATTCTCACCCACTGTCAGCACTGTGGTAATCTGTGAGTCTTGAGTTTTCTGCTAGAGTCCAACACAAATATACTTAACGATTATGGACCTCTGAAAAGAGACTTGTTAACGGAAGTTTGCAGGCTTGCCTGGCCTGGAAGATAGCCAGCTGTCTCCAAGATTACTGGAGTCGGAAGCTGCATGGAGCTCTATCTACTCTATTCATTCCACTACATCAGGGCAAGTGTCTCCAGCTCAGCTTTGCTGGTCTCCTAGACCAAAGACTGTCATCATCACTCCAGCCTACACCTAGCTTTTATTTTCTCACTGCTCTCCACTAGGACACGGACGTTACCTCAACCCACCCACAGCCCCTAGGGTCCTCAGTAGTAGTACCTAACCCGGGAAAGCCTTCCCCACCACACTTCACCCTCCTCACACCTTTCTTGCACTCTTGCTGGGGCTGGTGACCTAGGTGCAGCAGCTGGGGTAGGGGTTCTCTTGCAGCTGCGTTGGAGTCCCCACAGGACCCTGCAGTGGCCCTCTCCCAAAAACTTCTTAGATGTTCACCAGCCTTGCACTCACCCGGGGAGAACCTTTCTTTTCCCCACCCCTCAGCCAAAAGCAAGAGCCAGTCAGTAGGCAGGCACCAGATACCGACAAGCTATCCCCACTGGACGACTGCAGGACGGAGAAGGGAAACGCCCAGTCTCGCTGGGCGCAGGGACTCTGGTTGACCCACAAGCCAGCCGCCAGGTAGGGCGGGATCCCCGAAGACAGCCTTGGGCAACAACCCTGCACCAGCCCAGGAGCCGCCACCTCCTAACTCCAGCCAGTGGCCAGTCCCTGGCGCTCACCCTGACCCCAACAGCAGAGTCCCGGTGCGGTTGGAAGCTCTAGCATACCAGCGCGCTCTCCGCGGGTTCCCTTGGAGGAGGGCGCTCAGGGACCCGAAGAGCCACCTCCCGCCCGTCTGCCCTCCCCTCTGCTCGCCCGCCCACCCGGCCAGCGCCGCATCGCGCCGCTCCGGATTCCGGATTCCAGGAGGGAAGTGCCGCGCTCCGTCCCCGGCATCCTCAGTCCTGCCCCGCAAAGTGGAGATGCGCGAGAAGCAGGCGAGGGCGCGCAGCTCCTGAGACGCCGCGCCAGCCGGCACCATGCGCCTGCGGCCGCTGCCCCTCGTCGTAGTCCCGGGATTGCTGCAGCTGGTGAGTGCCTGCCCCGCCCGGACGCTCTTCGGCGGGAAAATTTCTCCCGTGGTGGACTTGGAAGCGGAGCCCAGGGCTGCTTGAGAATTGGGATTAGGAGCGCACCAGTGATGGGAGTTGTGATCGCTTTACACTTTGAAGGGGAAGAAAGGGAAGCTCCAATGATGGGACCTAGAGGCGAGCTGGGGGGGCTGTGACTCATAAAGCAGAGGGGTAAAGTAGTGGGAAAGTAGCTAAGGAAAAGGTGCAAGGAAGAGGTTTCCTGATAAACCATCAGTGCAGGACCAGGGGTAAGGTTGTGATGACGATGGCTTGAAAGTCCACAGGCTTGGCAGTTCTTATTTTCAGGGGCTGTTTCCGTAGAGATGTTCGCAGATATTTCTTCCAAAGCAGAGGCTAGTGACGGCTTGATGGGGGAAGTTTTAGGTAAAGATTGATTTTCAGGGCAAGTTTAATTTCACTTCGTTTTCCATCTGGCGCTGGGCACCAGGAAGGGTTTTCCTACCAGCTGGGAATGCAAGATGTAACTTTCACGCCCAACTCTATGCAGAAGCACTGCTCAGAGTCTTAAAGCCATCATTTCCTGAGACCTCTTTCTCATGGCCTGGACGGCTGTAGGCGCTGAGTAAAATGAAAAATCTTGAAAAGATTATAAAGGATGCGCGGGGGATACTGGGCCACTGTTAACTGTGTGACTCTTTGATCTCCCCAAGAAGTACCCATCTCCCCCTCCCCATATATCCTGGTGTATGTGATGTTTTCCTACTTAGTTGCATTTAAGGTAGATCCAAAGTAAGATCACCAAAAAGAAATGCCACCTATAATACTGTGGCTCATACTGCATCTGTCATGGCTTCCTCTAGTCACTTGGCACCTTTCTTGAAGCAGTGCTATTGAGTGGCCTAGCTGTTGATGCCATGGTTTCTCTGGTCCGCATGCTTAGGATTTTATTAATATTTTCTGCTAGCTGTTAAAATCAGGTTGAAGAATCCAAGTGCAACAGAATGACAAACTCTCCTCTTTCCCCTTTCTTTTAGAGGGAAAACCAAATAGCTTAGGAAAGTTTCTCTATGAAATGCTGGTAGTGTAGAGGCCGAGGCACTTAGCAAGTGTTGAGAGAAGAAGGGACACCAAGAAGTGGGGAGGACACTGAAGGTGCTGTGGTCCATTCCTGTTACAGCAGATTAACTCCTGTTAGAGCAGATTACCTTCATCTGCACAGTACTGAGTAAGAAATTCCTCCATGGCATCAAGAAGAAAATGTGATATTCTCAAATGCTCTTAATTAAGCCAGCACATGCTAGTTAGAAAAGAAAATAGAGAATGTTGAAATTAACTTTACATGTAAGACCTTATACATCAATATTTATTAGTCTTTAGTATTACCAGCTTTAATTTTTTTCATCTGAATTTCAATTAAATATTATCCAATAAGTAGCATTTGAATGGTGTGTGCAAGGAAAACTTAGGGAAATCAAGTCCTCACCTGGGGTCTTTAGAATAGCTTCATGAATCTTTGTTGGTTAGTTTTGCACTAGTGACAATGGACTAGGTATCTGCCCTGTTCTTAAAGATGAGGAAATGCATTTGGGGATATGTTGGGAGAAAGTTCTCCTGTTACAGCCCCTGTATTGGAAATGTTAGATTCTGCCCCCCCACCCCACCCAATAAGGAACACTAAATGCATCTTGAAGGGATTCTATGCACTTAAGAGCTAGATTTTAATATTACAGAATAGGATTGATTGCTTTGTTTTTAAGAAAGCTTATGTCAAATTCGAATCTGGTTTTGGATTGTGCTGGGATTGTATTTTTTTTTTTTTCTGAACACTTTATCATGGAAAGTGAGGTGGGGAGCTGCAGCCCTGTGATAAGCGCATGGGCCTTACACTGCCATTCTCTTGGACAATGAAAGGCTGTTTACATTCTACACGTTCTTAGAGCTGTTCCCAACCTTATAACACAAGGGAGTGAGGATGTGAAAGGAAAACAGTGGCTGAGCAGGGTACATATAAATTGAAACATTCCCAAATCCCACTACATACCTCGTCCAGCAGATATCAAAAAGGACATTTCATAATTTTCTGCTTGAGATGAGAGATGGGTTACACTGTTCAACTGATATTGAACTCCTTTTTTAATTCCAACAGCAAATGGATAAAATGGTTTCTAGATTTGAAAACTAGGCTTTATTTTGTAGGAACCACATACACTCAAAAGACCTGTCCTCTGTTTAAACAGGGTGGTATAGAGAAGGCGAGGGCTAGACTTGCATCGTGGTGGAAATTGGAATTTATTTTGGGATCTGCACTATCAGCCTGGAAAGAAACTTACATGTATGTGTGTGTGTGTGTGTGTGTGTGTGTATTATTTAAAGAATACTGTTTTAAACGATTCATTTGGGCATGTTGACAATTTAATTATATGAACATTTCCTGCTTCATCAGAAAACAGTTATAGGGAGTTGGGTGTAAGTAAGTTACCCAACCACATAATCCTGCTACAATAACTAGAATGATTTTTACTCATTCAATGATATTTACAACTTTATGATAGGCTGAAATGATCAATGTTGCAGGCAGATTATGAAGAATGTGTGTGCACTTCACATCTTTGCACAATTTCTCTGGCCTATGTCCAATCTTTCTAATAACTTCCTCAACCTTTTTAATGGAATTATTGGGTACTTGCACAATTTAAATATCTATTTTAAATGTATTCTTATTCAAAAACATACTCTGTATAATAATATTAATAGTACATTGTTTCTTTTCTATGATGTAATAAAAGAAAATTAGTATATGGAATTAATATTGTAGCAAAGTGAGCATTTCATGGCATGACTTTACTCAATGTCAAAATTGGCTTGCTACTTTGTGAGTCATAATATAGACCATAAAATAATTAAATTTGACTTTAAGTGCATGGTTAGATCTAGTATAAATAAATTTTAGCAATAATTTGTATAATACATTCTACAAAATATTGTCTTTAATGTAATGCTGATTTTATAATGTAAAAGTTAAATATGATATAAATATAAAAATATTTAGAATCCTATAAAATCAGAATTCTTGTGATGCAAGATGGTTGCTTTTTAGTTCTTCTTGTTATATAGCATCATCTCACATGAATTTATTTAGGGTATTTATGCTTATCTTAATAAATTACTAATTCTAATGTCTCTTCAGTATGATTTTCAAAGTTATTCCCTCTATTGTATTAACCAGAAGTGATAACTCATGACTATTTCCCATTCATAAATCACAATTTCTCTCATAGAGTCTTGATCAATAAACATCAAAACAGTATTTCCCAGTTTGGATCAATAGTTGTAGGCTAGATGACAATGTGGAAGAAAAATCCCAATACTACATGCCTGTGACATCGAGGCAACTGGACTTGAAGACTCCCTCATCCTTATAAGCCTGTTATCTTAGAAATTTTAATGGTGAGACTCAGGATTAGACAATTAAGCCTTGGTCCCAGTACAATTTGTTCTGTTGCCCTACTCTGCGATTGTTCCAGGTTTAAATGCCTTCCACATACAAAACTGACTCCTCTTGGGAATTTATTTTATTACATAATAGATTTTCAAGTGGAATTGAAATACTTTTGTAATCTTTGTCCTACATATTTTCTCAGCTTATTTTTAAATTATTGTTTTTGGTTAGTGGTCAGAATGTCAAATAAGGCAGAAAGTGTTTTTTTTTTTTAAACTTTTTAGCAGTTTACATGCGTCAGCTTACAATGTTTAGATCTTGGAGTCAGATAATTTATGAAATGATTTTGTGGTGTACAAAAATTTGTTAGAGTACATTTTATAATACAGTGTCCACCTTTTATTTGGCCACAATCAAAGGTAAGTGTCCGTGTGGCACAGATTTGTGATTTTGTACAGCTCTGGGACTGTCCTTCACTCTGTCCACATTCTGCAGATTCCTTTACCTGAAGCTTTTCTGGGTAAGATTTGAAACAAGAATTATAGCCACAACACTCATGAGCCTACAGCCAAGGCTGTGTCAGCGTTTCTGTAAAGAATCTCATTTCTATCTTAGCAATAAGCATTATTGCTAGAAAGAGGGTGGCATTTAATATCTTGATATGGAAGTCAGTTATTTTAAAGCTGCTTAAAAATTGGCCCAAATATTTCTGAGCAATCATCCATGTGAGGTTACTTCCTAGATATTCTTATAAGATACTACTCCAACAACTAATTCCAACATTATTGACACAATGACAAAATAATAGGGAAATCTTATAGTTTTGATAGTTTAAGGATTGATATTTTAAAATTATTTTAGATAATATTTTTCTAATTAATGTATTTGTTATACTGTTGTATGGTTTGTAGCATGACTTTTACATAGACATGTTAAATTCAGGCAATCTAGTCAATGTGTCTTGAATATTTACTAACAATTTATTTAAATTTTTATGACTGACTTATGACTGACATGACCAGTGATATGGATGGTGATTCCTTCCTTGATTTCAAAATCCTGCTTAAGAATAAAGTGATCTACTATAATTTACAGTATATATTTATAATATTAGAAAAAAATCTAAAATATGAGTGACTGAGAACTTCAATTTTATGGTATTTAAACTTGTGAAAATCTAAATAGAGTTTTGTTTAGCTTGTGCTGGGTGATCAGCATATGTACTTCTGCTTCTTTCTACAACTACCTTTAAAAATGAAAGTTTGCCATTTTACCCCCCCCCCCATGCAGTAGTATATATTTTGCTTTCTTCCAGCCAGTTCATTCAAGAATTTGAAACCATTGTTAAAACCTCCATTATTTTTTTTTTAGATGTATGGTTCTTTAGTATGGGAACAAGGGCCTCTTATTAACTCAAACCACAATGTTAATATTTCTGCATTAGATTTGCATATTCTGACCATTTCCATTTTTTTTCAACAATTTGTCATATTACATTCACCCCATATGACTAGAAGATAAAGATTTTACATGTTAACCATTTCTGTATTAGAAAAAGCAGTAAATATGGTGTCAAAAACTTGAGTCCTACTTCTAAATAAATTGAACACTCAACAAACATTTATAATTTGTTTTGACCCATACTTTGCACTGAGACTATTACACAGAGTGGAAATAGCAGTAAACATAATATAACTGGCTCAGGTATGTGGTTGTAATATATGTTCCTATGCACATGTGAGTGTAATGTATGTATGCAATTGTGATCATGTACATGTGTGTGGTTTGGGCAGCTTATCAAGTGGCCTCATGAAATCATTAACTATAAAGAAAATGACAAACTATTTTGAACATCTGCTTTCAAAAGCACAGTGATTCTGGATTTTTTTGTGTGTGACTTGCATTTCTATCATTTAAAATATTTATTTCACACAAACCCTGATTTAAATAAAAGCTTTACATGGAATTTATGTTATTAACCAGATAACAAATGACACATACAATTAAAAGTACATTTAAGAACAATTTTGGGCTGATTGTTGTTATCTCTGCTTATGGAAAAGTAAATTTCCTAAAAGGCAAAGGAAACTGGTGACTACTTATTACATATATATATATATATATATATATATATATATATATATATATAATCAATATAACTTAAGTTAAAGTGGTTTATTTGTTTTTATCCTCCTTTATATCTTTTTAAAATTGTAAACCATCAACATCCAGTCATTGCTTTAATTTAAGTAAAAGATAAATTGGCTCTCAATTACATTGTAATTATTAAGTAACAGTACAGCTTAGAGATTTGCAACCAGAATGCTAGCAAGTAGGATATAGCCTATGTAAATCAGAAATACCTTTAACTTCAAAGATTTAAGAGTTCAGCTATAAATGTTACAAAGTTAAAAGGACAAAAGCAGAAAAAGTTATTAGCTTGCCATACCTGTCATATGTGAAGAAAATCACCTGTGGTTTTCAAAACTATTGAAGAGAAATAGAAAGTTAATTCCTGATGTTCATTCTTATTTTTAAATCACTTACATGTTCTTAGAAATGACAGCTGATTGTGATACTGCTAGGTTTGGGCCAAGTAAAATGACCATAAGTGGTCATAAATACATATAAATACATCTGTATAAATCTGTTTCAAAATATGCACTTTTATGATTTTTAAATTATCATTTGTAGTGGACAATTAGTAATAATCATCAGCTTATCTAACATGGTATAGAATGCACATATCCATATAAAAATAATATAAGTGTCCACTCATAAATAGTATTTTGTCAGGTCTCTGGGCCTTGTTAGCATAATAATATTTTAAGAACTGATGAGTGCTTGCCTAGCATGTGAAAAGTCATATGTTCATTGCCTGGCACAACATAAACCAGGTGTGGTGTTGCATGCCTGTAATCCAAGCACTCCAGAGGTAGACGCAGGAGGCTTGAAAGTTCAAGACCATTGTAGGCTACATAGCATTGAGGCCAAACTGGAATATTAGTGACCTATTTTTCAAATCACTGCTATCATTTTATAGTCACATCAGCCATGGATGAGAGTTGAAATTCTGTTCACCAACTTAATAAGTAAAAACTAGCATTACAATGTGACTTTCCTTCTAATAGCTTTTTTGAAATATAATTTATCTATATGAAATTCACCATACAACATGTATAATTCCATAGCTTACTATACATTCAGAATCATACAACCATCACTACACTCAATTATAGAACATCTTTCATACCTCTGTTCTCCAGAAAGCTCATGGTTTTCATCTGCATGTCTTTAATGAGTAATAATGTTGAACTTCTTTCATGTGCTTATTGAACATTCATGTATTTTCTTTAGAGACAAATATATTATTAAGATCCTTTGTGGGTTAAAAAAATAATTTAAGTGTATTTGAAAGGAAAGTGGTCACCTGTAGTTTATATGGCTCTTCATAATGTCATAGTGTGTAGAGGGGGTATGCATGCCACAGTGTATACGTGAAGGTCAGAGGACAAACTTGAGTGTCTGTGTGCCACCTTCTTTGAGACACTTTTTTAACTTTCTCCTACAAACTAACTGCCAGATTGCAAGCAAATGTCAGACTAGCTGACCATGAGTTTTGGATTTTCCTGGTTCCAGCCCCCATTGTCATAAATACATTGGGATCACCGCTGCATGCTTCACTTTGCATCCAGATCTATGTAAGTGCTGGGGAATGGCAGGCTTTGCAAGCAAGCACTTTAAGCCATTAAGCCATTTCTCAATTTTGTTTTGTTTTGTTTTTCGAGGTAGGGTTTCACACTAGTCCAGGCTGACCTGGACTTCACTATGTACTCTTAGGGTGGCCTTGAACTCATGGTGATCCTCCTACCTCTGCCTCCAGAGTGCTGGGATTAAAGGCATGTGCTACCATGCCCAGCTCAATTTCCCATTTTTATGTGCAGATGCAACTGGTGAAGGTGATTGGTGAGCATGAGAGTCTGTATAATCTGAATGGCTAATATGTACAGTAAGTGAATAGGGAATGAGCAAAGCTATCTAACATTTTGTAGTAATAACAATAGCATGTATTAGTAATGTTTTACATTGAATAGTCCAGATAAGAGATGATCTGGAGCACTTTAAGAATTGCTATTGAAATGGAAAGAGAGATGCAGTTTTTAAAGGCATGTTTTCCACAGTCCTGAATTTATCTGTGGCTCCAGAGTTGATGAGTATCAAATTTGTGACTTAGTTTTTACCCAGTTCATCAGGATCTACATCCATATCTTTGTAATTTACTGTTCATATAAATGAGACTGTTTGATGACCAAGTCTTGTTCAACATTTCTAAAGGTAAAAGCATTTTTCTAAACAAGTGCCTTCCTACATTCAAGGATTCAGATCTCGAGGTCACCACCTACCCAATAAGTAGACTCTTGCAGCATGTTACTAAACCTAGCATTCTGTTTTGAGTTGAAACTCACCAAGGAATGTTCCAGCTTACATGCAGCTTTCACGTTAGGTTGATGAATGAGTAATAAAGTTTCAGTTAGGATCAGCAGAGTTAGGGTTAAGAGCCACTCATTCCTGGAATTCCAATGAACAAACTCTAGTATTAGAAAAAGCAGGGAAGCTTGGGAGCCATGTAGTATGTGTCCACACATGAAAACTTGAAAGGATTTGCATAAAGTTTTAATTTGCTAGCAGTGTATTACTATTATTCTTTCCTTTTCTCACTTTTTATTAAATACATATTTTATTATGAAAGTAACATACTACAGTTAATGGTATTTTACCCAAATCCTCTTTGGGGATGTACTTTGTAGTCTGAATCACAGGTGATCTATGCTTCCTCTAGAAAACTCTGGACTGGTGTCTCAGGTGCCTCACCATGGGCAGCCAAGCTTCTTTACTTGAGTTTGGAAAGCTCTGAGAAAATCCAGATTCTCTAGGTGTCCATGTGGGAATAGGCAGAAGCTGCCTTCTTCAGCTCTTTCCATGGTTCACACACATTGTAGGCTTTCTCCCATTCTCTCACCTCCTAAGCATGACCTCCTAGACTCCCATGGAAGGCTTTCCTTTGTAAATTACTTGCATTCCAGTGCTTGCCTCAGCAGTTTCTGCTCCGGGGAACTCCAACCTGAGATTTTTGTTTCAATTTCAGAAAATTTGAAAGTAGCACCTTATACCAGGGATAAACTAATATTTCCTTACAGAAATTATGTATTTGAGTGCTTTCATCAGATTAATATGCACAGCATAATGTTCTCTGAGATGCTAATATAATGTAGTAATATATGTTGCCCTTCTATACTATTTAAAGCAATTTCTGAAATTCTGTTTTGAGAATACAAAGTACTTGTAGCTCTGGTGTACTATAATATATTAATCAGTCTTTAATTAATATTTAGATTTTTAAGTCCATAAAATATTTGTCAACTATAACCATAAAACAGAGTCCTACAAGTGAAGATGCTGAGAATGTGAAGTTTGAATTTGCTTAAATATGATTTTTTCTAAATGATTATAGTAAAACATAGTATTACTGACAATGTCGTTTCATGCCAATACCCCTATAGGGATATTGATATTTTTTCTATGTGAGGATCAGAGTTACACATCCAATACTGGACAATACCACCTTATTGCTTATTAAATATCTTGTATATTATATATTTAGGATGTATTATATTTAAAACCATTTTGTTTTTCATTTTATGCATTACCTTTTAAAATACTGTATATTAGTTGTCTTTTTAGAGTCTTTTACAGTTTCTTTTTAATATCGTGCTTGTACATTTTTACTTCATTTTGTTATTATGGGATATCTTGCACATTCTCATGGCATTGTGAATATGTTTCATGTTTGACATTTTAAGACTGGTTTTGGCTAGAATTCAAGAAATACTATCCATTATTATATATTTATGTTTATGATTATATTTATGAGCTGGATATTAGCTCTAATACTTTTTATTTGATTTTCTTGGATTTTCTGTCTAAAAAGTCTTATGCAAATGAAAATGTATTTGGCTCTTTCTATTGAACGATTTATGTTATTGAGTTGTATTTTACTATAATGGAGAAACCTTCAAAATATTGTTAATACTAAAACTGGAAGTATCTATTTTCTTAGGTTTCCAACTTAATTTAAACTGTATTAAATATGAAATTTACTTTTGGTTTCTGATAATCAATCAAATTAAGTACATATTTTTATAGTGTGATAGAGATTAATTTCAGGTGCCCTTTTAGCATTTCACGTGATTGTATAATTTTAAAGTATAAATTGGCATTTGTTTTATTTATAAATAAGATTTATAATATTAAGCTGTATTCATGAAGTAGGAATTGCCTGTATTTTAATAAACCTATATGTGTGGTATTGTACTAGTATTTATTTCACTTAGGAATGCTAATTGCATATTCGTGAGTGAAATACAGCAAAACAGAAACATATATTTTTGCACAAGGACTGTGCTAGTATCACAATCAGAAAAACAACTTATTTAATCCTCTCTGTGTAAGGTGAAGTTAAGATATTTGGGACTTATTTTCAGTTTGTCATTCTAAACCATTGGACCACTTTTGTTTTAAGAGAGGAGATCTTTCATAAGTGTTTCACTTCCTTACAGTTACTTATCTTTTCAGTTTTATTTTTCAACCTTTAGTCCATTCCTTCTACATTATTATTATTATTGTTTTTTTTTTTTTTGAGAGAGAGAAAGAGGCAGAGAAAGAAGGAGAGAAAGAGAGAGAGGAAATGAGCATGCCAGGGCCTTTCAGCCACTGTGAACAAACTACAGACACATGTCTCCCCTTGTGCGCATATGCAACATTGCATGCCTTTGCTCCTGTGCATCTAGCTAAGTGGGACCTGGAGATTTGAACATGCATTCTTAGGCTTCATAGGCAAGTGCCTTAACCTCTAAGCCATCTCTCCAGCCCCATTTATATTTTTTCAGGGAAAAAATATGAATTTTTGTTTATTTAGTATAAAATTATGTATGCTATAACATTAACTTTTTTTATTTATGTAATTCTCTTTTTTTAATTTTTATTAACATTTTCCATGATTATAAAATATATCCCATGGTAATTCCCTCCCTCACCACCCCCACACTTTCCCATTTGAAATTCCATTCTCCATCATATTACCTCCCCATTACAATCATTGTAACTACATATATACAATATCAACCTATTAAGTATCCTCCTCCCTTCCTTTCTGTACCCTCTCTTAAATAATTATGCATCTATGCACACTATTTCCTCAAGTACATGGTGATTCTTTTAGAACAGTAGTGGCTAAGTGACTGCCTTCATTTTTTTCTCTAGACCTAGACTATAAATTTAAAGTCTTCTCTGGCAAGTTCCATGTGAAAGTTACTAAGTGGTCCAGACCGAATCAAATCTTGAACAGGGAGGGGTCATCCACAACCACCTGCTCTCTGCTCTGTGGCAGCTGCCCTCGTGCTCTATTACCCTAGCTTCTGCTACCCTGAGAATCAGGACAGTTGTCTCCTGCAAGTGGCTATCTCCTTTACTATTGTTTGTTCTGGGCTATTCAGCACATTCGGCTTTTCCATTAATGTAATTGACTCTTCATTTTGAGACAGTGTCTTGCTATGTACCCTGGACTAGCCTTAAACTTCAGATCCTCCTGCTCCAGACTGGAATTGCAGGGAAGCATCACCAGGTAGTCTGTCTTGCTTCACTATGTTTCCAGAGAATTTCAATTCATATATATATATATATATATATATATATATATATATATATATTTTTTTTTTTTTTTTTTTTTAAGAGAGAGAAAGAAGCAGGTAGCTCTCTAGGATGGGTCCACTGGGGTCTGTACCCACTGCAAATGAACTCTAGATGAGATGCATGTCTCCACCTTATGAATCTGACTTTACTTGAGCACTGGGGAATTGAAGCTGGTCCTTTGGTTTTGCTGGCAAATGCCTTAACTGCTAACCCATCTCTCCAGCCTGAATCTCAAATTTCGTTGGCTCTTAAGTATTTCCTTTAGCACCCTTGCACATTCATTCTTATTTTTGCATCCCTGCTTCATTTCTTTCGAATTTGAAGAAGGATGCAAAGCAAATGTATTCATTCAGCTTTCCTTATGGCAACTGAAGTCTTATCATCATTTTTGGCTCATTTATCCTCATCCCCTGTAATATCCATTCATTCACACAGTCCTCAGAAACTTCCTTCCATATCCTTTCACAAACTGTCTCTTTTTAACTGCCTTATGCCATTTTATCATTACTACAACCTCCTGGCTTAGTATTCCACAGAGCACAGAATACTGTCTCTTAAACTTTCTTTTGATTTTTATTCCATTCCACTACTAGAATGATATTGTGATTCTCCTTTATTTTCTCTTTTTTGGGGGTGAGGAGGGGAAACACTTATGTTGAGTCTACATTCTTTTCCTGGCTGTCCTACTTTAAATCTCTCATCCAGCGTTTCTAACAAACAATTAACTCCAGGTAAGCTTGGATCCTTAATGCTCCACACCATTTCAGAGTGGAGGGAAAACTATGTTTTAGAGTTAGATTATCTAAATTTTGGTACTTCTCTAGTGCCTTGTTCAGGCTAATGAATTAATTTATCTCATCTTTTTTCCTTAGAATGTTAGGATAGATATTTCAAAGTGTTATCATCACTATATACGAAATCCTATAATGCCTTGCATAGTTTTAGCTTAACAAGTGTCAGTTTTCTTTTCCACCTGTTTTGGCTAAAGCTTTTTTTTTTTTTTTTTTTTTTTTCCTGAAAGTAGTAAAAACTGATTTTGATAAACATATGTAGATAAGTAAGCTGCTGGAATAGGAAACTTACATTTACTATACCAGGATGATAAATAACTAGAAAAAAAAATTCAGTGTCCAGATATGTAAGCTATTGATTACCAAGATGATAAATAAAATACAAACATTTTCCCCTTGCTTCTTTTAGAATGTCATATCCAGGTTGAAAGGTTCTTGTTGGGCTGAACCATCTACTTAGGCTTGAGAGGGTGGGGTTCTTTGATGAATAGCTCCACACATTCTAGAACTACAGTGTTGTATGTTACCTCTAGAGAGCTTGTCTGTATCCCACTGAAGGAGCTTGACTATAAACTGCAGATTTCCATATGAGTCAGCATGGACTTCCACTCAAAACACTTAGACTGAGTCATCTGAGGAAAGAAAAAAAGAAGAAGAAAGGAAAAATAGAATGAAAGAAAGGAAGGAAGGAAGAAGGGAAGAAAATAAGAAGGAAGGAAAATTAGTTTATCCTGGAGGAAACCAATAATTGAAGAAACAGATACTTTTTAAAATTCTTAAGTAGTATTCTTACAGAGTCTATCTTATAACATAGACTGTGTCCTGACTATAACAATAATTCTTTGTTCTTTTCTTTTAAAATTTTATTAGCATACAATAATAGCTTTCATGATGGAAGCTTATCTAATTTATTTTTGCACGAGTATGTGATGTATGTACTGTGTTGCATGTGTCTTGCCGTGTTCCTGTGGTATAGTGTATGTGTAGTGTATGCAAGTGTCTGTGTCCATACGGCACCTCACCTCTGGTGAGGTGCTTTTGGCTGCCATGTCCTGATAGGGATGTTGGTGCCCATCTATTGTTTTTCTTACTTGAGCCAACGTCTCTTACTGATCCTGGAGTTTCCTGTTTGTTTTATGTTTGCTTTTTCCCTCCCTCCCTTCCTTCCTTCCTTCCTTCCTTCCTTCCTTCCTTCCTTCCTTCCTTTCTTTCTTTCTTTCTTTCTTTTTCTTTCTTTCTACCCCGGGAGAGTTTCTGGTCTCTGCTCTACACAGAATTGGACTTACATACCTGGCATGCCCCGCTTTTTATGTGGGTCATGGAGATTCAATTTGAGTGGACTCTCAGGCTGTCATGTTTGCACGGGAAGTGCTCTTAACTGCTGAGCCATCTCTTAAGCCCTCATTATGGCTTTTTTTTTTTTTAAAGGAAAACGTATTTTGATGTCCTTTTTCCTTCCTTGCCTATGCCCTATACGCCTTTCCTGACACCTCTTCTCTGCTTCCTTGTGTCCCCCTCTTGCAGTCTCCTATCTCATATCATAGCCTTTAACCACTCTTAACCCCCTTTATTTACATGCACGCAAACATTAAAAGTTAGGATTCACATATAAGAGAGAACATGTGATTTTTGCCTCTCTCTGTGTTACTTCACTTAATATAATACTTTACAGATAAAATACATCCACTTTTCTGAAAATTTCATCATTCCATTCTTTATAGCTTTGTGAAATTCTATTATATATTCACTGGTGCAATATAGATTTTTCTGGGTATATGTTCAGGAGTGGTATATCTGGGTATTTCCAGGTAACAAAATCTTCAAGAAGGAACTTCAAGGCAAGAAACTTGGAAGGTAAAACAAAGAGGTGATATATGGGACAGTTGCAGTCAAGTCTTAGCTTGACTGATCCTTTGACCCCAAGAAGGTATGGTAGCTCCATTTCCCTTTGTGTGGAAAAATACTGTGGCTCTACAGGGAAGAGCATAAATGAACATGGACTTACAAATGCTGACAACAAGCCTGAATTATTAAAACAGCATAAGTATAGGGTAGAACATAATAAATACTGATGAAATACCAAAAGGTGGACTTATAGAAACATGGAAGATTCCTTAGCTTACACAGTAAGAAGTTAGTAGATGTCTAATGTTAATTAACAAAAAATAGAAATAAAGTCTTAAGAGTTACCAATACTAGAAGAACTAAAAATAATACAACCAACAAAAGTTCCATAAATAATTGTAATTCAACCAACAAAAGTTCAGCATATAAATATAATTCTTCACTGTAGGCTTTTATTTATTCTATAGGTTAGATATCCTAGAAAATATATTCAATTAACACCTGAGAAAGGCATTTTGACCCTTAAATTTAATCTTTTGCTCTTTCTCCTCGAAATCTACCTCCTTTTCTATACTGTTTTTGGCAAATATTTATTACTCTACAAATTTCATAATGAAAGTGGTCTTCTTCGTGAGTTGCCCTGGGATACAATGATTACTCATGAGTCCATGAACTCTCCTTCACTAGAAGGGAAGACAAAGTCCATCTGTGGCATCATGCCGAAAGTCAGGGTTCATCAAATGACAACACTGTTGCCATTTGGTGCTCTGCTGTATACTGGAGGATGTGAAACAATCACTTTGGACTCTACTGGCCAATAGGAACCACTCCACTGTGATAACCACAAATGTCCCCTAGGGAGTGAAAGTGTCTCAGTTGAGAATATCTACAGTGATTCCTGACTGGAAAAAGCTGAAGCAAATGACCATTTTAGAAATAAAGTCAGTACTTTACATATACTATTTCTTTGCAAAAACGCCTCTGTGTCTCTAACTTGGGCAACTTTCCTTCAGTGCAATTCAACTCAATACTTTTGAGTGCCAGCTCTGTCAGGCTCTGTGCCCAGTGCACACATCTCTGTTTGGCAAATTTTCCTTCTTAAGGGAAATAAATGATGGATGATCCCCCTGATATTCTCTGCTTGGACAAGATTTCCCTCCAAACTAGAAATTGTCACACACTTCATTTTGCCTTAGGTATGATCTTACCAGTTGTTATGGCTGGTTCAGAAAGTTTTAATAAAGCCATCTAATTTCCATAATTTATAATTCAGTAGTGAGGGAAAAATTACTTTGTTAAAGATAGGAAATAAAACTAAAAATAACAATCATAAATATTGGTTAGTTAATGAAAATGAGAATTAAATCATACACTTCACCTGCACATTTATTAGAAATAAAAGATAGAAGGATAATATTCATTAAAGGGTTTATAGCAAGCTCAGGTTATAGTTTGGATAGCAAAACTGGAATGTATCAGTTTGAAGTATAAAATTTCTTTTATTGCATTTGAGATTTTAAAAAGTCACAAAATTATCAGGTTTCTATCTTGGGAGCATGAATATACTTCTTTATATTTAGAATTTGAAGGTTTGTATTTTAGTGAAAGGTAGCTGGTAGCTCTGTAGCACCATCCAGCACTAGATTGGCTAACTGTCTAGGGACTGGCTCTCTTTCAGATTCCAGCCAGGTCTCTCCATGGTCTGTGCTGACAGCTTATGGTATCTTCAGCAATAGAGTCTGACCATTAACTTGTAGTGGGTAATCAAGTCTGTTGTAGTCAGGTTCGCATTGCTGGTAAAAATCACCTGACTAAGAGCAGCTTGTGGGAAAAAGAGGTTTATTTTGGCTCAAGGGCAAGCTTCACAATGGCAGGATAAAATGATGGCATGAGAAAAGGGTGGACATCATCCTCTGGCCAACATAAGGTGGACCATAGCAACAGGAGAGTGTGACAAACACTGGCAAGGGAAAACAAGCTATAACATCCATAACCCCCCCCACACAAAAAATACACCACCTCCAGCAGGTGTTAATTTCAATTGCCATCAGCTGGGGAACCTAACATCCAGAACAACTAAGTTTATGGGGGACACCTGTCAAACCACCACATTCTGCCCCTGGCCCCCATAAACTGTTAACTATCCATGATGTAAAATGCAATGCATTCAATCTATCTTGAAAAGTCTCCATAATTTTTATCAATTGTAATAATGTTCATACATACCCATAATCCAAGGTCTTTTAACTGAGCCATAATACCAAAAATAACCTCAAAAAACTCATAATAGCACAGAATAAACATTCATACTGCAAAAGATGGCATTGGACATAGCAAATACACAAGCAATACATGATTTAAACAAGGTGAATACCAAACTCTGTAGCTCCAAGTTCAACAACTCTAGTTAGTGACAAATCTCCAAGTCCGATAATTCTAACCAGCAACAAGTCTCTGGCATTCCAATTCCACCCCTCCAGCTAGGCTACTCACAGTCCTAGAAAAGTTTATTGGGGCTGAAACCTCCTTAGTAGCCATCTAATGGTGCTGGCATCTCCAATGGGTCTCCACTGAAATCCACAGTTCATCCTCATGGCCTCATTGGGGTCTCCATGCAGGCAGCCAGCAAACCTGCTTCACACTGCCCGTGGCCATTACCAAAACACAAGACTGCATTGCAAACTCAGTGACACTCCCTTGCATTTCTTATACTCCAAAATACCAGCTAAGATGCCAATTTGTTAATCCGGGGTGGGGAATAAAACCGACTTTGAAGAACAGGACACTTCTTGAGCACTCAGGCCTCTTCCAAAGAGTGTACATTCTTCCTGTTGCCCCAGTGCAAGTCAGCTGGCCCAAATTTCTGATCTTGTTCTTCCTTCTGATACATACATACATACATACATACATACATACATACATACATATATGATTAGATATGGACATATTTTGTATGTAAAAATCACATGTTGGTACCATCCTTTTCCTCCTCCCTGCCCCTTTTCTGAAAAGCCTTCCTCAATGGGGATTCAGGTAGACCCAATGGGGATTGTGGTTCATTTATTATGGGGATAGCAGTCAGTTATGGGGGAGAGGAAATGTCTCTATGCAAAATGTCCCAACTGTGGCTCTAACAGTATTTCTGCCCCCTCTTTGGCAAAATTCTCTGAGCCATGCTGGGAGCATTTTAAGTCTACTTCAGTGATGGGCACTTAGGAGCATCTGGACCTCTGGTGTGGTAGGTGTTGAATGACCTCAGTATATTTCTCCATCACCCTTGCACCAATATCTCGTTAATTAAGACAGAAGCATTCTTGCTCATTTCCCCAATTCCTCTCTAGTTTCAGCTGGGGCCAGGGTGGAGTGTGCTGGGTCATTTATCTGAAAGTCCAGCTCCCATCTGAAAAAGAGAAGCAGACTCTCCCATGGAGAGTGAAGTCAGTGCCCATTAAATGGGATAACCATTATTAATTTAGAGAGAATTAAAAGAGTTTAGACATTCTTATAGACTAAGGTTACTGGGAGCTTGATAATGGAAAGCAGAATAATTATCTGGATATGATTCTGACTTGTTTCCTCGTTCCAAATGTGGTTTCCTTTCCACTGAGCAGATCTGTTAGCCAATCCAAGAGCAGTGTTACCCACTATGGCTGTGTGCACTAGTGCAATTATGTGAGCATCATGTCAAGTTGTTTGCTTCAGAGTTGCTTAGACTTTGAGTTGCTTGGACAGATTTTGGCCACTTTTCCCTGGTAGCTCATGTAGTGCCTTCCAGCACTAGATGGGCTAATTATCTGAGGCCTGGCTCTCCTCCATATTTCAACCAGGTCTCTCCATAATCCATGTCAATACTGTTTGGTATCTCCAGCAGTAGGGTCTTACCATTAACCTGTGGTGGGTAATCAAGTGCTCTCACAAAAGTCTGTCTTGTTTGTTTTGGGAGGCCTGGTAGGTCTCTCTGATCAATATCTCATTGTTGATGTAGAGTGCATCCTGGTACAAGGAATTATAGGCCAGCACCAAGGGAAAAGAAAAAATGAAAAGCCAGAGAAGAAAGAGAAACAGGAGAAATTTGGGTTTACGTTTCTTCTCAGTCTCTCCAGTGTCCTTAGATTTGGGTGGTCCCTCTAAGGTCTGCCTAAGGGTTCCACCTTTTAGACTGATTTCTAGGATATAGAATTCTATGCTAGCAGATCAATTTGGGTTCAGATTTTGTGTCCCTCTCCACTCTTTCCCTTCCCTCAAGCCCTACCTTCCCTATTGCCCAAGCCTCAAGATGCTATTCAGTTACATCAGCAACTTTGCTGATCCAGGTTAGGAACTGCAGATGAGTAAGATTATATGACAGTAGTCTTTCTGTGATTGTGTGAGTTCACTTAACCAAGATGTAGTATATCTACATGATGGAATTTTATTCACAGTAAGAAAAAAAATGACACTCTGGAATCTAGAAAAATGGTTGAACATGGAACAGGTCATTCCTTTGTATATTTTAGTGCTTATCACTGTTAATTTCCTTATTTCCATATTCTTGGTGAAGCAATGTTTAATTTGCTGATATTTGTGTCCTAAGAACCCTGTCTTAGTATAGCTTAATTTACAGCCTTTTCAAATGCCAAATCACCATGTATCAGATTTTTATTGAGGGTTAATTGAATGAACATTTCATAAATGACACTAAAATTGCAAAATTCAGATGATTTTAATAGTCATCATGTTACTTACTGTTAAATACTATGAGTTTCCTGAGATAATGGACCTTCTCCATATTCTCCATTCTATGGATAAGTAGACAGAATGTAATTTAATGATGCACATAGGGAGGCACAATCTGATTTGAGGAGCCAAGAATGGGTCTGTACAAAGCAGTTCTCATTATACTAAATGTGTATGTTTACAATAGACAGGACAATTCTATTTTCAACTGAATAGCATCATTGATAGACTGTTTTTGTTTAAGTCTAATAAGAACTACAGTTCAATTTCATAAAAATGTTTTCTGATCATCCATGGCATCCCACTTTTAAGAGCTCTAAGACAAAATACTTGAAATTTCCTCTAGGAACAACTTAACTTCTGTCTTGTAAAAAAAGAACATGCTAAGCTATACTAAACCATCCCATATATTGTGCAACATTTATATATATGCAGGGGTTTATTAAATTGGCTTACACAGTATGGGATGGACAGTCCAACAATGCCTATCTGCAGGCTAGAGACTCTGAGAACCTGATAGCTGCTCAGTCCATGAACCTGGATACCTCAGATGTCCCAATCTGGCCCAGAAGGGCTCGAGGTTTCCTACGGAGCCACTGATCTTCAGACCATGTTGGAAGGCTGAAGAAGCTTGAGTTCCAGTGCTCATGAAGAATGGCAACAACAGGGTATATATAGCAGTAGGTAGCAAGGGTAGCCAGACAGAAGGCACTGCTTCTCTCTGGGGGCCTGTTTATACACAGGCTGCCACTAGAAGGGCTGCCTATCCTGGAGGAAAGTTGTCCTCCTTAAGTTAATTCTTCCTATAAATGCCTTCAAGACCTTTCTTACCTGATTCCTGATCTGACTGAGTGACAACACAAACTTAACTGCGATAGTAGATATCTGTCATTGTCACTTTGTACTCCAAAATGTAACATTTCTGTTTTTCATTGCTCACTTGACATCTCTGTGTGTAACTACCAGTACTTTACATAGTTATCTTCTAACTCCTGCCTTTTCATTTTCTAATTCTCAGAACTTGTCGTTCTTTTGTAGCTAAATCTGTCAGCCTTCTTTTTTATCTTCAAATAATACATTTGGTTGAATAAGATGAAATATATACTTCTTTAAATATATACTTCAATAAAAATCTTTAAAATGTTCCTGTGTCTTTAAAATGGTCTGAAAATCACTTTCCCAACTTTATTTTAGTGAACTTTAAGGATGGAAGAAGATACAGTTGGGTAATAAAGCCCAAGTCAGTACCCTACTTTCTTGACTTCAAAAGGCACTGGGACCCCACCTTATATTTCAGGGTACTCTCAGAATAACACACATATCTGTGCCAGAGAAATGCTTCAGCTTTTTGCATAGAACCAATAGGAAGCACAGCTGATAATAGTAAATCAAAGACATTTCCAAACTCCAAAGAAATGCAGGTAAATAGCATGAAAAACTCTGACACATCCAGAAGTGAGCTGTGGCCTCTGACTAATGGGGCCCTGGGCAGGGAACCCAATATCCACTGTGCCCTATTGCTGAGAGTAACCTCACAGCTCTACATGATTAGTGAAATGAGCTAACATAAATCAGAGAAAATATTTGACTCAATATTTAACCATTGCAGCCAGAAAAATGTTTTAGAAAATGCATGAATGAAAGAATTAGTTGAGAATAGTTATAGTCCAGGCAGAGAAGAGTGGAGTGGCTGGGTATGCTCAGATGAGGATGAAGATTGAGGTTGATAATGACAGTAGATTTGGAATAGACTTTTAGGACTTTATTGGATCACCAACTTCAGCTATCTCCTGCAACCCAACAATCCCTCAGAATAGACACTTTCCCAGCAAGACTGTTGGTCAGCAGGGATATTAGTCAATAGCACACTTCTGCAGAATCGGTTGTACTCATATGGCTGCTCTTTCCTTGGACACTCAATTGTCCTTGGGTTCTCAAGCATCCTCACCTGGGTTCCTGTAACAATGAAGTACTTATTCCTACCCTGGAACTTGCTCAGCCTCATCTAAATGGCATCCCTGTCAACTTGTCCACTTAGTCTATAAACATACTATATGAACTTTGAAAATTAATTCTCAAATTTTAGTATATAATAGCCTCAGAGAATTTTCAATAAATGGAAGTTTGGGGGTTCATAACTTAGAGATAAATAGTATAGGCCGAAAGTGGAGCCTATGATGCCTAACTTTGAGCAGCATCGCAAAGGTTCATTATGAAGCCGGTGCTCTGGGAGACTGCCATGAGGGAAATTGGTTCTACTTAGTTCCAGAAAGTAGTCCTGTAGACACAATAAACTTTATTGTTTTGTTTTGTTTTGGGTTTTCATATTTTTTTTTAAATGAGAGAGACATAATGAGAGGGAGAGAATTGGTGTGCCAAGGCCTCCAGGTACTGCAATCAAACTTGACGTGTGTGCCATCTTGTGTGCATGTGCAACTTTACATGCTTGCATCTCCTTTTGCAAAGGCTTACATGAGATCTGGAGAGTTGAACATAGCTCCTTAGGCTTCACAGGCACCTTAACCCCTAAGTTACCTCTACAGCTCCACAATATGATTTTAACTTAAACATCTGCACATTACTCTCCACAAGCAAAACTTCTGTACAGATTACATGTGGCTACTAAGCTCTAGAAGTGGTAACTTCTCAAAATATGATCATTGATGAGGATCTTTCTAACATGGAATTCTTGTTTTGGAAGGTCAACATGAGAGGTCCTAAAAGTTGAACAGAAATTGAAGATGAGGTAAAACTCAAATGGAATATGTACCAAGTAAGAAAAGAGAGACTAATGTATAGTTGAATTCATAGTTGTTCATTAGTTCTTTGGAAGCCATTTCTCTTCTTGCTGTGTCACTAAAGTTATATAGGTATTTTTTTCAAACGGAGTTGACATTGTTAATTTTCTTTGTGATGAAATAAATTAGTTTTAATATTTTGATTTGAAATTTTCAAAGAATTGTAGAATTATATTTTGTACTTGAAACCATATTTAAAATGATTGTTCATTTAAATATGCTATAAAATATTGATATAGCTATGAATAGCAGGCATGATTGATTGGTTATTTTCATAACCATCCTTAATGTTTTGGCTTTTTGTATAATTTTAATTCAAGGTTAGTTTATCAGTCACAGATGCAGCCAATGACAGACATGTAGAAATTGAGCCAATGCTATTTCAAGCATTAGGAATATTTGAAAAATCTTCTGTTTGTTTAAAATAATAATAACTTGAGCTTGCATGCCTACTACCCACTAGAGTTTTGCCCCGTTTTCACATTCTCTTGTGTAACCTAGACTTGTATCTGTACCTGGAACATGATACAACAGACACAGAGAGAAAGCTACATCTTGTGGATGACAAGATAGTGCTGCATGAAGCCATGGGTTTGATCTCAAAGCTGGCATAAACTAGGAGTGGTGTCAATAATCCTATAATCCCTACCCTTGGGAGGTGAGGACAAGAGGATCAGAAGTTTAAGGTCATGCTTGGCTATGTAGAAAGTTGAGGACAGCCTAGCTTATATAAGGCCCTGTTTCAAAAACAAAACCAGAGGGCAGAAAAAAAAAAAAATCAGCAAAACCTTAGTCTCTTGTAGTATTATCCATTTTCTGTACCAGCCCTAACTTGCCTGCCTCAGAACTTTGTTTCTTAAAATACATCTATTTCAGCCACAGAGGTAAGATTTTGTTTTATGAAACTGCACCCTCTCATGAAGTCAGTGACATTTTGCAAATAGTGCCACCTCAATATATTGAAAATACCCAGATTCAATTATATTGTGAGTCATTGTGAAAGGGACATGTTGGAGAGTGATAAGAATGTAATTGAAGAAAATATTATCACAATCTGTTGTATACATGTATGAAAATGTCAAAAGTGGGAAAAGTAAATAAAAAGAAAATAAGGAAGAAAGGAAAAATATGAAAAAAATCATCAAAAATCATAAAGTTCAAAGGGAGTTTCAAGGAATGTTCAGATGCCATTATATCTCCTCACTCTAGCATTCACTAACATAAGTGGTTGTATCATTTAAGGTAAGTGGTGACAAAACATGTTAGTACTTGAGACAATGAGTTTGGTTTCTGTCAAAGTAGCCCAAAGAAACACTTTCATGAAATAAGCATATTGAGGCATGGAAATTGGACCAGTTTCCTTTGTTCCGAATGCAAGAATAACAAAGAATGGCTCAGAGCCACTGAATGTTACATTCTTATTGCTAGGACAAAGCACATGACCAGAAGCAGCTGATGGGTTTATTTCAGCTTATAGTTTTGAGAGGAAATTTCATCAAGCAAAAGCAAACAGATCTTGTCATATAATCTGGGAGGAAATAGTCTATTGGGCTTGGAGTTGGGCTATATTCCTCAAAGCTTACCTTCAGTAAGTCACCTCATCTAGCAAGGCTCCTCCTCCAAAGGCCTCAAACTTTCCAAAATTTTCATGACTTAGGAATTAAGTATGCAAAACACATGAGTCTATGTGGATCATGTCATTCAAACCATTATAGAATGAGTTTTTGATGATATTCTTGGTAAAGATCATCTGGTATAGTCAGAAAGATATATATACAAAGATAAAACCTCTATTTATTTTATTTTATTTTATTTATTTGAGAGTGACAGACAAATACAGAGAAAGATGGAGAAAGTGAGAGAGAGAATGGGGGCACCAGGGCTTCTAGTCACTGCAAACGAACTCCAGATGTGTGCTCCCACCCCCATGCATCTGGCTAACATGGGTCCTGGGAAATCGAGCCTTGAACTGGGATCTTAGGCTTCACAGGCAAGCGGTTCACTGCTGAGCCATCTCTCCAGACCCAATCCTCTACTTATTTTAACCTTTAAGTTTTCAGAGCTAGAAATTTGCAACTATAAGCATTTATGCGTTGCAATAATCATCTCTTATAGTAAATTATTTAAAACATATGAAAGAATTACATAGGTTTTATATAAATACTGTCATTTTAATGTAAGGGACTTACCTATCTGGATTTTGTATCAGTGGAATATACAAGACCTGATATCCTATGGATACTGAAGAATGCATACACATACAGATGGGAGAGGGCAAGAGAGAGAGATTGGGTTTTAGTAGTATGTGTTCATTATTGACATTTTGTTTCATGCAGTTGAGGAGCTGGTTAATCAGTCTGTGTTCAATGCTGGAATTTGAAGTCCACAGTAGGTAGGCAAGAGCAGATCACCAGCAGGCTTGAATTGACACACATGAGCTGGAACCCCATAGGGTGGACTGAAATCTTTCATCTCTTGTTAACTCTGGCCTACATTTGGGGATAACCTTGAGAATAATTCAACCAAGGCATTTTATCAAAGAGTTAAATGCTGACACCTTGCCCAAGAGTCAGGGAAGGTGCAGGAAGATCCAAGGAAAGGCAAGACAATTGCAGATTCAGCTGCGCTTTATGTCAGTGAGCAAATTAGCAGCAAGTATAAGTCATTAAAGAGTGCTTTCCTTCCTTTTACCTTCCAGCCTTCACAAATACCTGTATTGAATAATTCTAACCTTCACATGAAAGAAGGAAATTCTAAGAAATGTTCAGCCTAGTGAAATCAACCCCTTACAAAACCATATCAGAGAGATATATAAGGAGTTTTAGGGCATATTTCTTGCCTGTGTAGAACTTTACAGCTTGCTTAAACTAGAGGAATGTTGGGATTGAGGACAGGGTTCAGTATAATTTTTGCAAACTTCTAGTTCCCTTCCCCAAGCACTCATGACTTCTAGTAGAATTAAACTGCTAGGTTTTTCTGTGAAAGTAATACTACTTCAGATTCTATAGTCACGCTTCTACATGTTATTAAAATTAGCGATTTATATAGCTGCTGCCTATTGTTTTATTTATATAATACTCCAAAACTAAAGCTGTAAATTAATATAATAAATTACCTATTAGTCCACTTAACTGGTTTGGTAGACTTGCTTTGACTCACACAATGAGTAAACCTATACAGCAATGAGAGATGAAAACCATCAAGATAATTTCCTGAGCCCCTTCCAATATACAGTTATTATTAGCAAGTCAGATTTTTAAAAAATCTAGTTTCAGCTTCCTCCTTCTTCTATCCCCTTTTCTTCTTTATTTTCACTTTGGTTTTTATGAGTCAGGGCCTTGATATCTTGTTCAAACTGGCCTCCTTTAATTATCAGCATGATTCTATAATTTATAAAATTTATATTTATGAAAATTTATAATGGACACTCATTTTTATTATTAAACATTGTTGCATGTTGATAGAATCACATACCCAATAACTAAAATTTGAATGGAAAGGAAATCATACCTAATATTTTCCTCTTTACATTTCCTTATCATGCAGTGAGATATAGGAGGTCTTTAAAGTCATGTTGTTGGCTATAATTCAATCATTGTTTATTGTTCTGTTCTTAAAATTTATTTTTTTTTATCCTTTTAAGCCTCAAGTTATTCATTTACTGTGAGAGCAAACTCAAAGTAATTTAGGCATCTCAAGTATTTCTCAAGTTATCTCTATAAAATCTCAGTGTACTGTATTGAGTACTTAGTATGGAGTATTACATTTAGGATTTAATAATACAATTTACATTCAGTATTCCTTATAATCTTTCCAGTAAGAATTGATGATACCCTGGGAAGAAACATAAAATATGATGCATTTTTAAATCTAAACAGAATTGTGAGGGAGTTAAAAATATGCTACCCATAAAAGTTAATGTAATTGTTATAACCTATCAGAAAAGCTGTCACTATATTACCTGGTGGCCAAGAAAAATAGAGAAATGTGATGATATTGCATATGGCCTGTGTGGAGGGTATATTCCAAATTCTCAAAGGCAAAACATTCTTTTGTTCCACATTTGGAAATAATGTATGATATTTTAAGGAGGAAAAATAAAAGACATGCTTACAATAGCTTCATAGCCATTGTGAAAAGAAAACTTATGTTGTTGTTTCTCATAAAAATGGACTAACAGTTTAAAGCCATAAAAATAAAAATCAATTCAATATACATAGTTGCTTAAATGATATCAAGGTATTCCACATATAATATATACAGTCATTCTAAACTTTGATTCATTCCGAGGTTATATTAGACCACACTAGAAATATATAAATAACATTTCCATGTCTATATTATCTAAATATTGTCTTTCTTTTATGGGTTTCTGTGGGTAGGTCAGTCTGGGAGGGAGCAGAGAAGATTATCTAATATGTGATGTATACTATACATGGATTCCTTATTTTCTGAGTGCTTTCAGTGTCCCAAGATAACCTGGTTCATTTGACAGTCTGATTCCTGCTCTCAAATAGAGAGGTACAGAAAATAACAATTAATAGATCTTCAGGCCAAGAAGACAGGTCATCTGAAGACTCATAGGAAGTAAGAATTTTCTAAATATATATATATATATATATATATATATATATATATATATATATATCCTCAAGGTAATGAGACAGAAAGAGGATGGTATAGGACACAGGTTTAGAATGGGAAAGAGAAGTCCTGTTTGATGTGGCATTGAGCTGAGACCACAGTGAAGGGAAGATACCTGGAGTGCAAAGAGGTAAAGAAAAATAGCCTCCCTCAGGAAAGAGAAATGCAGTGAAACCCACTTATTTCTTACTTTTTGGTGTTTATAAACTGAATACCAATGATGTTGAAATAGTGAGCTGTAAATTTTAAAGGAAGAATATTGAGGGCCATTTCAGCATTACAGTGTTTAGTATTAACTGAGTTATCAAAGTTTTTTTTTTTTTTCTGCCCTAGTAATGGTAGGGTATTATGACACAGTTTTTGCAGGAGGCTTATTAGAACAAGCAATTGCCACTAGATGTGAATAGACTGACATTTTCTTCAAATATTTTTCTGTGAGATGGGAAATACTATAGTTAGACTAGGCTTATCTCTAAAATATTTTTTTGATTGAGAATACTAAAATAAAAATTTTCAAAGCTAGATTTAACATTGAAATGGGGTTTTAATAAAATGATGGGGCTACCATCATAAAAAATATAGCAATTTTAAGTTTGGTTTATCTATTTAATTAATGATCTACTAACTAAAGGGCTAAAATTAGTAATTAATGATGATTTAGAGTGGTACTTGAAATTTATTTAAAGAAGTGTGTAAGGTGCTAAGCAAGCTGGCACACACATTTAATCCCAGTACTAGGGAGGTAGAGGTAGGAGGATCACTGTGAGTTCAAAGCCAGCTTGATAATGCATAGTGAATTCCAGATCAGCCTTGGCTATAGTGAGACCCTACCAAAATAAATAAATAAATCAAACAAACAAAACAAAGAAAACCCTTAATTCTTCATTTGCCATGACCCAGGCGAACTGCAGGGGAGGTGATGACAGGAGCATTGCTCTTACTGCTAGCCTGAAAACCAGCTCCAGGTTGATGGTGACAAACATGGCGATCAATCAAAGCCTATCAAAACAGAAGTCCAGAGGCTACAGAGAACTCAACACCAAATTATACTGCCAATAGGCCGGCCATGGCTCAAGGAACATTGTGAAAGAGTAGGGGAGGAGGGCAGTGTGGAGATTGTAAGAGCCACAGAGTGGGTAGGAATATCCTGAGGCACAGTTCCCTGCTATCCCACAGGGACTGACTGAGGCCTTCATGAATGACCCTTCAGTGAATACCATCACCCCACTGAAGACATTCTGGAAACTGGGGCTAGGAGTAAAAGAAAATAACCTGTTATAATTAATATAAAAGTTAATATTAAAAAAAAACAATGTGTAAAGGATGCATCTTGCCTAATCTACCATGAAACCTAGGACCACGCATTATATCAGTTTTCCTAGAACTAGAAAGTTTTGTGCTATTACTCTACATTGTATCACATACTATTCTGATTTGTATTTGTCAACATTCTTGAGAAGAATTGAATAAATAGAATGCATACATATTATAAAGGGGATTTCTTAGATGGACTTGCACCATAGATGGGTAGTTCAAAAATGTCTAAGTCTATGCTGCTGGTGCCTCAGTAGTCACAATCTGGACCTGAAGGCCTAACGGATTCTTAGAGAAAGAATTGCTGGTATTCAGTCCATATTAGAAGGGCAAAGAAGCTGAGGTCTAATGTCCATGAGGGATAGAAACAACAGGGTGTATAAACTCCAGGAAGGAACAAAGTCAGGTTGACAAAGCATTTCTTTATCCTTGGAATGCTTTATATCTGAGCTGCCATGAGAAAGTCTTCTCACTCCAGGGTAGGAGAGAGGTGTTCAGCCTTAGTCAATCCTTCTTGGGAGATGCCCTCACAGACACATGTCTCTAGTATGATTTCCGATCCAATCAACTTGACAAGCAAGATTAACCATCATAATCCATACCATGTCAGTTTGACACCCAGCCACATCTATTTATATCATGCTTAACATCCAAATGAAAACAATCAAAAGGGCTTAATCCCTTAATATAACAGAACTGTCCCATATACAACAAGAAATACATTAATCTTTGCCAAAAACAGATGATGAAGTACTTTTGAGGGCTATTTAGTCTTTTAACATCCCATGATTTAAATATAATAATATTTAACAATATGTAACAATAATAATATAATATAATAATAATAATGTTTAATAAAACTAAACTGTTGGACATAGGCAGGGCCCTGGGTTAAAACAAACCTAAGCTGTCTGACATGAAGGCCCTGGTCTATGGAGAGGTCACAGCAGCCTGAACTGCTGGTCATATCTTAGGGACCAGACTGGCAGGGGAGCTCCCCTCCCCATTCTCAGGGGTTGCAGTGATCCAGGATCCTCCTCCCATTCTTGAGGTCACAGTAAGCCTGGGCCCATGGACAAAATCTCAGACCCTGAGATCAGCAGGAAGTAAGGCCACTTCCTCTCCAAACACGGGATACCTAGACATTCATGTAAGACAGGCTTGGCCCATAACCCTGTGGCCTTTGGCCAATTGGCTAGGAAACTCCTTACATGGTATCAGCCAGCACCTTTGAAAATCCCATCCCCCTGTACCATTGCCTACCTGCTGGAATGAATGTTCCTATATGAGAATTTGTTCTTGGGAAAGTCTTAGTTCTTAATTCAATGGAATGTTTTTCTGTGCCTCCTGGAAGATGCATTCCTTTCTCTGAAACAAAGACTTCCAGGCCAGCAGAGCATAATGCCACAGGAAGAGGAAGGAACATTTTTTTCATTGGGTGATTTGGTATAATGAGTAGTACTTTCCCCATTTTACTCACTGAGCCCTTTTCCCAGCTCTGTGATGGTAGGAGGGGCCAGTGACAACTTAAACTTCACTTCTGAAGAAATATCTCTGCATGCCCCATGCTACTAGACTCCTAGATTTATTTTAAATCTGTTTATGTATTTATTTGTGTGTGTGTGTGTGTGTGTGTGTGTGTGTGTGTGTGTGTGTGTGTATGTTTGTAAGAGAGAGAAAATGAGAATGATGAAATGCAGGGTCTCCTTCTACTGCATACAAAATTTATACACAGGCTTTACTTTATGCATCTTGTTTTAAGTGGGTACTGAGTAATCCAACACAGAGCCTTCAGGCTCTCCAAAAGAATGCCATTAGCAACTGAGCAATCTCTCCAGCCCAACTCATAAAAATTAATTGAGGTATAGGACTCTTGCATCTTGATTGAATTTTTCCCATCTTTTTATGCACCGAGTCTCTACAAGTCCAGAGTGGTTGCTACCTCCTGCTAACTTGGTCCAGTCAGTATAACATCATCAATATAATGGATCAGCATGACACCTTGTAAAAGAACCAACCTTTCAAGATCACTGAGAACTAAATTAAAACAGAGCTGGAGAATTAATATAACCCTGAGGTTAAATAGCAAATATGTACTGTTATGCTTGGTAGCTGAAGGAAAATTGGTTCTGGTGTTCCTTGTGGACAGTATGAAGAAGAAAACATTCAAAGTGTCATTAGCTGCCTGCCCGGTACTGCATTAATCTGCCCAAGTAAGGAAATCACATTTAATCTGAAGCTTTTGTTGGAGTCACCACCTGATTAAGTTTCCAATAATCAACTGTCATTTTCTGTGAACTATCTTCTATAAAGGCCAAATAAGAATGTTAGAGAGAAATATGGAGGTCACCATCCTATATCTTTCAAGTCCTTGCTAGTGGTATTAATCTCTATAATCCCTTCAGAGATGATACTGTATTGGGCTCACTATTTTCCTTTGTAGAGGCAGTTGTAGTGGATTTCATTGTCCTTTACAACCATAACAACCTTCACTCCACAGGTTGGGGAACCAATGTGAGGATTCTGCCAGCTACCAAGTATGTCTTTCCTAAGTATGCATTCTGGACCAGGGAAATAAACACAGGGTTTGGGTAACCCATGGGCCCACTGGAATCAGACTTTTGCTAAAACTTCATTTATCCTTTAACCTCCATAATCCCCTACTTTAGCTGGAGAGCTGTAATACTGCTTGGTGTCTTCAGGAATCAATGAAAATTGGGAACTAATGCCTAGTGGATCCCAATGGTCTGATTATTTCCTTTTCTACTCTACTATTCCAGTTTCCCAGAGCCTTTAAATCCCTTCACCAACATTAAGGCAAGGGAAATTAGACAACTCTAGTGCTCATTCACAGTAGGGCATATTTTGGCCCAACCTCAGATAACCTACCAAATATTTGACACCATTTTTTAATTGTATACAGTGGAATATTAAACCCAGACTCTCTTCATAATAGGCCCAAGTTGAATAATTCATCTGGATCCTCCATCACTACCCCATAGCCTTAAAAATCTATTCCCACATATATTACCCAGACTTCTGCTTATATGGTTAGAAAACTCATGAAGTTCTTTAGGGGTGTATCACACCTCCTTATGGATCACTTTCATGCCTCACTTCTAGGGGTCTGGATAGCGTTGAAACTGATTATAAGTTAGAGACAAAGATGAGTAAGCACTGAGGGGCATCAACATTGTCATGCTTGGTATTTTCTTCAGAAAAGGTCATGGCCAATTCCATGTGCAATGCAAGATTAATTTTCTCAGGCAACAGCATAGACACCAGTCCTGCAGGAGTTAAAGATGGGGGTATATCTGTTGCTGCTAAGAGTTGGGAGACTACCTCCACAGACAAAATTAAGCTATCAAGATCTGAGAGTTTAATGCCCTAAGCTTCATTAAGGTCCTCCCACTTATCTGCATCTGAAATAAAGTGATCTAATTATTTTCTCCTCAGTGCCTTTTACCTATTGACACCTTTCTTGGCTGGGACTTAAATTTTCATTGTAAATCACCCAGTCTTATGATGCATACTTGAGTTTGCTTTTCTACAACTTAATCCTTATGCAAATTGGAGAGGAAATTCTCTTCCAGGGTGCACTTAGAAACTTTTGAATCCTTTATGCACATCTATAGCTAGGAAATTTCATCTCTGGGCTTATACTTTTTCCTTGTTACTTTTTCCAGAGGTGCAAGAGAAACCAGCCACATCGTAATATAACTTTAATAAAACTATGATTTTCTAACTTTTCCAAAAATATTAAAAAGTGTGATATAGAGTCACTAAAATTCTTGCTCCTTGTAAAAGGTGCACCAGGATAGTCAAACACATTTGTCTTGCATAGTTCTTCATATAATTGACATCATTAATTATCAGTTCTTTTCTTGCTACCTGGGAGAGAGACTTTTATAGCTATAGATTTAATTCAGGTAGAGAGCCACCTTCAGATACCACCAAGCCCACTAGAGAAATTCATTCTTACAATTCTGCTTCTCTGGAACCACCCTTGGTATTACAATCTATTTTAACCATGGTTCTCTATAGGAACAAAACAATATAGTGATTATATATTATAAAGTGAATTTATCAAAGTGCCTCTCACAAGATGGACTAAGCAGGCCAACAATGACTGGAGAGCCTTAGAACCTAGTAACTGTACACTCCTGAGCCTGGATGCTTGAGTAGTCTCAGTCTGGTGCTGAAAGACAAGGGGATTATTAGAAAAGCAGTGATCTTCAGTCCACATTGGAAAGAAGATGGGAGGGTTCTAATGGTTAGCTAAGTGTGGCAACAACAGAGGATAAGCACTTGCCAGCATGAACAAAGGCCAGCAGGCAAAAAACACCATTTTCTCTTTGGACTTCTTTATATCTGGGTTGCAGCCACAAGGACTGCCCAGTCTGGGCAAATTTGTTCTGTCATCAGATAATATGTTCTGAAAATACCCACCCAAGAGATATGTCTGTTACTCTATTGCTAATCCACTCATCTTGGCAAGGGAGATTAACCATCATTGCTATCCACCAAGTAGATGCATTTCCACCCTTGCCACAGCTCTAATAGCTAAGCCTATTGACTCTCATGGGTATTTTATACTTTTAAAAGTAACAAAGCATTTCTTAAGAAATAAATTTTATTTTCATTAACTCAGGACATTTAATATACTCTGGGTTAGATTATTCTTTATGCTTTTAGACATCCTGTGTTTTTCCTTTCCAATTATTTATATTCAGGGAAGTATATTTTCCTAGACACAAAATGTTCTCATTCACTCAAGATTACTACGTCCTTCAGTCAAAAGATTGTCACTAAGCTACACTCAATAAGAAGCTACAACATTGTTTATGGCAATAGAATTTACCAAAATAAGTTGCTGTGAGATCATCAAAACATCTGTTCAACTATAGCCTGTAACATGTATATCTTTTTATTGTTGTTGATTTAAAACATCTGAGCTATGCATACACCTGCTTTCTTACCAATTTAAATATCAAGTCACATTACCAATAGCTTTGTCACCCACCTTCTCCTTGTCTCTAAGGCCTCCATATACAGGATAGTTCCATATCTAACCCATCTTTATGTCCTCCCCCAAATCTTTGTAATCACTCAGCAAATGTGTGCTCAGGAATCAGGTCCATGAATTTATAAATTAGTGAAAAGGTGAAAGAGTGAGACCCATGCTGCTGCTTTAAACAGACAAATTCACATGCTGCTCCAGATCCTTAATGTTTGCAATTCACATATCATTGTTTGACTGCTTCCCAGATAACTTTTTTCTTATTTTATGCTGTGCCACATGCCCACACCACCCAGTCACCATACTGCACCCTGCCCTACCACATCACTGGGACTACTATCCCATCCCCACACCCTGCCACCAACCAACAGTCCCCACCACTAGGTCTCCAGGTCCCCATCAGAGCCATACTGACTCATCTTGCCCAGACAGACAGGCCCCCTTGCCATAAAAAGCCTAATCTAGTCAAACAGGGAACAATCACTAAAGACACTTCAAGGGTAAACTACAGCTTCCTCCTGAATTAAATAAAATTCCCACACCATGATTGGCAGAACACAGTGCAAAAGGAACAACATGAAACATCAAATGGAAGTGACCCCAATAAGGTTGTCTAGTCCCACAATGGAAGTCTCTAGTGAAACCATAGAAGAGACAACATGATCAGAACCACAAAGTGAAGATACAACGTATGTGACCCTGACCAAGGAATTGGTAGAAATTGCAGAAAATCAAAAATAGACCAACAATTGTGTGAATTCTCTCCTTGCTATGTTGGACCTAATAGAAATAAACCAGGGAGTCTTGCAAAGAGAGTTAAGTGATCTTAAGGAGAGCCAAAAAAAAAAAAAAAAAAAAAAAAAAAAAAGGACCTTAAAAGTTAGCTGGCTAAACTCAATGAAGACATAAATAAATGCAAAAATGAATTCCAAGAAGCATTAAGAAAATCAGAAAATGACCTGTAAAGGTGTAAAGGAAACTCAACAGAGGGATGGATATATACAGGAAAAGGAAATAGAAAATACAAGCCAAATTGAACAAGTCCAAACCTCTCTAGAAGCCCTCAAGAACAGAGTCAGTCATGTTGAGAACAGAACCTCAGAACTGGAAAACAAGACAGAAGAAAGAGTGTGTGAGCCCAAAAACTTGAACAAGTTCAAAATTTTGTGAAACAAACATGGGGGAACTGTGGAATATCCTTAAACGTCCCAACGTTTGGATCACGGTTTTACCAGAACAGGAAGAAATTCAGAACAAGGCATAGAGAATTTATTCAACAAAATTATAGAAGAAAACTCTCCCACCCTCTCAAAAGAAAGTCCCATCAAGATACAAGAAGATAACAGAACTCCAAACACACTGGACCAAAGGAGAAACTATCCACAGCATACTATCATTCAGATTCTAAGCAATGAAAACAAAGAGAAAGTTCTAAAAGCAGCAAGAGAGAAACAATACAATGCATATAAAAGTAACCCCATCAGAATTACTTCAGACTTCTCAACAGAAACCCTGAAATCCAGAAGAGCTAGGAATGGAACACTGCAAAGTCTAAGGATCTTTGGCTTCCAACCTAAACCCAGTAAAAGTATCCCTCATAATAGATTGTGAAAGAAAACTTCCCACAATAAAAGTCAGCTCTAGAATGATTCAAGTACAAACTGAAACCTGCAGTGAGTACTTCAGGGTATTCTCTACACAGAAGAGTCAAACAACCACCTCACAAGCTTACAAGAAACAGATCACAATATCCAAACCCAGAGAAGATTCAAAAAACTACAAAGCCCAAGAAAACACCAAGCCACATAAAGCACCACAATATGGCAAGGATTAAATCAAATCTCACAGTTATTACCTGTTGCAGTCCGGTTCGCATTGCTGTTAGAAATCACCCAACCAGGAGCAGCTTTTGGGAAAAAGAGATTTATTTTGGCTTACAGGCTGGAGGGGAAGCTCCACGATGGCAGGGGAAAACGGTGGCATGAGCAGAGGGTGGACATCACCCCCTGG
The DNA here is from genome assembly GCF_020740685.1 of Jaculus jaculus. Lineage (NCBI taxonomy): Eukaryota > Metazoa > Chordata > Mammalia > Rodentia > Dipodidae > Jaculus > Jaculus jaculus. Next base: position 103,198,205 of record NC_059105.1, read on the forward strand.
CCAACATAAGGTGGACCACAGCAACAGGAGGTGTGTCCAACACTGGCATGGGGAAACTGGCTATAAAGCCCATAAGTCCGCCCCCAACAATACACTCCCTCCAGGAGGCGTTAATTCCCAAATCTCTATCAGCTGGGAACCTAGCATTCAGAACACCTAAGTTTATGGGGGACACCTGAATCAAACCACCACATTACCCTAAACATTGATGGCATTAATTTACCCATCAAGAGATACAAGTTAACAGGGTAGTTCAGAAAAATAGAACTTTCAATCTGTGGTCTTCAAGAAACCCACCTCACCACTAAAGACAGACACCTCCTCAGGGCAAAAGGGTGTAAAATGCTATTTTAAGCAAGTGAAAATAAGAAACAAGCAGGCATTACCATACTAATATCAGATAAAATAGACTTCAAACCAAAAGTAATCATAAAAGAAAAAGATGGCTACTTCTTACTCATCAAAGGAATGATCCAACAAGAGGATATCACAATCATCAATCTTTATGTACCAAACACAGGGCTACCACATTTCATAAAACAAAATCTCCTTGACAACCAAACCAGAATAACCACCAACACTATCATAGTCAGGGACTTCAATACTCAACTGTCAGCAACAGATAGATCATTCAAACAGAAAATCAACAGGGAAGTAAGAGAGTTCAACAACACCATAGATCAACTAGACCTAATGGACATCTACAAAACATTCTCCCCAAAATCTACAGAATTCACATTCTTCTCAGCATCCCATGGTACCTTCTCCAAAATAGCTCATATCCTGGATCATAAAGCCTGCATCCATATATTTAGGAAAATCAACATAATTTGATACTGATATCAGACCACAATGCTATAAATCTAGTAATTAACAACAAGAGATGTTCCAGGAACTCCATCAGCTCCTGGAGACTGAACAACACACTTTTAAGCAATAAATGGGTAGTGAATGAAATAAAAAATAAATTGCAAAATTTCTTGAACTAAATGACAATAAGAACACATCACACAAAAACTTATGGGACACAAGGAAGGCAGTCCTGAGGGTAAAATTCATAGCACTAAATTCCTTTATAACAAAGACAAAGAGATCCCAAGTCAATAACCTAACTATCCATCTAAAGGCATTGGAAAAACAAGAAGAATCCAACCCCAAAAGCTCCAAATGGAATGGAAGAATCAAGATCAGAGCAGAAATTAATGAATTGGAAACTAAGAAAATTGATGAAACAAAATGTTTGTTCTTTGAAAAGTAAAGAAGACTGATAAACTCCTGGCCAATCTGATCAAGTGAAAAAAAGAGATGCTTCAAATTAACAAAATTAGAAATGAAAAAAGGATAGAGCACAACAGACAGAAGTGAAATTGGAAGACTCAAACTGTTCCACATAATCGGAGAACAAGGAAAGCTCCCTACTCCTTTTATGAAGCTAGTATCACCCTAATACCAAAACCAGGCAGAGATACAAGAAAACTATAGGCCTATATTCCTGATGAACTTTGATGCAAAGATCCTGAACAAAATCCTCACAAACCTAATTCAACAACACATCAAGAGCATTATCCACCTTGATCAATGAGGCTTTTTACGAGAAATGCAGGTTTGGTTCAACATACAGAAATCTGCCAATGTCATATACCACATTAAGCTTAAACATAAAAACTGCATGATCACTTCAATAGATGCAGAAAAAGCCTTTGACAAAATCCAACATCCCTTCATGATCAAAATGTTGAAAAGAATAGGCATGGATGGTTTATATCTCAACTTAATAAAGGCTATATATAAAGCACCTAAAGCCCAAATAATACTCAATGGTAAAAGACTCAAGGAATTCCCACTGAGGTCAAGAACAAGACAGGGGTATCCACTGTCACCTCTGCTCTTCAGCCTAGAAAAGGAAGAAAAGGGATGCAAATTGGAAAGGAAGAAGTTTAGTTAGCCCTATTTGCCCACAAGATTCTATACATAAGTAACCCAAGAACCTTCATCTCAAAACTCTTAAAGGTGACTAAATCCTTCAGCAAAGTAGCTAGATACAAAACCAATGCACAAAAATCACTAGCTTTTCGAAATACAAAGAAAAAAATTAGCAACATTGTACCATTTTCAGTAGCAACAACAACAATAACAAATGTCTTGGAATAACACTAGCCAAGGCTGTGAAAGACATATAATAAAAACATAAAAATACTCAAGAAAGAAATTGAGGAGGACTTCAGAAGATGGGAAGAGCTCCCATGCTCCTAGATCGGCAGAAATAACATTGTGAAAATGGCAATCCTACCAAAAGCAACAGAGAGATTTAATGCAATACTAATACTTATCCCAGCATTATTCTTCACAGAGATAGGAAAAAAATCTCAAAATTCATATATAATAGCACCAGGCCTCTGATATCCAAGCATATCCTCAGCAAAAGAAATACCTCAAAGGGCCCTGAATAGGATGAAATAAAGCCTAACCTCTCTTCATTTCTTTCTTTTTCTTTCTTTCTTTCTTTCTTTCTTTCTTTCTTTCTTTCTTTCTTTCTTTCTTTCTCTCTCTCTCTCTCTCTGTCTCTCTCTCTCTCTCCCTCTCTCTCTCTCTCTCTCTCTCTCTCTCTCTCTCTCTTTCTTTATTTCTTTTTCTTCTTTCTCTTCCCTTGGAACTGGACTGTAACTCCAAGTACCAAGATTTGGTTAACACCCACAATGAGCTGTTGATCAGAGAGTCTTACAAGGTTTCCCCAAAAAAGACAGACTTCTGTCAGAGCATTTGATTACCCACCAGAGGTTAATGGTAAGACCCTACTACTGAAGACACCACATACTATAGGTATGGAAAATGGAGAGACATGGCTGGAATCTGGAAGAGATCAAGTCCCATGACAGTTAGCCTGTCTAGTGCTAGAAAGTGCTACATGAGCTACTGGGAAAAAGTAGCCAGCAACTGTCTAAGCAACTTGAGGTCTAAGCTACTCAGAAACAAAAATCTTGACATGATGCTCACATAAGTGCAATAGTGGCACACAACAATGGTGGATAATCAACTGCTCTTAGATTACCTAACAGGTCAGCTCAGTGGAAAGTGGAAGGGAACCCATATCTGAAACTGAGAAACAAGTCAAAATCACATCCGGATAATGAGTTGGCTCTACAATAACAAGCTACCACCAATCTTGGACTGTAAGAGGGCCTACACCCATTAAATTCTATCTAAACTAACAATGGATATTCCATTTAACCTGTGCTGTCTTCACTCTATGTTGTAGAATCTGCTTCTCTTTTTCAGACCTGAGGAGAGAAATGGCCCATCACACTTCACCAGCACCCCAGGTGAAACCATGGAGGAATTAAGGAAATGAGCAACAGTGCTGCTTTCTCAGTGAACCAGATATCAGCACAAGGGTGAAGGAGATAGAAACTGAGAACATTCAACTGCTGCCAAACCATATATCCTGAGATTCAGAGGCTCCTAAGAGCCCATGACTGAAGTATACCTAAAACAAACACAATATGGCTCAGGGAATTTTGTGGAAGAGGTGGCAGAAAGATTCTTAGAGCCACAAGTTGAGACATTATGTACGGAGACATTGTCACTTCCCATAACTGATGGCTGCCAACACAATGCTTGGCCCACAATCTTCACGGGAATATATGACATCCCCAGTGAGAATGGTCCCTTTGGATTGGGGCCAGGGATGAGGGAAAGGATGGTACCAACATGTGCTGTTTACTACTGAGTATGCCTATAACTAACAAAAAATGTTTTCTTACTTTAGGACCTTCTTTAATATCCCAAAATGATGAGTTATATAACTCTTCATTTGCTTGTGCCACAGGTTATATTTGTTCCATATATTATTTGAATTAAATATTGTCTATATTTCTACTTGTGTTTTTACCCCCATGAATGTTATCTTTATCTCTCCTCTGTACACATACACTTGCTCGCTCTTTCAAAATACGGTGCTAGGCTGGTGAGATGGCTCATGATTAAGGCACTTGCCTGCAAAACCTAAGAACCCAAGTTAAATTCCCCAGTACCCATGTAAAGCCAGAAGCACAAGGTAGCACATGTGTCTAGAATTTGTTTTTAGTGGCTAGAGGACCTGGTGCACCCATTCTCTCCCTCCCTCCCTCTCTCCCTCTCTCTCTTTATCTCTCTCCCTCTATCTCACTCTCAAATAAATACATAAAAATATATAAAATATTTAGAAAAGGAGATGGTGTTGAGAATGGAACCCAGACTGTCTTGTATGCTAGGTATGTATTCTGCCAATGAGCACACATACAGCCCTACCACATGTACCAAGAATTACACTTAGAATGAAAGGGCAGATGCAAAGTGAAGTCTAGGGACATCTCTAAATTCTTCAACTGGTCTTAATTTTTTTTCTAGAAGTGTACTTTCCAAATATTTACTCTACTCAGGATGCTTCATTAGAAGAGTTAAAATTTATTGATAATATAAATATAGAAAAGTAACTTTTTTTGGCTTTTCAAGGTAGGGTCTCACTCTAGCCCAGGCTAACCTGGAATTCACTATGGACTCTCAGGGTGGCCTTGAGCTCATGGCAATCCCACTTCTGCCTCCTGAGTGCTGGGATTAAATTCATGCACCACCACACCGGATTAGAAAAGTAATTTTAAAATTATAAGGGAATATATATATGTATATATACCACTACTATGGATAATTTTATTAATGAAATGTAAAGATTTAGGACTAAATGAACTAAGTCTTATTTCAGCCTTTTTTTGCCAGATGTAGTAAAGAGCTAAATGTTCAAAACGATTTTTAAAATTCTCTTATGTAATCACAAAGTAATCATTAAGTATCCCATCCACACCACCATGATGTCCTTTTTATTTAGGAAATGCCATTCTTTGGCTGGGATGATTTCTCAGTGGTTAAAGGCACTTGCTTGCAAAGCCTGAAGCCCAGGATGGATTTCCCAGTACCCATAAAAAGCTAGATGCACAAAGTGGCACATGCATCTGGAGTTCATTAGCAGTGGTAAGAGGCCCAGGTACACCCATTCTTCCTCTCTCCCTACATATAAATAAACAAATACAGGGCTGGAAAGATGGCTTAGCGGTTAAGCACTTGCCTGTGAAGCCTAAGGACCCCGGTTCAAGGCTCAGTTCCCCAGGTCCCACGTTAGCCAGATGCACAAGGGGGCGCACGCGTCTGGAGTTCGTTTGCAGTGGCTGGAGGCCCTGGCGTGCCCATTCTCTCTCTCTTCCTCTATCTGTCTTTCTCTCTGTGTCTGTCGCTGTCAAATAAATAAATAAATAAAAATCTAAAAAAATTAATAAACAAATACAAAAATATATATAATTGAGCTGGAGAGATGGCTTAGCGGTTAAGCACTTGCCTGTGAAACCTAAGGACCCCGGGTCAAGGCTAGATTCCCCAGGACCCACGTTAGCCAGATGCACAAGGGGGTGCACACATCTGGAGTTCGTTTGCAGTGGCTAGAAGCCCTGGCGTGCCCATTCTCTCTCTCTCTACCTATCTACCTCTCTCTCTCTCTCTCTCTCTCTTTCTCTCTCTCTGTCACTCTCAATAAATAAAAATGAACAAAAAAATTATATATATATATACATATATATATATACATATATATATATACATATACATATACATATACATATATATATATATATATTTGCCATACTGGATTTAATTTAAAGTGAATTTATTTGTATATTAATTCCTCTATTAAGTCCAAGGTTTGCAGCTACATTACATCTTTTATTTCAAAAAGTTAACAGAATAGTTATTAAGAAGTTTTTGTAACTGCTGTTTATATATGGCAAATTATTCTTTCTCTCTAAATCTCAGGTGAAGGCATTTATATTTCCAGTCTATTCTGTCTGCTTCAGTAATAAATCTGTCCAGTTAGTACCAAGTGTTCCCCATATTGTTTTGTTGTTTGTACTGTTCAAAGTACAAACAACATTGCACAATAAAGTGATGTCAACCCAGAATATGGCTTTATTGGGCATGGAGAAGCCTCATTACCTTTCAGAGTTCATCCATGTCATATGGCACATGTCACTACTTCATCCCTTCCTATAAATGCACTGTGTTTTATACTGTACACACTCACTAGTTGATGGACAATGGACACTAGCCCTGACAAGCCTGACTTTAAGGAAATACCTCAAGGATTGTGTATATCCATCTTGTGATGTGAAACATTTAATCAATGTAGACTAACCTCACTTATCACAACCAATCAAAATAACTGCTTATATACTACTATAATGCTCTAGAAATACATTTTATTTCTGTCTTTTAGACTTTGTCTATTTGTGGATGTGTGCATATGTGTGTGTCCATGTACATGAAGATGCATGTCTATATGTGAGAGCACATGTGTATTCATAAACTCAGAGGCAGGAGAACAACCTTGGATGTCATTTTCAATGAATATCCACCCTTTCCTCTCATTATTCTGAAATCCACCAAGTAAGCTAGACTGGGCAATGAGTCTTAGGGTTCCTCCTGCCTCAACCTCCCCAGTGCTGGGATTGTAAGTGTGCACCACCACACTTGGCATTTTTAACCTGAGTTCTGGAGATCAAACTCATATCCTCATCCTTGCAAATGTGCTCTCTCTCTAGCCTTGGACTTTCGATGAGTTACAAATATCTACCACAGGAAGTATTTCTGAATCAAAGAATTATATGATTAAATTATACCAATTCATATTGATAGAGATAAGATGGATGATAAAAATGTTGCTATGTGTGATTTTTAGTTGGCACAAATAACTATTTGATATTATCTGTCATTCTCAAGGTCATTCTCTAGGCCTCCTAGATGTCACTGCATTCTGACCTTCCAAATCACTTGATTGACCTTCAAATTTTTTTTAAAGGTTTTTTTCTAATTATTTATTTATTTATTTGAGAGCGACAGACACAGAGAGAAAGACAGATAGAGGGAGAGAGAGAGAATGGACGCGCCAGGGCTTCCAGCCTCTGCAAACGAACTCCAGACGCGTGCGCCCCCTTGTGCATCTGGGTAATGTGGGACCTGGGGAACCGAGCCTTGAACCGGGGTCCTTAGGCTTCACAGGCAAGCGCTTAACCACTAAGCCATCTCTCCAGCCTGACCTTCAAATTTTTGAGCAAAGATTTAAATTGAATATTTCATCTTATCCAGGTTCATCAAATAAAACTGACTTGTGTTGGACCCAACAGCAAGAGCAAATTATCTTCCTCATTGGGGTGGATGCAGTTTCCATCAAGAAGACTTTCATCATTTTGCTTATCTGTTTGTTCTGCTGATGCGTCACACTCCTGTCTCATCTAGGCATATGCAATCCATTTTTGGCACTGGACACTCATGCATCTGGGAACCTCAGGAGAAATATTCTAATGTCATCTTAGTTGACTATAGGCATATTAAATGTATTGAAATTAATATTGGACATAAATATTATTGAGAAAACTCCTGCCAGAAATATATTCTGGTTACATACTAATGAAACACAAATTCAACTGTCATTATTGAAAAGCCTTCTACTAGCCTCTTTTTTTGTTTGTTTCCAATATTCTTTGCTTAAAAGCCCTCACTTGACTACTTATGTCTAAACAGGACAACTATGTCATCTCTCCAAAGCTCAGGAAAGATTGCAGAAGAAAGGGCAGAAAAAAAATGAAAAAAGCTGGAGGATAGGAAGGAATGCCTTAAAATGCTGTCCTCTGGACAGGACATGGCTGTTAAACTCATGAAATCACAGCAGATGTGGTTTGCTGAGTAAGATAAGTCAACTAATATTCCATCATAGCTAGGGGAGGAGCTCATGAGACCCCCAAGCCTCCCAGGGGAGTGACCGACAGTTAAAGGTTGCTGGGAGAGAAGGACTCATCCTCTATAGTGCAGTAGCCACTAGTAAGTTGCCCGAACCCCCACCCATTCACATGCAAGAAACTCTAATTTAACTCATTGGGTCCCCCAAAATAAACAGCAATGTTAAAATAGGAAAGGAATTATCTGGGAAGAAAGGTGTTTAATAGGATTGGTATGGAGAAAAAAGGAGTAATGAGAAGTGAATATAAATCAAATTATATTATATATATGTATGAAATTATAAAATAAAAACCAACATTCCATCCCAGGTTCCCCCATTTTAATTCATGTAGGTTCCAGAAAATCCAAAAAACCCACACTTCCCTCAAGGCCCTACTCAAATGCCTTGAAGATCAAGTCAAGTGCTAACTCATATGTGTATCATGACTGAGGCTGCCAGAATCCAGATCTGAAGCTATTGAGGGTCAATAACATAATCTAGATTCTGAATGCAAGAGTCATTATTCCAGGGATTAATACCTTGACAATGAATTGCTCAAACGGAACTCATTTTTATGCTGATGTCCATCACCTGAAATTCATATTGTGGGTAGAATCATTAGATTTACTTTGCAAAACAAGTACATGTGTTCAGTTTGTACCAAGAATAAATTTTCTCATGGTAACAATCGTCCTAATCTCCAGTGCAACACATATAGAACCGTTCTCTCCATTCGACATCTTCTAACCTTTTTCTGCATCTACTTAATTATGTAAGGCAGAAAGGGGATGGGAGAACATGTAGGTGGTGTCCACTTATTTCTAGCCACCATTCAGGATAGTATTAGATCTACCCCTTACAGTGTATAATACCCCAAGCACCTTACTTTCATGTCAGTCTTTGCTACTTTTATTTTGGCAGTCTAGATTTTTTTCCCCTAGCTAAATTGGAGCTTTATCTGATGAGTAGTTTTATTTCTGCATACAGAGAAAATAGTTAAATGACAAGTCATATCATTCTTAGTTGAGAAAGTTTGTAGTTCTCTTCTTGAAATATGAGAATTTGGGTTTAAACAGCTTCAGAACCCAGGAAGAAATCTGAAAGAAAAAATAGTGTTTGTGTGGGTTAGAATGTTCATTTTCCTACCATTCTCTGAAATCACTTCAAAGAGAAAGTAAACCAGGGTATTTATCAAGAACCTTGGCCTCAAATTCTTTCAGCACTGTTTATGAACTCATCCCTGACTGGGGGATGAATTAATGAACAGGTGTGAGGCTGACAGACCCTCCGTCTTTTGGATCAATGCTACTCATGCTCCAGTGTTGGCCAGAGGTAGTAACTTCAGGTTGGCATTTCACTTTGGACTAATGCTGCAACAGGTTTCACTGACCCCATACACAGCAAAGTGAAATATCAAGATCACTCATGGAGAAGCAGCACCCAGTAGCCAAGTAAAGGTGTTTTCATTGCGGTGGTTTGATAGAATAGATGGCCCCCAATATATTCAGTTGTTTGTTTGTGGTTTGCATCTGCTGGCTACCTGGCTGGAAGCAATGTCACTGGGTGGATCTTAAGTTGTGGTGATGGGTTTCCGATTTCAATCTAAAGATATGCCAAGTGTGCCTAGCTGGAGTTCCTGAAGTGTGCTGTGATTTTTGGCTTTTAGGCTTGTGCTTCTCTCTCTCTCTGCTTGGTCCTGTGAAGGCAGGCCAGCTTCTTCTGCCATTATGGAACTTCCCCTGGATCTATAAGCTTCAATAAATCCCTTCCTCCATAACTGTGCCTGGTCTGGAAGTTCATCTCAGCGAACCTGAATCTGTCTGCTACATCATTCCACTTCTAAGATCCATTAAGTAGAAATTCTGTTCTTTTCTATTTTAACATAAATCATTTTCACTATGATGTGATATATCTAATATTTGCCAGGAAAATGTGGAAGGGAGGTAGGAATGAGGATTGTTCCAGCATTTTTCTTCCTTTTGAAGATCTGTTTCAAGGTATATTTTTCTCACCTAGACCCTACTTACATCTTTCCTCATATCAGCTTTCAAACACAAAGAAATCCAAAACTGCTTTTGCAGAATTTACAGCATCAATGTTGTTACACATATGAACCCCCCCCCCTTTTCTCCTCAAGAGCCATTGCAAATGAATTCATACTGTGATCTATAAAGCAGGCAAGAGACTTTAAACTTTATAATGCAACAAGAATTTTGGATAGTAAATGGTATTACACATGAGTGAGTTTGTCTCTGTGAATCAATGAAATAAATTAGGTTCCCTACTTTGTAGCATATGGTAGCCTCAGAATTGCCTTTTTATAATTATAACTCTGTTTATTAAAAAGAATTATGTAACAATATGGTTGATTTACTCTGATATGATTGTCTTAGTAACTTAATTGGACTAAACAATGTACCAAGATAAAAATTAATTTAATTAGCTGATTGTTTCAGGATTATTAGAACCCCTCATCATGTTTTGATGATCTTCTGCAAAGGTATACCAGCAAACAATCAAAGTTCAAGAACAGATGACACCTTTGTGGCATATCAATTATGAGGTAGAATGACAACAACAAAAACAGTGCTTATTCCAGATCACTTCTTGCTAGAAAACTCAAAAATAGTTTTACCTCATGCTATTTTCAGATGATAATTTTTTCAAAGACTATGAAGTTCTAAGACTCTTTCTGTATTAAACATCCATTCCTAAAATCTTTACCCTTTCCCTTTCCTGCACCATATTTCAGTCATGTTTTCAAATAGACTAGAATTTTGTAGAGCTGAGAACTCTAATAGGAAGACCTCAACCAGAACCTGATCCCAGCATGAGCCAGCCTGCTCATTTTTTGTAATACACAATGGTATCATGAAAACATGTCCCACTCAATTATTGTGAGAAGAGATAAATGGATTAGGGCAAAATAACCAGAGCTGTTAAAAAAACCAAACAAACAAAAATACTTCAATATAACATCCAAATCATTCTAGGGTCAAGAACTGAATTTTCCCACTTACTTTCTATCTGTTCTCCATGTATTTTTTCTCTTAAACAATACCACAGTTTTTCTTTTTGCTTATGAAAACTTTTCTATATGCATATATACAGTTCCTGCTTCATTCCAAAAAGAAAGGGCTTTAAGCTGGGCGCAAGCCTTCAATCCCAGCATTCAGGAGGCAGAGGTAGGAGGATTGCCATGAGTTCAAGGCCACCCTGAGATGACAGAGCTAATTCCAGGTCAGCCTGGACCAGAGTGAGACCCTACCTTGAAAAACCAAAAAAAAAAAAAAAAAAAAAGAAAGGGCTTTATTCTTTATTCTCTCATATGACTCTTCACACCACCTTTTTGAACCTATGGTGTTTCCTACTTGAGAACAGATAGCTTCCCATTGTTTCTACATGTATACAGGGAAGGAAAGTCACACCTCTTCAACCTGGCCCCAGAGTCCTTCTAAGCTCCTATCACTTCCTCTTGCTTTTCTTCTTGTGATCACACTGTAGGGACTCAGTGTGGCAAGTACATAAGACTACTTGCCATTTCCTGTCTGACCATTCCCTTTCTCCTTTTTTTGTGTCTTTCATGCCTTATTTCCAAAAGAGTTGTTCCCTGTACTCCAGTGTTGCTTCCCAGATGAGCCTTTCATGATCATCACAGCTGGTTGTTATTTCTCTTGTGCATGTGTATGTAATTTAGGTGTCTGATCCTGCACTTGTTGATATGAGTCTAGTAGTTCATTTACACTGGGCTTCAGCACTCTATCTCCCTCCAATGTCACCTCCTAGAGTCATGTCAGGTGGAATTTGGTGGTTACATTGGCTAAATGAAAACAAGATGGTAGTGATGAGGGTTATCATTATATTATTTTTTATGGAGGCAATATTTTATAGTTTCTGACTTTCAGGTAATGAAATTTTTTTCCATGGAGATAATAATAGGCATAAGTTCAGCTTCCCATATCCACTGTAGAATTATCTCATTTCTACACACAACAATAAAGTCTGTTTTCCAAGTGTTCAAAGATTCTTGAAGCCAGCATCTTTCAAGGCCTGCTGACTCCCCTTGTCTGTTGAATCTGTGTGAGTCACAATTACACAATGCCTGAGGGTAGTGTTACAGGTCTGTCGGTCTGTCTGCAAAGATGCTAATGTGAGACAAAGTTCCAAGTTCACAGGCTATGCACTTTTGATGCTGCAACATACATGATGTGAGCAATAGCATGGCACTGACGCAGCCAGAGCAAGGGTAGTGACTGAAGACAGTCCCTTGGTTCTGACTCTTTGTTTCAGTGTCCTTAGATCAGAGTGGGTCTGTATTGCATTGAACTCGAGTGCTTTGATTTGCTTTATTGTAGGAAAAAAGGTGTAAAAGAGAATAGAACAGAGGTTCTTCTATAATGAGCATTGAAGTTATCGAAGAAATCTATATGGACAAAAGGCCCCTCATTTATCAGTGCCATGAAAATCCTTTGAATTGCCACAGTGTTTTCTTCTTTCCTTAAAGTTTGTTCTATCCTCATGTGGTGATACAATAGGTATATCTCTAAAGTCTACATAAAGATTTTTCCATTCAAAGAAAGGGATGAAAATGTAGTCAATTACTATTTGGAAGTGAGTCAATAAGTGTCATGCATTATTCCAAGTACTTTTTATTTACCTTTTTAATTATTAGATCAGTTCCATGAACTATGTATCATTCTCATTTTACAGATGAAATTTTGCAATATAATAAAGTCAGATTTTGAATCCAAATCTTAAGCCAAACTCTTCCTTCTATACTAGATAATACTTGTATAAGAAAAAGAAGATATTCAGTTTAATAAGGCAATATAACAACTCTTTTGTGTTCATCAGTGGATTATTAATCACATTTTCAACTGTAATATCTTTCAAATGATACCACATACTGTGTAATGAATCAATGATGCTTTCCATATTTTAGTTGCTTAGAAAAACATGTATTTTAGAGAGGCTACTGGGGAAAGTACTGGAAGGTATATATCATTTTGACTTGATCAGGCTTTTGAGTTGAGAATGTCTCTGAAAGGTAGAAAAACTCAAGAGGAAGATAATATGGCATGTATACAAAAATGCATGGAGACTGCACCCTTGAAAAGTTGAGTAACAATATGCTACATAACAATGCCATCTCCTATAGGAATTGATGTTCACCTTTAGCTCTCTACACAGTCACAGAATTATAGGAGGATAGTAGAACCACAAGTCATATGAACCAACGTTTCCAATTTCATAAATGTATTAACATTAATTTTCAAGAACAAAACCAAGTCTATACTTATAACATAACCTACTTATTGCCTTCCCTCAAGCTACTGATTTCAACATGATTTAATTTTTGCCATTCATCACAATTGGTGATCCTTTCTCTACCAGCCCAAATTTTATTGATTTATTTATTAACTTCTTTATTTATTTGAGAGAGTGGGAGGAAGAGAACAGGCCTACCAGGGCTTCTAGTGACTGCGAAGAATATGTGCATGCTGGGGAATCAAACCTGGATCCTTAGGCAAGTGCCTTAACTGCTAAGCTCTCTCCAGCCCCCAAATTAAACTTTAATTACTCCTTAGAAATTGGTGATCACTAAATCCACATCTCTAGTCTTGACCATTTTACTGTTCCATCTCCTCATTTTATGTCAAGTTATATCTGATGTACTGCAATCAAGAATACCCAATAGTAGGCTGGAGAAAAGGCTTATTGGTTAGGGTACTTGCCTGCAAAGCCAAAGGACCTAGCTTCAATTCCCCAGGACCCACATAAGCCAAATGCAGAAGAAAGTGCATGCTTTTGGAGTTTATTTTCAGTGGCTGGAGGCCCTGGGATGTTCATTCTCTTTCTATCTACCTCTCTTGGTGTCTCTCTCTCTCTCCTCAAACAAATAAATAAATTCTTGTAATGAGCTTGATGACCCTTCTTTCCATATACAGAAGTGTTGATTTTGAGTTCTGGGTTCTAGTCCTGACTTTGGACACTCTTGTCCTCTGTGAATTGACCTCTTTCTACAATTTATTGAAATATATAATCTTCTGTGATAATAAGATAATTAGGGCTCAGCTTGGTATTTATGAAAACTTGGAAACTCAGCTGTAGTCATTCAGTACTGATGGTGATTAACATTCTCAACCAATGGATTCATTAATCTTGACTCACATCTTAAGTTTCCAAATACCCTGGGAAATGATATCCAATAGTAGATTATTTGTAAGTTGCCACAATTTCTCTTGTCTGCAAAATATAGTCATGCATTTGTGGATTTTATCACAATTATTATGAGGCCAGCTCCTAGGTTACAGCTGCCAAGATCAGGTATTCAGCACAGATGCATTGCTTGAAGTTAATGCAGCCTCTTCCCAAATCCAGTCACAGTAATTTAAATATCATTTTCAAATAAACAAAACAGTAGTACCACAAAAGGAAGAAATTAAAAAAAAACACTAAATAGGTAGGTAGATAAATAAAAAGAAGAATTAAATAATTATAAATGATGATAGTATCACCTTGTAATTATCATTCACATTTTCCCATGTAACAGAAGTGGATAGAAATAATCTGGAGCTACCAAAGACAAATGTCAAATTTTATGAATCTCTTAAGCCTACCTCACTCTCCTCACTTACAGGTAGAGTCATAAGTATGCAAATATGTACTGAAAATGATAATTTCATTTTTTAAACAATTGGGAGTGTTGAACTTTCATTACATTTTTGTAAAAGAAGGGAAATATGTTCTTTTAATGAAGAAACAAATGTAATTATATGAGAAAATAATTGGAACATGTTACAATTTTGTAAACGTCTAACAAAGAAGAGAATTGTAATTAGAACTCAATGTTAATTTCTTCTCTAAAGAAGGGAATACATTTTTATATTTTGAACTTTCTATTATTTTAAAAATTTTATTTTTCATATATTATAACAGGTTATAGACTATTATCCTTTAACCCCAACTCTTATTATGAGTGGGTTCTCTTTAGTGGGGTTATGGTAATTACTGTGGGGTCAGTCCCTGTGGGTTAGTAGGGAACCATTTGTCTCTGACAGGTATTCAAGATTTTTCACAATGGCCTACATTATTTTGGGAACCTCATGGGTCTCCTTGGCCAACAAGTCAGTGTGAAGATAACCAATTCTGGGCCTTGGATTTACCAGCCAGAGTCCATGGTTATAAAGTTAAGCTATTTCCACCTTCTGTCCCGACTGCCCTCTCCCATTAATTAGTGGTTATATCTTGTAGAATGCTAGTCAGAATGAGGGTTTTCATGTAACTGATCCTGAACATTGTTGCAATATTTGTGTAATTCCCTGTCCACCCTCCCTACCACCTGCCCCTCCAATCCCTTCCCACCCCTGACATTCTGTCTTACCCCAACCTATTAGAATCCCCTTCTCTCTTCCTACTCTATTTTTTCTGTTTCTTACTCTCACTCTAGCTTTATGCCAAAATTCTAATGGTAATTGTCATTTGGACTTATCTTCACTTGATCCTGGATAGGCACCTCATATGACAGAGTACATATGGACTTTATCTTTCTTTGCCAGCATAACCTCATTTAGAATATTTTTTTCCCAAATCACTCCATTATCTGGCAAATTTCATTATTTCAGTTTTACTTACTGCTGGGTAGAATTACATTGTGTATGTGTACCACATCTTCACTATCCATTAATCAGTTGATGGGCATCTGGGCTGATTCCATTTCATATTTATTGTGAATACAGCTGCAACAAACATGGTTGAGCCAGAATCTCTGTAGTAAAGAGTAGAGTACTTAGGGTATATGCCCAGGAGTGGTATAGGTGGGTCGAATAGAAGATCTATTTTCAGCTTGTTTTTGGAGGCACCATACTGATTTCCATAGTGGTTCTACCAGTGTGTACTCCCACCAGCAGTGAGTAAAGGTTCCTCTTTCCCCACAGCCTTGTCAGCATTTGTCATTTGCCTTTTTCTTTTTGTCTTGTTTGTTTTTTTTTTTTTCCTTCAAACTAGCTCATGCTGAATTGGAATTCACTATGTAGTCTCAGGGTGCCACCACACTTGGTTCTCATTTGACTTTTTGATGGATACCATCCTGACTGGGGTAAGAAGAAATCTCAGGGTATTTTTTATTTTGTTTATTTTTTACTTATTTATTTGAGAGAAACAGACAGAGAAAGAGGGAAAGAGAGAGAGAGAGAATGGGCTTCCCAGGGCTTCCAGCCACTGCAAACAAACTCCAGATGTGTGCACCTCCTTGTGCATCTGGCTAACATGGGTCCTGGGTTATCAAGCCTCAAACCGGGGTCCTTAGGCTTCACTGGCAAGTGCTTAACCAGTATGCCATCTCTCTAGCCTACAGAGTATTTTTTTATTTGCATTTCGCTGATGACTAAAAATGTTGAAAGTCTCCTTAACTATTTAATGACCATTTTTATTTCTTCCTTTGAGAATTCTAAGCCTTTTAATATTAATTTTTAAATATTTTATCATATAAACTCCTCCATTATCCTCTCTTAGCATTCTCCCACTTCCATAGAACTCCACATTTGTCCTATCATTATCACTAAATAAAATTACTGCTTCTACCCTAGAAAACTTCCATAGTCTCCTCAAGGAAGGGTAAGATTTCATGAGCTCTTCCCTCTCCATGATGGACCGTGAATTGTACTTACCATGTACAGGTTTTGTGCAGGTAACCACAACTACTGTGAGGTTATGAATGTATCCAGAGACAAAATTCCATATTCCTCCTTTCCACCCACTAAGTACTATATATATTCTTTATTCTCTTTTCCACTATGTTACCTGAGCCTTATAGAGCATTATATAGATTAACAGCTTCCCACTTGAGGGGAAAAAAAGCTTTTCTAACCAACAAGGAGAGCAGCACTAAACTAGCTGTAAACATAAATATTTAGAAGACTATTTGACAACATAATCATTTAATAAAACACCAGTGGTATGTCCTCCCTCCTTTAGGGCCTATTGCCACCCCTAGCCATGAAATTTTGATCTGGTTTAAAGTACTGAGCACAAATTCTCTTTTTCAGAGTGTACCTCAAATCCAATCAGAGAAATAGGTAGTTACTTCCAAAACAGTAATACCACCATTATACCACTGGGTACATCCTGACTAGCAGGTCAGTATTGCAGCATGGATGGTCTACCACTGGGTGAGACCACATAACTTTTCTTCCCCAGCAGACTGCACCACTCATGGGCATATGCACAAGGTCACTATGTCATACTAAAGAGATACTTGCACATCCATGTTTATTGTTACTTTATTCACAATATCTAGGAAATGGAATCAACCTAGACACCAAACAATTGATGAATTGTTACTGAATGTATGGTGTATGTATACAATAGAATTTGCTCAGCTGTAAAGAGAAATCAAATTTGTAGGAAATGGATAGAACTAGAAAATATTTTTCTGTGTGAGATAATGTAGGTTCAGAAAGATAAGAACTTCACATTCTTGTTCATCTGTGGATCCTACCTTCAAATATCCAGATTTGTGCTTTTATTTTTTGGATTCTCTATAGAGACAAGAAAGTTAGAACAGTCCCAAGGTGTGAGAAAGAATCCTAATATGTTTTGAACTAGTAGAAGACAACTGATATGAAAGATGTAGGAAGAAACACCGGGAATGTGGAAAGTGTTAAGTAGGGATGAGGTCAGAAGAATGAAGGGAAAGTGGGCATGGGGAAGGATTAATCAAAATTTACATGATACTAAAATACTATATTTAAACCTAATATTATAGAAACCAAATAAATACAATTTAAAAATAAGAGAATTAACAAAGGTAACCTGAAAGGACAGACATTATTGCATTCTAAACTCCTAAGTTATTTATAAGCTGAAAATAACAGTATAAAGTAAGGGATACCTCTTCTATATGAGTTGTTGGTCAAGGAACTTTAAGAGGACCCAAAACAACAGAGAGTATTGCTATTTCTCTTGGTTGCCCACTAGAACTCAATGATAGATCCTATTGCTGAAGCTACAATATATTTTGGTTGCAGGATATAGAGCTGGAATTGAGCTATAAGCCTCCTCCAAATGCTGGCTAGCTTTCATAGTACCAGAAGGCACCTTGAAAAAAATATATTTTCTTTATAAAAATAACAAGTAAACTTGTTCTATAATTAAATAACTTTTAAGGCAAATGGAGAATTCTTAACACCTTTGGGAAGATGGGACCACAAAGAAATCTGTGGATTCCTTCAGCAATCTTATCTAATAATTGTGCCAATATTTATAAAGAGAAATAATAAAAAATTATTGGTCCATTTAGTCATGGAGAATTAATTAAATTTATAAGATAGCCAGTAAGGTATGAAGAAAGAGGACATTAGGAGATAGTATGAGACCTTTGCAAAAAAAAAGTATCTACCCAATTCCCAGTATTTGGACCCAAAATCAAAAGCAGAAGTAATTAAGATATTTTATCAATCCACACCTTTATTTTATACTGATCCTATTTTAATTTATAATTTTTTCTTACTTATTATGCATTGCTTAATGTAAAAATACTGGACAATGTTTGTAGTACAGAAGTATATTACCTTATTGTTTGGGCAGAATTTTTATATGGGGCTTTTAAAAATTTATGCCTCATATTTTTAGGTACTGTTTATGTTTTAAGGAAAAACAAAACTATTTCAAGTAAAACCTTTCTTTTGAGGACTGGAGAGATGGCTTAGCAATTAGGCACTTGCCTGTGAAGCCTAAGTACCCTTGTTCAAGGATCCATTCCCCAGCATCCACATTAGCTATATGCAGAAGGGGGTACACACATCTGGAGTTCTTTGGCAGTGGCCTGAGGCCCTGGCATGCCCATTCTCTCTCTCTCTCTCTCCCTCTCTCCATCTTTGTCTCTGTCTGTTGCTCTCAAATAAATAAATGAAAATAAACAAAGATTTAAAACTTTCTTTTGAATTCCTATGGATTTAGCATCCTCTTTTTTAAACCAATGGTTAAAATTCATTGATACAGTTCATAGAAAAGTGTGACAAATAGATTAGAAATTGATTTATGTTGAAAATATGAAAGCATTCCTTTGTAACCTGGATTTCATTAAAATTAAAATCTTCTGCTTTACAAGACAATGTTAAGAGAATGAGAAGGCAAAATGGGGGAGAATATTAATGAAAGATGCCTCTGATAAAGGACAGTTATCTAAACTACATAAGAAATTATAATATTCAAAAATAGCACTTAACATGATTTTTTAAATCTTTTTTTATTTGTTATATATGAATTCAGTATGTAAACACCATGTTGGCACCATCTTTAGCCTCCTCCCTGTCCTCCCCGCTCTGAAAGGACTCTCCTCATTGGGGATTGTAGGTTGTGGATTGTGGAGGTAGCTATCAGTTATGGGGAAGAGGCCATGTCTCTGTGCATAATGTCCCAGTTTGAGGTTCTAACAATCTTTCTGGCCCCTCTTCCACAAATTTCCCTGAGCCATGTTGGGTTTACTTTCATTCTACTACAGTGATGAGGCCTTGGGAGCCTCTGTGTCTCCACCATTTTTATTTCTAATTTTGTTAATTTGAAGCGTCTCTTTTTTTTCGCTTGATCAAATTGGCCAGGGGTTTCTTACTTTCTTTTTTTTTTTTTTTCAAAGAAACAGCTCTTTGTTTCATCAGTTTTCTTCGTTTCCAATTCATTAATTTCTGTTCTGATATTATTTTTTTTCTGTCTGGAGATTTTTGAGTTGGATTCTTCTCATTTTTCCAATGCCTTTTGGTGGATGGTTAGGTTATTGATTTAGGATCTCTCTGTCTTTGTTATAAAGACATTTAGTGCTATGAATTTTACCCTTAGTCCGGCCTTCCCTATGTCCCATAAGTTTTGGTACCATGTGTTCTCATTGTCATTCAATTCTAGAAATTTTGAAATTGCATTTTTAAAATTTTATCTACTACCTATTTATTGTTTAAAAGTGTGTTGTTCAGTTTCCAGGAGCTAGTGGGATTACTAGTGCATCTTTGGTTGTTAATTTCTAGCAATATAGCATTGTGATCTGATATCATGCAGGAAATTATGGTGATCTTCCTAAATATATGGAGGCAGGCTTTATGGCCCAGTATATGATTTGTTTTGGAGAAGATTCCATGGGATGCTGAGAAGAATGTGTAATCTGTGGATTTGAGATAGAATGCTATGTAGATGTCCATTAGGTCTAATTGAATTATGGTATTGTGGAGCTCTCTTACTTTCCTGTTAATTTTCTGTTTGGATGTTCTATCTATTTCTGATAATGGAGTATTGAAACCCCTGACTATGATGTTATTGGTGGTTATTTCTGTTTTTTTTTATTTTTTTTTAATTTAATTTATTAGTTTTCTTTTCAGTAAATACAGGCAGTTTGGTACCATAATTTAGGCTCATCTGTGATCTACCCCCTCCCATTAGACCCTCCTTGTTATTGAAAATGGGTCGTGCATTGTGGAGTTAGCCCCCAGTTATTAGTATGATAAATGTCTCTGCAAATCATGACCCAACATGTAACTCTGACATTCTTTCCGCCCCCTCTTCCGCAAGATTTCCCTGAGCCATGTTGGGTTCATTTTTGGTCTGCTTCAGTGCTGAGGTGTTGGGGGCCTCTGAGGCTCTGGCTCTCTGATTTGGTAGGAGTTGATTTTTCTCTGCATTGATCTCCTTCCCCTTTGTGCTGGTATCCAGTTCACAGGAAAACATCACCCTTGCTTATTTCGCCAGTTGTCCTTAGTTTCAGTTGGGCCCCTTTTGAGGTATGTTGGGGCAGCTCTCTTCTTAGGATCTGCATCTATCTGGAAAAGAGAAGCAGATTCTCCAATGGAGAGTAAGTTAGCACCCAGAAAATTGAGATAACACTTACTTTTTTGATAGACAGTTTGATAGGTGTAGGCCCTCTTATACCCCGTGATTGATGGTAGCTTGATATTGTAGAGTGGGCTTGTGTTTGGGTATGGTTCTGACTTGTTTCCCAGCTCCAGCTAAGGGTCTAGTACCACTGAGTGGATCATTTATCCAAATCAAGAGCAATTGATTCCTCACCATGGCTGTGTACCACTATTGCACTTGTGTGGGTATCACATCCGGTTAATTGTTGCTACTTAGGTTAAACAATGTGTTGCTTGGACAGATCTTGGTCACTTCCCCCAGTCGCCTATGTAGCGCCTTCTGGCACTAGACACGCTGACTGTCTGGGGACTGACTCTCTTATTTCTGTTTTGTTGTCAAGTAGGTTTTGTTTTATGACTTGTGATGTACCTGTGTTTGGTACATAAAGATTGATGATTGTGATATCCCTTTTTTGGATCATACCTTTGATGAGAAAGAAGTGGCCTTCTTTGTCTTTTTTGATTACTTTTGGTTTGAAGTCTATTTTATACAATATTAGTATAGTTATGCCTGCTTATTCCTTATTTTCATTTGCTTGAAATATCATTTTCCACCCTTTCACCCTGAGGAGGTGTCTGTTGTTAGTGGTGAGGTGGGTTTCTTGGACGCAGCAGATTGAGGGGGTCTAATTCTCTGATCTACCCTGTTAGTTTATGTCTTTTGATGGGTTAATTAATGCCATTAATGTTTAGGGTAATAACTGTTATGTTTGTTTTAATCCCTGCCATATTGTGATGGTTTATATGGTTTGGTGTTTTCTTGGACTTTGTAGTTTTTTGTTCCTTCTCTGAGTTTGGTTATTGTGATCTGCTTCTTGTAGGCACTTGAGGTTGGTTATTTGACTCCTCTGAGTGGGGAATTTCTTGAAGAACTTTCTGTAGGTTTGGCTTTGTGTTCATATAGTTGTAAAGCTGAGTTTTATCATGGAAAATTTTTCTTTCACCATCCATTATGAGGGATACTTTTGCTGGATAGAGTAGTTTGGATTGGGAGCCATAGGTTCTTTGACTTTGTAGTGTTCCATTCCAGGCCCTTCTGGCTTTCATGATTTCCACTGAGAAGTCAGAAGTAATTCTGATTGGGTTACCTTTTTATGTAATGTATTGTTTCTCCCTAGCTCCTTTAGGACCTTCTCTTTGTTATCAATGTTTAGAGTCTTAATGATAATATTTCTTGTAGAATTTCTCCTTTAGTCTAGTCTGTTTGGAGTTAGCTTCTTGTAACTTGGTGGGACTTTCTTTTGAAAGGGTGGGAAAGTTTTCTTCAGTTAATTTTGTTGAATAAGTTCTCTATGCCTTTGGTCTGAATTTCTTCCTTTTCTGTTATTCCCTTGATCTGAATGTTGGGACATTTAAGGGTATGTTCTATTTACAAAAGTTTTTGAACTTATTGAAACTTTTGGATGCGTGATCTGTTTCTTCTGTTTTGTCTTCCAGTTCTGAGTATCCTCCAAATGGCTGACTGTATTCTTGAGAGCTTCTATAGTTTTGGACTAGTTCAATTTGGTTTGATCTTCTACTGCTTTTTATGTTTAGTTTCTATCCCTTTGTCATGTTCCCTTTTCACATCAGTTTCTGATTTTTCTTAATGTGTCTTGGAATTCATCCTTGCATTTATTTATGTCTTCATTGAACTGAGCCAGCTGATTATTAAGGTTCTTTTTGTTTCACTGTTCTTCAGATCATTTAACTGTCTTTGGAACCCTTCCTGGTTCTTTTTTATTAGGTCTAATCTAGTGAGGATAGTATTCATACAATTATTGAACCTTTGTTGATTTTCTGAAAGTTATGCTAATTGCTTGGCCAGGGTTGTATAGCTTGTATCTTTATTTTGGGTTTTGACTAGAGATATTCATTGTGGGACTGGGCAACTTAGTTGGATTTACTTACATTTGATTTTCTTATTCTTTTTGCACTGTGCTCTGCCTATCACAGTGTAGGGATCTTATTTAATTTAGGAAACTTTAGTTTATCCTTGAAGTGTCTTCAGTGATTATTATCTCTTATGTTTGTTTCAGTTAAGCTTCTGATGGCAATGGGGTCTGTCTGCTCATAGGGAAGGAGCCTGTGATGCTCTGGTGGGGTCCAAGGATGTGATGAAAGGGTTTGTTTGTTGGTGGTTTGGGGTCTGGCACTTCATGGTCAGGTGGCTAGAGGGTCAGGGGTAGGGAGGAATGGGACAAAGCAGACTGGTGTTATAGTGGGGCAGTGGAGGAGGGGAGGATTGGATTGCTTGGTGGTACTGCAATGCTGAAGGGTAAGGGTTTGGGACTGTGGTGTCTGTTAGGACTGTGTAGCAGGAGTGTATGGGAATGCTAGGTCCTATAACAAGATGGGGCATGGATATGGGACTGCTGCAGGTCAGGTGATGTATGGGGGTAGGGGGCATTGGTAGTGGTCCAGTGGGAAGTGGGGGGGAGGGGCGAACAACAGCCTGCTGACTTGGGTCCCAGTAGCCTGCAGGTCATATAGGAGGACCTGGTCCACACAGGTTGGAGTTGCAGGTCGGAGGGTGGTCATGCATCAAAGTCCCCAGTGGTGGGAAAACTGAGGGACCAGGGAATGCTAGCCTACTCATCTGGGTTCCCTTAGTCTGCAGGTAGTGCAGGAGGAATGGGTGGCTGGGTCAGCAGCTGGTACTGTGGCTGGGATGGCTGCTTGAGAGGACTGAGGGACTGGTGGGCTACCCAAGAGCATGGGAATCCGCAGAATCTCTACTTTGCTCCTGCTTGCCTGCAGGTAGTGGTGGAGGAAGGGGCAGCTGGGACACCAGCTGAGACTGCCGCTAGGAGGGCTGCTAGAGGGGGTTGGGGGACTGGTGGGCTACCCAGGAGCATGGGAATTAGCAGATTCCCTACTTTGCTCCTCCGTTCCTTCCCACTGGAGGTCTACTAAGAGTTGCAAACACCTACAAGCCCCAATGATCTTGCCTTTCCTCCTTTGAGAGGTGAAGTGGATGCCATCATGACCAGAATTCTCCCTTAACATAATTTTAAAATTAGAAAAAGACAGGCTGACAACACATCAAAAAGTTTTATATGCTGGGTGTGGTGGTGCACACCTTTAATCCCAGCACTCAGGAGGCAGAGGTAGGAGGATCACGTGTTCTAGGCTACCTTCAGGCTACATAGTAAATTCCAGGTCAGCCTGAGCTAGAGTGAGACCCTACCTCAACACCCCCCCTCAAAAAAAGTTTTATAGGTGGTAAATAAACATAGGTAAAGATACTCTACATTAAGTTGTTAAGGAAATTCAAATTAATGTAATCAGATACGATGCATCTATCAAAACATCCACAATAAAGAATACTGAATGTGCCGAATGTTGATGAAGATATGGACTAGTAGGATTTCTGATTCATTGCAAAGAGGAAATAAAAAGGTATACCACTGTAATGGAATATTGACAACTGGTCAGGATCCCATCATTGCTGGTGGGACTGAAAAAGGTGCATTCATTACAATAATTAATATTGACAACTGGACAGTATCTAGAAAACCTAGGAGACAAACTTATGGTCATGGCCATGAGGAATTTTGTAAAGTGGGTTGAGGTGTGAACATACCCTCTAAATGCGGGTTGGGTGGCACCGTTCCATGGGCTGGCATCCAGGACTGAATGCAAAGGAGAAAGTGAGCTGAGCAATGACATTCATAACTCATAGCTTCCTGACTATAATATGACCAGTTACTTAATGCTCCTGACACCACACTTTCCCCACTTTTATGGACTTAAACTGTGAGCCAAAATAACCCCTTCCTTTTTGAAATGGTTTTCCTTGGGCATTTTTCCACAGTAATGAGAAAAGTAACTAATAAAGCCACTTTGAAGACACTTTGGCAAACATGTTTCTTGATATTTACCCAGATGACTTAAAAACTCATAGTCACAAAAGCAAATGCATAGAGGCTTACAACTTTATCTGTAATTGCCAAAACTTTAAAAAAATGTATAAACTGGGTTATACCCTAAAAATGGAATACCATTCCATGCTAAAAATAAACTATTAAGTTATGAAAAGACATGAGTAAGCCTTAAATGCACATTACTAAGTGAGAAAGCCAGTCTAGCAGCACTGTATCTGAAAAGGCAAATAGACCAGTGATTTCATGGGATTAGTGTTGGGGGAGAGAGGCAAAACTCAGTTGATCTGTAACTCACAAAGAAGTATTCTTTGGACCGTACAGATTGCGCAGAAGGCCCAGAGAGATGGGGCTGAGATGACTCAAATTTGAATTTCCAACTCTTTGCATAGCAGTAAGTGGATTTTTTAAATGCAGCATAGTTAAAAAGCAGGAAAGAGCACCAGAAGAATTCCTTGATAATTGAGGCTGAAAGATACAATTCATTGCTAGATTACAAATATACACTTATGTGGCAGGACAAGTATGAGATAAACCCAAGTGAAAACAGTATGTCTACAGTGTTAATGTTGAGTATTGTATGTCACATCCTTTAACATCCTTTTGCCCCAATATTAAATTAAATCTATCTATAAAAAGTTTTGTTCATTAATTTGACCTAAATGAAGTCATAATTTTCTCATGATTCAGTTTATCTACTAATGATATGTTTGACTTCAACTCAATGTTGTTACTGAGTCAGACTCATGTAATACTAGAACTTACAAAAGTGATTTCATTCATCATCTATTCATCCTTTTATCCTCTCCCAAAGAGACTGCATGTGCCTCAGAATGGGACAATGAGTAATATAGTAGTTGTTATAAATATGCACTTTTTTCTTATCTATATTGGGATACTGGCTCAGTGTCCTTTTAGCACAAAATTATGTGATGAAACATTTAAACATCCATCACTAAATATTTATAGTGTATTGTCTTAATAGCTGTACTTCAATAACGTCAGGGGTTTAAAATATTAGTATCAAATGTTCTGGTTATTAAATGAATTTCTACTCTGAGTACAGAGTAGACATCATCCATACATTTTTAAGTAAATATAAGTTACATTTAAATCATACTATGCCTTAGATCATCTTTCATCTTTCTCACTGTTCCCATATGTGAGTACAGAAAATAATGAGTCAGCCATAGTAATAGAGAATAAGAAGAAGGAAGAGCTTGTGTGCCTTGCAAACCAAGCACATAGCAAGTGCTGTCACCAGTGGAGTCCCTTTATTTGTATACTGGTTTTCAATGATGTATAATGCTCTTTATTGTTCATAAAAACTTATTTTCAAAGACAGCATGTAGCATAATGTCTGCTGCATTTTAAGTACTCAATTGTTACTTGTTTAACACATTAGCTAATAATTAATAATTTTAACTATTAAGCAACTAACAGACTACTCTTGTCAAGAAAAGGCAGAGGGGCTGGAGAGATGGCTTAGTGGTTAGTTCTTGCATATGAAGCCTAAGGACCCCATTTCTAGGCTTGATTCCCCAGAACCCATGTAAGCCAGATGCACAAGGTGGCACATGCATCTGGAGTTTATTTGCAGTGGCTGGAAGCCCTGGCACACCCATTCTCTTTCTCTCTCTCTCCCTCTTTCTCTCTCTCCCTCTTTCTCTTTCCATCACTCTCAAATAAATAGATAAAAATAAACAAAAAAAGAGAAAAAGCAGATATACACACATCATTGTAAATAGTGGACTTTTACCATTTCACTAGATCACATGCATTATCTAGTATTCCAACATTTTATAAGCCTCTGCCTTTATTAGAGATAGAGGTAAGAGGAATAATCCAAGGGTCAGGAAAAAAGAGACAGGTATCCAACAAGAAATGATGATCCTCAATGATCATTGGCTCTCTTTGATAGCATCTCATTACTTTTTTACTCTCTTGCATAAAATCCTATTTATTATTAGTTTCCAAATGCACTGGTAAGAGGTATCACTAAAAGATATAGGCGGTCTGCAGTACTTGTGGTCATACACACACACACACATTCATACCTCTCACTACACTGTAGTGTATGGGGAAGTTAGATGAGACATGACATTAATTTATTCCTTGTTACATCCTATCACAAACTGGAAATTCTGAAGGCATGACTGACAGTTGGAAAACAGGAATGCTACATGACGTAGCACTCTTACAAGTTGATAAAACGTTAACATTATCTTAATTCCTGATGAACGGTATTATTAAACCATGGAGTGAATGGTTTACAATTAATGGTGAAATAACCATATGTCAGAGAGATACAGCAAAACACCTTAGATGGAGGTTGTGCCAGCTGAGATCAGATAGGAGAAGCCTGGAGTCTGCCTCCAATCAAATGTCGGCTTTGAGTTCAAGAATAACCTACTCAGCCACTTGCACTCCTGGACCCCCTGTGAAGAGAGGAAGAATGTCACTCAACCTGTAGTGGTGTAGTGAAAATTAAACTGAGGTCCAAGCAGCTGCCCAGAATGAGTCAGGTGTCAACTTCCATTTATTGTGTAAAACCTGAAAGTGCAAAACCCAGTCTAATCTGGAGAAACAGGGAATTAATGCAACCCAGTTCTACTCCCCTAGTTGCCCTAATGTGAAAACCTCACTTTTGAACATTAAATTTCATGAACAAGTTTAAACCAAATTAATCAGGTTTCCCCTTAAATGCTAATTAGTCTGCCATGCAGACTTAACCCTAATTTTTTTTTACTCATTTGTCAACATGTTTTTAAATATTTTTGTTCATTTTTATTTATTTATTTGACAGAGAGAGAGAGAGAGAAAGAGCCAGATAGAGAGAGAGAGAGAGAGAGAGAGAGAGAGAGAGAGAGAGAGAGAGAGAGAGAGAATGGGCACCCAGGGCTTCCAGCCACTGCAAACTAACTCCAGACACATGCGCCCCCTTGTGCATCTGACTAACGTGGGTCCTGGAGAATCGAGTCTCCAACCAGGGTCGTTAGGCTTCACAGGCAAGCATTTAACCGCTAAGCCATCTCTCCAGCCCTGTTAACATTTTTAATCATTTATGGAGTTCTTTTTTTATTGCTCCATTTTGGAACTAATTTCTCTGCTGCTGTTGTTCTTAAACTTTATTCAAACTATGTGGATTTATGCTTAGAGCTAGAGAGATGTCAACATTTGCCTGCTTGATTATTGTAGTTGCTCAGTTTGGCCTTAATGTACAACTCTACATTCACTTTTTCCAGCTTCTTTTAGTTATTGTGTGTGTGTCGGCGAGGGGGTGTATGTAAATCGGTACACGGGTGCCACAACACAAGTTTGGCAGTCAGAAGCCATCCTCAGGATGTCGGTCCTTGCCTTCCTTCTTGTCTGTGGCAGGATCTCTCATTTGCCATTGTGACTGCCCTGTGAGCTTTGGGATTCTCCTAACTGCCTCTCATAGTGATAGGTACTTCAGGCTTACAGACCTGAGTGCTACTTATGGATTCTGGGGTTCCAAACTTCAGTTGTCAGGCTCATTCAGAAAGTGTTTTTAACCGCCCAATCATCTCCCCAGTCTTGTTTTGAGAGAAAAGAAAATCATGTCTCAAGCAGTTCCCGTCTGTGCTTGCTACAGTGGAAGATAGGAGGTGATGTGGTGTTTCACCTTTCTGACTTTGTTCATCTAGAACACAAGTTAGAGGAGGGTGTAGGAAGCAGTAGATCACAGCAGACAACACACCCACTGCTGCTCTTGGCTGTGTTTTGTACAGGCCAAGGCGCTACAGGGACTCAGAGCTGCTAGAGCTAAAGAACCTGAAGGGTTCATTTTTGGTCTGCTTCAGTGATGAGGTGTTGGGGTCCTCTGAGGCTCTGACTCTGATTTGGTAGGAGTTGATTTTTCTCTGTGTTGATCTCCTTGCCCCTTGTGCTGGTACCCAATTCACCAGGAAAACAGCACCCTTGCTTGTTTCACCAATTGTTCTTAGTTTCAGCAGGGGCCCTTTTGAGGTATGATGGGGTGGCTCTCTCCTTAGGATCTACATTTATCTGAAAAAAGAGAAGCAGATTCTCCAACAGAGAGCAAGTTAGCACCAGGACAAATGAGATAACCCTTACTTTTTTTAAATAGAGAATTTAATGGGGAAATTTTGTGGAAGAGGGGGGCGGAAAGAATGTCAGAGCCACATGTTGGGTCATGATATGCAGAGACATTTATCTTACCCATAACTGTGGGCTAACTCCACAATGCACGACCCATATATCTCAAAAGAAGGGGCCAATAGAGAGGGGATAGGTCACAGATGAGCCTGATAATGGTACCAAACTGACTGTATTTGCTGAATACAAAACTAATTAATAAATAAAAAAAAAGAACCTGAAGGGTTTCCTCATTTTCTGTAAGTATATCTTCAAACATGTTGTCAAGGATGTCTTCCTATGTGAAGCCTTCTATTAAAGTCATTCTCAATCTTCTTGCTCGCTTTGTTCTTCTTTAGCACACATATCATCCTTCCACAGCATGTGAATTTAATGAGAGAGGCACAAACAACGAAGATAGAGTCTCCAGAAGAAATCAGTTTACTTACCTATACTACAAATGAAACGGCTACAATTCGCTCCCAATCTGGCATTCTCAGCAGCCTTTGTTTCTTCTCCTAAATCAAACAGCTGACTTTGAAACAAAAATAGCTGAGCTCCACCCATTTCTATTGCAGGCCTACAAATTCAATAAGGATAGAACCCTCACAGCACAAGGCACGTTCCTATCTACCTGCTGCATCTAAAGCCTTACAGGCATTATCCGCTTGCCAACAAAGTATCTCAGCCTAAGGAAATTTAAGGCTTTATCCTTTTCAAATTTTCTAAGGGAAAGAAGAAAAGTAACAGAGTAAGATAGAAGCTAACATCTATAGGTATCAAACATACTTTTATTTTAATTTTTATTCTCATATCTCTCTCTCCCATGGTGACTTTTAAAAAATAGTTGAATTCTTCTTTTTAAAAAAGATCATCTCTCTACCTACAATATTAATACACATCCCTACCTCCAAACACATCAGTATATTTCCTCTACTGTTGCAAATGAAGATCTTTTAAAACAACAATGTTATGCTTTTACTTCATTCAAAACAGTACACTGATATAACATAAAACCAGATTTCTTGGAATAGAGTATAGTATATTTGATAATTGAATTTCTGTGCTTCTCTCAACCTTCTGCTCAGCTCTATTCTCTGGAAACTGAGTTCCCATATTAAAAATATTTAATAATGGCCTACATATGTACATCATTCAACCACACATTTAAATACATTTTAACTCCAGACACTAAGTGCTACTTACTTTAATTTTTGTCTGCTGTATATTTCTGATTGGCATGAATGTACAAACATTCCCAAGAGCCCACAATATGTACTGTGCCAGACATTATTTGAAGGCTTTTATATATTGTTTCATGCTCACTCTCAGCATTCCTATTTGACAGACTTTTGTCTACATTTTATTGATAAAAGAGATCAAAGTTTAAAAAGCAGTATCTCATAACTATAAAATGAGAGAACAGGGATCTGAACTGCAACTTCTGACCATAGCACCAATGCACATAATTATCTGTATGTACCAGTGATGGTTACCTGGGACTACACCCTTCTCAAAAGCCTTACAGTTTTCACTGACAGACCCCTTTCCTTATAGCTACATGCCTCAGTGACCTGGACCATCAAATTTTCAATTATACATGTAGTTTATTATTTATGAGGAGGAGCAAAACTTGGAATGGCATGTTCACACCTAACATTTTAGGGAGTACAGCACTCCCTCTTGACTTCATGGTCTTGCTCCTTAGCATCCCACTAATTCCATTTTTTGATGAAGTCCACTAATTAAGTTTTTGATGACCCTAGTCTGTACAAACAGTCATCCAGGAGCACCCTGCCTTGTTGCAGTCCAGGTAAGAGACAATTTGTAAACTTACTTATTTTCAGTTTTCAAGGGTTTTGTGTGATAAGTGAATATGGGATTCTCTGACATTTTTAACTGGGGTTCTCCCTGCCTTCAGGAGGAAAATGGCCTTGATGACCTTATAATGGAGGAGATGGACTTCAAGTATTTTGATTATAGTAATACATGTTTCATATAATGAAAAAATTAAAAAAAAAACATTTTTTTTGCTGGACTGAATGATTTAAAAGTTCTTATGAAAAAAATGTATATATAAGAATTCCCAAGGATGTATGAAGGAATGAAGTGGCATACATAGTACCAGATAGTAGAACTTACTTTAAGGCTAATACAATTTTTAAAAATGGTGTTTGCACAAGAAAAAGCAAATAGAATGATGAAATTGAATCAAGAAAAGAAAAACATAAGAAGAAGCAGGAAAGTTACTATGTGATAATAAGATCATTTGTATTCCAGGTGAACAACTGTTTAATAGGTAATACTGGCATTATTTGGCTATCAAAAAAGTTTATATTTTAGTAATATATTTAATCATTCAAAAATTTTGGTGTGCATTTGTTTATACACACATGTACAATAAACATTAAAATAATTCAGAAGTTTTCAAAAGAGAATATTGAAAGACACCCCCCATGGTAATTTTCTTTTCATTTCTGGGAAAAAACACTTGTCAAAATGCAAATGAAAGGGTAAAAGGGTTGATTTTTACTTACAGTCTTGAGGGGAAGCTTCATAATGGCACAGGAAAGTGTGGCATGAGCAAATGTTGGACATTACCTCTGCTACAGCAGGTAGAAACAGCACCAGGAGAGTGAGCCAAACTCTGGCCAGGGGAAACTGACACTTCAAATCTGCCCTCCAAAATATACCTTCTTCAACAAGCCTCCACTTCCCAAATTGCCACCATCTGGGGAAAAATCATCCAAAACATGAGTTTATGGGGAACAACTCATTCAAACTATCACATCTCCAGTATCTTGACTTTATTCCCTGATATGCATTTATTATACACAATAATAGGCTTCATTATGATATTTGCATATGGACAATGTACATTTTGGCTTGTGTATGTGTGTTTGATGTGCACATATATGATGTGTTCATATCCATGTGTAGATATGTGTGCAGGTGTATATGGAGAGCAGCAGTTTATATCAGTCACTTTACTGTCTTAATTTTTAAGACAAGAGTCTCCCACAAACAAGAGTCTCTCACATAATGCAGAGCTTGCTAATCAGGCTACACTAGATAGTCAGCAAGTCCTAAAGATCTGCCTGTCTCCAACTCCCCAGCACAAGAATTGCAGGCAGGCATCACCAGACAAAAGGTGATGATGTCATAAAAACGTAACCAACTTATAGTATGTTTATATATAAAGTTTCTCAATAAAAAAACAACAATGAAACATGGACACACATGACCAATTGAATCTCTAGAAGGTTTAAACACTGTTATTTTATTACAATTCCTTGAGTAATTCTAAGTTGCATCCAGGTTTGAAAACTACTTTAAACAAGTGGAATGAATATTTTTATGTATCTAATACCTAATATGGACTCTAAAGTTCAATTGAGAATATAAAAATCAAATTCTAGGTTAGCTTAACTGGTAATTTATGGGTCAAAGAAAGGTTAGCTAATAGTTGGTTATAATAAATGCCCCAGTCCTATGAGTTGGGGATTTAGCTCGTGGATGAGTGCTTGCCTGGCAAGTGCCAGGCCCTGGGTTTGGTCCTCAGCACCAGGAAAAAAAAAAAAAAAAGACAAAATCACAATAAATGCCCCACTCCTTTAAAAAACAAACAAACAAACAAAAGGTGAAAACATAGACGGCAGTGGACCTATTATGAAACAGGAGTTTTAGTCGGACTAGATGAGTATACTCACCATCTCTGATGAATAACGCATAAGCAAATTCATGCTTTACATTTCACTTCCAGGCATAACATCTCTTGTTTGTTGATGGCATTTAGGAACTTCATTAGTATGTGTCTACATAAAGAAGTATTTCACCCATTTTTGTTGGTCTATTATAAGTCGATTCATCTCAATTTCAATGGTTCTAGAAAATTCTCAAGCATTAATCTTTACATATTTTTCTCTTTAACTTTTTTTTGTGAGCTACTTTAACATATGCTTGAACTTTTAATTTACGTCATATTTTTAATTTTTTCTTTGCTGTTTTCATCATTGTGAATTTTTGACTGGTGGCATTTTATCACGTCTTTCTTTCTGGTACTAATTCTATCTGTTTCCAACTAGAATTTTTTTTCCATTTTATATTCTAAATATATTTTTCTAATTAGGTTTTCTGTGGTATTTTTATTTGATTCCTTTGCAAGTATGAGTAATCATTACTAATAATTCATTGTTTCCTTGCATGTCTTTTTGTGTTCTATTTGATTTCCATTACTCATACATCACTAACTAGTAATTATTCTCTATCTTCCAGTCCAGTTTCTATGTTCCTTGAGGTCCAAATCCATCTTTGTCATTTCTTCTGACTCTTGTTTATGAAGGTTGCCTTCTCTAGGCTTGGTGATTTTGATGGTGCAGTTCTGTTTTCCTGTGTGTTCATCCTGAGATACTTTCCTGGAAAGGATTCCAGTTTGTTTCTGTGGTGACAAAGGTCTCCATCAGTCTGGGACTATTTGGCCCTTTTGAGAAGTACAAGTCAACATAAGATTCTAGGTATCAACTGTTCTCCACTGTGACTAGCCCAAGGTCAATATTTAACTAACTATGCCACAATAGCCAGGGCTACCGTGTCTCTTGCCTTCAGTCAATTGCTAACTCATTCCAGTTCTGGGCAGCTCATGCTTTGGGTTTTTAAAATCATTAAAAAGTATTCTCAGGCTGGAGAGATGGCTTAGTGGTTAAACACTTGCCTGTAAAGCCTAAGGACCCTGGTTCAAGGCTTGATTCCCCAGGACCCACGTTAGCCAGATGCACAAGGGGGCACACGTGTCTGGAGTTCATTTGCAGTGGCTGGAGGCCTTGGCATGCCCTTTCTCTCTCTCTCTCTCTGACTCTTTCTCTCTATGCCTGTCGCTCTCAAATAAATAAATAAAAATAAAATTTTTTAAAAGTATTCTCTAACTAGAATTTTCTTCACAGAAGACAAATCCCACAGAACAACACCTGGTATAGCATATTGCTAGAAGCAGTTGCCTTTATGAACTATTTTTAGCATTATGTTCGGAAGCCCTGAGTGATTCTATCAAAAGCAAATGAGCACAAAATGAATCTGATAAATCAGAATAAACTAGAACCTGCTGGCTACCAATTGAATATTGTGAAAATAGATCTCATATCTCCTTTTACTGCCTTAATATCTCGTTCCTTTTTTTAAACTTTTTATTGACAACTTCCATAGTTAGAGACAAAATCCATAATAATTCCCTCTCCCACCCCACTTTCCCCTTCACAAATCCCTTCTCCATCATATCCTCTATTTCTCTCTCTCTTTAATATTGATGTCATCATCAATTCCTCCTATTATGAGGGTCTCATATAGGTAGCACCTGGCACTATGATGTCATAGATATTGAGGCCAATTTGTGCCTGGAAGATTGCATTGTAAGGAGCCCTGTCTTTCTTTTGGCTCTTACATTCTTTTTGCCACCTTTTCAACAATGGATCCTGAGCTTTGGAAAGTGTGATAGAGATGTTTCAGTGATAAGCACGTTTCTGTCACTTCTCATCACTATGGTCCCTTTTAAGTCATCCCAGAGGTCACTGCTATTTAAAAAGAGAAGCTTCTGTAACCAAAAGAGAAGGTAGCATCAATATATGGGTATGACAATTAAGACATGTGCTTACAGGGAAGTTTGGTGAGCATAATGTATGCATGCAGCCAGATAGGAGCAGGCATTACACCCCTAGGGCTTATGACCTCCCCCACCATAGATTTTTGACCATGTTTTCTGTACCAGGCATGTATTCCTTCCCATGAAGCAGGTCTCCAAGCTAATTAGACAGCAGTTGATTTACCCCATAACAGACATGCTACTATTGCACTAGTTGGGTCAGTTGGTCTGGCTAGCTAAACTTAAGGCTCTCAGTGTCCACTGTTGTTTACCACTGCTGATGACTTCTCTATCCCTTAAGGCAACCTCTCAAATAAATTCCTAAATTAATTTATTTGAATTCAGTGTTTTACAGAGTTTTATTAAAAGGTATGGATGATGTTTTAACAAGCTTTTTTGCTTATTGTGGCTTTATTGAAGGAATGCAGCTAGGTTTGGGTATCCCATTCTCCAGTGGAGCCCTGCCCTATTGTCATTCTCTTGAGGATGGAAATATCATATTTTAACATCCATCCATTGTGGTCTGAATGCAAGATGTCACCCATAGACATGGGTTGAACCCTTGTTCTTCAGCTGATAGCACCATTTGGAAACTTTGAGGAACCTTTAAAACCTTCCTTGTGGGAGTAAAAGTGTCACTTAGGGCAGGCCTTGAGATTTTAGAGTGCAGTCCCATTTTCTGTTCATCCTATTTCCTGACTGACTGAAATGAAGCAGGCTTTGCTTTTGCTGCCATGCCTGCCTCATCATGGCGGAAGGTATCCCCTCAAAACTGCAAGCCAGAATCAACCCCTTCTTTCCTCAAGTTGCTTCCTATCAGGGATTTATTCACAGGAATGGAAAAGCAACTAATATTCCTCCCCTGTTAAATTCTACTGTTGTATTTTCTCACCTATATATCTGCTTATGTTGTTTTGTTTTTCTGTCTCCGCTTCATTGGTATTTTTGGTGACTTTTCTCTGTCTGAGGCTCTGGGTAATGTTCTTATTGGTTCTATATATACTTATTTATTGCTTATTCCAGTGTTCTGTTTTTCTAGATAAGGGAATTATAGAGGCAATACTAATGAGCATCAGCACCTTGAGAGACGCATATACACATATGCATATACATATGTAGAGGTATATATGTGATGATGAAATACTTGGTGTGAAGTTAGATTATTTTAATACATTGGCCAGTTGTTCTAGATTCTAGATGCTGGATTTTCATTTTTAGAGTCTTCTGCATAAATCTGTTAAAGAAGTAAAGAGAAAACTTGCTGTGAAAACACAACAGAAGTCAAGCAATTTCACTCAGTCAACACCATGTACAAGAAGGTGAACTTGGTCCTCACCCTTTGTGGTGGTTTGATTCAGGTTTCCCCCACAAGCATAGGTGTTCTGAATGCTAGGTCCTCAGCTGATGGAGATTTGAGAATTAATGCCTTCTGGAGGCAGTGTATTTTGGGAGCTAAGCTTATGGGTGTTATAACCAGTTTCCCCTTGCCAGTGTTTGGCCCACTCTTCTGTTCTCGTTATCTATATTATGTTGGCCAGGGAGTGAAGCCCACCCTTTGCTCATACAATCATTTCCCCTACCATTCTGGAGCTTCCCCTTGAGCCTGTAAGCCAAAATAAACCTTTTTATCCCCAAAAGCTGCTCTTGGTCAGGCAATTTATGCCAGCATTGCAAACCTGAATGAAATACCTTATAATTTTTATCAAAAGAATAGCAGAAAAGTGTTATTTTCAATATATGGAGAATGAACACAGCTTGTTTATTCCTCTGTTAGAGGAATCCTGTGTTCTCCCCTTCTTATCTTCTTCAGAAAGACCCCAAGGTGGTTCCCTAAGGCACTAGAAATGGAGAAATTTACATTACACTTATATAACAAAAGCTACTCCATTTTAAAGAATTCAGAGCTATTTAGGATATGAAGGACTACTTAGTGAGGACATATAGCAAACAATAAATTTTTGTGGAAATAATGGCTTTTAAAATAGGATGCCAGTTCCATTGAAACATTATACTAGGGGTGATCTGATGCTGAGGTTTTGTTTTCTTAGTTATCATGATTACTACCTTTCCACTGTCATTTATAGAAAAAGAGAGAAAGTAAATCTATTCTATATCAATTTTGAATCTAAATGAGTGATGTACTGTATAACTAATATATCAATCTACATATCTAAGCTCCCACAGTTTTTACAAAAGTAAGGAAAAGCATGAAGTCATTCTGGCTGTTTTTTTCTGGCTTGTTTTATACCATTAACTATAGATTTTTTAAAAAATAGAATTTGTCAGCCTGATACTAAATAGCAATATGCCATCAGAAACAAAAAGTTATCTTGTAAGGAGATAAAACAAAATCAGCATCTAGAGGATTGTCCAGTAATTCACACTGAAAACAGAAATGTTGGATAAGAAACACATTGGATTTCCCCTGATGAGGGCATTGTGACTTGGTTTGAAACAGAAGGCCAGCCAGGCTCCCTGGTGCCCACAGTCCCATCCCAGTCCTATTGTCTGGACTCAAGGCTAATCACAGAGCAGACATCTTGGTGAAAGTCTCTTGAGAACCTTGGCAAATGGATATTTTGCTTGCACTAAATTTGAATTACTTTACAAAGATTTCTACAATCAAATTTAGTTGACATTAATGCCAATCTTTAAAAAGGATTTTATATTTCTCATTCTGCTCTATTCATTCTTACTAAAATGAAGAGATAAATACTGAGCATCCTGAATAACCCAGCATTTGCCAGCAAGGCTGTGAATGCAATACATGCAGTTTTTCTACCATCTCCCTTCCCTTGGAAGTTTCCAAAGATATACTGAATCAGGTTGTTCCTTGTGCATGAGGCACCCACTTCAGATTATAGCACATCCATGAAAATTCTCATAGACCTGTAACCTTCTAGGCCTGTTGCTTGAAGCCAGGGAGGCCAGCTCCAAATCAGAAATAGCATCAAGGGCCCAGTGACAGCTTCAGGTAGGAATTTCCATCTAGCAAGGTGGAACCAATCCCAAATGGCCTTCTGATCCAGCCTTCAACCAGCAGACAGCCTTTGGACCTAACAAGGACTATTATCATGGAAAGAACTATTTAAGCCTGCAAATATTGTGTACTTTTTCATTCAACCAACATTGAAAGCTGTCTCAAAATAATCACTAGTCTTCAAAGACTTTTCAGCTGATTTGTAGACATATGAGCTGGACTCAGATATTTATAGTACTATCAGGTATGTATTCAGTGGCACAGATTGGTCATGCAATAGAATGTCAATGTGGGGGAATAAGGAGAGTTAAAATATTACGGTGCTGCCGGGCATGGTGGCGCACGCCTTTAATCCCAGCACTTGGGAGGCAGAGGTAGGAGGATTGCCATGAGTTCAAGGCCACCCTGAAATGACAGAGTTAATTCCAGGTCAGCCTGGACCAGAGTGAGACCCTACCTCGAAAAACCAAAAAAAAAAAAAAAAAAAAAAAAAGAAAAGAAAAAATTACAGTGCTTAGCTCAGACATGTTGATATGCTTTGACTCCTTTAGATTTTGGCTATCGTTATAAATTAAATATGATAATGGCAGGCTACAATGTATACATGTGTGCGCACACATGCACACATGCACACATACACACCAATTCCATGAACTCAGGAAAAGTGTATTCATCCACAAACACAATTCTGCCTATATGGTGTTGTTTGTTCACTGTCAGGTTCCCCAGCCTAAGAGACTGAGTAAACCATATCTTTGTTGAATGTTTGATAGGAAACTATTTGTTAGCCAGCCATCTACTCTTTTAATGTAACATACTGTGTCTACTGCTCAGATTAAGCTAACCATTGAAAAATGTTGCAATCTATGTCACACTACCAGAGTGTATGTATGCGTTTCACTTCTAGCCAAAGTCATCATGTATTGCAGTCAGATTCACACTGCTGGTAGAAATCACCCAACCAAGAACATCTTGTGGAAAAAAAGAGGTTCATTTTGGTTTGTAGGCTCAAGGGAAAGCTCCATGATGGCAGGGAAAAAGATGACATGAGCAGAGGGTGGACATCGCCCCCTTGCCAACATCAGGTGGACAATAGGAACAGGAGACTGTGCCAAACACTAGCAAGGGGGAGCTGGATGTAATACCCACAAACCCACCCTCAACAATACAATGCCTCCTGGAGGTATTAATTCACAAATCTCCATCAGCTGGGAACCTAGCATTTAGAACATCTAAGTTTATGGGGGACACCTGAATCAAACCACCACATACTGCCCCTGGCCCCCATAAACTGATAAGCATACATGATATAAAGCATAATCCATTCATCTAACTTTAAAAATCTTTGTAATTTTTATTAAAAAAAAAGATTTTCAAAAATCCCCATAATATAAGGTGCTTTAACTGAGCCATAATACCAATAAGAAAGAAAGAAAAAAAATAAGAAACTCCTCCCCCCAAAACCCCATAATGGCACAGAATACACATTAACACTGAATAAGATAGAATTGGGCATTTCAAAGAAATATTCAACCAATACAAGATTTAAACAGGCCAAACATCAAACTCTGTAGCTCCAACTCTAACAACTCTAGTCAATGACAAATCTCCAAATCCTATAATTCTAACCAGCAACAAGTCTTTGGAGTTCCAATTCTGCCCCTCCAGATAGGCTACTCAGAGTCCTGGAAAACTTCATTGGGCCAGCAGCTTTCCTTAGCAGCCATCTCATGGTCTCAGCATCTCCACTAGGTCTCCACTCTAATCCACACTTTATCCTCATGGCTCCATTGGGTCTCCACACATGCAATCCAACAAACCTGTTTCACACTGCCCATGGCCATTTCCAGAACACAAGACTGTTGCAAATTCAATGACCCTTTCTTTCCTGTATTTTTTATACTCCATAATTCCAGGTAGGGTGCAAATTTGTTAATCTAGGGGGAAATAAAGCAGACTTTAAAGAACAGAATACTTCTTCAGCATTCAGGCCCCTTCAAAAGACTGCATATCTTTCTGTTGTCCCAGTGTAGGTCGGCTGGCCCAATCCCAATGGTTGTAATCTCTCAGTTACAGCTGAATAGGCAGCAGTTTTGACTGAATGATTTCTTTCTATGTAATAACCCTCTGTTCACACCATTCCATTTTTACACAATACAACTCTGCACAAATTCTCAGGACATGGGCAAGCCTCTCACACAAACTGTTTCTATCCCAGTCCAAGCAAAGCTCTTTCTTGCCCTCATAAGGCAAACTACACAGTCCATAGTTCTTACTGCATGCAGGTCTGACCAGAAGAATCTATCAAGCTGTACTTACAGCAGTGCAAGGTGCCTCCTAAGCCAAGGTTTCAAGTCCTTCCACATTCCTCTTGAAAATCAGCTCCAAATGGCCAAAGCCACACAATCAGGTGCCTAGCAGTAATGCCAATCTCTGTACTAACATTATTGTTTCAGTCAGGTTCACATAGCTGTTAGAAATCACCCAACCAAGTGCAGCCTGTGAGAAAAAAAGAGGTTTATTTTGGCACACAGACTAGAGGGGAAGCCCATTATAGCAGAGAAAAGGATGACATGAGCAGAGGGAGGACATCACTGTCTCCCCAACATCAGGTGGACAATAGGAACAGGAGACTGTACCAAATACTAGCAAGGGCAAGCTAGCTATAACACTCACAAGCCTGTCTCCAACAATACACTGCCTCCTGGAGGTGTTAATTCCAAAATCTCAATCAGCTGGGAACCTAGCATTCAGAATACCTAAGTTCATGGGTTACACTGAATCAAACCATTACATCATGGAAACCATATGCTTGAACAAAATGTGGACATTAATCAGGCAAAGGGCCATGAGTAATAGGACACATAAAGGCCAAGTTATGAGCCAGTTGCAAATGAAGTATATGGCAGGTTGGCCAGAGTGGGAAAGAAAGGTTCCACTGGAAGACAGTGGTTCAATGGTTACACCAGTTGGATAGCCAGAATTACTACAAAGGGAGCTTTGAATCAGATTGAGTGGGAACTTAACAAGTGGTGAGTTCAAGTAGAAGAATCAGCAATTACAACTGAGGTGGATTTGATCAAGTAAGTGCAAGTTAGAGGCAAAGACAGAATCTTGGAAGCTGTTGTCATAAGACAGCTATGGACTCAAATAGGATGGAGGCAGACGGATAAATGAAAGAAGGAAGGGTATAAGTGCAAGGAAAGGGGAAGGGAGTTTTTGTTAAGATATTCATAAATTAGTAAATGTTCTTCCTTTGGATAATATTTATAGATAGAATTGTTTCACTGGCACTGTGAAATACCAGTCAAAAAATAGCATCTCATTTCATTTTAACAAGGAATAGATGGCCTCATGAAGATAGCACCAAAAATGGTAACGAAAGATTAAGAAGTCTGTACTGAAATGCAGAAGGAAGGTCAGGGAAAAGAGAGAAAGTAGATGGGTAAACATGCTATGTTCAGTAGGTGTTAAGCCTTTGGGATTGTGTTGAGCTATGGACTTTGAAGCGGCTTTGACTGTTCTTGCAGACTGGGAAACAAAGGATGAATGAGTTGAAGTTTTATTAGTAGGAGTGTAGCAAAGCCAAAGGCAGGGAAACAAAAGTATTAGAGAAGTAAATTCCAATTGAAAATCCTTGGTCTGAGAGTGGTAAATTATAATATTTTATGATAAAATTTATCAGATAAAGTCTGTAGTGAAATAAGGATGTCAGTTAATCAATAGGCTAAGTAATTGCAAAGTAATCCTCAGTTAATGTAATCACTCTGCCTAAGTTACAAGAAAATCCACAAATTAGAATTCTCATGTGCTGTTGGTGGGAATGTAAAATGGTGTTATTTGCTGTGGAAAAGTTTAGCAGTTCCTTAAAAAGCTAAACATAGTGTTACCATATGACTCACCAAATCATCTCCTGAATATATACCCAAAAGAGTTGAAAACAGCACCTCAGAGAGAAACTTGTGTACCAATTTTCTTTGCAACATTATTCACAATTGCCAAACGTGTAATCAACCCAAGTATCCATCCATGGATTAATAGAAAAGCAAGTTGTGATGCACAAATACAAGCAAATGTTATTCAGCCATTAAAAGGAATGAAATTCTACTTTTGGAGCATTATGCTAAGTGATATAAACCAGACACAAAATGAAAATATTGTGTGATCCCATGCTGAAATACCAATAATAAACACAATCAGAGGAATTTGGAGGAATAGGAAGTTGTTGCTTAATGGCCAACAATTTCGATTTGGGGTGATGGAAAAGCTCAAAACCCCATAATACCAAAGGCTGTACAACAGAATGAATACAATTAATGTTACTTAAATATGACACAGAAATAGTTTAAAAAATGGAAGCAAATTTCCTTTTGTAGGTAATGTTAGCATTTCTTTGTTATGACAGCATACCTCTGATAATGAACTGCTCAGGAAATATTTGTTTTGGCTGCAGTACAGTCAGTGGTCTCTGGTGCTTTGTGGCTTGTGGTGAGGAAGAACATGATGGTGGAGAGCATGCGTGCAGGAGCAAGAATACAATCATTAGTCTCAATTTGTTAACTTGACTTCATTAAGAAATACCCAGGAAGGCATGGTGTGGTGGAACATGTCTTTAATCCCAGCACTCAGAGGCAGTGGTAGAAGAATCACTGTGAATTCAAGACCAGTGGGGGACTACAGAGTAAGTTCCAGGTCACCATGGGCTAGAATGAGACCTTAGTTCAATATAAGAAAGAAATAACAGAAGAAAGAAATACCCAGTAAATGATTAAGTCATACTTCTGTGTATGCCTGTGAGGACATTTCCAGGAACAGACTATGAAGGCTATAGTCTAATCTGACTTCATGATCTTATTAGAGTTATTCTTTCATGGATTCCTAATATGATGGCACTATTGGAAGGTGATAAAATATAGGAAGCAGGATATGGTTGAAAACAGTAGATCGCTATGGTGGTGGTGGTGGGTTGTCCTTGGAAGCTCTATCTTGCCTTGCCATCTTCTATACTTCCACTTGATTTTGAACCTAAGACTGCTCAAAAAAATAGTCTATTAAGAATAGTTAAAAATGACAAATTTTGCCATGTCTATTTGCCATAAAGAAAAAAATTACAAAGAGCTACAAAGTCTGTTGCAAGGCTTAGAGAGTGAGAAAACATGGCCAGAACCTTCCAGGGGCTGAGAGTCCCCTCCTTACCTCCTACGGCAGCTGTCTGTCACCCTGAGAGGCCAGAGACTGCTATATGTCAAGTAGAACTGGAACAGCCTCTTCCAGGAATGATCCTGTTGATCTAAATAGCCTTATTGTTGATTAGAATTAGCTCCACTGCCAAATCCAGCTGCTAGAATACACTTTTGAACCAGAAGAGTTTTGGATGTGCTGGTAGCATTCCAGAAAACACAGCTTTTACTGTCAAAATTGGTCTAAATTTAAATGCTCCTTGTTTCTGTTTCAAACTGGTTTATGTGGACTCGGTTCAGGTTTGTGGGCACACAGTATATTTTGTCAACACGGAGAGACTGAATCAGAGGATGTTTTCTAACCCAGCCCTTGTGTTCAGTCTTCCCTAAGTTTTAATAAATAGTCCCCAGCCTTCAAGCCAAGAAGAGGCTGGGTTCCAGCTACTTCATTGGAGATTTTCCAGTTCATGGTAGTTAACTTTCTGGCAACTTGTCTCACTGGTATACAATAATATTCCAAAGATAATATGTACTACATATTAGTTTGGGCCTATTTTAGACTCCTAGGTAGAATATTCAGAGCTAAGATATCTTTCAAGAAATTTTGGTACAGTTTTGGAGGGGATAATAAATTGCCTAGACATCTACTAACAATTTTAATCAAATTGCTAAAAGGGCTGGCTTCATAATATTTAAATTAATATGGAATTTTGCATTAATTTGCATATTGAATCATTATACAACTGTCCCTTTAATAAAA
Organism: Jaculus jaculus; assembly: GCF_020740685.1. NCBI lineage: Eukaryota > Metazoa > Chordata > Mammalia > Rodentia > Dipodidae > Jaculus > Jaculus jaculus. Next base: position 103,241,430 of record NC_059105.1, read on the forward strand.
TTATTTTAAATTTAATCAATATAGCATTTCTAAATATTAAAGTCTTCATGCAAGAAATCATACTGACACAATTGTATGGTCAGAAGCTTACTAAACCACCTTAATTCATATATGTTTATTCTTCTCTCAAGTTTAGCTTCTGGCTCTGGTAATAAATTGAAAAGGTTAGTGTGTTCTGTGCCTGGATAAAATATAAAAATTTGTTGTTCGTGTTCTCTATATAATTTTCATTGCTGTCCTTTTCTAGGAAAAATAAAATTCTTTTATCTAAAATCTTTGTGCAGTTATTAAATGCTTTGTGTGCAGTCATGTGTAAGACAGCCACAGAGCCACACATGAAGCTCTTCCAGAGAAGACAGATCTGGCATCTTGGGACAGTGAGATTGTGACTGCCAACCCAAATTATTCCTACTAAAATGGAAATGGAGGAAGTATCTATAGTAATAAGCTTGCCTGCCCAGGGAGTCTTTTGACAAGGTCAGATTTTAAAAGGGCAAACACAAGTCTTACTTATTAAATTAGCTGATGACATGAGGCTCAGAGAGAGAAGGGATATGCTGGTTGACAAGAATCCAAAGGATCTCAGCAGGTCATTGTGATGGACCAAATCCAGATAGAAGAAAGGAAAAAAGGGTAGTTTGAAGGTCTGGCATTTGGATATGCAAAGGCCACTACCACCAGAAGATAAAGGATATATGGCTAGCAAGTGTGAAAAACTTTTAATCAAAAATAAACTAGAGTCATGATTCATCAATATGGCAAAACATTCCAAATATGCATAAGCTATCCAGAATGCTTATGCAACCTTAGGCTTTATTAATAGACTGTGGTATTTAGCAGAGAAAAGTGATAGCATAAAGTACTGGGAAGCAGTATACACAGATGTCAAGGAGATGCTCTTTGAGGTCAGCAGTGTTTCAGATTCTAGCTCTAATGCAGAGTGTAGTATAAGCTTTCCTCCCACCAGATTAGTTCCAGAAGTGATAAAATACATTGTTCAGTGTTAACTTATCCTCTTATTTATCCATCATTTTTCTAGTCTTTCCATGTAGGATCAAGCCTTTTGCTTGGCAACTGGAGTGGATCTCTAGCAGGTACCCACAGATAAAGCCACTATTATGGCTTTATCTGTGCATTATGAGTGGTTGGTTCAGTTTTTATCTGTACAATCCATTTGGTTACAATATTTGGAATTCCATCTGTCTGACTATAGGTTCCCTAATTTTAACTGTTATTGTTTTGGGACATATATATAAAATGTGTGCAATAGGGATAAACCGTGCATGTGGAGGTCAGAGGACAATTGTGGGTGTTGGTCCTCACTTTCCACTTTGTTGGAGGAAAATTCTTTTCTTTGCCACTGCACTTGCCAGGCTAACTAGGTGGCCTATAAACTTCCAGGTATTGTTGCTTCTGTCTGCCATTTTGCCAGTAGATGTGCTGGGATTACTGCTATTTGTGCTACTACATCCAGCTTTACATGGCTTTTGGGGATCCACACTCGGGTCCTCTTGCTTGTATAACTGCTGTATATTCTGAGCCTTCAACCCAGCCCCTAGGTGGATCTTCTAATTTTACCATTTTAGTAAGTATCATCTTTAAAGAATCATCTAGAATTTCTCCTTTCTCTTTCTCCTTCTCCTTCAATGATACAAATACTTAACAACATCTTTTAACCAATCCAAATCTTTGTACATATTTTTCTTTTACAGTTTTTTTCCTCTAGCTTATTTTTACACCAATATTTAAAGAGACCTGTAATATGCATTTGTAATTATTCAATTTAGCTTTCATATAAATAACTTTTATCAGTCATATTTCATCAGCTTCTATAATAATTTATTAAGTTACATAAACAAAATGGCAAATATAACTTGCATAAACAGACGGGGACAAACAATTATGTCACATAAAATTAAGGAGGTCTGAATGGATTCTGGAAAAGAGTCCCAGCTGACAGCATTATATGTGTTATGGGCATCCGTCAGACCCAATGCACAGTGTCATCCAACTTCTCAGTTGGGTAGGAGGCTTGAACAACTTTAACTTTAAATTGGTTGTTCTGCCACCTTTGTTGCTGACATTGCCAGCTTATCCCTTTAAGCCTCAGTTACCTAATGAGATATGAAATATGGATAATAGAAGTATCATGCCTATTTTGCTTTTTTTGTGAGATACAAATGAGACAACAGGCTCTATGGCATAGAGAAAAATTCGAAGAGATTATTAATAGATATCACATGACCTATAAGGAATAATGTTTTTTTTTTAACTAACATTTTTTTTTCCTGTTCTGATCTGTAAAAGTATTAACTCTTCTAGAACATCAACCCTAGTTTTCAGCTCTATAAATGGAATGCCATGGCTAGAAGCTGGAAGAGAGTCAGTCCCCAGACAGTCAACATGTCTAATGCCAGAAGGTGCTACATGGATGATGGGGGGAAAATGACCAATATCTGTCCAAGCAACTCATGGTCTAACCTACTTAGCAGCAAATAACCTGCCATGATGCTCACACAAGTGCAATAGTGGCACACAGCCATGGTTGAAAACCAACTGCTCTTGATTTGGCTAACTGATCCCCTCAGTGGTATGGGACCCATAGCTGGAGCTGGGAAACAAGTCAGAACCATTTCCAAACATGAGCCTGCTCTCAATTATCAAGCAACCACCAATCGTGGGCTACAAATGGGCCTACACCTATTAAATTCTGTATAAAAAATAAGTATTATCCCATATTTTAAGATTTTTAACATGCTTCTGCTATAAATCAATGGCATTAGTTTTATAGCAACCATAAACAAACAAGGTTACAAGTATAGGGATGTAATAGAACAGCTGATAATTGATACCTGAAGAGAAACTGACTCAGTGGTACAAAGATCTAGAGATACATGAAGGTTGACTTGTACAAGAGTCATTATGCATGTTTTGTAAGACCCCAGAAAGATGGAGAACACAACCTACAATCATAGACAGACAAATTTCATCTCAGAGGAAGCATAAATTTTAATAGATAATTTAAAGAAGAACTAATCTCCCTAGGGAGTTATGTTAGTTCTCTGTCAATGGATATGTCCAGAGTGGGGTAGGATGGGTGATTTACAGTGATGAGGTACATTCAAGATATTGTGTGGGACTGATACATAAAGACAATCTGTAGCCTTTTATACTGTCAAAATAAGGGTGGTCTGAGATATCATTGGTTCATTGAGAGAATTTCATATAGATTGAGGACAAGAAAGATGCAAAAATCTTACAAATGATATTACTGGTAAATTTTTTTCTGAAGTAGGGTTTTTCTCAGCTCTTCTAAAGAAGTTTATTACATGAGCTTCAGAAACTGACAAATATGAATATATAGAGGATTGATAGTCTTTTGCCTGAAAAATACAAAAATCATGCCAATGGATCCTACCCAGTGCATTTGCTGTAGCTGTGACTCCCAAGAGAGCAGAACTCATTAAGTATTATAGTATTTATAGCCTTTTTTACAGTGCGTGCATGCGTGTGTGTGTGTGTGTGTGTATGTGTGTGTGTGTGTGTGTGTGTGTGTGTGTAGATTATGTCTGGTGTGGTATGTGATGTGACGCATGTGTGATGTGTGTATGTATGTGTGTGGATGTGTGTGCCCAGTGCATGCATGCAAGGAGGCCAAAGAATAAGAAAATTTTCCTGTACATTCCCTTGAAATGGAGACTCTCCTTCAACCTGGAACTTCCATTTTTAATCTGCTAGCCTAAGCAATTCTCTTGCCTCTGCCCCCTCACAAGACTGGGGTTGCAGACATTTGTAGCCATGTATTTACATAGATGCTGAGGAACAAAACTCAGGTGGTCTCCAGCTCTCCCAGGCTCTTGGGTGAGTAGGTCAGCACTCTTACCCACTGAGACATCTCCCTGGCCCACCTTTAACTTATGTTAAGAGATAAGACCTAATGTATAATGGTACAATTGTAGCTAGTGTTTATAGGGAATGCATAATCTGAGCCAGCTAATATATCTTTGATGTCTTCCATAATGAAGTTTTACTGTTTCATGCCATTGAGCATCCATGGATTTCCAGTTCAGAATTCCTTTCAAATATATCTGTATCTCCCCATTTTTATTTGGCTGTACCAATTCAAATCAGTTGAGACCTCTTCCTTTAGTGAATAATACTATTTGTACACACACTTGAAAGGTTCCCCTTGAGCTGATACTGCTGCTGAAGCACTGATTGTTGAATCCTGCCTCCCCTTAGACTAGTGGGTGCTGGCTAGCATCCATTCCAAATGGTTAGTACCTGTGCTGGACCAGTTGTTCAATTGATTTAATATTTTTCATAGCAAAGGACACTGTGAATAAAGCAAAGACGCAACCTACAGAATGGGAAAATGTCTTTGACATCTGACAGAGAATTAGTATCTAGGATATACAAAGAACTCAAAAAATTAAATAATAAGAAATCAAACAAGCCAATTAAAAATGGGCTATGGAACTAAATAGAGAGTTCTCAAAAGACGAAATATGAATGGAATATGAGCATCTAAAAAATGTTCTACTTCCCTAGTCATCAGAGTAATGCAGATTAAAAGTACGTTGAGATTCCATCTCACTCCTATCAGATTGGCTACCATCATGAAAACAAATATCCATAAATGCTAGCAAGGATGTGGAGAAACAGGAACTCTTCAACACTGTTGGTGGGAATGCAATCTGGTCCAGCCATTGTGGAAATCAGTGTGGGGGTTCCTAAGTCAACTAAAAATTGATCTGCCATATGACCCAGCTATAGCACTCCTAGGCATATAAACTAAGTATTCATCTCATTTCCTTAAAAGTACATGTTCTATCATATTTATTGCTGCTCATTCACAATATCTAGGAAATGGAACCAGCCTAGATGTCCCTCAACTGATGAATGGATAATGAAGATATGGCCCATTTATAGAATGGAGTTCTACTCAGCGGTAAAGAAAAATGAAGTTATGAAATTTTTAGGAAAATGGATGAATCTGGAAAGGATTATACTAAGTGAGATAACCCAGGCCCAGAAAGCCAAGAATCACATGTTCTCTCTCATATGTGGATCCTAGCTATAGAAGACTGGGCTTCTGTGTGAGAAGGAAAAAACTCAATAGCAGAGGCCAGTAAGCTAGAAAAGACATAGAAAGGGAAGAGAAAGGAAGGGATGGGGGTAATTAATAGTATGATATTGTATATATGTAAGTAGAAAAATAGATTAATGAGGGTGCAAAGGCCCAAAATGAGGTCTAGGGAAGAGATTAAGTAAAAGAAAGGTGGAGGGACAGCTAATCAAAATCTAAGAGGATATAAATAAGACATATGTAATCCTACTTTTTTGGACAATGGAACACTCAGGAGCCATAGATTGTTGCTAGAAAATATTTAGTGCCAGGGATGGGATACCTTCTAGTGAGTTTTTGGCCAGGGAGATCCCTGATGCCCCCAAAACAATATAGGCCATTGCCGAGGTACTTGGTTTCCCACCAGGAATAGGTGGTAAGACCCTATTGCTGAAGACTCCATATACTTGGGTTGCAAGGCCACTGAGAAATCGTGCTGGACCTGAGCTGATAATTTCCTCCATGTAGACCAGCTGACAGAAAGCTGGAAGAATCCATTCTTCATGCAGTTCAATGGGAGAAAGAGAAATCACCAGTAAGATATTCATCAGTGGGCACTGCAAACCTTATAATTGGCCACCCAGGCCAAATGAGCCAACGGGTGAAATAGTGGCATGTCTGTTATGGGGGAAACCCTCTAATTGGACTGGAGGCCCGCTCCATGGGAGGGAATACATCCCTGATACTAAAAACTTAAAACAGGTGTAGTCACGAACCCTACAGCTGTAATGTATACTGTTGTCTGATCAAATGTATATACTATGCTTATCAAACTGCCTAGTAAGCATTTATGTTAATGTTCACACCCTTATATTAATGCTACTCTCACTTTTGGTTGAGAATCTTCTCTTTTCAGATGGCAGTGACCTTGGGACGACTTAGAAGGTATCATGGTCATGGAAAGAAATGACTGCAGTGCGCAGTACTGCAATATCTGTATCACACCTTCCAAGACTCAGGGTTTAATGTGGAAGAGGTGGTAGAAAGAATGTAAGAGCCAAAGGAATAACAGGACTCCATATAACCTAATCCCTCCACACACAAAATGGCCTGGATATCCATGGCCTCACAGTGCCTGACACTACCTGCATAAGAGCATCATAAGAGGAGGAAAAGATCAAGACATCAAAGTAAAAGAGAGACTGATTGAGATGGGGAGGGGGTATGATGGAGAGTGGAGTTTCAAAGGGGTAAGTGGGAGGAGGGAGAGTATTACCTTGGGGTATTTTTTATAATCATGGAAGTTGTTAATAAAAAAATTAAAAAGAAAAAAATTAAAAAGAAAAGAAAAACAGAATCTCCAGAGGAGCTAACCACCCTAGAAGTATTCAAGCATCTACATCCTTTTGAAAGAACTTGTCAGAGATACCATCAACTACTTACCATGGTACTTCTTAAACCATCTGACTAAATGACCAGCTGCTGTTTTAAATTCCAAACTTGTGCTTTTGAATTGAAAGGTATAAAACTAAAATTATTGGATGATTTTGACACAATCAAAATATTACAAAAGTTTGTAAACACAGAATTACTTGTACTGAACAGGAAACAGGAACACTATTTCCAATATGAGGCCATAGTGACATAACAAAGGCTTACAGGGATTGGGATGTTTCTCAGGCATTACCTTGCAAGAACTTCTCATGTATCTGTTTCTAATTTATACTTCTAAAAACCAGTGTATAAGGAAATTTATCAGGCCCGTTGAGTTGCACTTCGAATGTACTCAGAGCACATGAGAAAATCCTAGACCTTTATCAAATGTGCTGTGTCTCCAACATTATGACAGATATTTGGAAAGAGAAGGTAACTTAACCCCAGATTTTACCCTCAGTAGACTCACACAGGAATATGGGCAAGAGGAATAAATCGGCATAGATTCAAACCATTGTAACACAATCCAGTATGAGAAGGAATGTAAGAAAGATTTGCATACCCTAGAGTCCTAGATACCTCAAATGAGGTCTATCCATTTGTATTTTTTTAAAGAAAAAACATTTTTAAAGGATAAATCATATATATGTGTGTGTGTGTGTGTGTGTGTGTGTGTGTGTGTGTGTGTGTGTGATATACTCTCAATAAATACATGTTTCTCAATGAGAAAGCTGTTGTCTACAATATTTTCTTTTAGACAGGATCTCACTCTATCCCAGACTGACCTGGAACACATTCTGTAAGCTAGGCTAGTCTTAAACTCATGGTGATCCTCATAACTCAGCCTCCTCCGAGCTGATATTAAAGGTATGTACTACCACATCCAGCTTAGGAATTTTAATTTTTATTTGGTTTTGGAGTACTGGAGTTTGAATACAGAACCTCATGCATACTAGGCAGCACTCTACCACTAAACTATATTCCATTCCTTCTCCGATATTTTTTTTAAATATAGCTGTACTGTATTACTCAGTATCTTTTAAAATATACAGAAAAATTTTATTGTCATTGTTTTTCATTAGCCCAAGTCACAGTTTATCACAACATCTCCCAAATATTATAACTGAAGTAGAAACCTCAATAATTCCTTTAACACAGAAAAGTATCAATAAAAGCTGTTATTGCCAAAAGATTCATGTAGACAGAGACTGTGTTAACTTTTAGGAATATACCACTCAGACACCTACAGGGCTTTTCTATAATGACTCCCAAGATTCATCTTTCATTTGTATCCAGTGTCACCTCTGTATTTAAAAGGAGCCAGGGACTGATGGTTGTATTCCTTGTATGGCCCCATTTATCCTTTCAAACATCTGTTAGCTTGCCTAGTCTTGAAATAGGTCCTGATGAGGATGCTGACTTTTCAGCAGCAGCTGGCAGATGGTCATTAGTTAGGCTCTCAGAGTGTGTGTATAGCTGTGATATTTTCTTTTACTAATGATCTCTGAAGCATTAAAAATTATGTACTGCATACCTACAGAAAATCTAGAATTTTGATTTGCCAGCTTCAAGACTCAAAGCATGAAATTTTACTCAATTACCTAAATTATTAGCAATCTAGTCCAAGGGTCCTGGAGATAGAAGCAAAAGTTCCTGGGGTAAATTATTGTTATTTAACATGAGGAAGGAACATGGCTCATTCTTTCCAGCAGATAGATACAAGAGCTGAAGCACATTTTTATTTCAAAGTTTTCCAAATGTATTTATCAGTAGAATAATGCCTGTTTCAGCTCTCATTTAGATTTCATGTTGCACACATTTACTTTTTCTTGTTCTACACACAGAGTGGAGGATATATATTCTTACATCCTCCTCTTCTCCAAAACTTCTCTATCTTCTTGTGTGTGGTCCATTATTAAAGAAATTAGCTGTCCATTCAGAGATTTAAAGTGTTTCACTTTGTTGTTAACCACTGTCAATTTACTTCTTATGTACAAGAAAAGACAGTGGCATACGCTATACTTGGAGCAGTGAATTTTTATCAAGGACTCTGACATCCTGGTGTCTGTTGCAGTCAAATATAATAGCATGCATCATAAGGGCTTTTTCAGGTTCATTTTAGTCTAGTTACAAGAAGGAGGAGGAAACAGAAAGTAGGAAGGTCATGAGATAAATTTGAGTCTACTGAACAATGAGGGCCAATTTTGTTATGTTATGTAAGTAATATTTCAAAATAAAGGTTAGGGGCTGAGGAGGTGGTTCATTTGGTTAAAGGTGCTTGCTTGCAAAGTCTGATGGCTTGAGTTTGATTTTCCTATGTCCAATAAAGCCATATGTGCAAAGTGGCCCATGCATCTAGATTTACTCTCCCTCTCTCTCTCTCTCTCTCTCTCTCTCTCTCTCTCTCTCTCTCTCTCCCCAAGTAAATAAAATTATTATGGGGGCTGTGGAGATGGTTCAGGGGTTAACAGCACTTGCTTGATACCCCAGGTTTGATTTTTCAGTAGTAGTACATGTAGTAGTAAAAAGTAGTACACACATCTGGAGCTCATTTGCAGTGGCAAGAGGCCCTTGTATGCCCATTTTCCCTCTCTCTCTCTCCCTCTCTCTCTCTCTCTCTCTCTCTCTCTCTCTCTCTCTCTCTCTCCCTCTCTCTGTAATTGCAAACACAAATATTTTAAAAAATATGTAAGTTGGGAAATATCTTAGTGGAAATCTCTTGCCATGTCAGCATGAGGGCCTGTGCACTTATAATCATAGCACTTAGAAGACCAAGATGGGGAACCTCAGGACGTGCTGGCTAGACTAGTCAAATAGATGAGCATCAAGCTCAGTGAAAGACTGTCTCAATAAATAAGGTGAAGTGTCTCCTAACACTGACTTCAAACCTCTACATTTATGTGTACATGCATGACACCTGCACATACATATGCACCTGCACAAACACATGAGCACTAATGCACACATACCACAGACACATACATGGAAAAGAATATAAAACAAGATAAAATAAATGTCTCTGGAGAATAGTGAAGTGGATTCTGTGTCACAGGGAATTCTCCCAGTATTGCTCTGCCTTGTTTTGCCCTACACCAAAGTAACAGACTATAGCTTTCACCTGTGTTCCTGTGATGGGTAGCTAGCAGGCCTGCTCCCTAAAAAAAGCAAGATCTGTGCACATTGGTACACCATTCATGAATAAATAAAACATTGTACAATGAAGTTCCCCAAATCCATAATCTGACCTCTCCAAATCTCAGTTTCTTCCACTATACTAACCCCCTGAGCCAGTGATCCAAATCACTTCCTTCAGTGTCTCATGTGTAGTTAATACTCAGAAATACCCCCGATCTCCAGGAAATGTTCATTCTTCCCTTTCTCAATCCTATCCATCTTCTTCACTTCTCATCCCTTTCTAAGACTTTTCCCCTTTTTTTGCCTTTTTTTTTCTTTCTCACCTATTTGGCATGGAAGTTGAGAATGTGCTGAGTTCTGCCAACTAATAGGCATTCTCTCAACTGGTTGATGCCACTTCAGGCTAAAGGTATCATTGAGCTCTATCATACAAGAACTCATCTTCCCCATACCACTTTCTACCCACTTGGGCCAGTAGATCGAAATTAGATTAACTATGGAACAAATCTTACTGAACTAACAAAGGGAATGCTACCTGACTTGCTCCTTCAGGCCTACTTTTGCTTTTTTCATCAGAAGGTATCATGAATAGTTTTACAATTGTGTCTATTGTACCATATTTATAATACTTCCTGCCTGTGACTGTGCTTTAAAAACAAAACCCAAAACCAGTCTGTACATCTCTTTCAGTCCTCACCACAGTAACTCTTGCTTAAGGCTCTAGGGGCTGAGAACAGATGTGAAATTCTCCTGCAGTTAGAAGATATCAGTGCCACTGTGGTTTAACCACTGATATGAACCAACAGATAATTACAGTTCGAAATTAGTATTTTAATGAACCAGCCTTAGCAAATATAAAGTGAAATCTCCCAGGCATTCTAGAAACAAGCAGGAGAGAGGACATTAAGTAAGAAGTCCAACAGACGGATGGTCAGCAGGTGTTGGTATGAGAGTTGAATATTCTAATTTTTATGTGCTGCACAAAAGGGAGGGAAAGCCTGTATTTAAAGGTGAGCAGAAATGCCTGAAGAGTCACATCAGATTCTAATCAATCATAAATGTGAGGCTTCAATGTAAGAGCCTCAAATGAAATATCAGTGAAAATATAGGGAAATAAATCCCTTATCCACTTAAGCCTAATGTCATGATTCTTTTTTTCTCCCTTTCAGAAATTAATGAAATCATTAACTATTTATGCACCCTGATACCAAGAAGTAATTGTTAGCAATATCACAAATTGCTACAGTAAAATAGAAATTTTAGAAACTAGATATTGGTAGGTGAGAGGGCTGTTGAATTGTTTGTTTCCAAAATGTCTAAAGATCTAAATATAACATGGACAATATAATTACAGGAAAAGACATAGATACTGTTAAAATGTTTTGAACACATGATTAAATGGACTCTTACATATGTGACTATAGGGACTAAAGGGAATTTTGATCTGCTTATCTTCCAGCTCTCCCTTGCTTGAGTAACTTTGGTTAGGCACTTGTATTATTTGTCCTATTCTTCCATTTGCAAAATAAGATCATTGCCTTATATGGCTCAATTTCAGTTATACTCTCAAACTGCACAGGCAGGCAAAGGACATACTGAGCACATGCCTGGAGGAATATAATGTTCCACAAAGTATGCAGTTCGTAAGATGTGATTTGAATGTAAAATGTCTTCCATAGGCTCAAGTTGGTCCCCAGCTAGTGGCCCTGCATGGGAAAGCTGTGAAACCTTTAGCAGTAGAGCCATACTGGATAACATAGATCACTGGGGACAGTCTTTCAGGCTTTATAACCTGTCATCACTTCCTATGTGCCCTCTGCTTCCAGACTGGATACAATAACCAGCCAGTTTCCTGTTCCTTCTGCCATACTCTGCTCATAGTAATATAACACACTCCATTACAGAAAAATGCTTTCCTTCTTTCAGCTGCTTCTTTGCAGGTATTTGGTTACATTACAAGTGCAGGAGTCTTGATTTCTATGGGTCTCATGCAGATTTTTTAATCGTTTTAAATTTTTATTTATTTATTTATTTGAGAGTGAGAGTGAGAGAGAGAGAGGGGGCGGGGGAGAATGGGTGTGTCAGGGCTTCCAACCACAGCAAACAAACTCCAGATGCATGAGCCACCTTGTGCAACTGGCTTACATGGGTACTTGGGAATCAAGCTTCCAACATGGGTCCTTAGGCTTCACAAGCAAACACTTAAACAATAAGCCATCTGTCCAGCCCTCATGCAGAATTTATTTTTAAATTTTAACTTTTTTTTTTTTGTTTTTTGTTTTTTGTTTTTTGTTTTTTGTTTTCCAAGGTAGGGTTTCACTCTAGCTCTGAGTGACCTGTAATTCACTATGTAGTCTCAGTGTTGCCTGGAACTCACAGGGATCCTCCTACCTCTGCCTTCTGGGTGCTGGGATTAAAGCATGTGCCACCATGCCCGGCTCCTGCAGAATTTTTAATGAAAGCTTAGTATTAGGAGAACACACATGAACATTTTTCCACAGCTGGTGCTTTGCACCCCAGTGGGAGAGCAGCTGACATTAGGTTGGAAAGTCCTTCACTCAATTCCCTGACTCTGTCTTGTGGGGAAAAAAAAAAAAAAAAATGACCCTGTATGTGGGCATCTATGGCTCCCATGGGCCAGTTTAGCTAGCTAGCATTTTCCTCGCTCTCATTTACCCTCAGGGCGGCTCTGTTAACCTACCAACATCTATAAGCCTGCTCTTTACTCCTCACTGCTACACCCCTAGGCCAGTCCAACCATCTATGTCCCAGATGTTCCGCTAACCTGGATTAGCTGCTAGATGTTGCTGGAAGCTTTTTCTTCCTCTGTGCTATTAAGGATGATTTTTCTTAGCAATTTATTCACGGTGTTGCAACTGGTCACACAGGTTGTACTTGTGTTTTATTTTCACAACTTCACCCTAGAACAGATGGACTAGATGACTACATGCAAGGGATAGGGGGAGCTTCATTGCTCTTTTCTCCCAAAGTTATAAGGGTATCAATTTTATAATAGTGCATAACTTTTGATGCTTCTGCTCACATAAACTAAGATCTGCTTTTTTGTTCTAATAGCAAAGTGATTTTTTATATTAGTTCCAATATTGTTTATTTAAGTTGTTGACATTTTCATATATGCTTTTATTTTAACAGAAAATTGCCTTATACTTTATTATTTTTTATTGTTTATTTATGCACACATAGCCATTCTTATATTTTCAATATGTTTTATTTCTGTTCATTGTTGTAAAAATTTATTAAGCACTGTGCTTCAGGCATTATGTTCAGCATCACATATATAAATTTGTTAAATGAGCCATTGTTTACTCTCTACGCACTGAAAAAGCTTGAATCACAAAATTAATTGTTTTACATTCTGTCAGAAACTAGAAGAGAAAATGATTCTATGGTAGACAGCAATTTGGAAACTGTTAATAGAATCTGTTAACATTGTGTTGTGTATATTTTAGTTTGGAATCCTGTTTAGAAAAAGCTAAATTTATAGTCTTACTTTTGACTATTTTCAAAACATAGAAACGGATTTTTGTAAATGAGGGAAAAATATCAGTGAACTGTCTCCCCAGTTGTAATCTATGTTTTAGAGTATTCATTCTAATGTTTAACAGCTATTTTTAAGAGACAATATAATCCAAATGGTATCTCAGATACAATTTGTAGATATTTTAAATAAACATTACAGGAATGTGCATAATTGCTAAAATACATTACCATTTAAAAATGCTAACTGTTAAGTGTATGTTAAATCAAAATCAGTTACATTTTCTTCAAGCTTTAGAGATTTTGGCTGCTTCTACTTTACCATAGTATAAATAACACTGTAGTGAACAACATTATGCATACACCAGTCACAGTTGATGTTGTGGAAAATTTCCTAAGGATAACACTTCAAAAGTGCAATTATTGCATCACAAGGAATGAAGAATTTTAATACTTATTTTCTTCATAATATAAATTATAGAAGAAATGTTCTACAAATTTATATTCCCACACAAAGTGAAAAAATATATTTCCAAGTAGCAGATATTCTCATGACACTAGAAAAGAACATTTATTTCCATACCTTTGATATCTGCTAAATCATGAAAAAACATATGTTGTTTCATTTGTACTTATTTCATTAGTGGTGAGGTTGAACATTATGTTGAATGTGAATAGTAATTATTTATATTTCCCACAGAAATAATTATCTTAACTAGTTATTAGAGGTTTTGTTGCTGTTTTTCTACAATAGCTTTCAGTATTTACTTTTACAAATTTGAGAAGTAATGCAGGATTAATATAAAAAGAAACATAGCAATAACTACTTAGACAAAAATAAGAAATTCAAAGGAGCCATTATCCTAAAATAACCAATTAATGTTTTGGTGTTTGTATTGTCAATATTGAAATATGCATATTAACTATTTATTATATAAAAGTGGTTCACTCTCTTCAACACAAAATTATTTTATTTTCATATTTGGAAATGTTCTTTATGTGCATTATTTAATGACTCCTCATGCAAACTACACTTCATCCCTTCTAGTAACTGTATCTTATTTACATTTTAGGATTGTAAGTAATGTTACTAATTAACATGAATACATATAAACTGTGAGCATCATTTTTTTAAACTTCTAATCAAATTTTAGAACATATAATTTACATGGAATAGAGGTAAACTATTTTAATATTTAATTAATTTATTTGAGAGAGTGAGATACCTGGGTCCTGGGGAATCAAACCAGGGTCCTTAGGCTTTGCAGACAATTGCTTTAACTGCTAAGCCATTTCCCCAGCCTGAGGTAAACTATTTTAAGACTATAGTTTGTAAACCATAAGAGTTTCAGCAAATACATACATGTGTAACCACCATCTAAATAATGATATAGACCTTTCCATGCACTGAACTCACCAACCCCTTTGAAGGCAACTGTGGATCTGTGCACCAATGAGTTTTACCTATTCTAGAGTTTCATATAAATAGAATCATATGGTCATACTTTCATTTTCTGAGAGATTTATGAAATTCATTCATGTTGGTGCAAAATAATATTTTTGTTTCTTTTTTGTACTGAGTATTACATTGTAGTAAGTTATTTTTTAATATTCCTCTGTAATTGCTTTCTATTTAACAGTAACATTGATTGCATTTTCACCTTATTATCATACATTATTTCCCATTTGATTATCTATTACTTAATATTTTGTGTCTGATGTTCATTATTTGTACCTTAGGTGAAGACACCATCTCTACCAAAATGAAGCTATACACTTCATGCAATTTGATTTGAAAATTATTAGGAGTGTTCATATAACAGTATTTTTATCAATAAAAGTGCCTTAAGAATTTACATAAATTTCTTTATTTAAACTATATATTCATTTCTGTTAGAGACATAAAGGTAAAATTGCAGAGTCATAATGGAGGCACATTGTTGATTTTATATAAAACCTCAACATTATTTTTCATAGCTGCTTGATATATTTTACCTTCCTACCAGCAATATACAAGAGTTTTGACTTAGTCACATCTTTACTACCATTTGATATTACCACTCTTTAATTTTAGACATTATATTGTTTATGTAGTACTATCTTGTATAACTTTAATTTTCTTTTCCATGAGGATTGATGAACATATAACCCACTGGTATCTTCATTAAAGTCTATCTTCTTCTGTCCAACTATTTTCCTACTTTGTAAAAAGATTGGCCTCTTTGTTGTCTTATTATTAAATAAAATTAGTTCTTTTGTATATTTGGGACAGAGACTATCAGATAAATATATTATGGATATTTCCTTAGTCTATGGTGTGTCTTTTATTTAGCAGTGTCTTCCTAGACACTAGAGCAGACGTTGTTAATTTTAATGGCATACATTTTATTGTTTAGTTCTTATTCATATTTTTACACCCTAAGAGATGTTTGCTTATTTCAAGGTCTTAATTATTAGTTTTTATTTTGTTTGTAAGTCTTGGGACAAATTAATTGGAAGACAAAGAAGTTCAGTGAGAAGGAGGGGAGAGAGGGTAGGTAATGGGAGATGAATATAATCATGATGCATCATATATATATATATATATATATATATATATATATATATATATATATATATATATATATATATATATGTAGGGGGAGAGAGAGAGAGAGAGAGAGAGAGGCAATAATTCATAGTGACTGAAAACATGTCAGTGGTTGCCTGTGGTTTAAGATGGGACTATAAAGTTCTTGAAGAAACTTTTTGGAACAATGAAAATGTTCTGGATCTTACCTGTGGTGTAAATATATACATTTTTCTAAAGTTACTAAAATGTACTCTTAACTGTGCCTGTATTTCACTGTATAAGTTTAAAAAGCAGAAATACATTCTGTATGGCTTCAGTAGGGATTTGTTTTTTGTTTTTTTGTTTTTTTTTGTAGAGAATTTTATAATCTGACTTTACCAGGCTTTGGTCAGACAACAGCTATGAACCTATGCTTAATTAACATGGAGACACATTTTTCTCTCTTCCCCTTTCCTATTTCAAACTCATTCTCTAGGGACATTTTTTTTTGCCTTTCACACTATGATTATTGTGTAATAGAATTTCTTGCCTATATTGTATAATTGACATTATTAGGCTTTCTCTTCCATCCTCCCCTTTTGCACCCCTCTCATTCCTTTAGACACAGTTACTTCTACTTTCATATCATATGTACATACATAGTGTATGTATCTATAAAAATCTAGAAGTTACAAAGAGCAAATAGAGTGCTTGCCTTGTTTTTTATTACATCATATTGAGAAATTTAATATGTGAATTTACTGTACTTTGAACATATTTCTATCATATTAGCCTCTTTTGTCTCCCCTCCCACACCTTCACTCCCTTGAACACCTTCCTCTTTCCAAGTAGTTCTTCCTCTGTTTAATATTTCATTCTTTTGTGCCTCTATTCTCCATTTCAAAATGTTATTGAGCTCAGAAGTGTGGAAGTCTTTCTGTGGTTGGCTTAATTCACTTAATTTGATTATCTCCAGTTGCATCCATTTTGTTGAAAATGACATAGCCTTGTACTTTATGATGGAAGCAAATCGTGTGTGTGTGTGTGTGTGTGTGTGTGTGTGTGTGTGTGTGTGTGTGACATTTTCTTTATTCATTCCTCTGCTGTTGAACACTTAGGCATTTCCATAACTCAACTATTGTGAATAGTGTTGCAATAAGCATAGGTGTGCAAGTATCTCTGTGATATATTGACTTACAGTCTTTTGGGTAAATACCTAGGAGCAGTATAACTGTGATACATATAGGAAATCTATTTTTAATTTTTTGAGAAACAACCATACTTGTTGGAATAGTTTATATTCCCACAAGCAATGTCCATATCCTCAACTAGCATTTTTTTGTTATTTGTTTTTTGTTGTTGCTTTGTTTTGGGGTGCTGCATGTTTATGCATGTTTGTGTGTGTTCAAGTGTTTGTGTATGTGGGTATGTATGCTGAAGCCAACAGACATCCTCATATGTAACCCCTCAAGAGCCTTCTATCTTCTTCTGAAACAGGGCTCTTAATGCCCTAGAATTTACCAAGTTGGCTAGACCTGATGACCAGAGAGCTCCAGTGACATGCTTATCTCCACCTTCCCAGTACTAGGATTAAAAGTGTAGGCAGGGCTGGAGAGATGGCGTAGCCATTAAGTGCTTGCCTGTGAAGCCTAAGGACCCCGGTTCGAGGCTCAATTCCCCAGGACCCACATTAGCCAGATGCACAAGGGGGCACACATGGCTGGAGTTCATTTGCAGTGGTTGGAGGCCCTGGTGCACCCATTCTCTCTCTCTCTCTCTCTCTCTCTCTCTCTCTCTCTCTCTCTCTCTTTCCCTCTTTCTCTGTCTGTTGCTCTCAAATATTTTTTTTTTTAAAGTGTGGACAACCATATACAACTTCTCTTATGTAGGAACTGGGAATTAGTTTCAGGTCTTCAAGATTACAAGGCAAACATTTCACCAACTGACTCATCTCTCCAACATTGTTGTTGCATTTCTTCTACTCTTATATGCAAATATGTGTGAATGTTCATGTATGGGTGGGTGTGTATCTCTCTACCCTTCTATTTGTTTTCTTAATAACTAAGGGTTAAGTCAGTTTTTAAGGTCTAGCTGTCATTTGTGAAACATGGAATTGACTTGAGATCATTATTTTAAGTGAAATAAATCAGTCATTAAAAACAAGTACTATAGCCATGGTGGTATATGCCTTTAATCTTAGCACATAAGGGGCAAAGGTAGGAGGATTGCTGTGAATTTAAGGCCAGGCTGAGAATACATAGTGAATTACAGATCATCCTGGTCTAGAGTAAGACACTACTTCGAAAAACCAAAATTTAAAAAAAAAAATAGAAAAAAGATTTTATTTATTTGAAAAAGGCATTACATATATATATTAGTGAAGGTACCCTGTAGTATTTATCTCCTCAAATATTAATTGATATTTTTCTGGTAAAAATAACCCAAGTCCTTTCTTCTAGTTCTTTTAAGTGGCAAATACATACTAGTCATGTATATTCACAGTGCTATGTTTTAGTACACCAAGGCATCTTGCTCCTATCTGAGTGTAACTTAGCACTCATTACTCAACTTCTCACTTCCCTTGTGTCACTGGCCCCACCCCCAAATGTCCTTCATTCTAATCCCAACTTCTATGAAATCATTTCTTCAAGATTCCTCATACAGTACATGATTTATTTCATTTATATTAATGGTCTCAAGTCAACTTCATGTGTCATAAGTAATAGGATTTCACTCTTCAAAGATAGCTGAGTAGCATTCCATTGTGCATGTGATACGGCACACTTTCTCTGTGCACTTGTCAGTTGATAGAGAGACCCAGGTTATTTCCATGTCTTAGCTAATGTGAATAGTGCTACACTGAACATGGGAATGCCAATGATTCTTCAAAATACTGACTTCATTTCCTTTAATTTATACCCTCTAGTGGGAATTCTGAATCATATGGTTGTTCTATTTTTAATTTTCTAAGGAACCTCTACACTATGAGAAGAGGCTTTATTTAGGCTGTGACAGCTGACTTGAAGAATCTGCCCTCTTTTAACTGCTTTCTTCTTGCTATCCTATGCTATTTCATGATTCCCCTTTATGAATATTACAGATCTTCACACACTTTTTAGAATTAAATTATAGTCAGAAGAGAAGTAAAATATATCTAAGATACTGTGTTCAAAACTGATGCCTGATGTGAGCACATCAAATAAACTAAAAAAACAACAATTATAAATTCCATCTGTTATCTATTGGCCTTGACTGGCAATACTGGCTTTTCTTCTTTTTAGGTGTGCTTTCACTATCAATCATTAAGAATTCTCTTTATAGCAATACAATACCTGATAAAGATACAAACTAGATCAGAATTCTTAGGCAAAAATAAGAGACACGGTTTTTTAGCACTCAAAAGTATCTCTTCAGGATTCTTATAAAAATGCTGAATATTTCTGGACTGTGAAGCTGCTAGGCCCAGCCATGTCCATTGATGAATTAAAGTTGCAATTTTTATGGAAAAAAGTACTGAATATTAGAGACTGAAGAGATGTATCAGTGGTTAAAGTAGGTTGTTTGTAAAGCATTGCAGTCTGGATTCAATTCTCCAGTGCTCATATATATCCAGATGCACAATGGAATATGTGTCTGCAGTTTGTTTGCCCTGGTATCCCCATACTCACTCACTTTAATAATTACTACAAAACTTCTCCAACACTTTTAATTTATTTATTTATATATTTTCAAGCAAAGAGAGATAGATAGAAGAGAGAGACAGAGATAATGGGCACACCAAGGTCTCCAGCTGCAGCAAAGGAACTCAGATGCATGTGCCACCTTGTGTATCTGGCTTTACATGGGCTCTAGTGAATCAAACCTGGATCATTAGTCTCTGCAGGCAAGCACCTTACCTATGAAGCCATCTCTCCAGCTTACAATATTAGTTTTAGATCTTTTCATTTAGACCTCATTATTCTTCTATCAAATTATTGCTACATATTGTTCCGTTACATTCTCCCAACTTCTAACATTTTCCCTACTTGCCTGATTTTATTGACTGAATTTTAATTAGGATTTAACACATTTCCCTAAATGGTTCAAGAGTCAAGTCAAAGGGAAGGAAAAGTTGTAAGAAAGAGGTCCAGGAAATCACATCCTGCCAGATATATTCTTTACTTGTTAACCAGGTCCTTGTTAATCAGGTACTGTGAAAGTGCTAGAGATATAAGTAAGAACTTTACCAGAGAAAGTGTCAGGTGAAAAAGGAAGACTATACTAAAGAGTATGGCAAGTGCATTGACCTCTGTCTACTTTTAGAGCAATAAGGAGAGACATTTAACCCTAAATCTGAAGATGTAATGAAATCCATTTCAGGTATCTCTACACTATATTAGGTTCTGGGGAGGATACAAAATCCAAGAGATATAACCAAGTCATAAAAATAAGATACTCACATCTGAACCCCATTATTAAAATCAAAATGGTTCTCAATGAGCCCAAATCAGGAATGGGGAAACAGATCTAAAGAGTAGCATTTAAAGAATTAGCTCATATGATTCTGTTGAGTAACAAGTCTCAAACTCACAGGATCTGTCAAAAGAGATTGTGCAAGCTCTTGGGCAGGAGTACTTTAGGACAATGCTACCTTCTTGAGACAGTATTTCCTCAGAGAAAACTCAAGCATTCCAACTAATTAGATGAGGGCATTTTAATTATTAAGAATAATCTGTTTTAGTTAAGGTCAAGAGTTTCACCTGGAGAACACAGCAGATATAGCTGAACAACTTTTGCTAAAGACATTAGGAATGTGATGCATGTGAGAAACCCACCTTCTCATCAGAATACAAGACTTGGGTGTAGAAGACCTTCCTGCTAGAAGCTTGGACTCCTGGGAATGTTGCCATGCCAGGGATAAGGGAGACAGATAAAGAAAGTGGGTCTCTGATGGTAGAACCATGGATGCAATGAATCAAATCTAGTCTGATACAACCTCCCAAGAAGAGAATGCAGCTGCCAGCCCAACAGGCCCAGAAAGTAGTGAACCAGAACCATAAGGACCTTCTGATGTGTATTTTGATGGCAAATTCTGGAATATTCATGTTCAAATTTTAGAATTCATGTTCAGAGTTTAAAGAGGACATTTTGAGAAAATTGATGCTGATTTAGATTTGGATTTAATAATATCAAGAGTTAATTTATGAAGCAAACATAGTATTTAAAAAATATTTATTTATTTGAGAGAGAGAGAGAGAGAGAGGCAGATAGAGTAGCGAGAAAATGGGCACATCAGGGCCTGTAGCCACTGCAAACTCCCGATGTATGTCCCACCTTGTATGTATGACTTATGTGGGTACTAAGGAATTGAACCTTCATCCTTAGGCTACTCAGGCAAGCACCTTAACTGATAAGCCATCTCTCCAGCCCAAACATACTATTTTAACCAAGGTATTGTGTTTAGTTTTGTATTTTGTATTTTGTATTTTTGTACCCAGCTGATGACAATTTTGGGAGGTGGAGCCTTGCTGGGGAAAGTGTATTATTGGAGGGTGGATTAGAGGTGTTTTAGCTAGCTCCTCCTTGCTAGAATTCAGCTCACTCTCCTACTACTGTTTTTCACCTGCTGTGACAAAGGTGGTATCCAGCCTCTGCTCATGCCATTATCTCCCCTGCCATCAGAAAGCTTTCCCTTGAGACTATAAGCCAAAATAAAACCTTTCCTCCCAATAGCTGCTTTTGATGCAGTGCTTTGCCCCAACTACAACACTTGCATTTCAAACAAATTATTTAACCTCTCTAAGTCTATTACCTCATAGCATAGATGTAAGAATCATGAGAAGATAGTTATGAAGACTTAATTCTCAGAAAATATCAGGACAGATTATTATAAAAATTAGTAGAATTATGTTTCATATTTCTAAATTAAATGTGTATGCATTTTTCATCAAGTGGGCGTTTAATAGTTTATAAACCATCATGGAACTTACAAAAACATATTCATATTTGATTATATATTTATAAAAGACCCTATAAAATTTACAAATAGGCTGTGAATGTTACCTGATAAATTATGTGTCTAGTATAGTTTGGAGAATATTTAAGTTAAAAGATATCATGTTAAGTAAAAATGTGACCAGTAAATGCTAACATTGTGAACACTGACAAAGAAATTATAATTAACACACCTACAATATGCTTCAGAGTTTCATTTAGTCAGGTTAGTGGTGAATAATTGGGTACAAGACTAGCCAAGATTCCACATAACACTACCATCACAGCTAGTCTTGGGTAATGGCCAAGTTAATGACAACTAAAGATGAAAATATCAAATGGCCTTGGTGATGCAAAGAGTTACACCTTTGGCCTCCTTCCCACTCCCCTGAATGTTTTCTCCTCCCTCATTGATACTGACTAAAACTGACATGAAAATAGAACAGTCTGGTATTTACATTCCCCATTTTCACTATTCTCTCTGATACAACATTCCTTTAACAATACCAACTTTTAGTGGTTAAGAGACACATTCATGTTGTCTCTCCACACCATAATATTTAATTATTATTTATTTTTTCCTTTCAAATGGCATTGTCTCTTATTGAGAACTTGAGTGTGGTTTAAAGTACACAGAGGTGAAAGCAGACAGTGTCACTTAACTTGCTGAGTTACATACTCACTAACAAAAGAACAGCTTCAATCGATTAGAATGTTTAAAAGTACCTTGTTTGACTAGAATATGTTGCATGGATGGGACTACCTTCTGCCCTCTGTTACTGGGAAAGCATGACAGTGTCATATTTAGCAGCTGTTTACCATGAAGCAACTTTAATCTCTGATTCCAACCTGTTCACAGTTTGTCTAAAGAGCCCTTTTTTTTCTTCAGATTTCTAAGGCAAAATGACCTCTGCATTTTCATCAATATAATTTCCCTTACATGTTTATAGAAAAGATGGAATGAGCATGCACACATGTCTGTCTATGAACATGAGGTGCTTGTGTATGGTGGTGCATGTGAGTATGCATGGGTGTGTGCACTGATTTTTTTTTGGAGATGCTTGTTACAATGATTTTTCCAGATCACTGTCATCAAGATAAAATAAGAATTGCCATATTTAACCTTAGCAATGAAACTACTGCCAAGCTTTGCAGTTGAGCATTTTGGCTCTTACTGCTAAGAGTTCTGTCTTCACAGTCATATTTCCTGTTAGTTCCTGTATTAATTTAGAAAAATGTAAAGGGTAGCTATTAAAAGGTATCTAGAAAATAAAATGAATTTGCCATTCTCAGCAGAAGAAATGATGCCCACTGTTTAGCTTTCTCTTTTCTAAGCAGTCACTCGTTTTTCAACTTACAAAATGTATTTTGAAACAATGCCATATTATGTCATGAAATATTAATAGGTACAATTAATACATTGACAGAGGTTTGATTCTGTCATTCTTCATCCCATTTTAGTCTTTCTTTTAATCTGCTGTGACAGTTCTGAAATGGAGCACCAGAAATATGACTCTAGGGTGAGCCATGTCACTTGTCATCAATATAGCATTGCATGTTGTCCCGTAGGCACGTGCTCCTCTGTTATCAGCTGAGACGGCATTATGGAAAATCTCAACCTAGATAAAATGCTTTCCAAGATGTGTTTGCAAGAAAAAAAAAAATTAAATTGGATGTTGAGTTAGATCATGGCAAGGTTCTTTGTTCCTTTGTTGTGGTGGTGCTGATGGTGGTGGTTTTTCTCTGCTAAGCAAGTTAGCATTTGATTTTAACAGCAGGAAATGAGACAGGAATGTCTAACCAATCCGGTCCTGTGAGCTACATGTAGTCACAAAAACAAGGCTATGGAGCAGCTTGTGTTACATATTTTATAATACTTCAGCTATAAACAGTGGTCAATGTAGGGTTTAGGGCTTAAATGAATACACTCAGTGAAATAATTAATGACCAGCTATATAGAGAGTTAATCATTTCAACACTATAAAGGAATCCATCAGGAAAACTAGTTATTTTCTCAACTGGTACATAGCTATAGTTATAAGTCTGAAAGTTAATAGATGCTTCTAGGATACCAAAAGGCACAGGCCAGCTACCTTTAAAAGTATCTGTAAGATCTATATCAATTTATTTCTTGTAGCATATGCTAGTCCCCTTATCAAGAAAAAGCCAACTATCTCAGCTTATTATAAACCCACATGTGGGAACATTAAAGTTTCTATTTTTTCCTGTTCAATCAAAATTTTCTCTTTGATGGATTAAAGACTACAAATTACATTTGTGCTGTAAATAGTTATGGCTTTCCTTCCTAATGGTAGGTGAGCTATGAAATCTATGTGCTATGCATTAAATATGTTACAGAAATTATTCACAGTAAGCCAGTATAGACTATAAGTACTTTTGTACAATAAAAACATAAAACTTAAAGCCTTCTTATAGTAATAGATGTCTTTTGATATTTTATTATGGAGAAAATTAGATTACTTTGGTAAATATAAATTAAGCCATCCTTATCACAAATCCTGT
Source organism: Jaculus jaculus (assembly GCF_020740685.1). Lineage (NCBI taxonomy): Eukaryota > Metazoa > Chordata > Mammalia > Rodentia > Dipodidae > Jaculus > Jaculus jaculus. Next base: position 103,265,612 of record NC_059105.1, read on the forward strand.
GACAACCAAGGGCATTAGATGTGTTGTCTATTAGTAAATCTTATTTATATTTTTATAGCAAAAGCAATTTTTACAAAAGCTTTTTTTCCATATTTTCATTTATTTAATAGAGACAGAGAGGTATAAATATATAGAGAGGTATATATATATATATATATATATATATATATATATATAGAGAGAGAGAGAGAGAGAGAGAGAGAGAGAGAGGTATATATATATATATATATGTATATATATATATATATATATATATATATAGAGAGAGAGAGAGAGAGAGAGAGAGAGAGAGAGAGAATGAGTGCTCCAGAGCCTCTAGCCTCTGCAAACAAACTCCATATACATGTACCACCTTGTACATCTGGCTCACATAAGTCCTGGGGAATTGAACCTGGGTCCTTTGGATTTGCAGGCAAGTGCTTTAACTGTGAAGATGTCTCTCCAGCCCCAAAGCATTCTTTTATTGTCAGAATATTCTTATTTATCCAGGTGATGTTTTAGTGCATTAAAAGCTAGCACTGAGGAAGTGACTTGGTGGTAGTATAATTGCTTAGCTTGCACAAGACCCTGAGTTCAATTCCTAGCACCACAAAAACAAAACTAAACAAAAGAGCTAGCACAAATTTACATTATTTACATGGAATTATGTAGGACATAATAATCATGTCAAAGGTCTGGCTGTTTCAGAACCCAAGAATTTAGATTATAAACTCCTCATAGCTTCTAGGAGGTTTAAGTATGGGACAAATCCTGCTAAGTTAATTTCTTCTAGTATTGCAACTTCAAGTCAGGAATTTGTCACATAGTATCAGAACTCATTTATGAGTTATGAAAAAAATCTAAATTAGCTTTCCACTACCAAAAATATAATTACCATCATAATGTTATCACATTCTCATTAGTAATTGTAAACAGATCAATATACAATTTGAATTTAATGATAAAAGATTATAAAATATCAAAATAGATTTTTCTTGTCACTAATTTGGTCTTTTTCAACTCTAGCTAATAAATCATTTCTGTGTTGGCATAAAGATGTTAATTGTGCTCTTCTGTTCAATCCTTGCCACACTACTTTCCCTGGTCCCTTGACCAGGAGTGGCCGTCTGCACTCAGTTACGTACTCCATGTATGTGCTACCAAGAGATTCAGGCTTTTATGACAACTCGGGACAGTGGATTACATATGACTATTTCTTTAGTGATTCTTGTCACTGGTCTTGTGCATGTAAAGACATGCTGAGGCCATCTCTTCCTAACATTGTCATGACAACTCTGGATGTCAGCCCTGGGCCTGTTCAGGGTTATGAAAAGTCACAAAACTAAACCTTCACTAGAACAGAGGTACCATGTTTGTCCAATTCAGCATGAATTTCCTAGACCAAGAACACAAACTAAGGCATCAAGAATACTTGTAAAGTGAGTGTTGAGTAAGTGATTATAAAGTGAACAGTCCATGTTTGGTCAGGGTTGAGGTTCTCTTCACCCCTCCCCTTCCCTGAATCTTTCACCATTTGAGGCCATCGTGACAGACTTCTCTCATGTTCATTCCCTTTCCTTTGCAGAGGGCCCTTCATCTCTTTAAAGGGTAACTATTTATTGGGCTTGTAACATTATCCTGTGAAGAGAAACAGGCACACAGAAGGGGCGTGGCTTATGCTGTTCTTCCTGTCCCACTCCATTTTCTCTGATTTGGTCTTACCAGTCCTGCCTGAGCTCACTGTACTAGCTTCTGCTATCCCTTCCTGCATTCTTGGTACAATTATTCTGATTATGTAAATTTAGCTACAGCCACTTATACCAACGGATTCTTTTCAACAATAGACAGACTGCATCAGAACACTCGGCTTTTCCTCCCTGTCCTGTGATTTTTGAGAACAGTATGAGAGTTCTGTCACATCCCTGTGATGGTAAGAATGGACAAAACTCAGTGAAGCAATGAACTTAACTCTGTAAAAATAATATCCTGGGGATGGAGGGATGGCTTAGTGGTTAAGTGCTTACGTGTCAAGCCTAAGCACCCCAGTTAGAGGCTTGATTCCCTAGGACCCATGTTAGCCAGATGCACAAGGGGGCACTGGCGTCTGGAGTTCGTTTGCAGTGGCTGGAGTCCCTGGCGCGCCCATATTCTCTCTCTCTCTCTCTCCGTCCCTCCCTCCCTCTTTCTCTCTCTGTCTGTCATTCTGAAATAAATCAATAAAAATAAACAAAAAATAATAATATCTTGTGGAACTATTTCTAAACTGTCCTAGACTTCCCATTTTGTTAAGCAGAGCATGTTACTATTGTCCAGTATTTTCTGCTAAGTCAAGAGAAGCATATTTAGAAACCCCTGGACTTAAAGGGCTCAGCTATAATTGCATATAAATCCACACCTTTCCTACACCCTTGTTGCTATGTAAGGAAAGAATCTGTAAGTGCTAAAATAAATGTGTCACTTAGACTTATTACACCTTTGGGCCAGGACAACAAAGTTGTGGCAAAATCTTGACCTTTGAGGTCTCTTCAGGGAAGTAAATACTGTTAGGACTGCTATAGAATACACCTACCTGTACTGTAAGGCATGATAGATATTGAATTGAAATTGAACCAGAAATTAAGATTTTTTCCTGAAGTTCAGAATTTCCCTTTCTGTATTTCCTTGCATAGTTAAGGACCACGCCTAAAATGTAGCTATCAAGCCTGTCATAGTGCTATCACAGTGATAAACAAACACAAAAGATTACCCTGTAACTATGGCAAAGATGACCACCATACAACCTAAAGAAAATCAGGTAGTATCCATAGGACTACACCATCCAGAGCACTATGGATGTAGGAGAATCCTCTGTCAGGGTTGCTTTAATTAGCTCCATTCCCTTTGTAAGCAAGTTTACTGCAAAGAAAGCTCTATCTTAATCTTGAGACTTTCTCACTGGGCATATAGAATTAGTTACTATTCCATGGACTTGATCCTAACTGAGAAGGGTATATGTGATTCTAGTGTAGTTAGAAACTCACGCAGGGTGTGGTGGTGCACAACTTTAATCCCAGTACTTGGTAGGCAGAGGTAGGAGGATCACCATGAGACTACATACCAATTCCAGGTCAGCCTGAGCTAAAGTGAGACCCTACCTCATAAAGCCAAAAGAAAAAAAAAAAAAGAAAAAGAAAAGAAAAGAAAAGAAAGAAAGAAAGAAATTCATTAAATATTATGTAACTTTGACCTAATTAATAGCTACTTTTGAAAGAGCTTATTCAATGAATATCGTTTCATTACAATATTTGAGTTTCTAATTGAAAAAAAATCAATCTTATACCCAATGTAACTATATTAAATATAAACTACACTAAGCTTATAATAAGTTTTCAATAACAATTGTCTACAAGCTGTATGTCAATCTCATCATGAGAAAAGCCTAAACTGAAATTTAGAGACATTCTGTGAAGTATCTGTCCAGTACTCCTCAAGCATTTAAGGCAATTCAAAAGGACAGTTTGAGGAACTTCCATATCTGGGACAGTCTGGGCGGAGTGATTCATGATGACCAAACAACATTGGGACGTGCATGAAATCCTGGAATACATAAAGGACTTTATAGAAAAACAGTGGACAACTTGTGACAAGTGTAACTTACTGTTAGACATTAACAATGGAGGAAATTGGGAGCAAAGTGTATCAGAACTCTGACTGTGCAATTTTTGTGTTATTTAAAGTTATTCCAAAATAAAATGCTAATTTAAAACATACAGTAGATACAGTTGAAAAAAAGTCTCTTCTGGTAGAATGTTTTTAAAGAAAAAAAAAAGCCATTTAGTTTATAATTATTTTTCCATAATTTGTGACAGTTCTCACATCTGCTACTATAAAATTCATTGCAGCTCCTCTGCCTCTTGGGGAAAATGCATTTAATTATCAGCGAAATTCAACTTCAGCTCATTAGGATGAATGATTTACACCTGTCAGCTTCCCCTCCCCCACTAAAAGAAAACAAAAGAACTGAAATGAATGCAGGATTATTTCTCTACCCACGTCTTTCCACCTGCTTCATTTAATTGATGATGGTTTGAGCTTTTATTAATCTTTTTTGAATTCTTCTGTAAGATGCAGAAAAAGCTAGTATGGTATCATTGTATCTGGCTAATGTGTATGCTTTGTGAAATTGATACACTCTGCCAAGACATAAATTACTTTAACTTTGATGAATGTGTTGAGATCAGGGAATGTTCAAACAGATAAAGCACAGCAGTTTCTCTTGATTCTCCCTTTTAAAACTCCACTTTGTGCTTATGATAAAATGTTTCCGCATTATTATTACAATATAATGAGACAAAAGGCAGCAGTAACACTGAAGTTAGCATGAAAAGCCCAGCTTGGTAACAAAAGTAACTAAGTGGTTATAATCATGATTTGTAGATAACATCTAGCAGTTTTGTCTTGGATGGAGAAGTTTGGCAACAGGTTCAGAACCTCCTCTAGTTTTCTTTTAGCACTTCGCATTACAGAAGCTGTATATAGGGATAAGAGCAATGTTGCAGTCCGGTTCACATTGCTGGTAGAAATCACCCAACCAAGAGCAGCTTCTGGGAAAAAAGAGATTTATTTTGGCTTACAGGCTCAAGGGGAAGCTCCACAATGGAAGGGGGAAATGATGGCATGAGCAGAGGGTAGACATCACCCCCTGGCCAACATAAGGTGGACAACAGCAACAGGAGAGTGTGCCAAACACAGGCTATAACACCCATAAACCTGCCCCCAACAATACACTCCCTCCAGGAGGCATTAATTCCCAAATATCCATTAGCTGGGAACCTACAGTTCAAAACACCTAAGTTTATGGGGGACACCTGAATCAAATCACCACATTTTGCCCCTGGCCCCCAATAAACTGATAACCAAACATGATGTAAAATGCAATGCATTCATCTAACATTAAAGGTCCCATAGTTTTTATCAATTCCAATGATGTTCATTCATCCCCATAGTCCAAGATCTTTTAACTGAGCCATAATGCCAAAAAATAACCTCAAAAACCCCATAATAGCACAGAATAAATATTCACACTGCACAAGATGGCACTGGGCATAGCAAAGAATCATTTAACCAATACAAGATTTAAATCAAGCAGGGCAAGTATCAAGCTCTGTAGCTTCAAGTCCAACAACACTAGCCAGTGACAAATCTCCAAGTACTATATAATTCTAACCAGCAACAAGTCTCTGGCATTCCAAATCTGCCCCTCCAGCTAGGCTACTCACAGTCCTGGGAAACTTCATCAGGCCAGCAACTCCCCAGCAGCCATCTCATGGTCCTGGCATCTCCTCTGGGTCTCCACTGCAAGCCACGGTTCACCCTCATGGCCCCATGGGGTCTCCATGCAGGCAAGCAGCAAATGTGATTCACATTGCCCATGGCCATTTCCAAAACTCAAGATCATGTTGCAAACTCAATGACCCTATTTCCAGCATTTATTATACTCCGCAATACCAGATAGGGTGCCAATTTGTTAATCTGGGGGGGGTGGAATAAAGCCAACTTTGAAGAACAGGACACACTCTTTGAGCACTCAGACCCCTTCAAAAGAGTTGACATTCTTCCTGTTACCCCAGCACAGGTCAGCTAGCCCAGTCTCAAAGGTTATAATCTCTCAGCTGCAGTTGAACGAGCAACAGTTCACCCCAAGATTTTTCTTTCTGTGCCATATCCCTCTGCTCACAGCAGTTCATTTCTACACAAAGCAACCCTGCACAACTTCTCAGGACATGGGTATAAGAGCAAGCTTCTCACACAAACTGCTACCCAGTCCAAGCAAAGCTCTTTCTCATTCTCATAAGCCAAACCTCACAGTCCATAGTTCTTACTGCATTCTGGTCTTGAAGCTCAGACCAGAATAGTCCATCAAGCTGTACTTACAGCACTGTGAGGCATCTCTTAGGCCAAGGTTTCAAATCCTTCCACATTCCTCTTGGAAATCAGCTCCAAAAGGCCAAAATCACACAGTCAGGTGTCTAACAGCAACCCCACTCCTTGGTACCACTTTACTATTACAGTCAGGTTCCCATTGCTGGTAGAAATCACCCAACCAAGAGCAGCTTCTGGGAAAAAGAGGTATTTTGGTTACAAGCTTGAGGGGAAGCTCCATGATGGCAGGAGAAAACAATGGCATGAGCAGAGGGTGGACATCACCCCCTTGCCAACATAAGGTAGACCATAGCAACAGGAGAGTGTGGCAAACACTGGCAAGGGGAAACTGGCTATAACACCCATAAGCACACCTCCAACAATACACTCCTCCAAAATCTCCATCAGCTTGGAACCTAGCATTCAGAACACCTAAGTTTATGGGGGACACCTGAATCAAACCACCACAAGCAACTACCAGATGCTTTGTTCTCCTGCCTCCCTTTGCTAACTCACTTAGTAGATTGGAATCAAAGAATGATAAACACATTTTGTTTGCAAGAAGCACTTACCTAGGCCCCTCTCTGATCTGGGACTTGACTCAGATGTCAGTGAGAATGGAAGTGTGAGGAAATGATTGATTTTTTTTTTAGGTTAAGAAGGTTGATTTGTACTTAGTCGTTAATTTTGAACAAGGTGTTCAATTAAACATTAAACAATTTGCTAAAGACTTGAGAATTTGTATAACCCTTCAGAAACAGATCTTAAGTGGCAAACACAAGGTTCCTCTTTGGACCATAGATGAATTATTGGTCATTGAATATCTTTTGCCAAGGATTCAACCATGCTTTTATTTTGTTTTTAACACCACCCAGCAAAGGAAACATGTGTGAGAAAATTGGGTTCAGGTCAGGAGAAATGATGTCATCAAATACCAAATAGTTGCTTCCAATCATGATCATGCTACTTCTTAGTGATATAGATATAACCAGCAGGAGTATCTGCCCCCATCTCTCTTGATTAAGTCATCAGTGGTTAAGAATGAGCCTTAGACGCATGTGTCTGGAGTTCGTTTGCACTGGCTGGAAGCCCTGGCACACCCATTCTCTCTCTCTTCCTCTTTCTCCCTCTCTCTTGCTCTCACTCTCAAATAAATAAATAAAGATAAAACAAAACAAAACAAAAATTAAAAAAAAAAAAAGAATGAGCCTTAGAGACAGGTCATTCAACTATGGAGACTTAGTATAGGAAAGAAAGAAAGTACGTCGCAGGAGTGCTACACAGTGAGGATCCATAACAAGAGCAAGGCTTCACAAGATACGCCAAAGGAGGGGGCTTTGCAGTGAGAGACAACTGTCAGCATCTAATAGACACAGAAACATTTACCCTTGGACTTACACTTCTCTACCAGGACATCATTATCAAATGGGCTTTTGAAATTTGGACTGTGATTTAGAAGTCAGCACTATTTTGTGAGCTGCTCATGTTTTTTAGGCAGACGAAGCTGTATGCAGTTTTTCTCAACTTGGTTAATCTTGTCAAAACAAATTAAAAATATGATGATGTACAGAAAGCACAGAGATGGCTGATAGAGAGATAGATAGATGATAGGTAAATGGTGGATAAATAGGTGATAGACAAATGATAGAAACAGATACTTTTTACACATATAGTATATGTACATATAATATAAATATTTTTATCCAATGAACTAACAGCATGTATTTTTCATTAGGAGAAATGTTACAGATTTGTGCTATCAGCTAATTTTTTAATACATATCACCCTTAAAATCAAAGTCTCCATGAGCAGGTTTGAACTTGCACAATAGCATCTTAGAATGCAGTTTTTAGAAATCATATATATTTTAAATTCTCATGTGAAGAGTCTTTTCTGAAGAGTATAATAGCCTTTATACAAGAAATCACATTCAATGCATGTGTTTCATAGAGTTAGTTTTTGTGATTTTTTTTTTCTCACATGCAGTTCTTAGGTGAGTCACATATGTTCAGATGACATTCTGTTACAGCACAAATTACTGCTACAACAATCTTCAGGTCTTAAAAAATAGATCAGAAAATGACCATTTATTTTCATTATTTACTAATCTCATAACCATGGCAGAGGTCTTAGAAATAAGGTAAAGATTTTATAAGTCATTGAGGCCTGTCATATGTTCTATAATGCATCAGAATTAGCTAAGTTAATATTGCTAAACTTACTTGTCACAGGATGATGGGCTTGATGGCTATAGGGTTTCAATAACAGAAAACTGAGGAGAAGATCAAGTAAAACACTAAAACAACAGATAGAACCTAAGCAGACAACTTTTAGACAAGTATAGAATACAACAAACACAGAGAGCAAAGACTAATACCTGTGCTCAAAAATATTTCTGAATAGAAAATGTTTCTTAGTTCTAGTAATAATCAGTTAGTAAAAGGTATAGAATATATGAGAACTTAAGTGTGTTAAAAAGGAGTAATTGTCAGAAGGTATATATGCTATGGAAGAAAGGAAAAAAAGGAGTTGTGAGGGAAGAAGTTAAGAAGCTAGACAAGATCAAATCTAGATCAGGAAGCAAAGGAACAATTCTTGTTTGTGAGATGCTCAGAAAATGGGAGGTGTTTCTACAATGTTTCCCAACCAAGGAAAACACTCCCAAAATACTGGAAACAGGTGAAGAAATGGGCAATAGATTCCAGGCAACAAAAAATGTGATCAAAGAAAAGAAAAAGGCACTTTTATCACATAGGGACTTAATATCTACTTGTGTGGTCTTGGTTTTCCAGAGAGAGGCCAGAGTGTTCCATTTGGACCAGCCTTCACTAATTTTCAGGAAACTCAAGTCAGAACTAGAGGCAGAATAATATATAAGCAGCATGCCTATTTCCATAATTTGTGAACAATATAACTAAGAGGGTTAAAACTCAGAAAGTTGGGGCTGGAGAGATGGCTTAGTGGTTAAGCACTTGCCTGTGAAGCCTAAGGACCCTGGTTCCAGGCTCGATTCCCCGGGACCCACGTTAGCCAGATGCACAAGGGGGTGCATACATCTGCAGTTCGTTTTCAGTGGCTGGAAGCCATGGCGCACCCATTCCCTCTCTATCTGTCTCTTTCTCTCCTTCTCTCTCTGTCACTCTCAAATAAATAAATAAAAATGAACAAAAAATATTTTTAAAAAATCAGAAAGTTGTACTTACTATATCAGATCTTTTTGAGTCCTAAATATTAAATATGATTCCTCTTTCCCTAGTGAATGTGCTATTATTACAATACCAGGGAAGGAAAGAAATACTGGGACCAGACATGGTGATACATGCCTGGAATCCCAGCAATTGGGAAGCAGAGGTAGGAGGATTGTGAGTCAAAATCTACCCTGGGCTACATGTGCAAAAAAAATAAAAATAGAGATTGATAACAGAGAGAGCTTTTAGTATACAAGCCTGGAACAGCAGCCCTACAAGTTAAACCCAGCTACCCATCCTCAATATACCAATAAAAGTGATACTTAGTAGTGAAAAATGGGCAAATGAGATTTATTTATTGGTAATACGTTGAGAAGAGGAATTCATAAAATCACGTAGGGATGACCAAGCCTACATTTGGGGTACTGACATGACCGTTAAGTTTATATAGAGGGCAAGTGGTATACATAACTGTCATTGTCAAGGTGTGATCCTACCATTCACTTACCCATCATAGTCTTGGCTCCACTCTGCAAGGTGATCTAATAAGCAGTCAGAACTCTATGTGATCTCTTATGGGAGACAAGTTCTTTTTTTTTATTTAAATTTATTTATTTATTTATTTGAGAGAGACAGACACAGAGAGAAAGACAGATAGAAGGAGAGAGAGAGAATGGGCACGCCAGGGCTTCCAGCCTCTGCAAACGAACTCCAGACGCGTGCGCCCCCTTGTGCATCTGGCTAACATGGGACCTGGGGAACTGAGCCTCGAACCGGGGTCCTTAGGCTTCACAGGCAAGTGCTTAACCGCTAAGCCATCTCTCTAGCCCAAGTTCTTCCCTCTGACTGTCACCAGGGCCTCAGCCTTACCCTTTCCCTTTTTCTTCCCATAGCTTCCAAGGAAAATTCATGATACCTCTGGGACCATTCATTCAATAGTGTGATAACCAAAGGGAGAAGCGCCTATCTCACTTTTGAATCACTTCACTCCTGAAAGAATGGTCATAAAAGTATCAATTCAGTAAAGGCACAGGCCATTATGCCCAGCTGTTATTAAAATTTTAATGTATTTAATTGACAGATGACATAGTTGAAGTAATAATATCTAATAAATGATTATCAAAAATGTTTTAAAGGACTTTGGAGATTGTTAACTGGGTAATGTGCATACCTTGCAAGCATGAGTGTAATTTTAGATCCCCAGTACCTACAAAAAAAAAAATCCTAGTTGTGGGGTTGGTGAAATTGCTCAATAACTAAGGCATTTGCCTGCAAAACCCAGTGACTTATAGTCAATTCCCCAGTCGTGCATAAAGACAAATACAGAGTGGTACATGCATCTAGAGTTTATTTGCAGCAGGGAGAGGCTCTACTATGCCTCTTCTTACGCTTGCTACCTGTCTCTTTCTCTTTATTTTTATGAATAAAAAGTAAATAAAATGTTTAAAAAGAAAAAAAAAATAAAAAAGAAGTGGGGATTGATTCGAGTTCTCATAAAAGTAAAAATGCACATTGCATCAAATTGCCCTTTTTCCAACTACAGCAATTTAGAGATGAGAAAAGAGTTTTTAAGAAGATTTAAAAATTCCACCCATATATTTTGAATTCATGTATTGCTACTCTACAGTGATCCTAGGAGTATACATGGTTGCATATGTGAAAATACTTTTACAAGATTCTGATGATATAATTAAACTTCTAAACTTTCATGAACATAGAAAGCAAAACCTCACATTTTCAAATTATACTATGCAATATTTATAATCCAGGCTGTGTCTATTATTTTCTAAAATTTTATTGTGAATAATAATTTCTGAGGTAATCAGAGGCAAGTTTATCAAGTGCTCTGTCAAGTTTGAAAAGACTCAGGAACTAGTGTGTATGCCTGGCCTCACTTCTCTACCCTCATCCCTTTCATCAAACTGACAGTTTTCCATAGAATCATTACAGGACTGCTTTGTACCTTTAAAGATAAGAGGCTATCTGTGTCTCCATTAGAAACCTTTATTTTCCAAGTTCTATAACTCATCCATAAATATTCACTCCAGAAAATTGTTTAATGTATAATGATTCTGGCCTTTCAAATCAATATGGAATTGATTAAATGATTTTGGCAATAATGAGGACTTATACTACCAAAAGAAGAACAAATAAAATCAGCTTTAAAAAAGTGCTATTTTCAATGGCTATGATCTGAACCATAATACTGTTGAAGCCTTGCAGCATGCACATAACTCATGCTTAGTAACTCTGTCTTTTGAGTGTAATTTTTTATATAATTATATAATATAATTTATTATATTATAACCAATTTATAACTTTTCATATTAATTTGTTCCTATAAAAGCAACTAAATGCATAATTATTTTTCAAAATTTCATAGAATTTTCTAGTACTGTATGTACACTCTTTCTTGTTAAAGTTTCACATGGAATTAGACCTAAAGGTAGAAATTTTATGTACAGCCATTGCATTCAATAAATCTGCAATATTCCCATTCCTCTCTGATGGGTATGAGAGGTTGCTTCTAGGAATATCTGTGAATTCCTGATCTGATAACATGACAAGGAACTTAACCACCACAATACTTAAGTACCTAAATAATACATACTTCCCCCTGTGTTTTGTCCTCAGTGCATGTGCATGTTCGAAGCATGTCTTAAAGTGTTAACTCTTGCTTCTTTTCTACAGCTATTCTGTGAGAGTAAAGGAGTGGTACCTGCCACAGATGGTTTGGAGTGGGAAGACAAGGATACTCCGGGGACCCTGGTTGGAAACGTGGTGCCCTCAAGGATCACCAGCCCTCTTCGCCTATTTGTGAAGCAGTCTCGTGTGCCAACGCCAGGACCCCTGGCCTATGCAGACAGCATGGAAAACTTCTGGGATTGGTTAGCCAACATCACAGAGGTTCAGGAACCCCTGACAAGAACTAAAAGGCGACCAATAGTAAAAACAGGAAAATTTAAGAAAATGTTTGGATGGGGTGACTTTCATTCCAACATTAAAACTGTCAAACTCAACCTTCTCATCACAGGGAAAATTGTCGACCATGGAAACGGAACCTTCAGTGTTTATTTCCGACATAATTCAACCGGCCTAGGCAATGTTTCCGTAAGCTTGGTACCTCCCTCTAAAGTAGTGGAATTTGAAGTTTCACCACAGTCTACCTTGGAGACCAAGGAATCCAAATCTTTCAATTGTCGCATTGAGTATGAAAAAACAGATCGGGCAAAGAAGACGGCTCTGTGTAACTTTGACCCATCCAAGATCTGCTACCAGGAGCAAACTCAGAGCCACGTGTCCTGGTTATGTTCCAAGCCCTTTAAGGTCATCTGCATTTACATTGCCTTTTACAGTGTCGATTATAAACTTGTGCAAAAGGTTTGTCCTGACTACAACTATCACAGCGAGACCCCATACTTATCTTCTGGATGACTCTCCTCAGTGATAAATGAGGTACTCCTGTATATGTGATTAGAATGACCAACAAACAAGCCCAGCTCTTTTTGGTTCAGGATCCTTTTGATTTCTGGCAGAGACCTCTAGTTCCCTATGCAGTTTTCAAATTAAAAGCAAAACCACACTGCGATGTGAAATGTGTTTGTTTTGATCATCTAAGAAGTCAAGTTAGTTATGAAACCATCACTTTTGCATAAGATGGTACAATTCTAGAAATACCATTTCTCTAGAAGAAACATCAACAGTATCCATGTGTGAAAGAAGAAAATGAATTATGCATGTGATAAATAATGCTCTAGAAATGGGCCTACCTTTAAGATGTTTTGGAAAGTTACCTTAAAAAGTGTAGATTCAGTAAAGTAATAAGAATGATTGTATTTGATAAATGAATTGTGTTTCTGACATTGGATCCCTTGTAATTATTATCATCTCTTCATGTTTATGCCAGTTTTATATGAGAGATGAAAGGGTAAAAGGGTCTTTCAGCACTTGTGTGTGAAGTTATTGTGCCACACAGTGCAGCCAAACGTATTATCATCTGAGCTAGAATTGAATGGAATGTCATTTAAGCAGTTAGCCTCATGTTGGTCACCACTCTTGTGATTATCTTTTGAGTGATAATTTTGGTGTATTGGGAAAACAAATCTGAGTATAAGTAGGTTCCACAATAACGAAGATAGTGATGTTTTTAGACAGTTAAATGCAATTCTGTGAGATTATTTTAAAATCACAATAATTTGTATTCATCATAGAGTTTAGGACTCATTCCTTTCATTTGATAGTATGATTGTATGTATAGGAGTGTAACAACTCTGAAATTTAGAGAAACTGATTGCCCTTTAGGCAAAACTGTGGGAAAAAAATGAGGAAAAAAATTGGAGGAAATCCCACAGTTGGGGATTGATTACTTCTAGTGTTCCAGGTCAAGTTTCCCTTACATTTAGTTAATCAATAGAGTAAGAGATCAACTTCTCTGTGAGCATAAAGAGTTGTATTGAAACATTCCTAATTTTTATGTTCTGTTATCCAAGCCACTTGGCGCACTAGATTTTTGAAATTATGTTCAAGTCAATGCCACTTGAGTGCCCTTCTCTTCTGTGGAGGGGACACTGGTATGCATGGTATTAGCACAGAGAAAGGGAAAGGGGCTTCTTGGACTCAAGGCTCATGGAATAGTTACTCTTCATGCCCTATATTTAACTTCTTTCCCATTTCTTACCTGTAAAGTAGTCAATGCAAGACAAATGTTCAAAAAGCACTGGAGGAAGGTAAGTCCTAACCAACTAATTTGCTCAATCCACTGTTCTCTCACATCCTGATTCCTTTTTCCTGGTGATATCTGCATAGTGTTCAATTTTGTCTTTTGTAAAGTTGTCCTAGGCTTAGTGTGTGGTAGTACAGGCTTGAAGTTTCTGCTTTGAGTTCATTGGGTGCTTTTGTAAGTTTGTGGTTGGTGAGTAATATTTTGAGACATCTTTTTATGCTCATCTAGAAACAAGAGTAAAACACTATTTATTATAAATTATGTGGGAACCATACATGTATATACCCTTCAAATTTTCTGTGTACAGAGAAAGTATGTGTACACATTTCTATGTAAATAAAATGAATTTGCTAGATCCATTACATGACCTCCTGGTTGTCATTTTTTGAAGATTCTTGTTGTTTCTTTCCTGCAAGAGATTGTGTGTGTGTGTGTGTGTGTGTGTGTGTGTGTGTGTGTGTTATCAGTTAAGCATTAATGTTTTCCTCTTATACATTGAGTGTAGCTTTGCTACTGAGATTATAAAATAAATGCATAAATAATTCACATAAAGCATGTAGCATATACCTGACTTTAGTAACAAATCTACCAATTTGAACTTCCATTATGACTGTTACTGTACAATGTCAGATAAGTTTTAAAACTATCTGATGTTAAAAAGTTGAGTGGTATAAACATTTTCCATGCAAAGAAAAAAATGAATATCAATTTATGCAGTTCTTAGATTTTAGCAGGGTTTGTGATTTTTTTACGTTTCCCACAGGCATATTTTTAAATTATTGCAGAACATATGCCACATATATTTCTAAGTCATAACTTCATTTCAAAGACTACATAATTGTCAGTGATGTTACTTGGCAAAATATAAATCAGACCCCATTTAAACATGCAAATGCACACATTTTTACAAAATAATTTTTCCTTTTGAAGTTAAGGAAAAGAACATTAAGGTAATTTCTCACTCAATAATAAACTATTGAAAAATAAAAAAAAACTGTGTTTATAAAGTTTATGTGTGTATGTGTCTTATATGTGTTAATGTATTGTGTAGTTGTGTGTGATAGTGCAAATATGTGTGTACGTGTGAATATGAAGAAGAGTGGTCAATATTGGGGGGAATTTGCCAATAGCTTTTCACCTTATTTTTCAGACTGAGTCTGTAAATGAACCAGAATCATATAATTTAGGCCAGACCAGCTAACAGAAAGCCCCACGGCTCCTCCTTTCTTTGTTTACCCTGGGCTAGGGTTACAGGCATGATCCACCAAGCCTGGCTGTTAATGTGGATGCTGGGGACCAGAATTAAATCCTTATGCTTACATGGCATGCACTTTACTGGTTGTTCCATCCCTCCACTCCTCAAGACAAATAGGCATGCTAATAATTAAGTAAGGAGAAGTGACTAGTCCAATGTTAATGTTAACACAAAACAGAGTACTTCACTCAATTCACTTTTATTTATTTACTTTTATTAATTAGTTTTTTACTCAGTGAACAGTTAAGTTGGTACCGTTGTTAGCCTCTTCCCTGTCCTACTCCCTCCCCCTGGGCCCTCCTTATTGAGGTATGTGTCATGCATTTTGGAGATAGCCCTCAGTTCTGGGTAGGAGGAAATATCTCTGTGTATCATAACTCAACGTGTAGCTCTGACATTCTTTCTGCCCCCTCTTCTGCAAATTCCTCAGAGCCATGTTGGGCTTATTTTAGGTCTGCTTCAGTAATGAGGTCTTGGGAGCCTCTGTGTCTCTGTATATATGATTTTGTAGAAGTTGATTGTTCTCTGTGTTGATTTCCTTTACCCTTGTGTTGGTACCAGGTTCACTAAGAAAACAGCACCCTTGCTTGTTTCACCAACTATTCTTACTTTCAGCTGGGATCCTTTTGAAGAATGATGGGGTGGTTCTGCCCTTAGGATTTGCATCTATCTGAAAAAGAGAAACAGATTCTCCAAAGGAGAGTAAAGTTAGCACCAGATAAATGGGATAACCCTTATTTTTTTAGAGAGAACTTAATAGGTGTAGGCTCTCTCATGATTGATGTTAGCTTGATAATGGAGAAGCTCATTTTTGGATATGGTTCTGACTTGTTTCCCAGCTCCAGCTATGTGTTCCCTTCCACTGAATGGATCAGTTAGCCAAATAAAGAGCAGTTGGTTTCCCACCATGGCTGTGTGCCACTATTGCACTTGTGTGTGCATCATGATAGGTTATTTGCTGCTAAGTATGTTAGAACATGAGTTGCTTGAACAGATATTGGTCATTTTCCCACAGTCGCCCATGTAGCACCTTCTGGCACTAGACACACTGACTCTCTGGGGACTGACTCTCTTCCAGCTACCAGACATGTCACTCCATGTTACAGGTCAACCACATATGGTGTCTTCAGCAGTAGAGTCTTACCACTAACCTTTGGTGGGTCATCAAATACTCTGACAGAAATCTGTCATTCTTTTAGGAAACCTTATAGGTCTCTCTGGTCAAAAGCTCATTGTGGATGATAGCTACCTGCTGGTACTAGGAGTTACAGGTCAGTGCCCACAAAGAGAAGGAAGATAAAGATAAGTAATATAAAAGAGTTAGAGAGAAGAGGGGAAGAGAGAAAAAGAGAGAAGTTCTAGTAGATTAAGGTAAGTCTGGTGAAGGTTCAACCATTTGGTCTGCCTTTTGGGATGTAGAATTTTATGGTACCATTGTTGTTTGGGTCCAGATTTGTGTACCCTACCCCATCCCTTGCCCTTCCCTTTCTCCCCACCCACCCCATTGTCCAGTCCTCAAGATGTTTGCTGGGTATGTCAGCACCTTAGGTAGATTCAGGTTAGGTGCTGTAAATGAATAAGACTATGTGGTGATTATCTTATTGTAATTCACTTTTTGTATTGGAATTTCCTCTGAATTAAAATATTCTATCCTGGAAGAAGTACTAAGTCCCAAGTTGAAACAAGCTGTTAAGAATTAGGAAGTTCCAGGTGGATGAGAGGCTGGTAAGACTGGGAAATAAACAGTTCACAGGTCTTAGGAAGTCCCTGAAACTTACCTGCTTCATAAGGCTCCCCCCAGAGGAAATATAAAGAGCAAGAACATCTTGGGAGGAGAGAATCCAACCAGTCCAGGGCATCATGCAATGAGCATAAGGGTGATGCAGCTGCCTTTAAGTGCATGCTCCTCCTGTAAGGAATCCTAATAAATTCACTGGCTTTCTAAAGTATGTTTGGGTGGAATCATTTTTTGGTCTGTTGTCTGTGCCTTGTATGGGGATGAATAAATATTTTTTCACATCTCCCCAGAAACAGTTTATGCAACAGCATCATATACTGTCATCTCATTCATTTGAAAGACAATTACACCCCAAACCCCCTAAGGTAAAGGAGTGGCAAATCCATATAAAGTGCATTTCTCCTGTTTACAAACCTAAGGTTTTGTACAACATAAGAAAGGGAAGTTGATGTAGGCATTATTAAATACAACTACAGTGAACTTAGGACAAAATCAAAGCTAAACATTAAAATGATTCAAACTACTCTTTCTCTAAAATGATCAGAATTATAATTGCTCTATGAATACTCTCTTTAAACTAAAAATACACTAAAGCAAAGTCAAGATTATATTCAAAGACAAGGATTCTGGAGTATCTCAGGAATCTGCATACACTTGAAGGAGTTTCCAGGTTGTTATGGCATCTATAACCATATATATGTATAGAAATTTACAAATTGTATAGAATGCTTTGATTGCCTTATATACTTAATAAAGAATATCAAATTAACTACCTAATCTATAAAATAAAGGATAAAATCATGCACTTTTCTTGCAATAAAATTATAGTTAACCCAAAGTTAATCAAACCATCAGTGAATAGATGCTTAATGTGACAAATTGTAAAAGACAAATCACTGGAAAATGACCCCCTATTAGAGATTCTTCTTCTGAAAATTGTGAGAGATATTCACAAATCAACTCATATTCACCTCAAACTCCTACTCTGCAGTGAAGTTAAGAACTGTGGGACCATACCTCATCCTGTTTCATCTTAATGTTCTCTTAGACTAATTTAGCTCAGCTTCCCTCCCCACAAATACTTTGTAATTTAGTGTCTAAAAAATAAGCTTCTTTGTGTTCTCCACAGCACCTGGCAAAGTGTTTGGCTTGTAGTACTGCAGCAAACAGGATTCTCCAGAGGAACAAAGCCAGTAGGATATGTATAGTGTATGAGATTTATTATGGCAATTGGCTCATACTATTGTGAAAGCCAAGAAGTTCTAAGAAGCTGTAGAACCAGGTCAGGTTATATAATTCATTCGAAGTCCAGTGACATAAAAACTAGATGCTCTGATGCCCAAGCACAGGAGAATATGATCATCCTAGCTCAAAAAGAACTGGAAAGAAAGTTTACCTCTCTTGTGGACAGACCTGTTCAGAACCTAAATGAATTATATGTTGGTGAGAGTATATCTTTAGTCTACTAATTCAAGTGCTAATCTCATCTTGAAATAGCCTCACAGATAAATACAGCAATATTGTTTTGCCAGCTGAGAATGTCCTAGTTAAGTGGACAGATAAAATCAAACATTGCATATATACACTTGCTCACTGGTCAGCCAGTCTAATAGGAAAATAAAGAACTCTATATTCTGTGAGAGGCTCTGTACAGGAAATAAGGTAGAATAGCAATAGAGGAGGAAACCTATCATCTTTCTCTGCCCTCTATGCATGAACATGCACAGAGAATGTGTATCTGTGTGCACATGCACCAAATATACAACATAGTCACACAGCATTCCTGGCAGGTAACTGTGTTAGTTTTGTCAAAGCAGGAAACAAGGAACCCTGTTGGGAGAGGTATATGTTCTCATTTGTTCTAGTTAGACCATGTTGCCTGACTTGTCCTCTTGAATATGTGTGAATTTGACATTAGCTTTATCCAAAAAAGAAGTTTTACATGCAACTATGGAACTTAAGTTGAGCATTTCTCTTGTTTCTGCTTTATATTGTGAGGCCACCCTTTTTTTGTTTGGGATCCAAAATGAGCAAACACTTATAATCTCAGCCAAAGCAAGCCCATAGTTCTCTGATTGTATGAGAAAATTACAAATGTCTGTTGTATTAAGCTAGTAACCTCTAACCAAAATGGTAGAGAATAGACAGAAAGTATAATTGCAAATGCCAATTAATTTCCCCAAATGATCCAAACTAGTGTTTATTAACTACAAATAACTAAAATAACTCCTTTACTAGAAGATGAATTTTTCTTAAATAATTAGTGAGATAAATATAATCACTTATTTAAAAATCTTCAAAAGACAAAGAGATCATGTGTTACTTATGGGCTTCTAAATTTTTGATGGTAATAAGAATCACATTTTACTAACAGACTTTGATAACTCACAATCACCCATGTCATTTTTATGTTACACTAAATATTTCATCAAGATAATGAGGACAATGAGTACTTCTAATTTAGCATCAGTTTAGATCACTGTTTCCTCACTTTATCAATTCTGTCATGTAAAATATCCTTTGTAGTGTAGCTCACAAATGTTTTAAATAAAAGGAAAGTGTTCTCTTGCAAAGGATGATCTGGAGTTGCTGGATTCCTGAAGTGATTTATTCTGCTACGTCACAGGAAAATAAATGCCCCTTCCAACTGACTGAGACTCTTTTCATTTGTCAACTATTGATCCCCTCCCATAGCCTTTCGTCTTCACTCCATGATTCTTCTAGAGGTTAAACCAATGAAGCTCAGTCTCATTTATTTCTTCCTACTTGATGCTGTAGTATCACCATCGATAACATCAGAGCAGCCAGCCACTTGTCTTCAGTTAGTAGCAAAGTGGCAGGCACTAGCTAGAAGGAAAGTTGTCTAGGCATTTCCTTTCAAGGATCAGTGATATAAATTATATCTTACAGCATCTATAGGATGTGTGTTTTTAATTCTCCTGTTAAATTTGATGTCCCTTTGTTTGCCATGATAAGCAGAGTCAAGAACATGCTACACACTAAATAACAAGTGAGAAGTTACAGGAAGGAGAATGAAGGATGGGTATTGGAAGGAAGGGGCCAAGCTGAAGGTCAAAGAAAAGTCTATAATGTACCCAGAGATCATGCTGTTGATCATTTATCTCTAAGACTCACTACGAATATATCCCTCAAATCCTTTTGAAGAACACTTTGCTCTCTAAGGATTTGAACATATTGTTCCAAATTTATAATTTGTGTACATGATTTTAATTATATAATTTATATTTCTTAGCTATTTTTCATAGAAATTCATCTCATTTTTATGCTTCCCACATTAAATTGAAATGATTTCCAACAAACCATTTCCCCATACTCCACAAGCATATGAGTACCTAGACACTATCCTATATGCTGAAAGGGAGAGACCAAAAGAAGGTATACATATCTACGCAAATAACGGTTGATTCTTTAAAGTTATCAACAATTTTGTCAATTAGAAGATATCACCATTCACATTATACTGACTTTCTCTTTATACTAGGAATGAAGAATTTACAGAGAATTCTCTGCCTGGCTTCTTTTCTAGAGCAGTTTGTCCTCAGTAGCACCTCACTAATATCATTGAACATAACAACAGATAATCTCTTTCTGGTTTTGTTATTAACTCTCCATCTTGTCCAAGAAAGTATTTAAGGCTGCAAAGTAGATTTGTAGCCTATGTGGTACTCAATCAGAATGAGTGAAGCAATTAATTAGCAATGTTTCATAGAAGTGTAGAAGGGAGAAACCAAATGACCTTCTAGTAAGTTAAAGAAAAAATGAAGTCCAGGGCTGGAGGGAGGTCTCAATCATTAAATATGCCTTCTACACAAGCATGAGGGTCTGAGAGGAGCTGAGATAACTGGAGTACATTCTCCAGATCCTGTATACACAGCTGGGCATGGCCATACATGCTTGTGACCCCAGTTCCACAGGTGAACAGAGATTCAAAATTCTGGAATTAGTAAGAAGACCGTGGCAGGAAACCGAACATTCCACTCAGGCCACATTAGGCAATCGCCCCCACACACATACTGTAGGTGAGAAGATGGGGCACTAAGCCACAACATACAGACACAAACACACACACACACACACACACACACACACACACACACACACACACACAGTTTGAGGAAAATAGGAGTGAATAATTATGAACTAGAAAAGTTCTAAAAATGACAGTATGGCAGAAACCATAAAACATAAAAGTGATTGAAAACTATTTTTAAATTAAAAATATCAAAATACACTGTAATTGTACAAACACAAAAAGAGAAATGAGGTTTCTAGAAAGTATTTGGGGCCTGGAGAGATGGCTTAGTGATTAAGGTGTTTATATACAAAGACAAAGGGCCCCAGTTTGATTCCCCAGGACCCACATAAGCCAGATGTACAAGGTGCTACATGCATCTGGAGTTTGTTTGCAGCTGCTGGAGGCCCTGACATGCCCATTCTCTCCCTCTCTCTCCCTCTTTCTCTCTCCCTCTTTCTCTGTCCTTTTTTCTCTCACACACACACTCAAATAAATATAAAAATATTATTAAAAAGAAAGTGTTTGACAAAACTCAGTAAATTATTTAGTCTTTAAGTCTAAAGACTCCTTCTAGGTTAATGTACAAAAGTTGGTCTCCACAATTAAACATGAACAGATAATATTCAGCTGCACTTAATAGCAAACCTAACTTAGAAAAGCTTAAGCATGTCAACGTTTTACTTTTAATGTAAGACAAATACAGAGGTAAGCTTGCAAGTTCATGCAGAAGTCTGGTGTGGCAATAATGCCGATAGGGTTCAGGATCTTTTGGTTGTGCCAGACTGCGCCAGACTTAGCAGATGGCTTTCGTCTCTCTCTCACTTGATGGTAACAAGTTCTGAAGCAGTGCCCAAAGCAAATTACAAAAGAAGATGGCTTAGCCACCATGCCACTCTGAAGGGATTTCCCCAGAGCTCTTTTTGATAACTTTAACTTCTCATTAGCAAATACTTACATAAATGATTGACCCTACTAGCTTCAAGATAGGTTGAAAAATACCATATTTATTGCTGTGACTTAATTTGAGACTTGATAATCCTGATTTAAGATGAAGGTGTTTCTGTTTTCTGTTATTTTTGTAATTGCCTGTTTTGCAAACTAAGACAAAATTTTTTGTTTGTTTTGTTTTGTTCACTAGGAAAGAAATGGAAAATGAATATTGGAGAAGTTACAATGTCTGCCATAAGCCTAAACCTTCCATTGTTAAGAAGGAAGGAAGGGAAGTTAAAATGATTAATGACTACTATGTACAAACAGTTTTGGTCATCACTATTGGCCAAATTAATACAAATGAAAATACTGCTTTCTACATATGATATAAGAAATTGTTTTTAAATTTAAACAAACTTAAACATAGGTAGATGTTACCACTGACACAATAACATTAACTGGGTGGATTGTAGGGAAAAGAGGTTTAATTTGGTTCATGGTTCCAAGTACAATGTTGTACAATGTTGATATACTCCTGTTGTACCCAGCCGTATCTTTTCATGGTCTTATTTCTTCAGGCAGAGTCCCAGGGTAGTGCAAGGCATCATGATACAAGAAACAGGGTGTGTGTGTGTGTGTTCTATTCTCCTTCCACTTTTTATAAAGCCACCAAGATTCACTATGGGGGTTCTACCCTAATGACCTTATCCTTCAGAATCACCTCTCTAAAGCCTCCAGTCTCTAAACACCATAGACAGGTAAGTTTCTAAACTTTTATTTTATTTTAAGAGAAAGAGGCAGGGCAGGGTTGATGGCAGAGAACGGGCATGGCAGGGCCTCCAGCCACTGCAAATGAACCCCAGATGTATGTGCCACCTTGTGCATCTGGCTTTACGTGGGTACTGGGGAATTGAACTGGGTTCCTTAGGCTTTGCAGGTAAGAGCCTTATCTCTGAGACATCTCTCCATCCTAGTTTCTCCACTCTTAATCCTCACAAGGGGAGTTAAATTTCAACATAGGAATCCATGAAAGACCCAGTTAAGCCATCTCAAAACCACATCCATATGACAGCAAACTTTCTCATGGTTTGCCTTTCTCAAAGATTATTTGGCAATGTTTCCAAATGCTATACAGGCTTTGCTTATTTCTTTGACCCAGATGTTGAACTATGAAAGAGCTGGTCACAGATGAAAGTAAACATTGAGTAACAACGATATTAACTGGAACATCAGTAGAGAAGTGGAATACAGAGGCACATCTATGCAGTAGAATTTTGTACAATCATATCAAAAGGTGATGCAAAAGAAAATTCTATTGGGACAAGTCTATCAGCTAGCAAAGGTTATTTCTAATTCATTCTGAGCTTCTGAGTCCTCAGCATTTTATTGCATGACATGTGCCGGCAAGAGTTTAAACCCAAATATTATTCTAAGGCAGAGGAAATCAAACAGCTATCTTTCCTCAAACTCTCAATAAAGGACCCATTGACTGCCCCACTTAGCAAGACTATTTTCTGACTCACTCTACAAAATAGAGCACTTCCAAAAGATGTTCCAAGAGAATTAACATGATTTGATAATAAAGCATACTTATTGAAAACATTTTCCACTCAAAATTTAAAAATACACCTTGTCTTTATAGAAAAATTCAGGAAGCTTTTGTTCAAGTCTTTTCTAACTCATTATAATAAAATCCTATCTGCTGCAAATAAAAGAATACTTATCTCCCTTTTCCCCATTAGTGGTGGGTAGAAGGAGTTTGGGTTAGATACAATTAATTCACTCACAAATAACACAAGCATGTAAGAAATAAGTAAAGGAGAAAACATTTCAAAACACAGTCTGATGTTACCCAACTGGAAATGTTTGTCTCTTTAATCCCCAAACCTAAGCTGTCACACAGATCTTACCTGAGTAATAACATAAAGGGGTCCATAAAGAGCATTAGCACCTCAGTCCAAGGACAGGTCAATAAACCCACAATCATGTAGTTTTGGTTTGTTTCCTTAGAAGATGGCAACAAATACACCATAGTAAAGTAACTGCATCTATAGACAAGGTGCTACTTAACCTATGCTGCCTTGAGATATGGGCCAGGGCACATTGTAATGCCGTAACACATACTATGGGTATAATTTTATGGACTGCAGGATGCCCTTTTGTTTTTATTTCTATTTATTGTTGAAATAGACTCTTGTTTTATAACACAAACTAGTCTCACACCCATGATCTTTTTCCTGCCTCAACTTTATGAGTGCTAGGATTAAAGGTATTTGCCCTTGGGCCGGGCGTGGTGGTGCATGCCTTTAATCCCAGCACTAGGGAGGCAAAGGCAGGAGGATTGCCCTGAGTGTGAGGCCACCCTGAGACTCCATAGTAAATTCAGGTCAGCCTGTGCTAAAGTGAGACCCTACCTTGAAAAAACAAAAAATAAAAGGCATTTGCCTTCAGATATTAGCTTACTCTGGATGTTGATCTGTTGTATATTGCTTCTTTTTCCCTAGCACTTAGTAAAATGTCTGATACTGTTATGCTCAAACAGACATGTTGAATTATTTTGAAGCAGAGATACAATATTTGAGGTGCCTTCATTCAGTATTGTATCACAGGATTAATCAAAATCCAGCTCTAAAAACTTAGATTAAGGCTTAAATCTTTTCCAATTGTAACTCCAGATATATTGGTATATGAAATAGGTATATCAATCAGGCATTTACTCATAATAAATTGTGAAAATAATTTTAAAATTTGCATATTTATATGGATGTTCTTATTTATTTTTACAAAAAGAGTACTGGCTGAATATTTGATACTATAGACACAGAGCATCTTCAGTGATTTTCAGAGTGGATCAATATTTGGTTTTATAATAATCAAGGTTGACAGCATTGTATCACATAAAGACATTGTATGAAATAGCAAAAGTATGTTTAGGGCCACTTCTGAAATTGTTGGAAATTCTGTCCTAACAGTAAAGTCAAAATTCATTTAACAATATTTTAAGCACACAAATAGCAGTTTTTAAAATCAAATATTTCCAACACAATACAATCCAAAGTCATACTAATACATGCATAGGAATGATTATAGGAAAACATTAAAAGTCTGGTCGCTTGGGATGGGCATAGTGGTGCACACCTGTAATGTCAGCACATGGAAGGCTGAGACAAAATGATTGCTGTGAGTTTAAGACAAGTCTGGGCTACAAAGTAAGAACCTGTTTCCAAAACAGTGTTTTGCGTAATTAAATCATTAGGTTCCAATAAAAGCACAAAGTTTTGTATATACAGTAAACACACTGCAATTCTTGATATATAATAGTTTCACATCTGAAGTGAGTTATATCAAGCAGTGTTCATTGGCACCGTTTGGTGTGATGGTACACACAGCAAAAAGTGCACACCTGTGGTGAAGTCACACAGGACAGCATGGGTGAGCACTGGAGCAACCCCTTGGGTTCATTTTGATTTCTAGTTAATTGTTAGTTCTTGAATGTTCAGAAATATTTCACTGGTGTCATTTTTTTATTTTAATCACCGCATTCAACTATAAGGTTCTTGACCCCAAATTTAAGACACTGAGGATTCGATGGTGCATTACTCAGTATTCCAGAAGGAAATAGAAAACACAATGAGGTATTTGGGAGAAAATCTTAATGAAGAGACAATTTACAGAGGTGCAGCTGGCATAGATAGGTAACTAACAAGGGATATTCCTTTGTTGTTCCTCCAGCCTGATTCTCCCACAAGTCTTTTACCATTGGCAAAGCACTGAGGCAGAGCTTCACTTGAGAGGACCATGGAGCTTTACTGGCTATGGTAGGTGAGCCAGATTATTGCTTAAGTTCCTATAAGCAGCAAGAGATCATGGGATCAGGGAGATGGAAACCTGGAGCAGATTGAGCTCAAAAAAAAAAAAAAAAATTGTACCCTCTTTTCCTGCTAGTGATAGTTATGCTTCTTTGTCACCTCAAATAGGTTTAGAATGACCTTGGAAGCACATCTCTGGGAATGTCTGTGAGGGCGTTTCATAGAGCATTCACCCTGAAGTGGGTGGCACTATCTTTGGGTTAGAAACTCAAACTAAAGAAAAGGGAGCATAAAGCCATATAAACACCAGCATTCCCCTTTTCCTGCTTCCTGATACATAGAGATGTATGGATCTATTTCTACGGCCATGCCTTCCCAGACAATAACTCCTAAATCACAGCTCAGAATAAATTTTCTGAAACCTTGACAGGAGTTTGTTAATTAGAAAAGAGAGAAATACTTGGGTATAATTCAAAGTAAAGAAGGAGACATGGGCTGTAGAGATGGCTTACCAGTTAAGCGCTTGTCTGTGAAGCCTACCCACCGGGTTTGAGGGTCGACTCCCCAGGACCCATGTTAGCCAGATGCACAAGGGGGCGCACGCATCTGGAGTTCGTTTGCAGTGGCTGGAGGCCCTGGCCCATTCTTTCTCTCTGTCTGCCTTTCTCTCTCTCTCTCTCTCTCTCTCTCTCTCTCTCTCTTTCTCTCTCTCTGTCACTCTCAAATAAATAAATAAAAATGAACAAAAAAAATTTAAAAAAAAGAAGGAGACAGATGAGGAAGTCATGAGAGAGGAACTAAATGTTAGGAATAGAAAGAAATTGTTCAATACTCAGCCAATGAACTTGCCTGCAACTAGAAATGCAAGCCCCAGAAACAGACAAATGTGTGTGAGAGAACACGGGAGAGATGTCAAGATAGGGTGAAAGTCAGAAGCTGATGGGCTTCTTTGCCTCTGAGCTCACGGTGATTTCCTCACTGCAGGGAGTCACTGAACAGCACTAGGTCCTGAGAGCAAAATGGCATTCATTCTGGGGCAGATATGACAACTAACCAACATACTACACACAAATTGCACAAGTCTAGGTCAAGGCTGCCTTTCCTCTGACCATGAATTCCCTCTCTACTTGTCTATTTAATATATTCCTCTGGATATTTGACAGACTTTGCCAAACTGACCTCTAGAAAAATGTCCTGTCAGTTCCCTGCACATTCTCTGGTTTTCCTCCTCTCACAAAATGGCCTACTTCCTCACACAAAATATTTAACAAACTGCATTGATCCTTTGGTTTGTTTTAACTTGGAGATAAGGTGTCACTCTGTAGCCTAGGCTAGCCTGAACATGCTATGTAGCCCAATATGACCTTGAACACCTAATTCTGCCTCACCAGTTTGAATTTCATAGGCATGTTTGAGTATTTCTGGCTTTCTTCATTGATTTGTACCTCTTTTTACTCCCTACATCAAAAACAATCCAATACAATAACTTGCTAGATTTCCTTTAATATATACGCACTCCTTTCATGAGTTTAAGGCCAGTCTGAGACTACATAGTACATTCCAAGTCAGCCTTTGCTGAAGTGAGACCTTACCTCAAGAAACAAAACTCTAAGTTCTCATTATTTTTCCCATGAGTTGTTACCACACCCTTTCTTATATCCTCCAATACAGTTTCAAAGGTTAGCATATTGCCAACCTTTGTATAATTGTATAAGAATACTACATAAAGTCTTTCCACTAGGATTTACCCACTTTCTCAAACTCTTCTTTGTTCACTCAGCAAAGTCATTCTAGCCTTTTGTTTATTCTTTCCACACATTGAGGAGGTTGCCTAGCTGGTTACCATACTTAAATCCTCTTCCCCTGTACAGCTGGCTTGGTTTCAGAGTCTCCTTTGCATTAGGCACCAATGCCAGGTGACTGTTCTGGCAACCAAAATGAAGACATTCATATTATCATTTCTAGACCTATCTTAGAGAAACCTCCAATAAACTTCATCTGAAATTGGGATGCATATCTTGCAGAGGATTTTAGCCCCTAAACGATGATGAGGATACCTCACAGATTCTGAAGACCTGAAACAAGTATGAAAACATGCTATAAACTATACTCATCCCTGCCAGGAACAAGCCATGAACTCTCAGTGAAACCACTCAGGTTTATTTTTGTAGTGGATTTAGAAGTATTTTAAAACATTGAGTCCTCCTAACTAAAGCATGAAATAAAATATTTGCCAAGTTATGTAATTTGTCTGCTTTTCTATAATAGATTGTTTATTTTATTAAGTCTTTGCTTACATGCCATTGCCTTGAAAAGGCTTTCTGTGATGACTCATCTAAAAAAACCTCACTTTCAAAAAAAAAAGAAAGAAAGAAAAACTGAAAAGGGCTGACAGGGTGGCACACACAATTAATCCCAACACTTGGAAGTCTAAGGTAGAAGGATCACCATGAGTATGAGGCCAGCCTGGGCTAGAGTAAGATCCTACTACAAAAAAAATAAATAGATTAAATAATTCATTTTCACTTCTGTCAAGGTTGACTTATACTATTTGTCATCACTGTTTATGATCAATCCGTGCTGTTATATATGTGATTATCATCTGTTGCCATAGAGTTGTGCTACGTTTTTTTTCTTTTCCCTTCTTATATTTTGGTCTCATTAGTAGCCAGTACAGAATAGAAGCATTATTGACCTTGAATGAATGAATGGTGTTCATCCACTCTTTAACACAAATGTACTTTCTTGACATATGCCTTTATTTTCAGATACACAGCTTTACTTATCCATCTTATCACTCTCCATCCACTAAGCTTGCACTTCCATGGTATTTATTAGCAGCTCCAAAGGAGGTTTCCTGCAAGGTGAGATTATGCTATGGCTTAAGAAGTTGGTAGAAATGAAAAAATTCAAAGTGAACTCAAACAGTGAGATTCTAAGCCAGTGGTAGAACCAGATGTGGAGTTGGGAGAATGAGGCACCTCTACGCACAGGGCCTGAGACTAGCCTTACAGGTAGGTGTTTCCCCAGCCCATGCATTTAGGCAGGATTCTGTAGGCAGCTGAAATTTCCACACCTTATGTTCTCTTTGGCCCCATGGCAGGATAGGACACTTCTGGTTTATGCAGTTTTAGAAAGAATTTGATGTAGTTAAGATCAGATGGCTTTAGGTTCAAAGGCAGTATCTAACCGCATGGGGTCTACCACTGAATGAACTCATTGCTCTTAAGTCAGTACTATTTGTTAGGTATTTTCTATATGCAATCTTCTAGTAAGTGCTGGAAAAAAAGCCAAAAGATAGATACAAAAGATGTTATGTCAAAGAGATGATAATTTCCTAGAAAAGATGAGCCTAACTTCACAATTCCTTGATAATGATTGTGATGAATTTCCAGGACAAGAAGTCACTTGTTCCATGACAGATCACATAAATCTTGGTTGTAAAATCAGAAGCCATTTTCAAAATATAATGGGACTGAAGCTTAAATGATGAGAAACTATTGTGTCTTCAATGTGAAATGTCTCCCATAGGTTAGCATGTTTGAATGTGTGGTCTCCAGCTGGTGGCACTGTTTTGGAAATTTGTGGGATATTTAGGAGATGGAACCTCTTTGTAGGAAATGGATGGTAGGCCTTGATGGTTTTATAGTCGACCCCACTTCCTGTATGTTCTCTGCTTCCTGAATATGGATGTAGTATTATCAGGTACTTGAGTCTGCTGCTATGTATTTACCACAATCATTGACCATGAGCCAAAGTAAACCTTCCTTAAGTTATTTCTCTTATGTATTGTTCCAAAGCAATGAAAAGAGTAACTAACAAATAAAATTGTTACCAAAGAGCAGGGTCATTGTTGTGATGAAGCTAGCCACGAGGGTTGTAAGCTTTTGGAAATGCTTTGTAGGAGAATTATGGAATTCAAGCCAAAGAGGCCTGAGAATGCTATAAAAAGTAAATGGGCCATTCTGGTAAAAATTTGGAAGTTGAGAATTCTGAGATAAATGCAGACAGTGGAGGCCCAGATTATGAGGTAAGTGAGATGGGCTAAAAAGCCAATCATGGTATATTCTAGCAAGAGATTTGGCTGCATGTGCCTATACCTTGAGAACTCGAGTGAAGCTGAATTCAAAAGTAGTAGACTAACTTCTCTGGTGAAAAAATTTAATTAAATTTAATAGAATAAAAATTTAATTAAATTTAATAGAATAGCATTTATAATGTTGACACAGAAATGTAACTCTCATGTCAAAGGAAATATGAGTTTATTCTGGAGCCAAATATGAGTAGACATGGCCCAGGAACACAAATTCAGGTTACCCCAAATACCATGCTTAAACATGGTAACAATTTCATAAAGTTTTTATAGAAAGAGAACAAAAGAAAGACAGGAATTAAGATACTTTGAAAATAAATTAGTATAAACATCAGCAAGTGTGAAGTCTGCTATAGGCCTCTTGCTTCTCAGTGACATTTTAGCCTTGAAAATGGTAGAAGCTAAGGGGTCTGTACATTCCAAAGAAGATTTTACCTGATAGTCACAAGGATATTAGGCCTAGTACAGGGATGGAAAATGAATATCTATTCAGGGGACTAAAAATAACACAAGGTAATTTGATCTGAACCTGTAACATTATAGCTCTCCACATCTCAAAAGCTCTAATTAGGCTTGTAGGACATTCAACATAGGTGAGACTTTGTTTCTGGGAACTTCAGTTCATAAGGGTAGAGCATGACTACTGGTCATGCTCTTAGCTAGGTCTGCAGTGCAAGAGAGTAACAATAGAGTAGAAATATGAAGAGATGCACTTTGGTGAGGAAATTAGTGTGTGAGCTTAAAGGCTGCAGATAAGCCAGTTTCAGGCAAAGCAGGTATCATTGTTAAAAGAATTAGCCCCAATAAAGAGAAACCTAGAGCTTTGCACTATGAACAACAGAAATGGTGCTCTAAGAATAAGACTCTCCCCACTGTAGGGTCCAAATTGTAAATATGCAAATTCATTTGAAAGAAGAAAAACTTAACTGAGAATGCTACCTCAGGGGCTCTCTGCTCCAAATGATCATCTTGGGAAGAATTTTCCTAGGGTCAGCTTTAAGGGCACACAGCAGTTATGACAACTGTGATCCATGGAGGCCAGGCTTCATCTGGAGTTGGCAGCAGGACTTGGCAGTGTCATCCATGTGGTACTGATTTTTCAGGCTTAAGATTCAATAATAAGGGGGAGAATAGTGGTTTTACCAAGATTTCCTACAGCTAGGTAATGTGTGAGAGGATCAAATTCCCTGAAAAGAGATCCTGAGATGCCGTTGGATGAAATTGGAAAGGGTAAATCTAAGCTGTGCCTCGGGCTTATAACTCCCAGTACCAGAAATCAGTTACAACCCACTTTAAGCTGTTGATTAGAGAGATCTGTGAGGCCCCCAACACAAGACTGGTTTTTGCTGAAGACAGCGAGAACCAAGGTCATAAACCACCCCTTGCACATCAGCTAGGGCCCAGGTGAAACCACAGAGGAGTTAGGAAGATGAGCAAGAGTGCTGCTTCAATGGTGAGCCTGACAAGCCATGCCAGATTTATGTAGACAGACACTGAGGATATTCAAAATGTACCAAAGCAGAAATCCAGAAGCTGCTGAGAGCACAACACTAAAGTAGACTTAAAATACACTCACCATGGCCCAGAGAATGTTGCTGAAGATGGTGTAGTAATATAAAAGCCACAGAGTAGAAGGTAATGTCCAGAGTCATTACAATGACTTATTGCTGCTCTCACATCTCATAACCCACAAACACAGGGGGAATATCAGCAATCCCACAGAGGAGGGCCCTCAGTGGAATAAGGATAAGGAGGAGGGAAATGATGGTACTAACACAATATGTGTCCACACAAAGTTTCTACTTAATAAAAAAAAAATCTAGTTATGACCAAACAGGTTGATTGTTTATCTAAGGAAACAAAATAGTATAACTATTAAAAAAATACACTAAGTTGCAATGGATATTAAAGATGCCAGGACCATTGAATGTCCACCAAGGAAAACTTCAGGCAAAAGAGAGCACATGACAAAACAGAAGTCACGTGTGTTACAGGTGGCTGAGCTTATGTGGCAAGGCTGCCTAAATCTATCATGCACTCTACAGCTCAAGACATAAGACATAGAATAGCAGTGCTTAGTTTTGGCCTTGCTAGATTTTGATCTTTCTGTGGTACCAGCCTTTGCTAACTTCTTAAACGTTCCCTTTGGAATGGTAATGTTTAGTATTGCCATTGTATATTTGAAGTAGGTGACTGGATTTTTTTATTTCACGGGGGTATCAATTGAGACATTGGCTTGAGTCTCAGAAAAACTTTGAACTTGGACTTTAAAATAGTGTTGGGACTGCTGAAGAGTTTGGGGACTTTTGAAGTTAGAATGAATGCATTTTGCATTATAATATGACCTTGAGTCTATAGGGGCCAAGGGCAGAATGTTTCAATTTGAATGCTAAAGGCTTCTGTGGTTGAACAATTGGTTCCCAACAGGTTGCTCCATTTTGGAAGGTTGTGGGACCTTTTTGAGTAGAGTCTCACTGAAGGAAGTAGGTCACTGTTAGTGGGCCTTGATTCCACTTCCTGTACTTATCTACATCCTGCATGTGGGTACAATGTGACAGCTACTTTATGTTCCTGTCACCATGGCTTCCACAATGATACCATGAGTCAAAATAAACCTTTCTTTCCTTAAGTTACTTTTGAAACATATTTTTTCACATAAATGGGAATGGTAACTAATACTCTAACCAGAGGATGGTAAGGGAGAAAGACCATAAACATAGACAGGCTGAACTTGGAAGGTGTCTAAAGTGATCAGAACCAGAGCACAAGACCAATGTGGCCAGTGGTAATGAGTAGACTAGAAATAAGCAGACATATAGCAAGAAAGATGAGGGAGAACATGATGGGCAAAAGTTAGGGACCTTGATATTGTATTAAGAACAATAAGAAATCACTGTAAGCAAGGCGGCTTGCCAGAGCACCATCAGATCCATATAATGATTGTTCAGGTTTCTGTGAAAAGAATGGCTTACTAGAGGGGCAATCAGAGGAAAACAGAGACAATTAGCAAGTCGTTGCAAAGCCCAAGTGGAAAATAACTGTCCCTTTGACTAAAGCATTAATAATAAACACGGAGAGAAATGAGTGGAACTGAGAAATATTTGGAAAAGTAAAGCCCTTGTCTTCATGATGGATTGGAAATGGGAAAGAAGTGAGGCAACTGCACAGAGGAAGACCCATACATAGGCTCCCAACCTGAGCAACTGGGAAGATAATCCTAGCGTTCACTCACCTGCACTGTACTTGAAGGAAAGAAAGCTGAACTTGTCACTTTCCTCATGGCTGTGACAAAATAACAGACAAAGACAACTGAAGGAAGGATTTATCTTGGCATATGGTTTAAGAAGAGAAAGAGTCCATGATAGTTAGGAAGCAATTGAAGAAAGGATACTGCCCATGGTGGTTGGGAAGGCATGGCCGTAAAGGAATTAGGAGTGAGGTAGCCCCCAGTCTCTAGGTAAGCTAGTCAGGATGTCAGACTCAAAGAGAATAAACTCATGTCTACATGTCCTGTCAGCTGATGAACACAGATTTTATAGTGAATAATATACTATTTGTGATAATTCCAGGGTAAAGAATCTAGAAACACAAATCCCAAAAGCTCTAACTTAACAAAATGTCTACTGACCACCAGCCTCTGTTCACTAACAGCCTCTATTCTTCTTTTATTTCTTGGTTCTCCCTACTTCTGGGCATTTTTTTCTGGGAACCCAAATACCTTTTCTGAACTCACCAACCTATCAAGAGCCACCATGTACATTCAAAATAACCAAGCCAATCCACCCTGAGCTGTTGCCTAATTTACATCCCTGATGGTATAAGGAATCTTGATCCATATCACCAGGTGGATCACCCACTTATGTCCCCTGCAAATTTAAAAATTTTCTGCTTTACTTTCTCTTCTAAAATTTAACTTACCCTTCTGTAGTATCAGCACCTGTCATTTACCTGTGGATTTCAAGACAACAAACTCAGGAGCGACTGACTTGTAGATTTATAGTGACCATTGAGTTTCTAGTGCTCTATCCACTAAGCCATGTCCATCCAGGCTGAGAGGGGCTCAATGGCACTCAAAATCTACAACAACTGCAGGAGCATGAAGCAGCTGCTCACAGTGCATCCGTGGTGAGAAAAGGCTAAAAAAACCTCAAGGCCTGCCCCAATCAACTTCTTCCAGTTTTACTCCTAATTGTTACACAGCCTTCCAAAACAGTGCCACAAGTTGAAGACCAAATGTTCTTATACCAGCTTTTCACATTCAAACCACAACATATACTGAAGAATGGGTAAATACAACACATAGTCAAAAGGTCAAAAATATTGAGTATTGAATATTGAAGCTGAAGAGATGGCTTGGCAGTTAAAGTGCTTTCCTGAAAAAAACAAAGGACCCAGGTTCAACTCTCCAGGATCATGTAAACCAGATTCATAAGTGGCATATGCATCTGGAGTTCATTTTCAGTGGCTGAAGGCCCTGGCACACCCATTGTCTATGTACCTCCCTCTCTTTCTCTCTCAGATAAATAAAATAAATCAATAAAAATTTAAAAAATAAAAATTTTGGATCTTTTGATGATGTCTTGTACTATTTTTTCCCCAGGGAGGCATGAATAAAGTTGGTGCACCCCATATAGAGTACCAACAACATACCAAAGTAATAACTTTACCAGAGCTCAACTTGATGAATTAAGGAGTTTGTAAGGCTTACCTGCAAAAAAATGGAGAGGTTCTTTGCAGGAGCATCAGTGACTCCAAAATAGCTGTACCACTGCAAAGTCCCAGCCCATCATGGATGATAGTCTCATGGAATTTTCCCCATAGAGTCACATTTTCAATTAACATCCTTCCTCTGATATACTCTAATGTTTCCTACAATCACATATATCTCAGGCAAGGGCATAAAAGAGTAATATCTAGAATCCCAGATGAAGATCTTATGGTGTTCCTCTTCCTAGGGAGTGTCAACAGCTTTGTTACTATAACCATTTGCCTACCTCTTATTGTATTAGCCTGTTTGATCAGTTGTCATGGCTATTTGAGCAAAAGTAATCTCTACTCCAAAATGGAAATAGGATGTTCTGCCCTGAAGAAAATGCTATCCCACAGCATGTTGCTATGCCAGCCACTGCCTTCCTATAATCCTGAGCTCATGCATATCATAGTGAGATTATGACCATCCTAAAGAGTATTGCAAAGCCTGGTACATTCCCCAGCAGATTAGGTACTCAACTATGTCTATCCCCTAACCCGTCTCAGTGCTTATCTTTATTCATTCATCTTGCATGCATATTTATGGGTTGTCTGCTTTGTGCCAATAGCCTTCTACATAAGTGAACTTACCAAGTTTCTGTCCTTTTAAGCTTTCCAATAAGGATAGATCACAAAGTAAGCATGCAAATAGTCTTGCTGAACTCTGAGAAGATATATTGAATAGGAAGGAAGAGTATATTTACTGCCCTGTATACAGAGTTAAAGGAGATGAGGAAGCCAGCCATAAGGATGAGATGAGGATGGGGAGGATGGGGAGACAGAGGGGTCTAAAACTTTTCATGACCCTGAGCAACATTTGCTTAGTTTGCTCTGAAGTAGCATGAAGGCCAGCATATAGGGTAGAACCTACTGAGCAGCAGGCAATACTGTGATGGACGATAATGTGGACTTTACTTTTTTTTTAATTTTTTTTAAATTTATTTATTTGAGAGCGACAGACACAGAGAGAAAGACAGATAGAGGGAGAGAGAGGGAATGGGCGTGCCAGGGCTTCCAGCCTCTGCAAATGAACTCCAGATGCGTGCGCCCCCTTGTGCATCTGGCTAACGTGGGACCTGGGGAACGGAGCCTTGAACCGGGGTCCTTAGGCTTCACAGGCAAGCGCTTAACCGCTAAGCCATCTCTCCAGACCTGGACTTTACTTTTTATTACAAGTGAGGTGAAGGTTTGAATAGAGGAGTAACAGACTTGGAGAGTGACAAGGGTATTAGGTGATGCCCAAAGCCAGAAGCTATACATAGATCCAAGTCTTTCAAATGTTCTTTTTCTGTTTCTTCCCCCAGTTAGTCAAATAATATAAAATAGTAACTTTTAAAATAACATTTATGGAGCAATTACTGTGAGTCTCTATCAAATCCTCTGAGGTGTTATAAGTGGTTCCAGTAGCAGCCTCCTCACATCGAACCTTTGCTGCAGGTCAACCATGGAATGAGCAGGTTTTTATATGACTTCAGTTAAGGCTATCTGCTCCCGGGATGTTAGACTTGGGGTTCAGGATAGTAGGGCTGAGAAAAACACAGGTTTATTAGAGTTTAACATTTTAATTATTATAGGAGAAAGAACAGAAGGGAAAAAAAAAGAAAGAGAGAAGGAAATAGACAAGGGTATGTGCACCAGGGAGAGAGGAACAGGGCCCAAGAGAGTAGAAGAGGGAGAAAGAGATAGCAATAGAGTGAAAGAGGGGTGAGGGAAGAGTACATGTACATTGTGGAAGACAGCCAACACAGGTTTCATGGAGAAGAGCAAGTTCCCTGCATGGTGATATAGCTACGTGTTGGCTTATTTGCTGAGAAGGTTGGCTGCTTGGCATTCCCTCTTCTCAATACAGAAGTATCCTCAATTATGACAAGAGATGAACTCAAAATCCCAGACCTAGTCTTAGCATGGGCAGACAGAAGGGGGATTAAAGGCATTAAGTAGAAGGCTATGGGATTCTTTCCCACTGGCTAACCATGAGGTTTGCAACTTTGTGGCTCTATGCTCTCCTTTCATGATGTTCTGACTCACAATGGTCCAGAGACAGTGGTACTAGCTGGCATGGGCTGATGCTTCTGAAATTATAAGCCAATATAACAAAACACTTCCTCCCTCAAGTTATTTCTCTCAAATAATTTGACCATATCATCCACCAATCATTGTTAATAATTATGGTTTTATTAAACCTTTTACTTCATCAGCCCTGGAAAGATGGCTTAGCCATTAAGGCACATGCCAGGCAAAGCCAAAGGAACCAAGTTTGATACCTCAGTACCCATGTAAAGGCAGATGCACAAGGTGGTGGATGCATCTGAAGTTTGTTTGCAATGGCTAGAGGCCCTGGTGAACTCATCCTCTCTCTTACTTCACTTGCCTCTTTCTCTCTTTCAAATAAATAAAAATATATGGATAAAAATTTTAAAACCTCTTCCTTCATATAATAAGACTATAACTGTAATCAAACATTCTCACAATGTAATTAATGATTATTTTCCATGAAGACTGAAAGAATAAAGAGAATAGGGTACTTGAGGGATTAATTAGTATTATGGCATCTGCCTGCAAAACCTAATGACATGGGTTCAATTCCCCAGTCCTCATGTACAGCTAGATGCACAACTTGCAAATGTGTCTAGAGTGCATTTGCAGTGGCTGGAGGTCCGAGCATTCTGTCTGTCTCCCTCTCTTCTCTCTCTACTTGAAAATAAGTGGTAATATTTTTTTAAAAAATAGCTAATTTGGACTTTTCACAATAACAAGACAGCCCAGGGATGCAGAGATGGCTTAGCATTTAAGGTTCTTGTCTGCAAAGCTGAACAACCCAAGCTTGATTCTCCATTACCCACATAAAGCCAGATGCACAAGGTGACATATGAATCTAGAGTTCATTCGTAGTGGCAGGAAGCCCTGTCTTGTCCATTCTCTCTCCTTTCTGTCTCTCTTCTCTGTATCTCTCTCTGGTTACAAATAAATAACTTAATTTTAAAAACAGACAACCTAGGAAGTGTATTGTATTACCTTTATTTTATAGATGATTAAACAGAAGTATTTTTTTGCTTTCTAAATTAATTAATTAATTTTATTATTAGATATGGACATATTTTGTATGTAAACACCACATGTTGGTACCATATTCTCCCTCCTCCCTGCCCCTTTTCTAAGAGGCCATCCTCATTGAGGATGCAGGTCAACCCCATGGGGATTATGGGTCATGCATTATGGGGGCAGCCATCAGTTATAGGAGAGAGGCAATGTCTCTGTGCAAAATGTCCCAATTTTTGGCTCTAACAATCTTCCCCCACCTCCCTTCAGTCTTGGGATTCCCTGGTCTCTGATTATGTGGAATAGTTTGAGAAAAAATTGGTTTCAGTTCTTCTAAGAACGTTTGATAGAATTCAGCTGAGAAGTCATCCGGTCCTGGGCTTTTCTTTTGGGGGAGGTTTTTGATTAACTTTCCAATCTCCATGGATGTGATAGGTTTGTTTAGGAAATTAACGTGGTCTGAATTTAGTTTTGGTAGGTGGCATGTGTCTAGGAATTCATCCATTTTTTCCAGATTATTTAATTTTGTGGAATAGAGGTTTTTGAAGTATGCCCTGATGATTCTTCCAATTTCATTGATGTCTATAGTGATCTCTGTTTTTTTCATTTCTGATTTTGTTAATTTCAGACTTCTCTTTTTTGTGCTTGATTACTTTGGCCAGGGGTTTGTCAATCTTGTTTATTGTTTTTCGAAGATCCAGCTCTTTGTTTCATTGATTTTTTAAATTGTTTTCCTAGTTTCCAATTCATTAATTTCTGCTCTAATCTTGATTTTTTTTTTTTTTCTGTCTGGAGCGCTTTGGGTTGCATACTTCTTGTTTTTCCAGCGACTTTAGGTGGATAGTCAGGTTATTAATTTGTGATCTCTCTGTCTTTGTAATGAAGGCATTTAAGGCTATGAATTTTCAATTATCACTGCCTTCATTGAGTCCTATAAGTTTTGGTATCATTCAAACCTAGGAATTTTACAATTTCTTTTTGATTTCTTCCACAATCCATTCATTGTTTAGAAGTGTGTTGCATAGTCCCCAGGAGTTGGTGGAGTTCTTGATGTGTCTTTTGTTAATTTCTGTCTTAAAGCATTGTGATCTGACATGATGCAAGAAGTTACTTCAATTATCCTAACTTTATGAAAGCATACTTTATGGCCTACTATATGGTCAGTTTTGGAAAAGGTTCTATGGGCTACTGAGAAGAATGTATATTTTGTAGAGTTGGGTGGAAAGTTCTGTAAATATCTATTAGGTCTAGTTGATCTATGAAGTCATTGAACTCTATTATTTTCCTGTTAATTTTATGCTTGAATGATATATCTATTGATTATAGTGGAGGATTTAAGTGTCCAACTATGATGGTGTTGGTGTTTATTTCTGTTTCATTATCAAGTAGATTTTGTTTTATAAACTGTGGAGCCCCTGTGTTTGGAGCATATATATTTATGATTGTAATGTGCTTATGTTGTATCATCCCCTTGATGAGTAAGAAGTGGCCTTCTTTGTCCTTTTTGATTACTTTTGGTTTGAAGTCTATGTTATCATATATTAATATAGCAACACCTGCTTTTTTATTAGTTTTATTAACCATCATGATAGCCTGTGTCTTTTGATGGGTGAGTTAAGACCATTAATTTTTAAGGTTATTACTGTGAGGTTTGAATTAATCCCTACCATGATGAGGTATTTTTGAGGTTGGGTGCTTACTTGTGTTATATACTCTGTTGAGCCTGGTCTATTTTGATTGTTGTGATCTTATTCTTCTTGGCCCCTGAGATTGATTATTTGGCCATTCTGTGTGGAGTATTCCCTCAAGTAGTCTCTGTAGGTTTGGCTTTGTATTCATATAATCATAGGGTTGACTTTTTTCATGGAAAGTTTTTCTTTCACCATCTATTATGAGTGATACTTTTGTGGGATAAATTACCTTGTGTTGGAATCCATGGTTATTCAGACTTTGAAGTGTTCCATTCCAGGCCCCTCTAGCTTTCAGGGTTTCCATTGAGAAATCTAATGTTATTCTAATGGGATTGCCTTTGTATTTTGTGAATTGCTTCTCTCTTGCTACTTTTAACATTCTCTCTTTGTTTTCATTGTTAAGGATTTTAACCGTGATGTGTCTTGGAGAGTTTCTTCTTTGGTCCTACCTTTTTCATGTTATGTGGACATCTTGTGCTTTGATGGGTCTCTCTTTTACAAGATTCAGAAAATTTTCCTCAGTATATTTTTATTATGTTTTTTGTGCCACTGGTCTGGATTTCCTCTCCTTCTCATATACCCATGATCTGGGTGTTTGGTCATTTCAGAGTGTCCACAGTTCCCTCATATTCTGTTCACTTGATTTTTTCAACTTAACAAAGTTTTTGGCCTCCCAATAAATTTCTTCTGTCTTATCTTCCAGGTCAGAGGTTCTGTCACCCACATGAATAACTCTGTTGGTGAGTGATTCTAGAGAAGTTTTCATAAATTCTTTTTGATTTTTGTTTTCTGTTGTATTGTTTTGTATGATGCCCATCTCTTTTTTGAGGTATGATTTCAATTCAAATTCTTATTTTCTTGATGCTTCTTATAGTCCATTCTTGCATTTAATCAACTCTTTATTAAGCTTAACCAACTGGTTGTTGAGGTCTTCCATTTCTTTACTTACCTTCACTTTATTCATATCTCTTTGGATAGTTCTAACATTTTTTTTTTCCATCAAGTTAAGCCTACTGTCAAAAGCTAACTGGTCTAGGAGACTGTTCTCTTCAGTTTCATTGATACAGTTGTGGCTTTTTGATATTTTGCTTCAAGTTCAGTGATTTATTTTAATCAGGGTCTCATTGGTTGTTGTGTTTTCATTTTGTGAATTAATTTCTGTTGATGTCTCTGTGATTTCATTGTAGGCTTCAATAGCAGGACTAGGCATCCTTGGTGGAGATCTCTCAGTTTTCTGACTTTCATTGGCTTTTCTCACATTGTTGCCTGCCCATTTTAAGAAGACTATTTTATTGAGGAGAAAGCATGTTTGTGTCCTTTGGCCCATTCAACCTGTGACTCAGGTAAAAAGGGATGTTGGTACTTAGTGGCCAGTCAAGATACCAGAACAAAAGGCCTGATTCCACAGTTCACACAGGGGCCAGGTATCCCAGAGAAAGGTACAATGGGACCTACCTGTTGACTAGGAGGAGTAAGAGAACAGGGATCTTGCCTACCTTGTTCTGAGTCCTCCAGGACATAGACCAGTGCAGGAAACCTTGACTGGCATGGTGGGAGGAGCCCAAATAAAGGGGTTTGGTCTATTCACACCAAAAGGCCATGGCTACCCACACACTGATGGCACAGGAACTCAGACCCAGGAGGAAGTGGGAGAAGCCCAGATATGGGTCCAGCCTATTCACTCCATACCACTACACCCACCCACACACTGAGCACACAAGGAACACAGACCCAAACAGAAGTTAAAACATTAGTGCCAAAGCACACAGATAGAAAGTGGTAGAATCAGGGCTCATCAAATATGCCCAGAGATTCTAGACTCCAAGTACATATTTTTTCCATGATAATATATGACATTGTCCCACCAATGCTTAGTTCTCCCCCTGAGATTATTCTATCTTTTGATTGGGATCTGGAAGCAGGCAAATAACTAGCGCACTTTGGGAGAATGAAAGTTTGAGATAAGGTCTCAGTCTAGCCCAGGATGACCTGGAACTCACCCTGTAGTGTCAGGCTGGCCTCAAACGCATGGCTATTCTCTTCCCATATTCTTCTACCACAGTGCTGGGATTAAAGGCATTTACCACCATTAATGGCTCAACACTTTTTAAATAAGATGACTACTGAAAATTCTTATGGAAAGAGAGAAGAAAGTTACACCAGTTACAATGAGTATAGGTTGGCCTCGGAGGGCAGAAGGCTTTTTTGGTAGGAGTCTATCACATTACATTGGTCACCACTTGTTACAAGACCAGCTGGGGGTTGTGTTTTAGAATTGCACAGAATACCTCCATATTCCAGGCAGCAGCCATTCACCTGAACACATTGCTTAAATGGAAAAAAATAGCTCAGAAATTTGGGCTCATGAATGAACTTTATCAATCTAACTACCTCTCTTTTCTTCCTTAGAAAACAAGGACAGTAGTTCTAGGTGTCTGATGTTTGAGCAATTTGTGATACATGATACTTTACCTTCATCGAATTTAAACATAATTTACACTATCTTAAATTTTTTATTATTATTATATTATTTTTATTAATCATAACAGGTTATTCTTTTTTTTTTCAAGGTAGGGTCTCACTCTACTCCAGGCTGACCTGGAATTCACTATGGAGTCTCAGGGTGGCCTCAAACTCATGGCAATCCTCCTACCTCTGCCTCCCGAGTGCTGGGATTAAAGGTGTGCACCACCATGCCCGGCTTAGGTTATTCTTTTTATCCCCTCGTTCCTGCTCCTGTTACCCTGGAGACCCTCTTTTGTGGGGTTACTGTATTTACTGAAGGGTCATGAAAGCCTCAGCCAGTCCCTATGGGGAAGTGGAGGGCCAGGATTCATGATATTCCTACTCACTCTGTGGCTCTTACAATCTTTCCAACCCATCTTTCACAATGTTCCCTAAGCCATGGCAGGCCTGTTGCAGTATAATTTAGTGTTGAGTTCTCTGTAACTCTGGATTTCTGTTTTAATAGGTTTTGATTGATCACCATTGTTTCTCACTATCAACCTGGGGCTGGATGTCAGGCCTGCCATGTGAGCAGTGTTCATGTAATCACTCTCCTTGCAATTTCTCCTGGACCATTGCAGATGAGATAGAGGTGGTACATCTAATGGTGGGCATCTGGCTAACTTTTTATTTTATCAATGAATCTTGGTTCTCCTCAATTTCTCTGCCAGCTATAAAATAAAGTCAATTTTCTAAACAAGAGTGAGAGCAGCTTGAGTTAAAGGGGGCTGTGCAAATTTGAGTGATGTTGTGTGCAAGCCCACTCTAAACTTTCATTAGAAGTTTCTGTTGTGTGAATAACTAGTCTTGTTGAGGTTTTCTCTGCTGGATTTTTGTGTTGTCTGCTTTGTGTTGTGGTCTGCCCATCTCAAGAACAGCATTCTCACTTAGGATGCAGCAATATCAGCTCTTGTATAGCTTTCATTGGGTAGCCTGGTCTAAATTGCTTATGGTGGGTGTGGAATTGAAGACACGGAATTGAGTGCACTTGAGCCTGAAGAGGGTCTACTTTGTGTGTGCCACTTCCCAGCAAATCTGGTTAGGATCTTGGGAGGCCTAGCTTGCCTGGTGACCAATATGGGAACTGATCTTTCAGATCTATAGCCTGTCTAGCTTTCTGAAGTGAGATCAGATACAAGCTTCTCCAAGGGGCTGGGGCTGGTACACAGATGCCTCTGCTTTAGCCCTTCTTCAGAAAAAAAAAAAAAAATTTTTTTGAAGGGGCTCTTGCAAAGTGGGTGTGACAAGTAGTAGCCAAGTTGGTGGGCTGCTGACCACTGACAATTTTCTGGCTTTTTTCCTCCCAGGCAGTCTTCTGGAATGAGTCTAGCCTTGAGCACTCAGCCTTGATCCCAATAGAGTACAGCCCTGCTCACTTCTGACCTTCCGCAGGTTTGTTCTTTCCTGATTTATACTATTTTTATTTGTTTTAAACAGAACAACAAAGATCTGAGCAATGTGTCAAGGGTCACTCAGTCATTCTAACTCAAACCAGTCGGATATGCTTTTTATCACCCTATAGTGTTTCTCCATCAGGCAACTGAATGGCTTTATTTAGTCTTGGTCTTGGCCTAGAATAATCCTAAACCTTGTCATTTTGTTCACATGACAGTTATAGTTTTTCATGGTGGTGAAGACAGGATTATAAACTGCATACTTTAGTCTGAACTTCCTTTTCTGTTATTTCCTATGTTTTAGCAGTGTGTGCTCCTTAGATATTATCTCCGTGCCCTTTATAACTTTTGTTCCTCAGCTGTTATGCTTTGAAGTAACCATTAAAAAACCATTTTTTAAGGTAGAAAACTTTAGAGCAACATTTAAACATTCAGTGGAATTTGTGGCTTTGTGATATTTGAGGGGAAGAGAAATTTTGAGGCTTCAATTGCCAAGATTCCTTGGCTACTGGCCTCCATTTTTTTAATAAGGGCAGTCATTGAATAGGGCTGAGCAGCCCTTTCTGAGGCAGCATTGTAAATCACAGCCCTCTCCAGGTGGCTAATTTAAGAAATTTTTCTTAATGAGCAAGTTTGGGCATTTAGATACATTTAATGTGCCTTGTGCTACAATTCCCAGAGGCTGGGGAAACTTGGACTAAGTGGGCATGCACTATCCTGCAGAGTGTGATGGTAATCATGTTGCAGCCAGAAGTCTAGATGGAATTCACAAGCAAGCTAATATATGGCAGGGGTGTGACAAAGTTCTGTTTCCTCAAAGGATGCTACACTCTCTTGAGAAATATTCTAGTTCATTTCTTGCTTTTAGCCATAACTCAGAATAGATGAAAAACCTACAGAAAGGATCACATTACCTTCTTCCCCAGTCATTAACACTCTAGTAACAAGTTCTATATCATTTCTCTTCTCCAGAGAAAATTATACAAATTAACACTATTTCCCTCATTTGATACCTGAGCCTGTTCAAAAGTGAAAAGCAGCAGGACCTCAATGACCAAACCTTTAATCCCAGATACTTGGGAGTCTGAAGCAAGAGGACCACAAGTTAAATGCCAGCCTGGACTTGTAGAGTGAGCTGAAGGCCAGCCTGGGAGGCTTACTGAAACCCTGTTTCAAAGTAAAAGGTAAAAAGAGGACTAAAGATATAACACAGTGGTAGAGAGTTTTGCCTAATATGTTCAAGGTTCTAGGTTAGATCCCCAGTACTGCCAAACAAAAAACAAAAAACAAAAAAAATCAAAACAAGGAAGGAAGAAAAAAAGGAAGGAAGGGAGGAAGGAAAAGAAAGAAACAAAGGCATTTGGGGGTTATTTATATCACGGGCATACAAAGAAGGAGTTTTTTGGTGGTAATAAGCAACTTTGGTGATCCTTCAAATTATAGCATATGGTTAAACAGAAAAGTCAGCTTTTTAGAGGATTCATCTGTGAACCAAATATGCAAGGCCAAAGTAATTGCATCATTAGTCGATAAAACATAGATTAGAAACTTGACAGATTTAAGTCCACATTCTACCACATAACTATTCAGTAAATGTGCTGAGATTGTTTATACAATAAAGTTAATAAGACCTATTTTGCCGAATTAATAATAAATAAAATAATTTATCCACTATTGAGTTCTTACTATGTAATGAGGTCTATTTC
This sequence comes from Jaculus jaculus, assembly GCF_020740685.1. Classification (NCBI taxonomy): domain Eukaryota; kingdom Metazoa; phylum Chordata; class Mammalia; order Rodentia; family Dipodidae; genus Jaculus; species Jaculus jaculus. The sequence continues at coordinate 103,310,348 of NC_059105.1, forward strand.
AAGCACAGTTAAGTTAATCAATACCAAGAAGGAATAAGCAGCATTGAAGATAAGTTTCCCAGAGTCATGTAAGGAGTGCTGCATTTTCATTCAAGGCAGGACCCACTAAGTAGGAGGTGTATGAGCTGAGATTAGGAGGTGAGGAAACCTCCTCAATTCTCTGAGGAGAAAACTTTCTAAGTAAAAAAATAGCATAATGCACATTGTTTTTATTTTTTTCCACTATTTTTATTGCCTACAACATACAATTTACCATAATTTTCCCATGTGCAGTTTTGTAGCATTAAATACATTCATAATACTACATGACCATCACCATTATCATACATAATACTCTTTCCTTTGAAAACTGAAATTCTTCCCCAGTAAAGTCACAGCTTAGTGTCCACCTGCCCACCTATTCATTCTGTATCTGGCAAATAGCATTCTACTTATTGTTTCTATGATTTTTTGTGGGTTTTTTTTGTTGTTGTTGCTATGATCCTTGGTTTCTTATGAAAGTGGGATTATATACTGTTTTTTGTTCTGTGACTGGCATATTTTACCATAATATCTTCTAGCTTCATCTATGTTGCAGTATATATCATAATTTCCTTTCTTTGTAAGGTAGTGTCCTTGTACACATTGATAAAGGACATTTAGTAATTCCCCAAGTCAACTCGTGGATAGAATCACCTAAGAGGATGTAGCATATTTTTAACTATCCCAGGTTAATTTGAACATGCAAATAATGATCAAGACTACTGCACTAAATACTGGCTGTCAGCCTCTCCTGTCCACATCTTGACCTTCCCTCCTCACCTATAGGGGAGCCTGCAACCTTCACAGTAAGCATGCTAATATCTTTAGCACATGATGGGTGTGGTGGTTTGATTCAGGTGTTCCCCATAAACTTAGGTGTTCTGAATGCTAGGTTCCAAGGTGATGAAGATCTAGTAATTAATGCCTCCTGGAGGGAGTATATTGTTTGGGGGGCAGGCATATGGGTGTTACAGCCAGTTTCCCCTTGCCAGTGTTTGGCACACTATTCTGTCCCTGTTGTCCACTTTATGTGGGCCAGGGATGATGTCCACCCTCTGCTCATGCCATTGTTTTCTACCGCCATCATGGAGCTTCCCCCTTGAGCCTGTAAACCAGAATAAAACTCTTTTTTTTTTAACCACAAGCTGCTCTTGGTTGGGTGATTTCTACCAGCAATGAGAACCTGACTACAACAGTGGGATTGCACTCTGAGAACCATTTTAATCATGACCTAGTAGATGGTAATAATTGCATTTTGCAGGCACTGACATTTGACCACAGACAGGAAAAGGCTAAGAAGTAGCATATATATTTAAGATGTCAAAAGAGAATCCTTGTGGGAAATAAAATCATGAATAAGCAGAACTCTATTCCACCCAGTTTAAAACAAAGAATAACCACTACTACAGGAAGTACTGGATTCAAACACTTTAAAGAATTCCTATTTTAAGAGTTCATTTTACGAGGGATTTCTAAGCACTTTTAATATAAAGGGTAATAACTTATACTTCTTTTTTCTCATAATGCACAACTAATTACAAGACATACTCACACTGAAAGCATTTAATGCCGACATAAAGCATGTTGCTATAATGAAAATAATTGAAAGTATGACTTTCATCAATATTTAATTAGCATTTGGTGCTAACTCATTATTTTGGTACAATTAATTTGACATCTTCCTATAAGTCCTGAACAGATTTCCATCCAGAGGTCTGTGTTAATGGTGAGGCATGTGTAACATCACACATGCCGCTACCCAGAGGAAACAATATGAAAAATGGGGGAAATGATTGACAATTTAATCTAAGTCAGACTAGCAAAGCCTAATTTATTAAAACCAAACAAGCATGTTTACTTAGCAAGGCAAATCCAGTAATAATACAAATCCTGACCTTGTTCAAGAGTGTCAGAAATACAACCTCCACTGTTTCAGCCCAACATTGGAGGTGTCAGTCACTATATTTGTATAGAGAAAATTGTGAATAAGAGATGAACTGTGATCACCTGTGATCTAAAGGTTTCATACTCATATACACATAAAGTATGAAAAAGCACATAGAACCATCCTACTAAAGACAAGGAGTTCATAGGAACAAGACTAAAAGAAGAAGGAATCTATGGACCTGGGATTTATTCAAGCCTGTGATACACCATCACACATAGAAATAGTTCCCTGAGGCTGGAGAGATGGCTTAGTGCTTAAGCGCTTGCCTGTGAAGCCTAAGGACCCTGGTTTGAGACTCGGTTCCCCATGTTCCACGTTAGCCAGATGCACAAGGGGGCGCACGCATCTGGAGTTCATTTGCAGAGGCTGGAAGCCCTAGCATGCCCATTCTCTTTCTCTCCCTCTATCTGTCTTTCTCTCCCTGTGTCTGTCGCTCTCAAATAAATAAATAAATAAATAAATAAATAAATAAATAAATAAATAAATAAGAAAAACTCCCTGAAATAAATGAGTCTCAAACTATCTGTGGTGAGGAACCAAATTTTAAGACTATAAAATATACAGAAGCCAATGTATTCCTGTCTCTTACTAAAGGCTATGCCTAAGGACTACCCCTACCCAGCAACCATTTATTACAGAGGGGAATGCCCTCCCAAGCCCCTTCCATATCTATAACAGAATGATGATTCCTGTGTGTATCATGTGCATGTAACCAAATCTAATGTGAACTTTTGAGTATAATGGCCTTGTCATGTCAAAATTCTAGAGTTCCACTGTACTGTACTCCAACCCCCAGCCCTTACATTCTGTTTCATCTTCCACAGTGCTCCCTAAGCTTTGGAGGGGATGATGTGTATGTCTCATTTAGGGCCAAACAATCTTAACTATTTATTTTGTGCACTTGACCAATTATGATTCTTGGCATTGACCACATACCACTGAAAATATCAGAACTCATGTGTGGATATAAAGATAAATATTTATCAGGAAGTTTGACAACCTTGTCTGTTTAGCAATACAGCAGCACTAGGTTAGGTTCTTCCCTTGGACCTGCATTATTCCCAGCCATAGGCTTTTGGCCGGTTTTGTTTTCAATACCAGGAATGAATTCCCTTCTATTGGCTGGGCCTCAAGTGACAGAGCTGTTGACTGGTTACCCTTGTAACTTTCATGCCACTATTGCACCTGGAATGTCAGTACACTAGAATGAAGGAGTCTCCACTGGGTGGTAATAGTGAAGACTTTTCTCTTCCAGCAGCCTGCATAGCCCCTTCTGGCACTTTGGAAGTTAAGGAGCAGGAAGGAAGCTTTCATTTCAGCTCCAGCTTAATTTCTCTATGTCCTGAACCCATCAGATGTGGTATTTTTAACAACAGCAATGAACCTACATGAAGTCCAAAAGATTTACATATTAGAAAATAATTTCAGTTGGAACAATAAATGTTTGTTCTGTAACAATATTCAGTTCAATTATTTGGGAAAATAGAAAACAATATATTATTTATTAAAATAATTCTTAAGAAAATAGGATATATATATATATATATATATATATATATATATATATATATATATATATAAAACAATGAGGCAGTTATGAACGTTCTCATTTTATTATTTGTATATGGGTATCTAATTTTCATTGTATCATTTGCTAAATGAAATAGTTTTTATATTTTTGAGTTATCTTGACATTTATTGAAAATTAGTTGATTATGTGTTTATAAGCCTGTTTCTTTCCACTCTGTTTTGTTCCACTGATAAATTTGACTGTAATAATTCCAATATGGCACACTGTCTTCAATGTTATAGCTTTATAATAATTGTTGTAATTACAAAAACTAAGATGTATCACTTTGTTCTTTTTGTCAAAATTCATTTGGTTCTTCCAGAACCTTTAGGCATGACAATGTAAACTTTAGAATCAACTTCTAAATTTCTGCAAATTTTAAATACCTCTGCTGTGATTTTGAAAGCAATTGCATTAAGTCTGTACATTGTCTTGGTGAAAATGGACTTAATAATTAATTTTCTATTCAACAATTATAAGACACATTTCCATGAATTTAGGTTTTCTTTACATGATGCAACATGGCTGGCATAGTACATCAAGAAAACTTATTACAAAATCATTAAAAATAATAACATATAAATAATCATCACAACCAGGAATTTCATAAAGTGCAAGGAACTAAATCATCAGCCAATTCAGAAATTCCTTAAAAGTGTTAATACTTGGCTTGAAAGACAGCTCAGAGGTTAAGTTGCTTGCCTGAAAAGTCTAAGGACCCAGGTTCTATTCCCCAGTACCCATGCAGATACATGTACCCATGTAAAGCCAGATGCACAAGGTGGTACATGTATCTGCAGTAACTAGAGGCCCTGATGCACTCATTCTCTCTCTCTCTCTCTCCATATACATTCCATAATAAAGTGTTAATGCTAACCATAGCACTATAATTTACTTTTTGGAAATAAGATGAATCAGTAAAGGCCAAATGTTGAACAGATTTTGTGTGTGACACATTATCAAATAGTTTATGGTATCAAAAACAAAATTCGTGCCAGAACATGACAATGAGAAGTGGCTCCAGATTTAGCATTTTAATGGATTTATGTGCTCATTTAAATGCATTAAAACATACATACACAAGGCACAAATAAGCTTATTTGTACAATGCTCCAAACACTCCAAATAAAACTGAAATTAAGGCAAACTCTAATTAAAGGAAAGTATTTTATGTATTACAACATATTGGTTAAACGCAGTCCTGTGAACACTGAAGAGTATGTAGCTATGGTGATTTAAATAAAAAATTCCCCCAGGTGCTCATGTTTTTAAACATTTGACTCCTAACAAAGTGGTCTTTGGGGAAGTTTATGGAACTTTTAATAGGTGAATTCTTGCTGGAGAAAGTGTGTCACTGGAGGTGGGCCTTGAAGCTTTATGGTTCAGTCCCACTTGCTATTCTACCCCCCCCACACACACACACACACGCACACACACTCTATGCTTCCTAGAATTTGTCTGCTGATGTGATGATATGATGCCTCATCTGGCTTTGGCCTGCCATGCATTCTTTGCCATGATGGAAATTTCCTTTGAAACTGAAAGCCAAATTTAACCTTTTATCTTTCATAAGCTATTTCTGGTCACATATTCTGTCTTAGCAATAAGAAAATACCAGATACAGGGGAAATGTTTTTCTACATGATACAATAATTTGAAACAGATTTCCAGATTCCATGAAAATAAAGAGTATTTTGGTTTGTCTGTGATGCCATTTTCAGTCAACATCAGTATATTGTTGCCTGCTATCTTCAAATAGAATGTCCCAAGCTGCAAACTGACTTTCAACTTAAAGAAAATTTGATTATGTTCATTTTTCTAAAATAAAGATATTTATTTATTTGAGAAAAGGGGAGAGAAAGAGAGAGAGATAATGGGTGTGCTGGGGCCTTCAGCCACTGCAAACAAACTCCAGATGCAGGCACCACCTTGTACACCTGGCTTACATTGGTCCTGGGGAATTGAACCTAGTCCTTAGGCTTTATAGGCAAGTGCCTTAATTGCTAAGCCATTTCTCCACCCCTTCATCATGCTTCTTATTTTATAGGTCTTGTTTTACTACAAACAGATATCCCTTACTTCACAAGCACACCTTACTTATGTCATTGCTTTTGGCAGCACCTACATTTGTGAGCAACTATTTCTAAGGATGAAACACTCCGAGAATAAAATTAGAAATAAAGTATCTTAGAAACTCACCGACAATTACAGCTACTTCCATAAGACCACATATTGGTGCATTACTTTCTCAAACACAATGACAGAATGTAAAGGGAATTAGGCTGCAATATCTCTCACCCCATTGATCACCAGGGTTGATTCAGCTAATCTGACTGGCTAGGTGGGTGTCCCTTACTCCCTCACTGCTCTATGTGTATCTTTCCTTCACTCCCAAACCCACACACTTGGTCAAAAAGGATGACCTTCCCAGAATAGAGGAGGACCATCTTCAGCCAAGTTTATATGAATAGCTATGCTCACCTGCCATAACCTCAAAACAAGCTGTCAAATACAAGGCTGAATATCCCAATAGTTTTAGATTTATCCCTTTTATTTTACAATGAAAAACATTTTTAAAAAGTAGTAAAATTTGGTTACTTAGATAAGTTATTTTATTTGTGATAGCAAACTTGGGTCCTGCTTTATGATTTTTGAAGGCTCGCCATGTGAGGCACTGTACAATTTTGATTCTGTTATTAGCTACTGAGAACACTAATTACCTGACACTTCTATTCTCCCCCCTTGCTCAGACCAAGAGAAAGATATTCAGCTGAAAACTATATGTGCTCAAGTAAGAAGGTGATCAACTACATACATTGGAAAAGTTAATATATGGTTAAAAGCACCAATAATTTTTAGCAGAAAGGACTGCTGTCAGTTATCTGGACATGAGTCCTTTCTTCTCTACTCAAATGGAAATTGTGTGCAGGAAAGGAACAGCTCCTCAAGTCCTTTTGCAACTTTCATTCCTCTCAGCATTTGGTAGCAGTGAGTCAGGCCTGTAAGCCGGTAAGAGCAACAGCATACTGTTACAGAATTGCACAGGCATCTGGTATTGGGAGTCTTAGCCTTTTAAGTGTTAAAACCTATCCTATAGGCCTAGGAAGTCAGGATTCCTCAGCCTTGACTGCAGATGACATTGCAGCTTCTGGGTGGAACCAAATATCAATGTCCCTAGTCCTTGACAGTAGTCAGTGTTACAACTTTGGGCTTGAGATGTCTAAGACACATGTCTAAGGCTGTGCCTTGAGGTACCATGCCAATGGCTGAGATCCTCATTTAGTTTTCTTAAGAAGTCTGTGTAGTGTTCCACATAGTTAGTGCTGGTATACAGATAGTCAAACTTGCTATTTGACTGATAGGCTTCCAGGGCAGAAAGAAAAGACTATGAACTAGGGAGTAGGAAGTTCAGGACTAATAAAGTGTAACTTTAAATATCCTAGTAATAAATTGGGATTGGGAAAGTGGGATCTGGAACTGGGACAATGAACATGAAGATAGACAACAAGAGGTTTTGTTAATGGGGCAATAAATACTAACAGTGGGGTTTAAGAGGAAAAAATATAAATGTTTACATAATACTCCAATTTTTATTAGTGTGGATATATGTATAAACATACATATTTGCATTGAGAAAAGCAAAGTTGAAATGAAACCACATATTGAGTATGGTAGATAATTTGAGAGTATTTACATACACAGTTTTCTCACAGAATCCTCTATGACAAATATACATTGCTTTTATGATTATAGAAAAACTAAAACAAAATTTTATTAAAATAACAGAATTTTACAAGAATGGCTAAGAAATAGTCATTGAGGAAAATCCATAAAAGAAAAAAGCCATTTCTGTAGATAATTGGAAGCAAATTTGGTGAAGCCTGCAGCATTACTGCGTTATGGGGAGGTGAGCCAGGCTTTCTCTTCTACTGTTCTTGTTAACTCACAGCTTTCATAATACAATTAAATGACTTAGTACACACTGATTGGTAGCTAAAATCTTTCTTTCTTTCTTTCTTTCTTGTTTGCTTGCTTGCAAAATGGGTAAAACTGTAACAGTATATTTATTGCACATTCTAGGGTAAAACACTTTCCTTTTTTAATGATTTTAACTTTAAAGTAGTTAAATAGTCACATGGGAGAAAAAATCCATAGTTTGCAGAACTGACAGAGAAATGTGTAACAGTTTGTAGCAATCATGCCAACTACCATGGTGTAGTAATATATCTAGAAAAATATTCAATATATTGAATAATCCTTCTTATACTAGCATATGTTAAATTCTGTGGAATGTAATTTTATAGTTGCTTAGCAGTTTCAAAAAAAGAGTAGATGCAATCAGTGTGATGACACAGTGCATTCACAATTGGCAATTTAATGAGTTTATGATGAAGGTCTCACATTTATTTCACCATTTTACAAAAGAGGTTCAAAAGCTATCTGTTCAAATGTCCTTTTTATTGACCTCCAATACAAGGTAAGGAAGAGAAATCTTGAAGTTCACTTCAAAGAGGAAAGCTAGGCTGGACTTCAGATAGCTAAACAGCTAGCTGCCTCACAGTGTTACCAAAGGGCACAATGGGGATTTTTACTAATGCCTCTATTGAGCAGAGACATACTCCTGATGATCAGAAAGAAGAAGCTTCACGCTTCACTATCAAATTCCATCTAAGCAAATAGCCCAGCAAACTCGAGAGAGAAAAGCCTGCTGCATATCTAGGTAATACTTATAGTCAGATTGGCAAGCAGTAGAGTTTGTGTTCTGGAGAATACTAGGAGCATAAGCAGAAATTTGTTTTTTTTTTTAATTTTTTAATCTTGCTTTTATGAGAGAGAGAGAGAGAAAGGAAGCGAGAGAGAATTGGTGCACCAGAACCTGTAGCCACTTGAATTGAACTCCAGAAGTGTGTGCCATCTGGTGCACATGCCTGACCTTGTGTGCATGTGTCACCCTGTGTGTATGCCTCACATGAGATCTGGGGAGTCAAACCTGGGTCTTTAGGCTTCATAGTAACCACTAAGCCATCTCTCCAGCCCATACATAGTAATTAAACACAGCAGTAACAAGAAAAGAAGCAGAACTCAGGCCTGCATTATGTAAACACCTCTATCTACTGTCCAGGAGGTCAAAACATCTCCACAAGTCTTGTTTAGAAAAATAATTCACTGCATCCTATCTGTAGGGTATGGAATGTAAGGGAGCCAGAAAGGGATTTTCCAAGGGGCTTTTATACCTATAGATTTACCAATGCTATATCAAGAGGTATACACATATATAATTACTCATAGAAAGTGTTGGTATTATGCTGATGTACATATACATATGTGCTATTTTTCTTTATGTGCTTTTTAAAATAATTATCCATTTTGTTTAAATTAATTCATAGTAACTTTCTGAAATAATATTTTATCAATCTACACACAAAAAATATGCATGTGTAGTGAGACAGACTATGAAAAGTTTTACTATCAAAAGGCCCTTGCCTACTTCAAACAGCTATGAATGGAGCCAGGTGTGGTGGTGCATGCATTTAATCCTAGCACTGGGGAGGAAAAGGTAAGAGGATCACTGTGAAGTTTGAGGCCAGCTTGGAACTACAGAGTGAGTTCTAGATCCAACTATGGGCCAGAACAATACCCTTCCTCAAAAAAACAAGTAAATAAAAATAGACAAGATAAGCTAAAAATGGTTTCCTTAAGTAATATCCAAATATGAATATATAGTAGTGAAAATTCTGATAAAACTCTTAAATCAACAGCTCTTGCTCTTGGTTGTACATCCTAAGTTTCCAGTTGTTTGAATCCTTCATTGCCTAGATGGCAATCCTAAATAAATTAAGTCAGAATATGTAGCATGAAATCCCATAATTAGTATATTTAAAGCTCATATATTTCAATTTTAACTACTTTGAAAACTGGAAAGATGCATATGGTAAAAGTTTCAACAAATAAGCAAAGATGTAAACTAAAAAGTAAGTCTATCTACTGCCTCTCACCCAAAGGTATTTGATCTTTTCCTATCACTACCATTATCACCAGGCTTTCAGCAGTGAGGCATAGATATTCCTAGCTTATATAAGTATAAAATTGTTATCATATGCATTATTAATGTTTATCCTCACTAAACATAAGACTTTTTTGTTTTATGTTTATTTGTTTATTTGAAAGTGACAGAGAAAGAGGCAGAGAGAGAGAGAGAGAGAGAATGGGCATGCCAGGGCCTCCAGCCACTGCAAACAAACTCCAGATGCATGTGCCCCCTTGTGCATCTGGCTAACGTGGGTCTTGGGGAATCAAACCTTGAACCTGGGTTCTTAGGCTTCACAGGCAAGTGCTTAACTGCTAAGCCATCTCTCCAGCCCAATAAGACATTTTTTTAAGTATGGATGTAGCAAAAAACTCAGAGCTCATTGGACCACAAAGACACAAATTTCTCACCCAAGGAGGACCAGGGGCTTTAGGTTTGCATAAATATTCCTTTGCTATTTGTTCAATAATTTTCCCATCTGTTAGCTCTCAGTCACAGACAAGCAGGAACAAAGGATAAAAACTACTTGTAGAAACAAGTGTTGGTTTGTGGACAGTCTTTCAATTAACTTAGTTTTATGGGGATGTATATCACCATCAGAATTTACCCTTGGAACTATTTTAAAAGCCATTGTTTTGAAGGGTTCCAAGCAGTATTTGGATATCAAAAACTGAAAAGGGTTAAGAAAGAAGGGCTTGAGCTGGAGAGATGGCTTAGTAATTAAGGTGTTTGCCTGAGAAGCCAAAGGATTCAGGTTTGGGACTGGAGAGATGGCTTAGCGGTTAAGCGCTTGCCTGTGAAGCCTAAGGACCCTGGTTCAAGGTTCGGTTCCCCAGGTCCCATGTTAGCCAGATGCACAAGGGGGTGCACGCGTCTGGAGTTCGTTTGCAGAGGCTGGAAGCCCTGGTGCGCCCATTCTCTCTCTCTTCCTCTCTCTGTCTTTCTATCTGTGTCTGTCGCTTTCAAATAAATATATAAGTAAAATTTAAAAAAGAAAAAGGACCCAGGTTTGATTCTGCAGGACCCATATAAGCCAGATATACAAGAAGCACATGCATCTAGAGCTCGTTTTCAATGGCTGGAGGTCATGGTATGCCAATTCTCTTTCTCTCTCTCTCTCTTTCCTGGCAAATAAATAAATATTTTTTTAAGTAAAAAAAAAGGAAAGAGGAAAGAAAGGATGGCTAATTCTGCAATCATCTCTTCAAAAATCCAGATTCTGGATAAAAGCACAAAATCATGACTCAGGAATTTCTCTAGATTAATTAATTTACATTTTTCATTCCTCTGTCTTGACTTTTTTGCATTTAATAGCCTAATACTCCATCCTTTAAGGTTAGTGGTATCATCCCTAATGCCTAGCAAGGTGACTAGGCAATGCACAGAACAATCCTTCCTGTATTAGTTACCTTTCTCATTGTTGGTACAAAATACTTGACAAGAAGCAGTTGAAGGAAGTATAACTTTCAGTTATACTTCAAGGTCCATCATGGTGTGGAAGCCATAATAGCAGGAGCTTGAGTAGCTTGTCACATTCATTCTGCAGTGAGGAAGCAGGCAGCAATGAATGCAAGTACTCAACTAGATTTCTTTTTAGCTAGTTCAGGACTTAATTCCTTGGAATGGTATGGTACCATCTATAGTTAGGGTTGGTCCTCCCACGTTAATTAACTTAATATAGAAAATTCCTCACAGACATTCCCAGAGATTTATTTACATGGTGATGGTGATTCTAAGTCCTGTCAAGTCAATAAGCAGAGATTAACCATCATATCCTGTGCCCCTAAAGTTGTGATGAAAAGTTAGGTGTCCATGGATGAGGGAAATGAGTACTACCAAGGTCACTGGAAAACTTTATCCAAGCATTATTTTCAAGGGCAGAACATGGAAATGAGAAGACCTACACTCAGGCCATGTAGAAACTATCTACCTGGTCTCAACTGGACAATCTGTATGGACTTTGAACTAACTGTTCCTTCTATTTTATTATTTTAGTCAGATAAGAATTTGTAAATGAAAATCACCCACATGTCCACAATATATATCTGCTGTCAAGACTCATAAATATTTTACAGATGTGAGTGAATTATTGGCCTTTTGTGGGATATAATTTGGGCTTTACTGACTACTTGTGTGTGTGTGTGTGTGTGTGTATGTGTGTGTGTTTAGACAGGGTCTATGTAGCCCAGAGTGTCATTGAACTCCCAATCTTCCTGTATCAGTCTTCCTATTTTGGGGATTATAGAAGTGCCCTAAATCTAGTAACATTTTATAGTTGCATAATACTGGGATACAAGAACACAAAGAATGGGAAAGTTATGGTTCCCATGGAAGAGGCAGACTTGAACTGTTCCCTTTGAAATATTGGCTCAGTGGTGATAAGTAGTGGAGGGGTGTTTTGTTCAAAGTTGCCCTGTAAGCCAAGCTTGGTCATCCTGTCCTCTTTTACTGAGAATAAATTCATCTTTTTGGCTGGACTTTCTCTATTCATAACCTTTGTTTGAAGTAAATTTTTTTTTAATTCAAAATTTGGCTTAAATCCACTAGACAGGTAATTTCTGAAGTTTTCTCTAGTTCAATCATTCTATGATTCATATATTCTCAAATTAAACATTATAAAATAAATATTTTAGACCATTGAATTTTAAAATTTGTTCTTCCTGTTTCTCTCTTTTCTCTTTCTCTTTTATATTACCTATATTTTTCTTCCTCCTATCTTTGCACTGACTTGTATCTCCCAGCACCAGCATGTGGATAACATATGCAATGAGCTATTGATCAGAGAGACCTACAAGGTTTCCCAAAAGAAGACAGAATTCTGTCAGAGTACTTGATGATTCACCAAAGCTTAATGGTAAGACTCTCCTGCCAAAGACACCATATGATGTTGGGATGGAACATGGAGTGACCTGGCCGGAAATTGGAAGAGAATCAATCCTCACACGGCTTGTCTAGTGTCAGAATGTGTTACATGAGTGACTGGGGGACAATGACCAATATCTGTCTAAGCAACTCATGGTCTAAGCTACTCAACAGCAATTAACCTGACATGCTGCTCACACAAAGTGCAATAGTGGCACACAGCCATGGTGGGTTACTGGCTGCTCTTGATTTGGCTAACTGATCCACTTAGTAGAATGGAACCCATACCTCAAACAAGGAAACAAGTTAGAACCAAATCCAAAAATGAGCCCACTCCCCAATATGAAGCTCCCACCAATAGTGAGATACCATAGGGCCTATACCTATTAAATGCTGTCTAAAATAATAATGGGTATTCATGTATCTTTCACTGACCTCACTCTCCTTTGGAGAATTTGCTTCTCTTCTTTAGATGGACACAGAACCTGAGGACAGAATCAGCCCATTGCACCCCACCAGGATACCAGCTGAAGCCACAGAGTTAGTGGGGTAATGAGCAAGAGATGTTTTCCTGGTGAGCCTGGTATCAGCACAAGGGTGAAGGAGACAGACACAGAGAACACCCAACTCCTACCAAATCAGATATCCAGAGACACAGAGACTCTCAAGACCTTCCGTCACTGAAATAGACCTAAATTGAACCTACCATGACTCAGGGAAATTTGTGAAAGAGGGGTGGAAAGATTGTTAGAGCCGTAAGTTGGGTCATTATGCACAGAGACATTTACTTCTCCCATAACTGAAGGCCACCCCCACAATGCAACACTCACAATCCACCTGGGGGCGGGGAGCGGGAACAACAGGGAGAAGGCTAATGATGGTACCATCATGGCTATATACACACTGTATACAAAACTAATAAAAAAAATTCAGTTCTTCTTTGATCTATAAATAAATCATTTTTAGAAATGGCCAAAAAAACCTATTGTGGTAATAGTGTGTGTTTGTGTGTGTGTGTGTGTGTGTGTGTGTGTGTGTGTGTGTGTGTGTAGCTTTACATTATTTCACAATAAGCCAAGATTTCTCTTTTCCATTTAGATTTTCACAGCAAATGAAATTTACTCAAGCTATGAGTGGTCCATGAAGACTTATCTTTTCTGGAATAAATTTCCAGGAGAATAAAATGTAGTAAATATTTTGCTTCTTTTCCCATAAACTTTACAAGTAGAAGTTCTATTTTTCTGATAGTGTCCACTTCACTTCATTTAAGATAACAAATGAGAGAGACACTATCTCTAGTAGGAATCAGAGGATTGACAGATTAATTATTTCCTTCAAGTGGAGAATAGGCTTTTCCTCTGGGGAGCTCTCTATATGACTGGTAATTGTACTATATGCTGCAAAAGGCACTACCAATCATCACTTATTTGTCAAACACACAAAGGCAAAGGCTTAGTAAAACTTAGGTTCCTTCCAGGCACAGTAGCACTTGCTTTAACCCCAGTACTAGGGAGGTATAGGAAGAAGGATTGCTGTTGAGTTTGAGGCCAGCCTGAGACAACAGAATGAGTTTCAGGTCATTTCTAGAATAAGATCCTACATTGAAAAAAGAAATGAGGTTTCTTCTGTTGTCATGGCCACTTTACTCATGAACTCAAGCAGCTGTGACTACATGCACAAGACTTGCACTAGATAAGACCACTCAACATTCTGTCATGGATGAGGGAGAAGCCCATAGGGCCCAACCTTTTCCTGAGAAACTATTGACAGTTAATGCTTATGAGGGGTGAGGAGGCATCCACTGGAAAGATGGGGTTCAGTGAGAGCATTGGAGTGAGAGTAATGAGGGGCCTATATGATCAAAATAATATATATTTGTAAGAAAAAAATCCTCAAAAACCTTAGGTTCTAGAATGGAATGGGCACTATAATAAGGCTTAGGAATGCTGAATTCTGGTCTTCATTACATGAGTTCCCTAGGTTTCAAATGCCTCATCTTAGAGATGGAAATGAGAATACTCTGTAATTCTCAAAGATATCTTTCATGAGAAAAGGAGATGAAGGCACTTTATTGAAAATGAAACATTATAAAAGTTAAAAAACTGATGTCAGAGGGTCTGGAATGAACTACTCAGCATTTATTCCAATCTCCTTCTTGGATTACAGAAGAGCCACTCAAGATAACTCATTATATTTTACTAATATGAACTGCATGAAAAGATTCACCAATTCATGGATCTTACAGATTCCTGATGATCTATTTCTTGAGGGCTTATTTGGAAGTTCTAGAAGAGGAGAGCAGCTATGCAAATACCTTTGACAAAAATTTGATAGTTCCTCTATTTGGGGAAAGGGTCCTCTTTGAACATACAGCTTTGGGAGGAACACACATGGAGCAGTGAGGGATAGTCAGCCAGATGAGCTTGATGATCAATGAAGTAACAGTTGTCATAGCCAGATGGTCCCCATTCCTAATCCCACTCCTTAACATGGCAAGATTAGGAGTAAATTTCAATATTTTCAGAGGCAAAAAACTAGACTCAAACAAAATACGTGCCTTTTTATATTGCATAGCTTAAATAATTTTATCAAAACATTTCTCAGACAAATTTGCAACAGGCAGGCTGGGTAATGTTTGGATTTTGCTGAACACATGTATCTATTTAAAAAAAAAACAACAAACTTGAGTTTAACATGATACTATCAATTATTTTTTAATTTTTTTTGGTTTATTTTTATTTATTTATTTGAGAGCGACAGACAGAGAAAGAGAGAGAATGGGCATGCCAGGGCATCCAGCCGCTGCAGACGAATTCCAGATGTGTGCACCCCTGTGTGCATCTGGCTAACATGAGTCCTGGGGAATGGAGCCTCGAACCAGGGTCCTTAGGCTTCACAGGCAAGCGCTTAACCACTAAGCCATCTCTCCAGCCCACTATCAATTATTTAATGCTTAAACTGTATTTGTTAGGGTTCTCAACAAAAATGGAAATAATGAGAGAATTGTGCCAGGAGAATAGGGATTTGGAGAGTTTATATCAAGATGGACATATAAAAGGAAGTGGTAATAAAACTAAAATACTAAAAACCTTCCCAATGTTGATTACTTGTAACAAGACAGCATGTGCTGGGGTGAAGGGAAAGCCCACAGTATACAAACATGAGACACTGGTTTCATGTAAATTATCAAAAATGGGCCCTGAGACTTGTGGCCCAGTACTTTTTGAGTATGTCTTTTCCAGACCACAAGCCCACTCCAGTTCTCAAGAGTGCCTTTGTCTTTCTTAATAAGCTGTCTTTATTTCTATTACCTTAATATTTGTCTTCAGTGCCATTCATTATTAAAAGATACAAGAACCTGGAAACTTCAGTGTGTGTCACTGGGCCTCAGACCTGTACCTAACCATGCCAGTTTCATCTGTTATATTATGAATATGTATCATCACACAGATTATTAGCTTGTCTTACACAGTATGGACTGGGAAGTCCCACCATTTCTATCTGTATGTTGGAGAGTAAAAAAAAAGAAAACAAAAAAATAATAGCTGCTCATTACACAAGGCTGAATAACCTCATGTGCTGAAGCCCTGGAGGACCTCTGGAAAGCCACTGATCTGCAGTCTACATTAGAATACCAAATAATCTGGGTTCCAGTGTCTACAAAGGATGGCAAAAACAGAGTAAATATACTCACCAGCAAATAACAAGGGCAGCCAGACAAAAGGCAATGCTTTTACTTGGAACATCGATCACCAGAAGAGTTGACCACTCTGGAGTGAGGACTTTCATCAGCTAATTTTTGCTGGAAATGACCTCAAAGATTTGCCCAAAAAGTATGTCCCTCACTTGATTCCTAATCTGATCAAGTTGACAATAAAATCTTGTCACAAAAAACAATGAAGTCAGAAACATATTTTTCTGAAGTTGAAGTATCAAGAAGGATTGTTCTAAGACAAGTGGAAACAGGTCTTCAGGTGAAGGTTGAGATGATGGAAAGTATGTGGATAGAACACAATGTTTCAGAACAGACTTAGCAGGTAAAGTAGATTAATATTTGTGGACAAATTAAGAGGGACTTTGTATGTTACACTAAGGACATTATACCCTTATTTTCTAGCTATTAGAAAGCAATGTGTTCATATATGTGTTTCTGAATCCTCAGCAAGGATAAGCAAAGATAAGAAACAAACCCAGAATCTTGATGACTTATAACAATGAAGGTTTATTTCTCACTTGTTCTATGTATCTGATACTAGTAGACCATGACTTAGCACCAAGTGAGTTAATTCCAGGACCCGCTGGTAGAGTAACATCTACATGGACCATTGCTAGTCTTATGACAAAAGGAAAAGAATAGTTAAAAGACCTCATATAGGCCCTTGAATTTCTGTTTAGATATGTTACAGGACATCCCAGTTCTCATTTCTTGGACCATAACATCTCATGCAACTAAATATGGTACCATGAAACAAGGAAAAATAATTCCTCAAAGGGTTGATGGAAACATTTTTGAATAAGACTTCAATTTAACATACTTTGGAACCCTTGTAGAGAATAAATTTGAAAGGTACCAATGTGGAGTGATCAATAATATGGACAAGATCTTAAGATTCATGGGGTTTTTAGGCTAATACTTATTATCAGACACACATTATTATAAATAGCTTACATATACTATCTCATTTGTTTCTTGTAGTAATATTACTTTCAGTTTACATATTGGTAAAATGAAGGCTAGAAATAAAAAAGTGATTTATCCAAAACTAGACAGAATGTGGGAGACTAGATCAGAACCCAGGCCATGTGGTTCCCAAGCTCTACATAATGAATATTTGTGATAAATCATTACTTAGCAAAAATCTTCATTGCAGGTATAATGAGGAACTTAGAGATGAAAGTGAAATCTCAAATGATCATTAGCAGAGAGAAATGCATGGATTTGAATATCTATAGTTATGAGTGGTGGGAGAAAGAAGAGTTAGGAAGAAAGATGATGTTTCAGTCAGGTTCACAATGCTGGCAGAAAACACCCAACCAAGAGCAGTTTATGGGCAACAAAGGGTGTATTTCGGCTTACAGACTCAAAGGAATGGTCTGTGATGGCAGGGGAAAACAATGGCATGAGCAGGGGATGGACATCGCCTCCTGGCCAACATCAAATGGACAACAGCAACAGAAGAGTATGCCAAACACTGGCAAAAGGAAGCTGGCTATAACACACATAAGCCTACACCCAACAATGCAAGGCTTCCAGGAGGCATTAACTTCCAAATTGCCTTCAGCTAGGGACCTACTATTCACAACACCTAAGTTTATAAAGGACACCTGAATCAAACCACCACATTCTACCCTTGACCCCCATAAACTGATAACCATATGGGATGTCTCTGGAGTTCCAATTCCACCCCTCCAGCTAGACTACTCACAGTCCCAGAAAACCTCACCTAGTGCCAGCAGCTCTCCTTGGCAGTCATCCAATCCTGGAAACTCCCTTGGGTCTGTACTGCAACCAATGATTCATCCTCAAAGCTATATAGGGTCTTCACACAGGTAATTCAACAAGCCTCGTTCACATTGACCATGACCAATTCCAAAATACAAAACTGTATTACAAATCCAATGACCTTCTCTTTCCTAAATTTGTTATACTTCATAACATTAGGTGGGCTGCCAACTGGTTAATCCAGGGGGGAATAAACCAGATTTTGAAGACTGGGAGACTCCTCTAGCATTCAGGCCCCTTCTAAAAAATCTGTATTCTGCCTGTTGTCCCAATGCATACCAGCTGGCCCAGTTTCAATGGTTGTATCTCTCAAACAATTGCAGCTGAATGGGAAGCAGTTTTTCCCCAAATATTTCTTTTATTTTTTCTGTGCTATATCCCTGTGCTCACTTCAGTTCATTTCTATGCAGTGCAACCCTGCACATACTTTGGAACCCTTGTAGAGAACCCTGCACAAGTTCTCAGAACACAGACATAACAGCAAGCCTCTCACTCAAACTGTTTCTAGCCCAGTCTAGGCAAAGCTCTTTCTCATCCTTGTAAATTAAACTTCATAATCCATCTTTTGTATTGCATTCAGGTCTTTCAACTCTGACCAGACTAGTCAGTCAAGCTGTACTTTCAACATTACAAGGCATCTCTTATGCCAAGGTTTCAAATCTTTCCGCGTTCCTCTTAAAAATAAGCTCCAAAAGGCCAAAAGCCACATAGTCAGTTTTCTAGCAGTAATGATACCACTTCTGGTACCAACTTTACTGTTGCAGTCAGGTTCACATTGCTGACAGAAAACACCTGACCAAAATCAGCTTGTGGGGAAACAATGGGCTTATTTTGGCTTACAGACTCAAAGGAAAGATCCATGATGGCAGGAGAAAACCATAGATATGTATCTTTCTCACTGATATGAAGTAGTAAAGCTTGTATCTTAGGTGTGTGTCTTTGCGTCACATCCTGGGCTTTGCAATGGATAGGCCTCACTTTGTTGGCTTGGAGCTGGACATGTGTCAGCTTAAAATGATCAGTTAGTCATCTGGCAAATGCTGCAGCCAGAGGAAAATGCATATAACTCAGGGAGTCATTTGGAGGATTGTTTGGAGGGTGATTCTGATGATGCTCAATTTGGAAATGACCCTCTTATCAAAAGTCTTTGGTGATAGATGGATCAAGTAGACATTTTGCAAAGTATATATTAGAGGAGTGTTAACCTAGTGTATTTTCATAATTACATGTGTATTTAAGAGGAGCAAGTATAAATAGGGGGACAGAATTGACATATAATCTGCACTTAGTGTCAAAAGTAGACAGAAATTCTCTGCATGTGGAATATCAGCCCTTCTATAAGGAAGTAAATACATTCCAATGTGAAATAAAACTCAGTATGAATACCAAAAATAATGATCAAATGCAGAGCTAGAGGAAGGGTCTGACAAGACAAAAAGGGAGCAGTGCTTTCGTGCTACCTTGGCACGAACACCTTTGAGGGTGTTCTCCAGTATCTTTATTTGGATATTAGTTACTACTACAGGGAAATGAGAATTTCATGGGTTGTTTTGTTCAATTTTGAGTGTTGTTTTTTTTTTTATAATCAGAAATATCTTTTTGCAGCTTTGGAGTTTCTGACAATTTGGCACAAATCCCAGTTTTCCTATGGTCTATTTTCTCTTTATTTTTAGAAAGGACTCTTTTCACCATGACAAATATATGGTAAATTCAAATTTTCCCTTAGGAAAACCTTGAATGTACAGAATGTAATTATTTAAGACTAAAATTTAAGTAAATTACATAGCAATATATTAACGGACTGAGCACCCTCATCCATGAAGTAGTAAATAAACTATTTTAAAATAGGTTTACATTGTCCAATATATGAAAGCTGTTTTAGGAGTTAGTCATAAGCAATGATCACTCAGATTAGCTTAGCTCAGAAGATGACCAGTGAATGGCTCTCTGCCTTTATGCTGGAGGAAAGAAGGGGGAGATGATAGAACTATGTTCAACACACGCTACTGGGCCACAACTATTGTATTTCCCATGTTCCATGGTACAGTCGAATAAGTGAAACTGAGAAAGTCCTCAAAAGACAGATTGTGTCCTAAGGATAGGATGTACATTCCTTATCGCAAGAGGAATTGATCAGCCAATGGAAAAGCATCCTTCTTTATATATTTTATTTTATTTATGCAACTATTCACGCCTTAGCCTACACAGAATGAGGAACTCCTATATATCTCCCTTAGATTGTAATTTTAAAGCAGGAAAGAGGATGATTTGGCCTAAGTTTCATGGAAAGTAGACTTTTTAAGTGAATGGTACCTAACATATGGCTACATATCAAGATATAGGTGACAAAAACCCTTTCAAACACCCTGCTATTAAAGTCAACCTTTATAAGTTTACTCCTTATAGTAGCCATTATAAAATAGAAATTCTGTTGTACCTTTGTTATTCCAAAGCATGTGGTAAAACCTATGTAGAACCCATGTATTTATGTATTTCATTTGTATTAGGAGGTGAAGCAAGAAAACTGCCCATTCTCCAAAGGTTACTGAGATGTCAGCAGTGGTCTTTGACCAAGAAATGTAAGACTAAGCCAGGCGTGGTGGTGCACATCATTAATCCCAGCACTCGGGAGGCAGAGAGGTAGGAGGGTCACTGTGAGTTTCAGGCCACCCTGAGACCAAATAGTTAATTCCAGGTCAGCCTGGGCTAGAGTGAGACCCTACCTTGAAAAACCAAAAAGAAACAAAAAGGAATGTAAGATTAGCAAAGTATGTAGCAATTTTATGAGGACGGCAGCAATGGAGGCCCCTTGGAGAGGATTGTGTTGTTTGTTTGTTTGTCTGCAGTGTTAGGAGATTGAACCTAGGGCCTTGTGCATGGTAGGCATATGCTCTACAACTGACTGAGCTTCATTCTCAACACTTGTGCCTCTTCCTCACTCATGTGACAGTTACAGTAGTATGGGCTAATGGCAGCACTACCCCATAGGAGGAGAGAATTTCTGTCTAATCTTGCCCAATGAAGGCCCCTGCAACTTTTGTTTCACAACAGAAAATCAATAAACAAACCTCACTATGACTCCAATTTATCCTTTCTATATTAGGTTACAAAAGAATTCAAGGTTCAGATACTCAATACTGTGACACTTGCTCTAACCAGCTCACCCACTTCTATGAGACTCAAAGCCAGCTCACCTACTCACCAACAATGAGACTTAAATCACTCTCTCTTTAAGAGTGAATTACAGAAAAATAGTCACAGAAAGAATGTACCTGAAAAGACCATCTTTTGAAAATTTTAAGTAGCAAAAAGTTACAAGTTTATAATTTATCATCTTGAAGTAATTCATGATTTCTTTACTAATACTTCTTTCTTCCTTTTTTTTAAAAATTTTTATTAGCATTTTCCATGATTATAAAAAAATATCCCATGGTAATTCCCTCCCTCCACTCCCACACTTTGCCCTTTGATATTCCATTCTCTACCATATTACCTCCCAATCTCAATCATTGTACTTACATATACACAATATCAATCAATTCAGTACTCTCCTCCCTTCCTTTCTCTTCCCTTTATGTCTCCTTTTTAACTCACTGGACTCTGCTACTAAGTATTTTCCTTCTCACACAGAAGCCCAATCATCTGTAGCTAGGATCCACATATGAGAGAGAACATGTGGCACTTGGCTTTCTGGGCCAGGGTTACCTCACTTAGGATAATCCTTTCCAGGTCCATCCATTTTTCTGCAAATTTCATAACTTCATTTTTCTTTACCGCTGAGTAGAACTCCATTGTATAAATGTGCCACATCATCATTATCCACTCATCAGATGCAGGACATTTAGGCTGGTTCCATTTCCCAGTTATTATAAATTGAGCAGCAATAAACATGGTTGAGCATGTACTTCTAAGGAAATGAGATGAGTCCTTTGGATATATGCCTAGGAGTGCTATAGCTGGGTCATATGGTAGATCAATCTTTAGCTGTTTTAGGAACCTCCACACTGATTTCCACAATGGCTGGACCAGATTGCATTCCTACCAGCAGTGTAGAAGGGTTCCTCTTTTTCACAACCCTGCCAACATTTATAATCATTTGTTTTCATGATGGTGGCCAATCTGACAGGAGTGAGATGGTATCTCAATGTAGTTTTAATCTGCATTTCCCTGATGACTAGTGACGAAGAACATTTTTTTAGATGCTTATATGCCATTTGTATTTCTTCCTTTGAGAATGCTCTATTTAGCTCCATAGCCCATTTTTTGATTGGCTTGTTTGATTGCTTATTATTTAACTTTCTGAGTTCTTTGTATATCCTAGATATTAATCCTCTATCAGATATATAGCTGGCAAAGATCTTTTCCCATTCTGCAGATTGCCTCTTTGCTTTTTCCACTGTGTCCTTTGCAGTGCAAAATGTTTGTAATTTCATGATGTCCCAGTGATTAATCTGTGGTTTTATTGCCTGAGCAATTGGGGTTGTATTCAGAAAGTCTTTGCCAAGAACAACATGTTGAAGGGTTTCCCCTACTTTTTTCTCTAGCAGTTTCAAGTTTCAGGTCTGATGTTAAGGTCTTTAATCCATTTGGACTTAATTCTTGTGCATGGGGAGAGAGAAGAATCTACTTTATCCTTCTGCAGATATACATCCAGTTTTCACAACACCATTTGATGAAGAGGCTGTCTGAAGAGTATTTCTGGCATTTTTATCAAATATCAGGTGGCTATACCTACTTGGGCTTACATCTGGGTCCTCTAATTCTGTTTTTGTTCCAGTACCATGCTGTTTTTGTTACTATGGCTCTGTAGTATAGGTTAAAATCAGGTATGGTAATACCACCAGCCTTAGTTGTGTTGCTCAGTATTATTTTATATATTTGAGGTATTTTGTGATTCCAAATGAATTTTTGGATTGTTTTTTTCTATTTCCATGAAGAATGCTTTTGGAATTTTGATAGGGATTGCATTAAATGTGTAGATTGCTTTTGGTAGATTGCCATTTTCACAATATTGATTCTTCCAATCCAGGAACAGGGGATGTTTCTCCACTTTATAGTGTCTTCTGCAATTTCCCGCTTGGGTGTTTTAAAGTTCTCATTGTAGAGATTCTTTACTTCCTTGGTTAGGTTTATTCCAAGGTACTTTATTTTTTTTTATGCAATTGTGAATGGGAGTGATTCTCTGATTTCATCCTCTGTGTGTTTGTTGTTAGCATATATGAAGGCTACTGATTTCTGTGTATTTATTTTGTATCCTGCTACATGGCTGTAGGATTCGATCAGCTTTAACAGTTTGCTAGTAGAATCTTTAGGGTCCTTTATGTATAGAATCATGTCATCTGCAAATAATGATAACTTGATCTCTTCCTTCCTAATTTGTAACCCTTTTATGTGTGTCTCTTGCCTTATTGCTATGGCTAAGACTTCCAAAACTATATTAAATAAAAGTGGAGACAGTGGACACCCTTGTCTTGTTCATGATTTTACTGGAAAAGCTTCCAGTTTTTTCCCATTTAGTAATATGTTGGCTGTAGGCTTGTCATAAATTGCTTTTATTGTATTGAGATATGTTCCTTCTATTCCCAGTCCCTGTAGGACTTTTATCATGAAGGCATGTTGGATTTTGTCAAATGCTTTCTCTGCGTCTAATGAGATGATCATGTGATTTTTGTCCTTCAACCCCTTTATATAATGTATTACATTTATAGATTTGCGTATGTTGAACCATCCCTGCATCTCTGGGATAAAGCCTACTTGGTCAGGGTGAATGATCTTTTTGATATACTCTTGCATTGTGTTTGCCAATATTTTGTTGAGAAATTTTGCATCTATGTTCATGAGTGTCCCAAATATCTTGAAACTCCCACCATACTTTTCTATAAGTTTGTCTTTCTCTTTGTTGGCCTGTATTAGATCTTCCACCTGGTCTTCTAGTTTAGATATTCTGTCCTCTCCTTCGTCCATTCTACTGGTGAGATTTTCTACAGATTTTTTTTACTTCATTAGCTGTGTTCTTCATTGCCAGCAATTCTGAGTGGTTTTTCTTTATTATTTCTTTTTCCTTATTTATGTCTTATATTGCCTTCTTTATTTCATGAAATTGGTGTCCTGCATCTTCTTTGATTCCTTTGATTTCCTCTTTGACTCCTTTGATTTGTTCTCTGACTTCTTTGAACATATTTGCAATCATTCTTTTGAAATCTTTCTCAGGCATTTCCTCTAACTCGTTCTCACTGGGGGTCATTTCTGATGCATTAATACCTTTAGGTGGATTTATACTGTCTTGCTTTTTAGTGTTTCTTGTGCTAAAATGTATATATTTTTGCATCTTGGATTAAGTTAATGCATGGATTTTCTAGCTAGCTGGGTATTCTTAGCTGTATCAATTGATTTGATGTTATATATTTTCAGGGTTGGAGCTTTAGGTGTTAGGTGTGGCTCCTAAGACTCTCAGAGTATCTACAAAGGTGCTCCTATGGGTTGAGTTACCCTGCTATGGGAGTATTCAAGTAGGCTGGGTGGAATAAAATACAGGTAAATTCTAAAAGTTAACTAAACACTGTACCTATTCAGTCAAAAACAGCCCCAAGTATGTATGCCAGAGTAGTTAGTATAACAACCAGATCCTCTATCAACATAGAGGTTAAGATTTCTGGTCTGTTGAGGGATCCAAGTCAGCTTGTGACCAAGTAAGACCCTTCCCTGGTGCAATCCCTGTTACCTTGAATGATTTTGGTCTTAGTCAAGTTGCTTCCTGGGTCGTTGGCCTGCTGTTCTGATTTCTGGAGCTGGGCACTGGCTTTTCCTGCAGGGCAAACCGAGCCTGGCAACTGTGGCCCTGGAGATCAGTACCCCCAGTGCTGGAACTGCTGCTGCTAAAGGTGCCTCTGCTGGGTCTGTCAGCAGCTGAAGCTGCTGCTGCTGTGCCCACCGCTGCTGCTGCCTCTGCTGCTGCTGCTGTAGCTGCCACTTCTGGAGTCCCTGCTGCTGCTGAAGTTGCTGCTGATGGGTCCACTGCTGTTGCTGCCACTGAAGCTGCTGCTGCTGGGTCTGCCACTGCTGCCGCTCCTGGGTCTGCTGCTGTTGAGTCTGCCGCTGCTGCAGCTCCTGGGTCTGCTGGTGCTGGGGCTGCTGTTATTGGTGCTGGAGCCGCTAATGTTGCTCCCAGACTCTGCTCCTGCTTGGGCCCCGCTGTCGGCCCAAGTTGGCGTGGCTGGGTCCTAGGACCGCTGCTCTGTTCACTGGATCTGGGCTCAGGTGGTGGGGGAGGGGAGGGAGCCACAGCTGCTCTGGTTCTCTCACTATTCCACGTGTTCTTCTACCTCGTGGTCTGCTCCTCTGTTACTCACTGCTGCTCTCCCTTCACATTTCCTGAGTTGCAGAGAACTCCGGTGTGAGTGGAAGCTCCCGTACCTGGCTTTTCCTGGGCTGGAGCTGAGTCTGGTTGCTTTGTGTTGCACCGCTGCTGCCATTGACAGAGCTGCCAGGGCCGCTTTTGCAGGCCTGTGCAGACTCTGGATGCTCTGGATCTCTCCTACTTCTCCGCTGCCACTTCAGTTTCCTATACACCTCACTTTTTAGTAAAAGTGTGTATTTTTCTGAGTTTTTTTGGTCTTTTTCCCCCCAGGCTGCTTTGGCGTGGTACCTACGCCACCATCTTAAGCGGAAATGAAGGTCATTTTTGAAGCTGCTGCTGCTTGGGCTGCTGTTACCAGTGCCGGAGCCGCTGATGTTTCTCCCGGACTCTGCTCCTGCTTGGGTCCCGCTGTAGGCCCAAGATGGCGTGGCTGGATCCTGGGACTGCTGCTCTGTTCACTGGAGCTGGGCTCAGGTAGTGGGGGAGGGGAGGGAGCCGCAGCTGCTCTAGTTCTCTCACTGTTCCACGTGTTCTTCTACCTCGTGGTCTGCTCCTCAATTGCTCACTGCCGCTCTCCCTTCACATTTCCTGAGTTGCAGAGAGTGCCAGTGTAAGTGGAAGCTCCCCACGCCTGGCTTTTTCAGCAGCTGGAGCCAAGCCTGGTGGCTTTCTGGTGTGCCACCACCACGGCCGCAGTTGGTGGAGCTGCCAGGGCCACTTTTGCTAGCCTGTGTGGGCTCTGGACACTCTGGATCTCTTCTACTTCTCCGCTGCTGCTTCAATTTCCTATGCACCTCACTTTTTAGTAAAAGTGTGTATTTTGCTGCATTTTTTTGGTCTTTTTCCCCCCTAGGCTGCATTGGCATGGTATCTACACCACCATCTTAACTGGAAGTCTCCTTTCTTCTTTTTTTTTTTTAAAGTATTTTTATTTATTTATTTATTTATTTGAGAGCGACAGACACAGAGCGAAAGACAGATAGAGGGGGAGAGAGAGAGTGGGCACACCAGGGCTTCCAGCCTCTGCAAATGAACTCCAGACACGTGCACCCCCTTGTGCATCTGGCTAACGTGGGACCTGGGAACCGAGCCTTGAACCGGTGTCCTTAGGCTTCACAGGCAAGCGCTTAACCACTAAGCCATCTCTCCAGCCCTCCTTTCTTCTTTTTATCTTAAGCCAACATTCTTTTTTTCCTGTCTCTCTCCATGTTGGTTTTCATGATTCACATTCAACAATTCAGCATAATGTACCTGAACTATTTCAATACATCTATAAATTTCAAGCCTATCTATGAACATGGTATCATTGGAAAACACACCCACAATGGAAGCAGCTCAAACAGAATCCATAATTTATTATGCTTAGCAGTTTAGACACTTACCTATAAAGCCTAAGGACCTAGGTTTCATTCCCCAGAAGCCATGTAAGCCAGATACACAAGGTGTGTCTGAAGTTCATTTGCAGTGTCTAGAGGCCCTGGTGCACCCATTTTCTTTCTCCCTATTTTCCCCATTCTCTCTCTCTCTCTCTCCCTCTCTCTCTCTCTCTCCTTTCTCCTCTCTCAAATAAAAAGATAAAATAAATTTAAAAAAATTTATTGAGATTCTTTGGCCCTTTTAGTCAATATACTTACTTTTTACCTTGAAGTACTAATGCTATCTATGTGCTTTTGGAATAGAGCCATATCTGGAGAAGGAGGAGAGGTAGAACACAAGAAACTTTGGTTGAGGATAAGAAAACTTGGACCTTACATTACATACTAGATTCTTCTAATTGTTTGAATATGAACATATCAGTAAAGCTCTTATTTTTAGATTTTCCCTTCTGTAGAAAAGTACTAAGATTACCACAGTAGTTTGAATCAAATATTCCCCATAAACTCATGTTTTGAATAGTTGTTTCCCAATTAGTGGCAATTTGAAATGTGGAGCCTTGCTAGAAGAGGTATGTTATTAGAAATGGGATTAAAACTTAGCCATATCCCCCTTTGCAGAGTCAAGCTTGCTCTCCTGCTGCTGCTTTCCACCTGCTGTGCCAAAGAATAGATGTCCAGCCACTGATAATGCCATGCTTTTCCCTGCCATCAGGAATCTTCCCTCAAGACTGTAAGCCAAAATAAAAACTTTCCTCTTCGCTGCTTTTACTCTAATGTTTATTCAAGTTAGGAAAAGGAAACTATAATAATTACTAAGGTATAAGATATAATGATAAACAAAAGTACAGACATTGTAAAGAGTTTACTGATGAAGTATGGTGGTACTTTTTAAAAAATTTTTCTTTCAATATTTATAGTCTATGAAAGCATGTCTGGTGGCATAAATCTGGACTTTAGTTCAACCAAATCGCCACAGTGTCTTGAAAGCACTTGACCTTCCTTTATATTATTTATTATAAACACTAAAATATATAAAATAGTGTTCTCTTCAGAAGTACTCTCTTCAGAACCATATATACTAAAAGTGAAATGATACACAGAAGATTAACATGGCCCCTGCACAAGAATGACATGCAAATTTGTGAAGTGCTTCATCTTTTTTTTTCTATTTATAATTCACTTAAGGCCTAGATCACATTAAATGCGGGGGGGGAGGGGCACTTGAAGCATTCCCATTAAGGTCTGGAACAAGAGAGGGATGACCACTCTCACCACTGCTTTTCAACATAATACTTGAAGTTTTGGGTCAAGAAATAAGATAAGAGAAACAAATAAAAAGATAAAAATTGGTAAGGAAGAACTCAAACTAGCCCTATTTGAAGATGATATGATTTC
This sequence comes from Jaculus jaculus, assembly GCF_020740685.1. Taxonomy (NCBI): domain Eukaryota; kingdom Metazoa; phylum Chordata; class Mammalia; order Rodentia; family Dipodidae; genus Jaculus; species Jaculus jaculus. Next base: position 103,338,408 of record NC_059105.1, read on the forward strand.
ATATGTAAGTGACCTTAAAGACTTCATGAAATAGCTTCTGCAATTCTTTTAGAATATAAAATCAAAACACAAAAATCATCAGCCTTCCTGAACACAAAGATAAACATATGTAGAAAGAGATAAACAAAGATATCCTGTTTTCAATAGCCTCAAAAAATTAAACACCTTAGAATATCACTAACTAAAGAAGTGAAAGACCTATAAAATGAAAACTTAAAATCACTGAGGAAATAAACTGAGGAGGATATAAGGAGATGGAAAGATATCCCAAGTGCATAGGTTGGAAGAATTAATACTGTGAAAATGGTTATCCTACCAAAAGCATTACATACATTCAATGTATTTCCAATAAAAATTCTAGCAATAATCATCCCAGAAAGAGAAAAAAAAAAGTTTCAAAATTCATATGGAAGAACAGAAGACCAAGGATAGCCATAAATATCCTAAACATGAGAAATATGTCAGAAGGTATCACCATACCTGATTTCAAGATATAATACAAAAACACAGTAAATAAAATAGCATGATACTGGCACAAAAACAGGTACACAGATCAATAGAATGGAATACAAGACCCATTTCTAAATATAAGCAACTATAACTACCTCATTTTTGACAAAGGCATGCAAAATACACACTGGAGAAAAGACAGCATCAACAAATATTGCTAGAGAAATTGGATAATCACATGTAGAAGGATGAACTTAGACACTTCTCTCAACAAAAAAGTCAACTATAAATTGATTAAGGATTTCAATATAATAGCTTAAACTCTAAAACAATTAAAATAAAAATAGAGAGAGCATTTTATGATGTATGCATGGGAAGAAACTTCTTGAGTCAAACCTCAGTAACACAAGAAATTACAGAAACACTCAACCACTGGGACCTCATGAAACTAAAAAGCTACTATACAGAGAAGCCATCAATAGAGTCAATAAGAATCCCACAGAATGGGAGAAAATCTTCACCAGCTCCAACAGAGATCTAATATCTAGAATCTACAAATATCTCAAAAAACTAAGCTATAAGACATCAAACAATCCAATCAAAAACTGGGGTGGGGGGACTTCTGGGTAAGATGGTGGCTATGGAGCCACACCAAACTAGCCTAGGGAGGGAGTTAAGCAAAACCCCAGCAAAATAAACTCTCCTTCTGAAAAGTGAAGGAGTATAGGTTATTCTTAGACACAGCAGAGGAGCCAGAGAGCCCAAGAACCACCAGAAATGAGGAAAATGGCCAGCGTCCCATTGAGACAACCCCTGCCTGGTATACATGTGCCCACCTAGCACAGTCACACCAGGCATACCAGGGGGTGGGAGCAGCAGCAGCAGAGACCAATCAACAGATGTTTCAACTCCATCAGCCTTTTTGCAAAGTTTAGAAATCTGAAAGAAAGAAAGCTGAGATCAACTAAACATCTACTGAAAGTGTGAGCAATTCCAGAAGTCTGAACTCTCCCATCCCCCACCATTGGGGGGAGGGGACTCCAATGCCAGCACAACCAGCAGAGCTGATCAGAGGTACAGCTGAACAGCACAACAAACACAAAGTGATTGAGGCAGACATTCAGCATTGGTGAGATTGGAAGCCACCTCAAAAGGTAACGAAGCTGACTGAAAAAAAAAAAAAAAAACATGTACACAGTCCTGCAAGAGCTAATCTCTCCTTCCCTATCAGGGCAGGTTATGGGGTATATATTCTTGGTTGGATTTACCATTTGCAAATAACCTGTATTTGGGGGTTGACTATTGTTGCCTTTGGTGCTTTTCACATATATAGGGCCTTTGTTTTTTGCTTCTGTCATTATTGGGGGCAGGGTCTGATCCATATCCAGGTTGACCTGGAACCCAATTCAGAACAGAAATCTCTACCTCCCAGCTGGCTAGATTAAGACTGTAGAACAACACACAGCCTTAGGGATTTTGGCCTTATATGACGATCTGTTGTTTTAATCCCCACAAGTGCATACTTTGTGCTGGTTTATATTGTGTATGTTACTCAGTTGAAGTTTAGAAATTGCCAGTAAATTAATCCACCCAGTCCACTAGGATACTTGTTTAGCAAGCAAACACAAAACCTAGGATTACTTTTGTATCTTGATTAGGGTACAAGAACTACACCTCACAACTTAAACTCATATCCTGAAAGTATATACTGGGAACACTGTAGATAAGTAGAAAACCCAAGCATCAAATGAATTCAAGATGCAAAAGTCATTACAATATAATAAAAGAAACTCAAAGAATCAAGACAAAACAGTCCCACCAAAAACTATAAATCCATTACAAATGATCACCAATGAGACTGTTTTAGATGAAATGCCTGGCAAAGATTTCAGGAAATGATGGTATCTATGCTCAAAGAAATCAGAGAAGAAATTAAGGGAATTACAAAAACAAAGGAATTAAAGAAGAAAACAAACTTCTGAAAGAGAAAATATAAACCAGCTTAATGAAATAAAGAGGTCATTAAAAGATATGAGTAAGGAAATAAAAATACTGAAGAAAAACCAGGCTGAAATCCTGGCTCTGAAAATACAGCCAATGAAATAAAAAAACAAAACAAAAAACTCTGTGGGAAGTCTCACCAGTATAATGGGTGAAGGAGAAAACAGAATATCTAAACTAGAAGACTAGGTGGCAGATCTAATACAGTCCAAAAAAGAGAAAGACAAACTAATAGCAAGGTATGAAAGGGAATTTCAAGACATCCAGGCCACTGTGAAAAGATCAAAGATAAGAATTCAGAGTATAACAGAAGGAGAAGAATTTCAATCCAGAGGCTTATTAGGTGTTTTCAACAAAATCATAGAAGAAAATTTTCCTCAAATTGGGAAAGAAATGCCAATGCATATAAAAGAAGCTTTTAGAACACCAAACAGACAAAATCTAGAAAGAACCTCTCCTCACCATGTTATAATTAAACTGCTAAACACACAAACCAAAGGAAATATATTGGTCTGGAGAGATGGCTTAGTGGTTAAATGCTTGCCTGTGAAGCCTAAGGACCCCGGTTTGAGGCTAGGTTCCCCAGGTCCCACGTTAGCCAGATGCACAAGGGGGCACACGCGTCTGGAGTTAATTTGCAGAGGCTGGAAGCCCTAGCACGCCCATTCTCTCTCTCTCCCTCTATCTGTCCTTCTCTCTCTGTGTCTGTCGCTCTCAAATAAATAAATAAATAAATATTTTTTTTTTTTTAAAAAAAAGGAAATATATTGAAGACTTCTGGTTAAGATGGTGGCATAGGTCCCATGCCAAAGTAGTCAGGGGGGAAGAAAGCCAAAAAAAAAAAAAAAAAAAAAAAAAGGACCTCAGCAAAATGCACACTTTTATTAAAAAGTGAGGTGTATAGGAAATTGAAAGGGCAGCGGAGAAGTAGGAGAGATCCAGAGCATCCATAGCCCACACAGCCTGGCAGAAGCAGCTCCTACAGTGCACAAGAAAGCCACAAGGCTCGGCTTGAGACTCAGGAAAAGCCAGGTGAAGGGAGTTTTCACTCACACCAGAGCTCTCCACAAAGTCAAGAAACGTGAATGGAGACTGGCATTGAACAGTGGAGGAGCATATGACAAGATAGAAGAACACATAGAACAGCAAGAGAACTAGAGCAACATCGGCAGCCTCCCCTCCCCCAACGCCAGTGCCAAGCTCCAGCGAACAGAGCAGTGGTCCAGGGACCCGGCCACACAAACTTGAAACAATAGCAGAACCCAAGCAGGAGAAGAGGTAAGTGGGATTTCACCAGGGAAGGGTCTCACCTGGTCACAAGCTGACATGAAACCCTCAACAGATCAGAAATCTTAACCTCCTTGTTGTCAGCATTAAGGGTATGGGTAGGGCACCACACACCCTAAGGGACAGTTAGAGGATCTGGTTGTCATAATTCCTACTCTCGGATGAAAACTCTGGGAGTCTTCAGAGACACACCTAATGCCTTAAGCTCCTACCCTGAAGTTATATAACATCAAATTGTCTGATACATCTGATAATACCCATCTAACTAGAAAATTCAATCATTAAAAATCCAGAATGCAAAAATATATACATTATAACACAAGAAACACTAAGAATCAAGACAATATAAAACCACCAAAAAGTATCAATACATCAGAAATGACCTCCAGTGAGATTGAGTTAGATGAAATGCCTGAGAAAGATTTCAAAAGAATGATTATAAATATGTTCAAAGAAGTCAAAGAAGAAATCAAGGAGGAAATCAAAGGAATCAAAGAAAACATAGAACACCAATTTAATGAAATAAAGAGGACAGTACTAGCAGAAATAAGGAAATAGAAATAATAAAGAAAACTCAGACAGAATTGCTAGCAATGAAGAACACAGCTCATAAAAAAAAAAAAAAACTCTGTACAAAATCTCACCAGAAGAATGGATGAAGGAGAGGACAGAATATCTAAGCCAGAAGACCAGGTGGCAGATCTAATACAATCCACAAAAGAGAAAGACAAACTAATAGAAAAGTATGAGTGGGAGTTTCAAGATATTTGGGACACTATGAAAAGATCAAACATAAGAATTCAGGGCATATTAGGAGAAGAATTTCACTCCAAAGGCATAGTAGGCATCTTCAGCAAAATCATAGAAGAAAAATTCTCCCAAATTGGGAAAGAGGTACCAATGCAGATACAGGAATCCTTTAGAACACCAGCCAAATAAAACCTGGAAAGAACCTTTCCTTGCCATATTATAATCAAACTTCCAAACACAAAAACCAAAGAAAAAATATTGAAAGCAGTCAGAGAGAAAAATCAAGTTACCTACAAAGGCAAGCCTACCAGGATTACAGCAGATTACGCAACACAAACTTTAAAAGCTAGAAGGGCGTGAAGTGATGTGTTCCAAGACCTGAAAGAAAACAACTGTCAACCAAGATTTATCTTGCAAAACTATCCATTCAAATGGACAGAGAAACAAGGACATTCCACGACAAAAGCAAGCTAAAGGAGTATTTGAAGACAAAACCAGCTCTACACAAAATGCTTGAAAGAATCTTCCGTGCTGAAGAAAAAGAAAAGCACACATATAAGGAACCAGGAAAAAACAAACAATACTCAAATACTAGTTAACACAAGAGAGCACAGGCATAACCAGAACCACAAAAAAAAAAAAAAAAAAAATTGCAAACATAAATACACACCTTTCAATAATATCTCTTAATATCAACAGCCTCAATGCCCCAACCAAAAGACATAGGTTTATAGACTGGGTTAAAAAGCAGGATCCTACAACTTGTTGTCTGCAAGAAACTCACCTTTCTACAAAGGATAGACATTATCTTAGGGTGAAAGGTTGGAAAACAGTGTTTCAAGCAAATGGGCCTAGAAAACAAGCAGGGGTTGCTATCCTAATATCTGACAAGGTAGACTTAAGGATTTTTTGTTTCTCTGTGTGTATTTTGTTTCTATTTCATTAATTTCTGCCCTAAAAAAAATCAATATTGTGAAAATGGCAATCTTACCAAAAGCAATCTACACATTTAATGCAATCCCCATCAAAATTCCAAAGGCATTTTTTATGGAAATAGAAAAAACTATCCAAAAATTTATTTGAAATCACACAAAAAATCTCAGATATCTAAAATAATACTCAGCAGCAAAAATAAGGTGGGAGGTATCACCATACCTGATTTTAACCTATACTACAGTGCCATAGTAACAAAAACAACATGATACTGGCAGAAAAGCAGATATGTAGATCAAAGGAACAGAATAGAGGACTCAGATATAAGTCTAGGTAGCTATAGCTGACTGATATTTGATTAAAATGCCAAAAATTCTCATTGGAGAAAAGACAGCCTCTTCAGCAAATGGTGCTAGAAAAACTGGATATGTATATGTAGAAGGATGAAAATAGATTCTTTTCTTTTGCAATGCACAGGAATTAAATCAAATTGGACTAAAGACCTTAACATCAGACCTGAACAGAAATTGCTAGAGGGAAAAGTAGGGAAAATCCTTGAACATATTGGTCTTGGCAAAGATTTTCTGAATATAACCCCAATTGCTGAGGCAATAAAACCATAGATTAACTACTGGGACCTCATAAAATTGCAAAGATTTTGTATTGCAAAAGACACTGTGAATAAAGCAAAGAGGCAACCTACAAAATGGGAAAAAATCTTTGCCAGCTGTATATCTGATAGAGGATTAATATCTAGGATATACAAAGATCTTAAAAGTTAAATAATAATAAGTCAAACAAGCCAATCAAAAAATGGGCTATGGGAGGACTTCCGGTTAAGGTGGCAGCGTAGGTACCACACCAAAGCAGCCTGGGGGGAAAAAAAGACTAAAAAAAATAAAACTCAGCAAAATACACACTTTTACTACAAAGTGAGGTGTATAGGAAATTGAAGCAGCAGTGAAGAAGTAGGAGAGATCCAGAGCATCCAGAGCCCGCTCAGGCCATGAAAGCAGCCCCGGCAGCTCTGCCAGCTGCAGCAGTGGCAGCGCACCAAAAAGCTGCCGGGCTCGGCTCCAGCCACAGGAAAAATCCAGGAGTGGGAGCTTCCCCTCACACCAGCGCTCTCTGCAACTCAGGAAACAAGAAGGGAGAGCAGCGCTGAGCAACAGAGGAGCAAACCATGAGGTAGAAGAACACGTAGAACAGCGAGAGATCCATAGCAGGTGCAGTTCCCTCCCCTCCCCCACTGCCTGAGCCCAGCTCCAGCGAACAGAGCAGCGGTCTGGGACCCGGCAACGCCAACTTGAGCTGACAGCGGGATACAAGCAGGAACAGAGTCCGGGACCAAAATCAGCAGCTCCAGCAATGGTAAAAGCGGCCCCAACAGCAGCAGACACAGGAGCGGCAACAACAGCCGACCCAGCAACAGCAGCTTCAGCAGCAGCAGTGGCTGCAGAAGTGGCAGCTACAGCAGCAGCAGCAGCAGTGGCTCCAGAAGTGGCAACTACAGCAGCAGCAGCAGAAGAGGCAACAGCAGCAGTGGGCCCAGCAGCAGCAGCTACAGACCCAACAGAGGCAGCTTTCGCAGCAGCAGTTCCAGCAGCGGGGGTTCTGATCTCCAGGGCCACAGTTGCCAGGCTTGGCTTGCCCCACAGGAAAAGCCAGTGCCCAGCTCCAGAAATCAGAACAGCAGCCCGATGACCCAGGCAGCAACTTGACTGAGACCAAACCCATCCAAGGTAACAGGGATTGCACCAGAGAAGGGTCTCACTTGGTCACAAGATGACTTGGATCCCTCAACAGACCAGAAATCTTAATGTCTATGTTGATAGAGGATCTGGTTGTTATAATAACTACTCTGGCATACATACTTGTGGCTGTTTTTGACTGAATAGGTACAGTGTTTAGTTAGCTTTTAGAATCTACCTGTATTTTATTCCACTCAGCCGACTTGAATACCCCCATAGCAGGGAAACTCAACCCCTAGGAGCACCTTTGTAGATACTCTGAGAGACTTAAGAGCCACATCTAACACCTAAAGCTCTTACCCTAAAATATATATAACATCAAATCAATTGATACAGCTAAGAATACCCAGCTAGCTAGAAAATCCAAGCATTAACTTAATCCGGGAAGCAAAAATATATACATTATAACACAAGAAACACTAAAAGGCAAGGCGATATAAATACACCTAAAAGTATTAATGCATCAGAAATGACACCCAGTGAGAAAAAGTTAGAGGAAATGCCTGAGAAAGATTTCAAAAGAATGATTGTAAATATGTTCAAAGAAGTCAGAGAACAAATCAAAGGAGTCAAAGAGGAACTTAAAGATGAAATCAAAGGAATCAAAGAAGATGCAGGACACCAATTTCATGAAATAAAGAAGGCAATACAAGACATAATTAAGAAAAACAAGTCAGAATTACTATCAATGAAGAATACAGTTAATGAAATAAAAAAAAAAAAAACACCAGTAGAATGGATGAAGGAAAGGACAGAATATCTAAGCTAGAAGACCAGGTGGCAGATCTAATACAGGCCAACAAAGAGAAAGACAAATTTATAGAAAAGTATGAGTTGGAATTTCAAGATATTCAGGACACTATGGAAAGATCAAATATTAGAATTCAGGGCATAGTAGAAGGAGAAGAATTCCAATCCAAAGGCATAGTAGGTGTCTTCAAAAAATCATAGAAGAAAATTTCCCCCAAATTGGGAAAGAGGTGCCAATACAGATACAGGAAGCCTTTAGAACCCCAGCTAGACAAAACCCGGAAAGAACCTCTCCTCGTCATATTATAATCAAACTTCCAAATACACACCAAAGAAAAAATATTGAAAGCAGTTAGAGAGAAAAATCAAGTTACCTACAAAAGTAAGCCCATCAGGATTGCAGCAGATTATTCATTGCAAACTTTTAAAACCAGAAGGGCTTGGAGGGATATATTCCAAGTTCTGAAAGATAACAACTGTCAACCAAGGTTACTTTATCCAGCAAAGTTATTCATTCAAATAGATGGAGATATAAGGACATTCCATGACAAAAGCAGGTTAAAGGAGTATTTGAAGACAAAACCAGCTCTACAGAAAATACTTGATAGAATCCTCCATGCTAAAGAAAAGGAAAAGCACACATATAAGGAACCTAGAAAAAACAAGCAATACTCAAATACTAGTTAAGCGAGCACAGGTAGAACCGGAACCACAAAAAAAAAAAAAAAAATGGCAAACATAAATGCACACCTTTCAATAATATCTCTTAATATCAACGGCCTCAATGCCCCAATGAAAACACATAGGTTTGCAGACTGGGTTAAAAAGCAGGATCCTACAATTTGTTGTCTCCAAGAAACTCACCTTTCTGCAAAGGATAGACATTATCTTAGGGTAAAAGATTGGAAGATGGTGTTTCAATAAATGGGCCTAGAAAACAAGCAGGGGTTGCTATCCTAATATCTGACAAAGTAGACTTTAGTCCAACGTTAGTCAAGACAGATAAGGAAGGTCGCTTTATATTGACTAAGGGCACACTCCAACAGGAGGACATTACAATCCTAAACATATATGCACCTAACATGGGGGCTCCCAACTTCATCAAACAAACACTATTAGAACTAAGGTCACAGATAACACCAAACACAGTGGTAGTGGGTGACTTTAACACCCCACTCTCATCAACTGACAGGTCATCCTGGGAAAAAATAAACAGAGAGGCATCTGGACTAAATGAGGTCATAGAAGGAATGGATCTAACAGATATATACAGGACATTTCATCCAAAGGCTGCCGAATATTCATTCTTTTCAGCAGCACATGGAACATTCTCTAAAATAGACCATATATTAGGACACAAAGCAAATCTTAACAAATTCAGGAAAATTGAAATAATTTCTTGCATTCTATCTGACCACAATGAAATTAAACTACAAATCAGTAGCAAGAAAGGCTATAGAGCATACACAAAATCATGGAAACTAAACAATACACTACTAAATGATGAATGGGTCAATTAAGAATTCGAGAAGGAAATCAAAATATTTATAGAGTCAAACGATAATGAGAACACAACATATCAAAATCTCTGGGAAACAATGAAAGCAGTTCTAAGAGGTAAATTTATAGTCTTAAGTGACTATATTAAGAGATCAGAAAGGTCGCAAGTAAACGACCTAATGCTTCACCTTAAAGCCTTGGAAAAAGAAGAACAAGGCAAACCAAAAATCAGTAGACAGGAAGAAATAATAAAGCTTAGGGCAGAAATTAATGAAATAGAAACAAAATAAAAAACAATCCAAAGAATTAATTAAACAAAGAGTTGGTCCTTTGAAAGGATAAACAAGATTGACAAACCCTTAGCAAATCTGACCAAAAGAAAAAGAGAAGAGAAACAAATTAATAAAATCAGAGATGAAAAAGGTAACATCACAACAGATTCCAGAGAAATTCAAAAAATCATAGGGACATACTCTAAAAGCATATACTCAACAAAGTATGAAAATCTGAAAGAAATGGATGATTTCCTTGATCTATATGACCTACCTAAATTAAATCAAAATGAGATTAATCACTTAAATAGACCTATAGCAAACATGGAGATCTGAACAGTTATCAATAATCTCCCCACTGAAAAAAAAGCCCACACCCAGATGGATTCACTGCTGAGTTTACCAGACCTTTAAGTAAGAGCTAACACCGTTGCTTCTTAAGCTTTTTCAGGAAATAGAAAAAGAAGGAATTCTACCAATGTCTTTCTATGAAGCCAGCATCACCCTGATACCAAAACCAGGCAAAGATAGAACAAAAAAAGAAAACTGCAGACCAATCTCCCTCATGAACATTGATGCAAAAATTCTCAACAAAATATTGGCCAACAGAATACAAGAGTATATCAAAAAGATCATTCACCCTGACCAAGTAGGCTTTATCCCAGAGATGCAGGGATGGTTCAATATATGCAAATCTATAAATGTAATACATTATGTAAATGGGTTGAAGGAGAAAAATCACATGATCATCTCATTGGACGCAGAGAAAGCATTTGACAAAATCCAACATCCCTTCCTGATAAAAGTTCTACAGAGAGTAGGAATAGAAGGAACATATCTCAATATAATAAAAGCTATTTATGACAAGCCTACAGCCAACATATTACTAAATGGGAAAAAACTGGAAGCTTTTCCAGTAAAATCAGGAACAAGACAAGGGTGTCCACTGTCTCCACTTTTATTTAATATAGTTTTGGAAGTCTTAGCCATAGCATTAAGGCAAGAGACACACATAAAAGGGTTAAAAATTAGGAAGGAAGAGATCAAGTTATCATTATTTGCAGATGACATGATTCTATACATAAAGGACCCTAAAGATTCTACTAGCAAACTGTTAAAGCTGATCGAATCCTACAGCCATGTAGTAGGATACAAAATAAATACACAGAAATCAGTAGCCTTCATATATGCTAACAACAAACACACAGAGGATGAAATCAGAGAATCACTCCCATTCCCAATTGCATAAAAAAAATAAAGTACCTTGGAATAAACCTAACCAAGGAAGTAAAGAATCTCTACAATGAGAACTTTAAAACACCCAAGCGAGAAATTGCAGAAGACAGTAGAAAGTGGAGAAGCATCCCCTGTTCCTGGATTGGAAGAATCAATATTGTGAAAATGGCAATCTTACCTAAAGCAATCTACACATTTAATGCAATCCCTATCAAACTTCCAAAAGCATTCTTCATGGAAATAGAAAAAAACAATCCTAAAATTCATTTGGAATCACAAAAAACCTGGAATATCTAAAATAATACTGAGCAACACAAATAAGGCTGGTGGTATCACCATACCTGATTTTAACCTATACTACAGAGCCATAGTAACAAAAACAGCATGGTACTGGCACAAAAACAGATATGTAGATCAGTGGAACAGAACAGAGAACCCAGATGTAAGCCCAAGTAGATATAGCCACCTGATATTCAATAAAAATGCCAAAAATACTCATTGGAGAAAAGACAGCCTCTTTAGCAAATGGTGTTGTGAAAACTGGATATATATTTGCAGAAGAATGAAAATAGATTCTTCTCTCTCACCATGCACAAGAATTAAATCCAAATCGATTAAAGATCTTAACATCAGACCTGAAACTCTGAAACTGCTAGAGGAAAAAGTAGGGGAAACCCTTCAACATATTGGTCTTGGCAAAGACTTTCTGAATATAACCCCAATTTCTCAGGCAATAAAACCACAGACTAATCACCGGGACCTCATGAAATTACAAAAATTTTGCTCTGCAAAGTACATAGTGAAAAAAGCAAAGAGGCAACCTACAGAATGGGAAAATATCTTCGCCAGCTATATATCTGATAGAGGATTAATATCTAGGATATACAAAGAACTCAAAAAGTTAAATAATAAGGAATCATACAAGCCAATCAAAAAATGGGCTATTGAGGGCTGGAGAGAGATGGCTTAGAGGTTAAGCACTTGCCTGTGAAGCCTAAGGACCCCGGTTGAAGGCTCTGTTCCCCAGGTTCCAGGTTAGCCAGATGCACAAGGGGGCACACACGTCTGGAGTTTGTTTGCAGTGGCTGGAAGCCCTGGCGTTCCCATTCTCTCTCTCTCCCTCCATCTGTCTTTCTCTCTGTGTCTGTCACTCTCAAATAAATAAATAAATAATTTTTTTAAAAAAAATGGGCTATCGAGCTAAATAGAGCATTCTCAAAGGAAGAAATACAAATGGCATATAAGCATCTTAAAAAATGTTCTACATCACTAGCTATCAGGGAAATGCAGATTAAAACTACATTGAGATACCATCTCACTCCTGTGAGATTGGCCACCATCATGAAAACAAATGATCATAAATGTTGGCGGGGATGTGGAAAAAGAAGAACCCTTCTACATTGCTGGTGGGAATTCAATCTGTTCCAGCCATTGTGGAAATCAGTGTGGAGGTTCCTAAAACAGCTACAGATTGATCTACCATATGACCCAGCTATAGCACTCCTAGGCATATATCCAAAGGACTCATCTCATTTCCTTAGAAGTACGTGCTTGACCATGTTTATTGCTGCTCAATTTATAATAGCTGGGAAATGGAACCAGCCTTAATGTCCCTCAACTGATGAGTGGATAAAGAATATTTGGACCCGCCGCAACCGCAGAGCGGCAGAAAACCGCCGGACTCTCGGCTCGAGCCGCAGGACAAGCCAGGTGCGGGATTTTCCCCTCACACCGCGCTCTCCGCAACTCGGGAAACGTGAGGGGAGAGCGGCAGCGAGCAACGGAGGGGGGAGCAGACCGCGAGGTAAAAGCACACGTGGAGAAGCGATACAACCAGAGCAGCCGCGGCTCCCTCCCCTCCCCCGCCGCCGCCTGAACCCAGCTCCAGCGAACACAGCAGCGGCCCGGGACCCGGCCACGCCAACTTGGGCTGACGGCGGGACCCAAGCAGGAGCAGAATTCGGCAGCAACTTCAGCGGCTCCAGCACCGGTACCAGTGGCCCCAGCAGCAGCGGACCCAGGAGCGGCAGCGGTGACAGATCCCGCAGCAGCGGCTTCGGGGTGAGCAGCAGCGGTGGACACGGCAACGGCAGCTTCAGCAGCGGTGGGGGCTCCGGGGGTGGCACCTACAACAGCTGCAGAGGCTGCAGCAGCGGCTCAGTTTGCCCCATAGGAAAAGCAAGTGCCCAGCTCCAGAAATCAGAACAGCAGCCCAACGACCCAGGCAGCAACTTGACTGAGACCTCAATCACCCAAGGTAACTGGGATTGCACCAGGGAAGGGTCTCACTTGGTCACAAGCTGACTTGGATACCTCAACAGACCAGAAATCTAAACCTCTTTGTTGATAGAGGATCTGGTCATTATAATAACTACTCTTGCATACATACTCGGGGCTGTTTTTGATGGAATGGGTACAGTGTTTAGCTAAATTTTAGAATCTACCAGTATATTATTCCACTCAGCCTGCTTGAATACTCCTATAGCAGGGAAACTCAACCCCTAAGAACATCTTTGTAGATACTCTGAGAGTCTTAAGAGCCACACCTAATACCTTAAGGTCCTACCCTGAAAATATATTACATCAAATCAATTGATACAGCTAAGAATACACAGATAGCTAGAAAATCCAAGCATTAACTTAATCCAAGATGCAAAAATATATACATTATAACACAAGAAACACTAAAAAGCAAGACGATATAAATCCACCTAAAAGTATTAATGCATCAGAAATGTCCTCCAGTGAGAAAGAGTTAGAGGAAATGCCTGAGAAAGAGTTCAAAAGAATAATTATAAATATGTTCAAAGAGGTCAAAGAACACATGAAAACAATCAAAGAAGAAATCAAAGAGGAAATCAAAGAGGAAATCAAAGGAATCAAAGAAGAGGCAGGACACCAATTTAATGAAATAAAGAAGGCAATACAAGACATAAATAGAGAAATAGAAATAATAAAGAAAAACCAGTCAGAATTACTAGCAATGAAGAACACAGTTAATGAAATAAAAAACTCTGTAGAAAATCTCACCAGTAGGATGGATGAGGGAGAGGACAGAATATCTAAGCTAGAAGATCAGGTGGCAGACCTAATGCAGTCCAACAAAGAGAAAGACAAACTTATAGAAAAGTATGAGTGGGAATTTCAAGATATTCGGGACACTATGAAAAGATCCAATATAAGAATTCAGGGCATAGTAGAAGGAGAAGAATTCCACTCCAGAGGCATAGTAGGCATCTTCAACAAAATCATAGAGGAAAATTTTCCCCAAATTGGGAAAGAGGTGCCAATACAGATACAGGAAGCCTTTAGAACCCCAGCCAGACAAAACCCAGAAAGAAACTCTCCTCGCCACATTATACTCAAACTTCCAAACACACAAACCAAAGAAAAAATATTGAAAGCAGTTACAGAGAAAAACCAAGTTACCTACAAAAGCAAGCCCATCAGGATTACAGCAGATTATTCAACACAAACTTTTAAAGCCAGAAGGGCCTGGAGTGATATATTCCAAGTTCTGAAAGATAACAACTGTCAACCAAGGCTACTTTATCCTGCAAAGTTATCCATCCAAATAGATGGAGAAATAAAGACATTCCATGACAAAAGCAGGTTAAAGGAATATCTGAAGACAAAACCAGCTCTACAGAAAATACTTGATAGAATCCTCCATGCTGAACAAAAGGAAAAGCACACATATAAGGAACCTAGAAAAAACCAGCCATACTCAAATACCAGTTAACAGAAGAGTGCACAGGTAGAACAAGTAACACACACACACACACACAAATGGCAAACATAAATACACACCTTTCAATAATATCTCTTAATATCAACGGTCTCAATGCCCCAACGAAAAGACATAGATTTGCAGACTGGGTTAAAAAGCAGGATCCTACAATTTGTTGTCTTCAAGAAACTCACCTTTCTACAAAGGATAGACATTATCTTAGGGTGAAAGGTTGGAAGACGGTGTTTCAAGCAAATGGGCCTAGAAAACAAGCAGGGGTTGCTATCCTAATATCAGACAGGGTGGACTTTAGTCCGAAGTTAGTCAAAAAAGATAAGGAAGGTCATTTTATATTGATTAAGGGCACACTACAACAGGAGGACATTACAATCCTAAACATATATGCACCTAACATGGGGGCTCCCAAATTCGTCAAACAAACACTATTAGAACTAAGGTCACAGATAACACCAAACACGGTGGTGGTGGGTGACTTTAACACCCCACTCTCATCAATTGACAGGTCATCCAGGGAAAGAATAAACAGAGAGGCATCTGGACTAAATGAGGTCATAGAAGGAATGGACCTAACAGATATATGCAGGACATTTCATCCAAAGGCTGCAGAATATACATTCTTTTCAGCAGCACATGGAACATTCTCTAAAATAGACCATATATTAGGACACAAAGCAAATCTTAACAAATTCAGGAAAATTGAAATAATTCCTTGCATTCTATCTGACCACAATGGAATTAAACTACAAATCAGTAGCAAGAAAGGCTATAGAGCATACACAAAATCATGGAAACTAAACAATACACTACTAAATGATGAGTGGGTCAATGAAGAAATCAAAAAGGAAATCAAAAAATTTATAGAGTCAAATGATAATGAGAACACAACATACCAAAATCTCTGGGACACAATGAAGGCAGTTCTAAGAGGTAAATTTATAGCCTTAAGTGCCTATATTAAGAAATTAGAAAGGTCGCAAGTAAACGACCTAATGCTTCGCCTTAAAGCCTTGGAAAAAGAAGAACAAGGCAAACCAAAAAGTAGTAGACGGGAAGAAATAATAAAGATTAGGGCAGAAATTAATGAAATAGAAACAAAAAGAACAATCCAAAGAATTAATGAAACAAAGAGTTGGTTCTTTGAAAGGATAAACAAGATTGATAAACCCTTAGCAAATCTGACCAAAAGAAAGAGAGAAGAGACACAAATTAATAAAATCAGAGATGAACAAGGTAACATCACAACAGATTCCAGAGAAATTCAAAAAATTATAGGGACATACTATAAAAGCATATACTCCACAAAGTATGAAAATCTGAAAGAAATGGATGATTTCCTTGATCTATATGACCTACCTAAATTAAATCAAAATGAGATTAATCACTTAAATAGACCTATAACAAACATGGAGATCCGAGCAGTTATCAATAATCTCCCAACTAAAAAAAGCCCAGGCCCGGATGGATTCACTGCTGAATTTTACCAGACTTTTAAGGAAGAGCTAACACCATTGCTTCTTAAGCTTTTCCAGGAAATAGAAAAAGAAGGAATCCTACCAAACTCCTTCTATGAGGCCAGCATCACCCTGATACCAAAACCAGGCAAAGATAGAACAAAAAAAGAAAATTACAGACCAATTTCCCTCATGAACATAGATGCAAAAATTCTCAACAAAATATTGGCAAACAGAATACAAGAGTATATCAAAAAGATCATTCACCCTGACCAAGTAGGCTTTATCCCAGAGATGCAGGGATGGTTCAACATACGCAAATCTATAAATGTAATACATTACATAAATGGGTTGAAGGACAAAAATCACATGATCATCTCATTAGATGCAGAGAAAGCATTTGACAAAATCCAACATCCCTTCATGATAAAAGTCCTACAGAGACTGGGAATAGAAGGAACATATCTCAATATAATAAAGGCTATTTATGACAAGCCTACAGCCAACATATTACTAAATGGGGAAAAACTGGAAGCTTTTCCACTAAAATCAGGAACAAGACAAGGGTGTCCACTGTCTCCACTTCTATTTAATATAGTTTTGGAAGTCTTAGCCATAGCAATAAGGCAAGAGACACACATAAAAGGGATACAAATTGGAAAGGAAGAAATCAAGTTATCATTATTTGCAGATGACATGATTCTATACATAAAGGACCCTAAAGACTCTACTAGCAAGCTGTTAGAGCTGATCAAAACCTACAGCAATGTAGCAGGATACAAAATAAATACACAGAAATCAGTAGCCTTCGTATATGCTAACAACAAACACACAGAGGATGAAATCAGAGAATCACTCCCATTCACAATTGCATCAAAAAAAAATAAAATACCTTGGAATAAACCTAACTAAGGAAGTAAAGAATCTATACAATGAGAACTTTAAGACACTCAAGCGAGAAATTGCAGAAGACACTAGAAAGTGGAGAAACATCCCTTATTCCTGGCTTGGAAGAATCAATATCGTGAAAATGGCAATCTTACCTAAAGCAATCTACACATTTAATGCAATCCCTATCAAAATTCCAAAGGCTTTCTTCATGGAAATAGAAAAAACAATCCAAAAATTCATTTGGAATCATAAAAAACCTCGAATATCTAAAATAATACTGAGCAACAAAAAAGAGGCTGGTGGTATCACCATACCTGATTTTAACCTATACTACAGAGCCATAGTAACAAAAACAGCATGGTACTGGCACAAAAACAGACATGTAGATCAGTGGAACAGAATAGAGGACCCAGATGTAAGCCCAAGTAGCTATAGCCACCTGATATTCGATAAAAATGCCAAAAATACTCATTGGAGAAGAGACAGCCTCTTCAGCAAATGGTGTTTTGAGAACTGGATAAATATCTGCAGAAGGATGAAAATAGATTCTTCTCTCTCGCCATGCACAAGAATTAAGTCCAAATGGATTAAAGACCTTAACATCAGACCGGAAACTTTGAAACTGCTAGAGGAAAAAGAAGGGGAAACCCTTCAACATATTGGTCTTGGCAAAGACTTTCTGAATACAACCCCAATTGCTCAGGCAATAAAACCACAGATTAACCACTGGGACCTAATGAAATTACAAAGATTTTGCACCACAAAGGACACAGTGAAAAAAGCAAAGAGGCAACCTACAGAATGGGAAAAAATCTTCGCCAGCTATATATCTGATAGAGGATTAATATCTAGGATATACAAAGAACTCAAAAAGTTAACTAATAAGGAATCAAACAGGCCAGTCAAAAAATGGGCTAAGGAGCTAAATAGAGAGTTCTCAAAGGAAGAAATACGAATGGCATATAAGCACCTAAAAAAATGTTCTACGTCACTAGTCATCAGGGAAATGCAGATTAAAACTACATTGAGATTCCATCTCACTCCTGTCAGATTGGCCACCATCATGAAAACAAATGATCATAAATGTTGGCGGGGATGTGGAAAAAAAGGAACCCTTCTGCACTGCTGGTGGGAATGCAATCTGGTCCAGCCATTGTGGAAAACAGTGTGGAGGTTCCTAAAGCAGCTAGAGATTGATCTACCATATGACCCAGCTATAGCACTCCTAGGCATATATCCAAAGGACTCATCTCATTTCCTTAGAAGTACATGCTCAACCATGTTTATTGCTGCTCAATTTATAATAGCTGGGAAATGGAACCAGCCTAGATGTCCCTCAACAGATGAGTGGATAATGAAGATGTGGTACATTTATACAATGGAGTTCTACTCAGCAGTAAAGAAAAATGAAGTTATGAAATTTGCAGAAAAATGGATGGACCTGGAAAGTATTATACTAAGTCAGGTAACCCAGGCCCAGAAAGCCAAGCGCCACATGTTCTCCCTCATATGGGGATCCTAGCTACAGATGACTGGGCTTCTGTGTGAGAATGAAAATACTTAGTAGCAGAGGCCAGTAAGTTGAAAAGGAGACATAAAGGGTGGAGAAAGGAAGGGAGGAGGATACTTAATAGGTTGATATTGTATATATGTAATTACAATGATTGTAATGGGGAGGTAATATGATTGAGAATGGAATTTCAAACGGGAAAGTGTGGGGGTGGGGAGGGAGGGAAGTACCATGGGATATATATAATCATGGAAAATGTTAATAAAAATTTAAAAAAAAAAAAGAATATTTGGCACATTTATACAATGTAGTTCTACTCAGTGGTAAAGAAAAATGAAGTTATGAAATTTGCAGAAAAGTGGATGGACCTGGAAAGGATTATACTAAGTGAGGTAACCCAGGCCCAGAAAGCAAAGTGCCACATGTTCTCTCTCAGATGTGGATACTAGCTACAGATGATTGGGCTTCTGTGTGAGAATGAAAATACTTAGTAGTAGAGGCCAGTAAGTTAAAAAGTAGACATAAAGGGAAGAGCAAGTAAGGGAGGAGGATACTTAATAGATTGATATTGTACATATGTAAGTAAAATGATTGTGATGGGGAGGTAATATGATGGAGAATGGAATTTCAAAGGGGAAAGTGTAGGGAGTGGGGAGGGAGGGAATTAGCATGGGATTTTTTTTTTATAATCATGGAAAATGCAAATAAAAAAGAGAGATAATTCACTTTTTTAAAAAAAGGCTATGGAGCTAAATAGAGAGTTCTCAAATGAAGAAATACGGATGGCGTATAAATATCTAAAAAAATGTTCTACATCCCTCGTATTAGGGAAATGCAGATTAAAACTACATTGAGATTCCATCTCACTCTTGTCAGATTGGCTACCATCATGAAAACAAATAATCATAAATTCTGGTGGGGATGTGGAAAAAGAGGAACCCTTCTACACTGTTGGTGGGAATGCAGTCTGGTCCAGCCATTGTGGAAATCAGTGTGGAGGTTCCTAAGACAGCTAAAGATTGATCTACCATATGACCCAGCTATAGCACTCTCATGCATATATCCTAAGGACTCATCCCATTTCCTTAGAAGTACATGCTCAACCATGTTCATTACCACTCAATTCCCAATAGCTGGAAGTAGAACCAGCCTAGATGTCCCCCATCTGATGAAAGGATAAGGAAGATGTGGAGCATTTATACAATGGAGTTCTACTCAGTAGTAAAGAAAAATGAAGTTATGAAATTGTCAGGGAAATGGATGGATCTGGAAATGTTATACTAAGTGAGGTAACCCAGGCCCAGAAGCATTGCATGTTCTCCCTTATATGTGGATCCTAGCTATAGATGATTGGGCTTCTGTGTGACAAGGAAAAAAAACTCAGTAGCAGAGGCCAGTAAGTTAAAAAGGAGATATAAATGGAAGAGAAAGGAAGGGAGGAGGGTACTTGATAGGTTGGTATTGTATATATGTAAATAGAAGAATAGATTAATTGGGGTGAAAAGGCCCAAAGTGAGGTCAGGGGAAGAGATTGAGTAAAGGAAAGGTGGAGGGAGGGATAATCAAAGTCTAGGAGGATGCAAATAAATCATATGGAATCGTCTGTTTTCGGACCATGGAACACTCAGGAGCCATTGATCATTGTTAGAAAATTTTCAGTGCCAGAGATGAGATACTTCCAGTGAGTTGTTGGCCAGAGAGGTCCCTGATGCCCCC
The DNA here is from genome assembly GCF_020740685.1 of Jaculus jaculus. Taxonomy (NCBI): domain Eukaryota; kingdom Metazoa; phylum Chordata; class Mammalia; order Rodentia; family Dipodidae; genus Jaculus; species Jaculus jaculus. The sequence continues at coordinate 103,358,657 of NC_059105.1, forward strand.
AAAACATTATAGGCCATTGCCAAGGCCCTTGGTTTTCCACCAGGAATAGATGGTAAGACCCTATTGCTGAAGACTTCACATACTTGGGCTGCAAGGCCACTGAGAAATCCTGCTGGAACTGAGCTAACAACCTTATCCATGTAGACCAGCTGACAGAAAGCTGGAAGAAGCCATTCTACATGTAGTTCAATGGGTGAAAGAGATACCATCAGTGAAGCTACTTAACAGTGGACACTGCAAGCCTTATAATTGGCCAGCCAGGCCAAATGAGCCAACAGGTGCAATAGTGGCACATCTGTCATGGTGGAAACCAAATGCCCTCCAATTGGATTGGAGGCCCACTCTATGGGGGGAAACACATCCCTGATACTGAAAACTTAAAACAGGGGTAGTCATGAGCCCTACGGGTGTAACATCTGCTGATGTCTGGAAAATTTATATACTATACTTGTCAAACTGTCCAGTAAGCACTTCTCTTAATATTTATACCCTTATTAATGCTACTGTCCCTTTGGGTAGAGAAGCTTCACTTTTCAGAAGGCAGTGACCTTGGGATGACTCCGAAAGTATCATAGTGCTGGAAAGAAGTGACTGGAATACTTAGTAACATCTCGATCACACCTTCCAAGGCTCAGGATCTAATGCGGAATAGGTGGCAGAAAGAATGTAAGAGCCAAAGGAAGGGTAGGACTCTGTACAACATGTTCCCTCCAGACATAAAATGGCCTGGATATCCATGACCTCATAGTGCCTGACACTACCTACACAAGACCATCATAAAAGGAGTAGAAGACCATGGCATCAAAATAAAAGAGAGACTGTTTGAGATGGGGAGGGGATATGATGGAGAATGGAATTTCAAAGGGGATAGTGGGGATGAGGGAAGGTATTACCATGGGATACTTTTTATAATCATGGAAAATATTAATAAAAATTGAGAAAAATAAAGAAAATATATTGAAAGCAATTAGAGCGAAGTAGCAAGTCATCTACAAAGGCAAACCCATCAGAATAACTGCAGGTTATGCAACATAAAGTTTAAAAGCCAGAAGGTCTTGGAATGATGTATTCCAAGTTCTGAAAGATAACAAGTGTCAACAAAGATAACTTTATCCTGAAAATCTATCTATCCCAATTGATAGAGAAATAATGATATTCCACAATAAAAATAGGCTAAAGGAATTCATGATAACTAAACCAGCTCTTCAGAAAATAGTTGAATGAATTCTTAATGCACAAGAGGAAATAGGAAAAAAGAAACCATACTCAAATAACAGTTAAAACAAACGAGTAAAGGGAAAACAGGAAACACTACAAAATAAGAATGGCACAAATAAATGCAAACCTTAATAACTCTTAATATCAATGAGCTCAATGCACCATCCAAAAGACACAGGCTTGTAGACTGGATTAAAAGTCAGGATCCTGCCATTTGTTGCCTCCAGGAAACTCATTTCTCAATAAAAGATATATACCGCCTTAGGGTGAAAGGATGGAAAATTGTATTTCAAGAAAATGTGCCTAGGAAACAAGCAGGGGTTGCTGTCCTAATATCTGATAGGATAGACTTCAAACCAACATAAGTTTGGAAAGATAAAGGTTATTTTATACTGATTAAAGGAACTCTCCAGCAGGAGGACATTACAATCCTAAACACATATACACCAAACATGGGAACTCCCAGTTTCATCAGACAAACACTATTCAACTTAAGATCACAGATAACATCAAGCACAATTGTAGTGGGACACATTATTACCCCACTCTCATCAATTGACAGGTTATTCCAGAAAAAAATTACACAGAGAGATATCAGAATTAAATGATTACATGTTACAAATGGACCTAACAGATATAGAACAGAATATTCTATCCAAATGCTGCTCCAGAATATACATTTTCCTCAACAGCACAGGGAACATTCTCTAAAATAGACAATATATTAGGACACAAAGCAAATCTCTACAAATATAGGAAAACTGAAATAACCCCCTGTACTCTATTTGACCACAATGGAATTAAATTGCAAATCAGCAACAAAAAAGCTACAGAGTGTACAGAAATTCATGGAGACTAAACAGTATAGTATTGAATGATCAGTGGGTCAGTGAGGAAATCAATAAATTAATAGAATCAAATGATGATGATAATACAACATACCAAATCCTTTGGGACACAATGAAGGCAGTCCTAAGAGGAAAATTAATAGCTCTGAGTGCCTATAATAAGAAATTAGAGAGTTCACAAATAGACTATTTAATGTTCCACCTTAAGGACTTAGAAAAATAAGAACAAAGCAAACCAAAAAGCAGTAAATTAGAAGATATCATAAAGATTAGGGCAGAAATTAATGAAATAGAAACCAAAAAGCAATCCAAAGAATCAATGAAACAAAGAGTCAGTTCCTTGAAAGGATAAACAAGATTGATAAACCATTAACAAATTTGACCAGAAGAAAGAGATAAGAGACAAAAGTTAATAAAACTAGAGATGAAAAAGGCACCATTACAATAGCCACCAAAGAAATTCAGATAATTATAAAGACCTACTTTAAGAATATATATGCATCTAAGTTTGAAAATCTGAAAGAAATGGATGATTTCCTTGATTCATATGACCTACCAAAATTAAATCAAGATGAGATAACTCATATAAATAGGCCTATAACAAATAGAGAGATTCAAGCAGTTATAAAAAGTCTCCAAACTAAAAAAAGCTCAGGCCCAGATGGACTCACTGGTGAATTTTCCAGTGTTCATGGAAGAACTAATGCCAATGCTTTTCAAACATTTCCATAAAATAGAAAAGGAAGGCATTCTGCTGAATTCCTTCTATGACACCAGCATCACCCTTATACCAAAACCAGGCAAAGACAGAACAAAAAAGAAAATTACAGACAAATCTCCCTCATGAACATTGATGCAAAAATTCTGAACAAAATATCGGCAAACAGAATATAAGAATATATTGAAAAGATTACTCACATTGACTAAGTTGGCTTTATCCCAGGGATGCAGGGATGGATCAACATATGCAAATCAATAAATGTAATACGCCATATAAATGGTCTGAAGGACAAAAATCACATGATCATCTCAATAGATGCAGAAAAGGCATTTGACAAAATCCAACATCCCTTCATGATAAAAGTATCACAGAAACTGGGAATAGAAGGAACATATATCAACATAATAAAAGTTATCTGATTTTTGACAAAAATGCCACAAATATTCATTGAAGAAAAGATAGCCTCTTCAATAAGAGGTGCTGGGAAAACTGGATATCTATATATAGAAAGATGAAAATAGATCTGTGTCTTTCTCCAAGCACAAGAATCAAATTCAAGTGGATCAGGGACCTAAATATGAGACCTGAAACTTTGAAATTGCTAGAGGTAAGGGTAGGGGAAACCCTTCAACATATTGGCATAGGTAATGACTTTGTAAATATAACCCCAATTGCTGAGCAAATAAAACCACTAATCAACCACTAGGATCTCATGAAATTACAAAGCTTTTGTACAGCAAAGGACACTGTGAATAAAGCAAAGAGACAACCTACAGAATGGGAGAAAATCTTTGCCAGCTACATATCTGACAGAAGACTAATATCCAGAATATACAAAGAAATCAAAAAACAGAACAATAAGAAATTAAACAACCCATACAAAAACAGGGCTATGCAACTAGACAGAGAGTTCTCAACAGAAGAAATATACATGGCATATAAACATCAAAAAAAAAAAAGTGTTCTACATCCTTAGCCATCAGGGAAATGCAAATTAAAACTACCTTAAGATTCCATCTCTATCCCATCAGAATGGTTACCATCAAGAAAACAAATGACAATAAATGTTGGAGAGGATGTGGTAAAAGGGGAACCCTTCTGCATTGTTGGTGGGAATGTAATTTGGTATAGCCATTGTGGAAATCACTGTGGAGGTTCTTGAGACAGCTAAAAATAGATTTGCAATGTGATCCAGCTATAGCACTTTTGGGCATATGTCCTAATGACTCTTCTCACTACCTTCGAGATACTTGCACAACCATGTTTACTGCTGCTCTATTCACAATAGCTAGGAAATGGAACCAGCCTAGATGTTCCTTCACAGATGAATGGATAATAAATATGTGGTACATCTACACAATGGAATTCTATTCAGCAGTAAAGAAAAATGAAATTTGCAAGGAAATGGATGGATCTAGAAAGGATTATACTAAGTGAGGTAACACAGGTCCAGAAAACAAAGCATCACATGTTCTCTCTTATATGTGGATCCTAGCTAAAACTGTATAGATTTGTGTGTGATCTAGAACCAAAAATCAGTAGCAGAGACCCAGAAGCTAGAAAAAGGCTATAAGGGAGGCAGGAGAGAGAAGGTCTCAAGAGTATGATATTATATATATTTAAGTAGAAGAACACATTTCAGGGAGGGGAAAGGCCTAAGTGATGTCAGGGGAAGAGATTGTATCAAAGAAGGGTGGGGAGAGGGTCAATCAAAATTCAAGATATTCTGAATAAGACATATGAAAGTAAATCTACTTTCTTAGATAATGGCACATCCAGAAGTCATAGATTGTTACGAGAAAATTTTCAGTGCCTGGGATGAGATACCTTCCAATGAATCATTGGCTGGGGAGGTCCCTGTTGCCTCCAAAACATTATAGGATATTGCTAAGGCCTTTGGGTCCCTGTGAGAAAGAGATGGTAATACCCTATTGCTAAAGACTTCACATGCCTGAGAGGCAAAGTCACTGAGAAATCAAGTTGGTGCTGAGCAGAAAACCTTCTCCCTGTAGACCAGCCAACTGAAAGCTGGAAAAAGCTGCACTGTATGCAGTCTTACAGGAGACAGAAGTCATCAGTGGTGAAGACAGTGGACACTAGAAGTCTCAAGTTTGGCTAGACAAGCCAAATTACTGAACGAGTGCAATAGTGGCATGTCTGCTTTAGGGGAAACGGACTGCTCTCTAATTGGACTGAAGACCCACTATGGGAATGAATACATGCCTGGTACTGAAAACCTAATCAAAAGCCTATGGCCAGGGAGGTCATGAGCCTTAGGGGTATAAATCCTGCTCTTGTCTGGATAAATGCATACATTACTCTCACCAAATTGCCCTGAAAGCACTACACTTAATATTCATACTCATATGTTAATGCTACTCTCACTTCTGGTTATATGTGTGTATGTATATATGTATTCAAAAAAAAAGTGGGGTAGGGATTTGAATAGAGAATTCTTAAAGGAAGATGACCTTTATATACTTAAGTAGATGTTCATTATTTTAGTCATCAGGAAATGCAAATCAAACAATTCTGAGATTTCATCAAGATGGCATTCATCAACAAATGAAGTGACAAGCCAGTTGTAGTGGTGGATGCCAGTAGGAAATTGCTAAAGACATGGAGGCAGGAGGATCAAGAGTTCAAGGCTAGTCTGAACTACACGTTACAAAAAGTCAAATGATAACTTCTTGTGAGGCTATGAAGAAAGTGGAACCCCTAACCACTGCTGATGGGAATGCAAACTGGTAAAACCACTATGGAAATCAGTATAGAAATCTCCTCCCAAAAAACCCCATAAAACTAGATCTACCATTTGATTCAATAATACCACTTAGGAGCACATACCCTGAAGATTCCACTCGTTACTGCAGAGATACATGCTCAACAATGTTTGTTGCTACCCTATTTACAATAGCTAAGAACTTTAATCAGCCCAGATGTGCATACACTAATAAATAGATAATGAAGAATGTGGCACATATACATAATGGAATTCTACTCAGTGGTAGAGAAAACTGAAATAATGAACTTTTCAGGAAAACAAATAGAGTTATTTTTTTAAAATTCATTCTAATTGGGGTCACACACACAGAAAGAGAGTCACTGAGTGTTATTTCTCATATGCAGTTCCTAACTGGCATCAATTGGAGATGAATGCAAATGGTAGCAAACACCAGGAATGTGGGTATAAAACTAGAATGAAACCAGGAGAAAGAAGTAATAAGGAGACAAGAGAGGAGGAGTTACCTGACAAGTTAGGAAAGGAATAGAAAATTGAGGGTGGGAGGGATTTAGAGGGGTAGGGGACAAAGTGGGTAGGGAGGGAATTACACAAAGCTTAGGACAACATGAATCAATTCCATAAAAATGCTAATTATAACTAGCATACTGCATGATATAACCCCCAATAAAGGCAGAAGTGGGATAGTGTGGGAAAGAGGTGGAAAAGCTTAACCTTAGAGGCATAAACTAGCTGGTAAACCTTAGGCTGAGAAATGGTTTATCCTGCACAGTGAGATGTTATCCAGGGAGAACCATGAGGTCCCCAAAGTAATGTAGGCCAGTGCCAAAACACTTGATTACCTACCAGAGCTAAAACAAAAGATACTATTGCTGAAGACACTCTAGGTTGTGGGTGACAGGATATTGGAATACTATGCTGGAAACCAAAGGGAAACTAGTTTCCTCCTGGCTAGCCCAAATAGTACCAGAGAGTCCTATGACAGCCACTGGAGGTCAATGGTCACTAACAGCATGAATAAGTAGGGGGCCCTGCAGACTATGAAATCAACCAGCTGGACAAGGAGTACACACTTGTGTAATAGTGGCACACAGTCTCTGAGGGTAACCAACTGTTCTCTGATTGGACATGAGACATTCTCAGCGGGAGAGAACTCATATCTTGTACTGGAAACTAGGTCAAAAATCCCATGGTCAGGAAATTCAGACATCATAGCAAAGCACCCAGTTCTCTTTGGAAAAGAAGAGTGGGCTTATACACCAAAAATCTCTCAAATAAAATCTCTCTTGCATGCTCCCTTTAACCCAAGCCCCCTTTATCCCAAGCTACTGTCACTCTTGGTTGGAGAATCTGTTTTATTTTACAGATGGCAAAGAAAATGGAGAAGAGACATGATTCATAGATAAGACAAGTTGATTCATGACTTCCCTCCATGAGACTTGCTACCTCTACCACATCTGCCAGGGCCCAGGAGACATTACAGAGGAAGCAGCAACATGAATACTATTCTTCTAGTAGCCTGATAACTAGTTCCAGGGTGGTAGTGACAGCCACAGTGTTCAATCAAGACCCATCAAAGCAGAAATCTAGAGGCTACAAAATAGCTCAACACTAAATCAGACTGTCAACAGGTCACCATGGCTCAGGAAGCATTGTGGAAAAGGGAATGGAAAGATTATAAAAGCCACAGAATGGTTAGGAATACCCTGAGGTATGGTCCTCTGCTTCCACACATGCTACCCCACAGGGACTGTCTGAGGCCTCCATGACCCCACAGTGAATACCATAACCCCACTGAGGAGTTCCCACAGGGATACCAGGAGTTGAGATAAGGCAATATAAGAATATGTCCTGTCATAATATAGATAAAATAATTTTTAAATGTACAAAATAAACATTTACTATATTTTGAAATTCATTATAATTTGGAGAAGAAATGTTTGTAATGAGTTCCTGGAAGTTCAAGCCTGAAGCTAAAGGTATATGCTAATATTAATTACAGAATTCAATCTTAAGAAAGCAGTAATAGTGGAGAGTGAGAGAGGCAAAAAAAAAAAAATAGCACACTCGCTGAGCTGGGTGCCCCTTGCTGGAGCTGATGGTCACTTTTCTAAGAGGGTTAGTAAATGAAGGGACCTCAGTTTGATCCACTATCTAGAAAAAGAAAGTATATCTTTTCTGTTTCTATTTTTTATTGGTTAAAGATTTGGCGCACACCTTTAATCCCAGCACTCGGGAGGCAGAGGTAGGAGGATCGCCAAGAGTTCAAGGCCACCCTGAGACTGCATAGTGAATTCCAGGTCAGCCTGAGCCAGAGTGAGACCCTACCTCGAAAAAAAAAATATTTGTGTCTCCGGTTTGTATTAGTTCCCCAGACCTCCAGATATCATCTATTTGAGTTGTTCAATCATGTTCCAACTCATGAACAAGAAAACAAGAAAGCCTCATTTGGTGCTGAGCACTGGTACTTTGCACCTTTTTGAAGTCAGACAAGTTTCAAAAGTTAGGATAGAAGATATAGCTTCCAGGATATTAAATGGTGCTTAAGATGTATTATCTCAGAGTATACTCACTATTTAAATTAGAGATTGTTTTCTCTTGCCAGATTGTAGTCTATCTGTGTTTACTCTTCTCTCTCACTCTTCATATATATTCAGGAACTTTGTCTGCTACCATTAAGAATGTGTTATCCCTGCTTAACTCTCTACATCCACAAGTTATTGTGCCCTCAGTCAGGAGAGGGACCTAGAATTCAGTGCTCAGGAGGTGGCTCTAAGGTTTTATTTAGGGTTATCTACTTAGTGAGGGTTAGTCTTCTGGCACTGGACAGAAAAAACAACCATGAGGGTAACATTTTCTTTTTTTATTTTTTTTACATTCATTTAAAGTGAATTTATTAGTATTTTTTTCATATCAATATTTTTTATTAGTTTTCTATTCAGAAAATACAGGCAGTTTGGTACCATTATTAGGCTCATCCGTAACCTACCACCTCTGCATTGGCCCCTCCTTGTTGAGGTATATGGGTGGTGCATTGTGGAATTGGCCCACAGTTATTGGTATGATAAATGTGTCTGCATATCAAGACCCAACATGTGGCTCTGACTCTCTTTCTACCCCTCTTCTGCAAAATTTCCCTGAGCCATGTTGGTCTCATTTTTGGTCTGCTTCAGTGATGAGGTGTTGGGGGCCTCTGAGGATCTGGCTCTATAATTTGGTAGGAGTTGAATTTTCTCTGTGTTGGTCTCCTTCCCCCATGTGCTGGTATCCCGTTCATCAGGAAAACAGCACCCTTGCTTGTTTTGCCAATTTTCCTTAGTTTCAAGGCAGGGCCCTTTTGAGGTATGATGGGGTGGCTCTCTCCTTAGGATCTACATCTATCTGAAAAAGAGAAGCAGATTCTCCAACGGAGAGTAAGTTAGCACCAGGACAAATGAGATAACCCTTACTTTTTTAATAGAGAGTTTAATAGGTGTAGGCCCTCTTGTAGCCCATGATTGATGGTAGCTTGATATTGGAGAGTGGGCTTATGTTTGGATATGGTTCTGACTAGTTCCCCAGCTCCAGCTATGTGTCCCATACTACTGAGGGGACCAGTTAGCCAAATCGAGAGCAATTGGTTCCCCACCATGGCTGTGTGCCACTATTGCACTTGTGTGGGCATCACAACAGGTTATTAGCTGCTAAGTAAGTTAAATCATGCTTGAACAGATATTGGTCATTTCCCCCAGTCGCCCATGTATCGCCTTGTGGCACTAGACATCTGACTGTCTGGGGACTGACTCTCTCCTGGCTTCCAGCCATGCCATTCCATTTTACATGTCAGCGGCATATGGTGTCTTCAGCAATTGGGTCCTACTACTGACCTTTAGTGGGTCATCAAGTACTCTGACAGAAATCTGTCATTCTTTTAGGAAATCTTGTAGGTTTCTCTGATCAAAAGCTCATTGTGGATGATAGCCCCATGCTGGTACTGGGAGTTACAGGTCAGTGCACACTAAGAAAATGAGAAATATAACTAATATAACTAATATACAAGAGTTAGAGAGGGGAGAGAGAGAGAGAGAGAGAGAGAGAGAGAGAGAGAGAGAGGGAGAGGAAGAGGGAGAGGGAGGGAGGGAAGATGTAGAAGATTTAGGTTATACTTGATCCTACCCTCTCGAGTGTCTTGTGGTTCAGGTGTTTCCTGTAAGGGCCTGGTGAAGGTTCAGCCATTTGGTCTGCCTTTTAGGAAGTAGAATTTTATTGTACCATTGCCATTCCAGCTCTTAGCTATTACGAATTGAGCCAATACACATATGGTTGAGCAAATCTCTCTGGCCTGTGGTTTCAAGGTTTTAGGGTAGATATCCAATAAGGGAATAACTGGATCCGTTGGTATCTCTATAGTCAGCTTTTTCAGGTTTCTCCATATTGCTCTCCAAAGTGGTTGTACCATCCTACATTCCCACCAACAGTGGATGAGTGTTCCTACTTCTCCACTTCCTCACCAGCCTTTATTTTCACTTGATCTTTTGATGTTTGCTATCCTTATTGGGGTAAGGTGGAATCTCATAGTTGTAATTTGCATTTCTCTGATGATTAGGGATGATGAACATTTTCTTAAGTGTGTGTTTGTCATTTGTGTTTCTTCCTCTGTGAACTGCCTGTTCAGCTCTTGGCCCCATTTTGTGAGTGAGGTGTTTGACTTCTTATTGTTTAGATATTTGAGATCTTTGTAGATTCTAGAGAATAGGCCTCTATCAGTTGGGTAACCTGCAAATATTTTCTCCCATTCCATGGGGTAATCTATTGGCTTTGCTTATTGTATGCTTGTCTGTAAAGAAACTCTTCACCTTCATGTGGTCCCAGTGGTTGAGTGACTATTTAAGATCGTGAACTACTGGGTTTTTTTTCAGGAAGTCTTTTTCCATTCCTATATCATGGAAAGTATTCCATAAATTTTCTTCCAGTAGTATTTGAGTTTCTGGTCTTATATTAAGGTCTTTGATCCATTTGGATTTGAGTGTAGCGTATGGTGAAATGTGTGGATCAAGTTTCAGTTTCTTGCACATGGTTATCCTGTTTGTCCAGCACCATTTGTTGAAGATGCTGTCTTTTTTCCACCCTATATTGTTCAGGCTTTTGTTGAATATCAAGTAGCTATAGTTTCTTGACCCAAATTCTGCATCCTGAAGTCTATTCCATTTGTCTATACTCCTGTTTTTATGCCAGTACCATGCTATATTTATTACTATGGCTTTGTAATATAGCTTTAGATAAGGTATGGTGATGCCACCAGAGGTATTTCTTTTGCTGAGGATATGTTTGGATATGTGAGGCCTTCTGCCTTTTCATATGAAATTTGAGATCATTTTTTCTATCTCTGTGAAGAACACTGTAGGGATTTTAATTGGAATTGCATTAAATCTATATATTACCTTTGGTAGGACTGTCATCTTCACAATATTAATTCTGCCTATCCAGGAGCATGGGAGGTCTTTCCATTTTCTCAAGTCCTCCTCAATGTCTTTTTTGAGTGTTTTTATGTTTTCATTGTATAGATCTTTCACTTCCTTGGTTAATGTTATTCCAAGGTATCTTATTTTTTTTGTTGTTGCTATTGAAGGCGGGGCTATGTCCCTTATTTCTTTCTCTGTATCTTTGTTATTTGCATATAGAAATGCTACTGATTTTTATGCATTAATTTTGCAACAAAAATATGGAACACTTCATGAATTTGTGTGTCATCCTTGCACAGAGGTCATGCTAATCTTCTCTGGATCATTCCAATTTTAGTATATGTCCTGCCGAAGTGAGCACTAACATTTTCTTTTATAAAACCCAATTTTGTTTCCTATACAGTTTATATATGTATACACACAAGCACACACCCACACACTCTTCATTTCTAACAATTTCACCAACCACACTCCAATTATATATCTACTCAGTTATATATATTTATCCAGATATATATATATATATATATATATATATATATATATATATATATGGCATAGATTACAGTCTTAAATCCCCTCACCCCTATCAATATTTCCCTGAGGACACTCATTAGTAAGCTCCATGGTGTTCATTGTGGGGTAATTAGAGCTTCCATCAGTCTCTAATGTGGAGCTCTGCCTCAATCTGTTTCTACCCACCCTGTGGCTCTTACAATCTTCCTGCCCCCCACTTTATCAATTCCTGAGCCTATGTGGGTATGTTAGTGTGTTAGTTGTTTGTTTTTAGTGTGGGGATCTCTATGGCCTCTGTATTTCTGCTATGATGTACTTCAGTTCACCACTGTGTTTTTGCTACTTCCCTGGAGGTGGTTGTTGGGCTAGAATTGAGAGCAATACTCCTGTGGCTGCTTTATTTACAGTTTCTTCTGGACCCTGCTAAATGTGCTAGCAGTGGCATATGTCTTGGTGAGCAGTCAGCTGTCTTTTCTTATTGTATTGATGGATATTTGCTTTCCCCAGTACTTTTTGTCATCTGTAAAATAAAATAGATTCTTCAACAGAGAACACCCCAATTTTTAAGAGCAATTCTTCTACTATCCCTAACAAATATGCCCCTGGAATCGTCAGATTCTGATACTGCTCCATGAGCTATTTCCCACTCAGACTTATTTCCCCCAAAATGTTTGCAGACAGGAACACTCTCAATTGTCATTCATTGACTCATTTGAAAACATACTGTTGAGTCTCCACTCTGTACTAGACACTCTGTTCCCCTCTGGGGATCCAACCAAAAGTTAGAAGAGCCAGGCCTGGTGGCAAATGCCTTTAATTCCAACACTTTGGAGGCAGAGGTAGGAGGATCACCGTGAGTTCAAGGCCACCCTGAGACTACATAGTGTATTCCAGGTCAGCCTGAGCTGGAGTGAAATCCTACCTCAAGAAAAAAAAAAGTTAGAACAGTTTGAATAAAAGGGGATAAGTCTAGACATTAGACAGATATATTGATGTGTATGTCTGTTCTTATTAGAGAGCAGTGGAGGTTCTCTCTGAAGCCTATTGGTTTCCTATTCTAGGGTATCTGGCTTGGTTCTCAGAGACAAGATATTGGTTCACACCCACTGAGTGGGTCTCATGTCCATTCTGTGAGCAATTGGTTACCTGCATTGGCTGTGGCCCACTATTGCACAAGCGTATACTTCTTGTGCAGCTGGTTGATCTTGTAACTGACAGAATCTCCTGCTTAATCAATGTGTTGGAAACTGTTTTTCTCCAGCTGCTCTCATAGCACAATGAGTTCTGGCCAGAGGGAAACTGGATTCCCTCTCAGTTCCAGCATGATCACTTGATGTCCTATGGCTGCAAGCTATAAACTGTGAGCTTTCAAAAATAAATACTAAGCAGTTTAATGCTATAGAAATGAGTATTTATGAGATATGAATACATATATCATTTTTCTTTGCATTTTGCACTGTTTATTGTTTTGTTAACAGTGGCTGCTAAAATCTGGAGAAAAGTATGCCCATTCTTGAGATGACACTTGGAAATCTTGTAAAGGATATTTTCCTCTCTTTTAGACATTCTTTAATGTCTCATATTCACTGTTACACTCACCAAATGTGACAAACCAGCATTAATGTTTAGGAAAACCCTGAGGCCTCAATGGTCAATAAGCATGTAATCTTTGCTCATGTCTAACAAGGGAGAAAATGACACACAATCACATGAACAAAGGTATGTACCAATCATGCACCAAAGTCCAATGTTTTCTCTACATGGCTTTCTCTGGCCTTTGGCCTTTCTGGCATATTCAGTCAACAGAAGTCACTAGCAGGAACTTGGAACATGAGAGAAGATGCATACAATACTCCAACCCCATCACTACTTTACTGGACATCTCTAGTTTTACTCTAACTTTTGACTAAATATGCCAGCTCCAAGCAGGTATTCCTAGCTCCTGGACTCTGTAATTGCCTTTCTCCTTCTTATCCCTCTTTTGGCAGCAGCTTCAGCAGTAATCTTTCATAGGCCCAGAACTCCTGTAATCTATTCATTAAATTCCCTCTGCCTCATGATTTCTTCCTGGGGAATTGCATAACAGTAAAACATGAGGAAAAGAGAAGGAGGGAGGGAAGGTAGAAAGACTGGAAGGTAGAAAAATGGATAGAAAGAAGAAAGAAAAGAAGAAAAGAAGGCCCTTAAAACATTATAGGTTGCCACTGCCCTTGGTTGCCCACCAAAACTAGATGGCAAATCAATATTACTGAGGATTGCACAGGCTTCAATTACAAGACAGAAAGATCAAGCTAAAATTGAGGTAGAGGCTCCTCCCTACTGGCTGGCTTTCATAGAAGAAGGTGCTATGCAAGCTACTAGTGGAGATAAGTTACCAAGAGTGCTACCTAGCTGTGTACCTAGGAGTTTCTCAACCACCATACCAGACAGTATGGACCCACTGGTGCAAAGTGGCATGACTGCTTTGGAAGTAACCAACCGCTTCCTGATAACAGTCTTTTTCTTCTCATTTTACTAGGAAAGCAAAATTATTCCAAAAATATATACTAACAGATTTCCACTTACTTCCCAGGAAGTATATCACATCCAATTCAAAGGAGGCTAGAAAATCAATTATGTGAAGGTCAGGAAATGGCCAGAAGGGGGTGGGGAATATAGAGTGCCTTGCAGAAGCAAGCTTTGATATTAATTACATGCATTGATACATTCAATGCCTTTCCTTTCCTTAAAACAATGCTTTGGCAAGTACTATGTTTCTAGTTGCTCAGAGAAAACAGTCAGCAGAAAAGAGAGTTATGTTTCTTTCTAGGGGCTGTGTCTATCCTAAATCTAACTGACTTGTCCAAAGAAATCCAGTGAATCCACTAGCTTTGTATATGGGAGTTCCAAGCACAGAATGCTTCTCTCGAGTGTCAGATATTTTACCTGATGACTAAAAGTACAAACTTCATAGTTATATGAATTTAGTTAGAATTCTCACTCTGCTCTAGGTATTTGATTTTCAGCAAGTTAATGTTTAAAACTTTCATAACTTGATTGAAAATGGGAATAACAGCACAACTCATCTCCCTGAACAACAGATAATTAACTGGAGAGCACCAAATATATTGGCTTCCCCACAGTATCTATTTGGTAAATTATAACTGTTTTTTGGTATTAGTAGTTGCTATAAACTGAAGGTTGTGTTTTCCAAAAATTCATTTGAAAGCTAATAACCAGTGTGAAGACATTTAGAAGTGAGGCCTTTGGAAGATGATTAGGTCATGAGGGTATAACCCTCAAAATTGACATTAGTGACCTCATATTGAAAAGGCTTCAGGGAATTTCTCACTGTGAGACAACAGCAACCAGGAACAAAGAAACAGCCCTCACAAGGCACAGAATATGCTAGTCCCTTAGTCTTGAACTTCCTAGTTTCTAGAACTGTGAAAAAATGAGCACTTGTATTCTAAACTGTTGTGGTAATTTGAATGGATGCCCTCCAGTAGGTATAGGAGTTTATTAAAATTTGTAATTTAGATCTGCAGCCACTTGGCTAGAGGAGGTGTCACTATGGGTAGGTCTTATGTCCAGCCCTAAGGTGTGGGGGTGGATTTGGAATTCTATTCTAAAGATATATATGAAAAGTGCTTGAGTTTTGCTTAGTGTTCCTGAAGTGGGCTTGCTTGCTTTTTGGTGGTGGTTTTTCTCTCCATGTGGATTTGTGAAAGCAGGCCAGCTTCTTCCTGTGCCATAATGAAACTTCCCCTAGATCTGTAAGCTTCAAAAAATTCCCTGCTTCCTCCCATAAACTGTATCTGGTCTGAAGGTTCCACCGAGCAACCTGAGGCTGTCTGCTACAGCTATTTGCTACAGTTATCCACTACATGGTATTTTTGTTATACCAAACACATTGTAGCAAGAACAATAAGTAATACAACTTTAAAATATACAGATTTCCCAACTCCAACGTATCCACTTTATCCCAAAGGTTAATTGACAATAAAAGCTATACTAAATGATTCTCTCCTTCCATTTGCATCTAAATTTGCATCAGGGATCTTATTGGAATTCTCCCTAGAATCTCTATAATTGTTACTATATGAATGACAAGCTCTTTCATACATTAACTAACAATGAAACTTTGCCACACCTGAATTTGACAATCAGTCTCAACAATATATCTAATAAGTTTATTAGCTCTGTATAGTCATATTTGCCCATTTTAATTTTCAAGGACAATAGCTTCAGACATTCCTTTTTATCTCATTACAATACAGCCTATTAAATAGAAGGTCTATCATACCAGATCTTATTCATTTCAAAGCAAATTATCAGAGGTGGCTCAACTGTACACCAAGAGAATGAGTGTAATATTTCACACCAGCAGGGCCACAAAATCTAACATCTGTTTTCTGGCTAGGTGAGAGGTCCAAAGAATTGAGACTTGATGAACCTTAAAGCTGTCTGTCATATATAACAATGTTCATCAATTACTTCTTGGTGAAAGAATGACTAATGATAATTCCTGCTAGAGGATCTTTTGCATATTCATGCTAAGTGTTTATGGAAGAAAGAATGCCAATTTGTTATGAGGGTGAACTTCTTTCCTTCAGATTTAAATCCATCTTTTCTGCATACTGCTGCATTAGGCTAGCCATTGCAACTTGGTGAAAGATACAACATGATTCAGAACACACATCCAAATCTATATATTCTTTTCTTTTTATTAATTAGTTTTGTATTCAGCAAATACAGTCAATTTGGTACCATTAAAGAAACACTGGTATCTTTTTCTCATAGTTGAAGATTAAAGTTTTAAAAAATTGTGCCCCACAACTGCAATTGTTCACACAGGAAAATGATCTAGATACAATTGGCCTAATCAACTCTTAATCTGAGAGCAAACGAGATGATTACACCTAGTGTTACCCATACAAGCAGCTGCTGACATCAAGGTCCTTTTGAAAATGCCTTTTCTGATATAAACACCCATAGGAAAAGCTTCTAGAGAAGTAAGTCACAGCTTCTGCAGGAAATATCCAGTGAGCTAAATGCTAATGTCTTCAATCAGTCTTTGATAGACCAACAAGTGTTAAATGCCCTTCCCAGATGATAAGCAGCCACAACCCAAGGTTGTTGTTCCTCACAAGGGTGGAGTGGAAGGAATCAGGACTTAGTAATGGCCAACCAGTCTCATTTGTTAGACAAGTAAATACCAAGAACATACCTGAAGGTTCTAATGCTCTAAGACATACACGATGCCTCCCAACTACAAGGAGAAAAAAGAATGATACAAAGATGGAAGCAGCAAGAGCTGCTTGCCAAAGCTTGGACCATACTGAATTTTAACAACATAAAGCCAGACAGGTCCTTGCGGGGGAGATGGCTTAGTTTGTAAAGTGCTTTCTATGAAGGTGTGAAGCCCCGTGTTCAGATCTCAAACACTCACATAAAAGCTGGGCATGGCACGGCCACCTGTAATCCCCATGTTAGGGAAGCAGAGCCAGAAGGAACCCCTGGGAACTTTCTGTTTAGCTAGACTAGCTGATTCTGCAAGCTTCAGTGATGTTACCTCAAAACAAACAGCAAACAAACAAGCCAGTCCCAGGTGCTAACAGTTTTCCAGGAAGCAGTGAAGGACAAGAGAGGGTAACTAGGACCCATCTAAGTGAATACACTGAAGAGGATAGTTATGTTAGAAAGGCTCTCAAAAACACCATGGTATTTGCTATATTGGTTTTTTCAGGGCTGCTATCACTTGGTGCTGCAAACTGGATGGCTTAAAATAGTATTAAAATTAAGAATGCTAGAAACCGGAAGTCAATGTATCATCGGATCCATGCTCCCTCTGAAGCCTATAAAGAAATACTCTTTCTTGTCTCTGCCAGCTTCCCGTGATTCCTGATGTTCCTTCTCTTGGGCAGCATAATTCCAACCTCCGTCTATGCCTTCATGTGGCCTTCCTCCTGTGTTTTGATACATCTCATTAGAGAGTCAATCATTAGATTTTGAACTTAATTTCATCTTGACTTGATTTATTAGCAAAGACCCTATTTCCAAATAAGATCATAGGCAGAGGTACTAGGTGTTAGGATTTCAGTACATCTGTTTAGGGAATACAATTTAATGTGCAAAATTAGCACATGAAAAGAAACATGTAAGTGAATATAAGTTAGAGAGTATTTTCCTACTAAATGTTAAGAGTCAGGCCCATAGGCTTGAAACACCCTGATGCTTTTTCAGAAAAAACAGCATTGTAGTGTGGCTCCCCCACTCACTATTCCCTCTTGTAGAATGTCATACTTCACCTTGGGTAGGACATTTAACCATTAAGATCATTTGTTTATTGCATTTGTGTATAGGACTCAATGATGTAATCACCATCTACTAGCCTACTCCTTATCTTTGCAGGGTTCATGATAAGCATCCAAACAGAGACCACAATGTAGATTTCTAATCACTTAAAAGTTAAATTCAGGGCTGGAGAGATGGCTTAGCAGTTAAGCGCTTGCCTGTGAAGCCTAAGGACCCCGGTTTGAGGCTCAATTCCCCAGGACCCATGTTAGCCAGATGCACAAGGGGGCGCATGCATCTGGAGTTTGTTTGCAGTGGCTGGAAGCTGTGGCGCGCCCATTCTCTGTCTCTCTCTCTCTCTTTCTCTGTTGCTCTCAAATAAATAAATAAAAATAAACAAAAAAAGTTTAAAGAAAGTTAAATTCATACTGTACTTAAGTAAAATATGTCCTTCTATTTTGACAAATCTCTTTTCATTATTATAAAACTTTAAATTAAATTGAGAAGCTATGGTTAATTCATCAAAGATTATCTTCCTGTGTGTTCTGTGGAAGGGCCATGGATGCTAGAATAAACAATAAAGTTAAAGACATATGCAATTCATAAACTATTATGCATTTGTATTATAAAATATTCTTGCCTTATCTTCAAAATTTGTATTGTTATATGGTTGTTATCATGCTTTCCACATAATTTATATTCTATTCACACACACACACACACACACACACACGCACACATACACACACATACTAGGTTCTCTTCCACCTCCAATGAATGCCAGATGCATGTGCCATATTTTGGCATCTGATTTTATGTGGGTGTTGGGGAACTGAATCTGGGCCAGTAGTCTTTGCAAGCCAGTACCTTTAACTGCTGATCCATCTCCTCAGTTCTCAAAATTTATGGTTTTAACCACCATATTGGATGGCATTTAATTTATCAAAGCAAGACAACATCTATCATTATTCTATTCTCCAAGCTTTCATTTTAAAAATGTAAATACTTACGCAAGCAATTTGAAAAAGGCATTCAAGGTATAAAGACTATGTTAAAACTAAAGGGAAAGTCTTGTTTCTTAACCTTGCATAAAGATCTTTGCTCATACCAGGTATTGGATATAACATATAAGCATAGGCATATGCATAATTTCCTTCACATAAATTAAGAACCATGTATTTTTCTGATTTTTATGGTTTAATATATATTTACATCTATATTACTAGATCTAACAGTATTTTCCTTTTTAATTTTTTTTGTTTATTTTATTTATTTGAGAGCAACAGAGAGAGAGAGAGAAAGAGGCAGAGAGAGAGAGAGAGAGAATGGGCATGCCAGGGCTTCCAGCCACTGCAAATGAACTCCAGACACATGCACCCCCTTGTGCATCTGGCTAATGTGGATCCTGAGGAATTGAGCCTCGAACCAGGCTCCTTAGGTTTCATAGGCAAGTGCTTAACTACTAAGCCATCTCTCCTGCCCCTAACAGTATTTTCAAAAGCACAGTATTTTAGCTATTCTACTAGCTGTAAGTTAGGCTATTTATACTTTCAACTATTATAAAATGTTACAATAAACAGTCTTACACATGTATCTTTCTTATGTTGATGATAAACAATTGATGAATAGGATTTTAATTGCTAGGTCACAAGACATAATCTGTTTTTAACATTTTGATAGAAATTGGCAAATTGTCTCTCAACATTATTAATTCACACACCAAGACCATCCATGAATTTTTCTTTTCTTTTATGGAGGGGGTTTCAAATCAGGGTTTTACTGTAGCCCAGACTAGGCTGGAATTCACTATGTAGTCTCAGGCTGGCCTTGAACTCCAAGTGATCCTCCTACTTCACCCTCCTGAGTCCTAGGTTTAAAGGTGTGTGCCACCACACCCTACTCCATCTTGTGTATATGGCTTACATGGGTCCTAGGGAACCAAACCTGGGTCCTTTGGCTTTAAAGGCAAGCACCTTAACAGCTAAGCCATCTCTCCAGCCCATACATGAATTTTTCTGTCATGGAAAATCATGTATTTGAAACACCATTACTAAACCCTTCAAATTTGAGTCAAATGGTACCCAAAGTTCATACAAATTTGTTTAAGGCACCTACGTATTGGTAGATAAATGAGAAATAGATAATATTTGCATGAATAAAACTGCACATCTCTTTGAACAAATATTTTACACCACACTATTGCATTGTCCTTCTTAAGAACAAAACTTTGAATCAAAGCAAACTCAATTTGAACTTGGGTTCTTTCAAGATTAAGGATAGAACTTAAAATGGTATAATGCTTTTTATTTTCAAAGTAACTTCAGACATGCCATTTTCTCTATGAAGTTATGTAATTTTATATATAAAAAGAACCTGATACACTTAGACAATGAACTCTCCCCAGGTTGTAGTAGATTCTTGTGTTATACTCACCACAGTTTGTGCATGACCCTGCACTACACTTGACATTCAGTTGAGAGAAGAAAGAAAGAGGGAAATATAGAAAGTTAATAAAAGAGCCTTGGTCAAGCTTACCTCTAGTAGAATAGGAAACAAAATACTGCAAAGTTTAAGCCATTTACCCAGGAATGTGAGGTTTATTAATGGCATAATCAGACATCTTAGTCACTAAAAACAACACTTACTAAGCCACAGATTGGTGTGTTCTGCTGTTTGCACACAGCTTGAGTCATACATGGCTACTTCACTCATAACTAAAATTTGCCTTGTGGGTTGATCATCTGGCTCTTAAGACTGAGGGCTTCTCAGAGTATATATTTCACTTGCCACCTGGATGCTAAATATAAAGTTGCTCTATGGTTCAATTATTCCTCCTAAGTTCCAAATTAAAGTCATCTAGTAAGGTAAGTAAAAAGATACACAGTCTGCGGAGCCATCAGTCTGGTTTTCTCTATAGACCCATTCAAGAATTTTCATTCCCTTTCCTTCTGTCTCCTCTCCCTCACCACAGTCTTTTCAATTTTTCTATGGACATCTCATACAAATTAGAGTTTAATGGGAAGAGACCAAATACATGGACCTGAAATTCCTGTTTTGTTTAGCCAAAAAGCCTAGAGTTAAGGCAAAGTA
Organism: Jaculus jaculus; assembly: GCF_020740685.1. Lineage (NCBI taxonomy): Eukaryota > Metazoa > Chordata > Mammalia > Rodentia > Dipodidae > Jaculus > Jaculus jaculus. The sequence goes on from NC_059105.1 coordinate 103,379,510, forward strand.
ACCAGCAATATAGAACAAAGCATCTGGAGCCCCTTTGGGGGACCTTCTCCGGCAAGGAAATGGCACCCAGCTATTGGAGGCACACTCTGGTCAGGTTGGAGCTCAAGAGCAGGGAACTGCCACATAAGTTGTCAGCCAACGGCAACTTATTCTAACAATCCTGTCAGTGTTATTTGAAGTATTTCTTACTGAGCTGGTTTTGGAGCAAAATGTTACAGTAAACAGGACACACCCTTTTTCAGAAAAGGAAAGCTGCATGGCTGCTCCCTGGCCTTGGACTGCATCTTCTGTGATCTGAAGGTTTAAAGATAACCTCTCCCAAGAGCTAAAGTAGAGGACTAGTTAAACTGATGCATGTGATTAAGACATTGTTCCTGTTCCCAAGAGGAAAATTGTCAGCAGGCAAAGTAGATCATCTTTCTGAATAATGGTATAAACTAATATGGGATGAAATCTTAAGACAGAGGCATTTTGAGGCAAAAATTAATTCTAGGTAACTTTGCGTAGAAAGGTTTTTTTTTAATATTTTTATTTTTCATTTATTTATTTGAGAGCGACAGAGAGAAAGAGGCAGATAGAAAGAATGGGCGCGCCAGGGCTTCCAGCCACTGCAAATGAACTCCAGATGTGTGTGCCCCCTTGTGCATCTGGCTAGCATGGGTCCTGGGGAATCGAGCCTTGAACCGGGGTCCTTAGGCTTCACAGACAAACACTTAACCTCTAAGCCATCTCTCCAGCCCTAGAAAGATATTCTAAAAGGCCAGAGAAAGAACTTCTTAGCCACACACCACTTACTCCTTTCTTGAACCACCAATATCACCTACATAAACACAGACACACACACACACACACACTCCTCAAGAAATCCTTTCTACTCATGCATATGTATCAAGTTTAAAGGAACAGTAGAAAAGGAAGGAATGCTACCAAACCTATTCCTTGAATCCAATATTGTCCTGTTACAAAAACTGGAAAAGGGGGCTGGAGAGATGGGTTAGTGTTTAAGGCACTTGCCTGCAAAGCCAAAGGACATAGGTTTGATTCCCCAGAATCCACATAAGCCAGATGCACAAGGTGGTACATGCATCTGGAGTTCATCTGCAGTGGCTGGAGGCCTTGGCACACCCATTCTTTCTATCTGTCTCTTTCTCTTTTTCAAATATATAAATAAACAATAAAATATATTTTAAAAAACTGGATAAGTAAACAATAAAATAACTATAAAGCAATTTTCCTTTTAAGCAGAGATGTAAAAATCCCCAACAAAATACTTACAGCATGAATTCAAGAGCACATTAAGAAGATGATACATGATTAAGTTACTTTTATTTTGGAAATGCAGTGCTTGTTCAACATATACAAATCAATAAATCTAATACAGCATACTAATATAATTAAACATAAAATAATCATCTCAAAAACACAGAAAAAAGGCATTTAACATAGTTCAATATTCTCTTATGTTAAATTCCTGAAGAAGCTATGAATATAATTCCTGAAATATTAAGTGCAACATAAACATAATAACAAAAAACATAAAAATACATTGAAAGAAACCCATAATAAACCTTCATATGGAAAAGACAAAAGACACTTGCCAAACAAATTCTAGGTAGAAAAACAATGTGACAGTGTCAGAATACTTGATTCCAGTTTATGCTGTACAGCCATAATGGAAAAGATAGAATGCTATTCACACTAAAATAGACATTTAGACTCAATAGATCAGAATAGAGGAGCCAGAAGTAAACATGCATACCCATAGCCACCTCATTTTTGACACAATGTCAAAAACATGGGAGAAAAGACATCTTATTCAATAAATATTGCTGGGAAAACTGAAAAAGAAACAAAGTGAAATCCATTATCTCTTAGTATAAAATCAATTCAAAATGAATAAAAGGCCTTAATATAAAACCTGAGACTTTGAAACTGCTCAATGAAAACATTAGAGAAGAGTTTGTAGATAATGCACATAGGAAAGAACTTTCTGAAAAGAACTACAACTACACAGGAAATATCTCCAAGACTATATGATTACCTAAAAATACAAATTACAGAATTACATTGGAAAACTTCTATGCAGAAATCACCACAGTGATGATGCAGCATATAGAAGGGGAAAAATAATCTTTGCCAATACTACATCAGATAGGGAATCAATAGCTACAGAACACATGTAGAATTGCAAAACTGAAACACCAAAAAGCTTCCAATTAACAAGTGGGTTAGTAAACAAATAGAAAGACTGTAAAAAAGGAAGAATGACCAGTAAATATTTGTAAAAGTATTGCATGTCCTTAGCCATCAGGGAAGTGCAAAATTTAAAAAGCTTCAAGAAAAACAATGTCACAAACAGCTATCAGCAAAAAAACAACTATCGGTAAGGATGCTGAGAAAGAGAAACCTTATTCACTTCTAATGAGAATGTGAAATAGCATAGCCATTATGAAAATCAGTATGGATGTTTCTCAAAGGCCTAACAGCAGAACTGTCATATGATTCGGTTCTCTCTCTCTTGAGTATTGACCTAAGAGGACTCTAAGACCTACGGATAGATTTTGGTACATTCATATTTAGTGAACTATTCACAATAGTTAAGACATGGACCTAGATGTTTATTGGCAGATGAATGGATAAAGAAATTGTAAGGGCTAGTGAGATGGCTCAGTGTGTAAAAGCACTTGCTGTACTGGCACAAAGCCTGGAGCTTGATCCTCAACACCCACATAAAATGTCAGACATGGCACCTACAACCCCAGTGCTGAGGTGAAACAGAGGCAGGAGAAATCACTTGAGCTCACTGTTAAACCAGCCTAACCAAAAACAGCAAGCTCTAGGTTCAGTGAGAGATCCTGCCTCCAGGAAATGAGGCAGATGAATGATAGAGGACATCCAATGTCCTCCTCTGGCCTCTGCACACGTGCACATGGGACATCTGTAAACATACACAAATATATACATACACACATACACACACAGACAGATACCTAAGAAAGGAAAAGAAGATGGGGTACATGTATTCAAATACCTTATTTCATCATAAAAGACAACAAAAATGATATTTATAGAAAAATGAATGTAAATGATTATATTAACAAAATGATGCAGACTCAGAAGACAAATACCACATACTTTCATAGGCCAATCCTAGATTTTAATGAAGGGTGTGTGAGGAGTGAGTGTAGGTCATGAAAATGTCCATAAGAAGGGAAGAAGTGATCTTAAGTGAGAAAGAGAGGGAAGAGAATAATAGAATACATATGATATGAAAACAAAGGAAGATATTGGATGAGAGGCATGGTGCCTGTGAGAAGAGGGCAAGGAGATGGGGGAGAGAGATGACTGGGGAGGAAAACTCATAACAACAAAATATGTATGGGAATGCCATAATAAAATCCACTACTTTATATGCTAACTTGAAAAAAATCTACTTTAATAAGAAAAAAAAGAATACACAAAAAAGGGAAAATCAATAATAAAGTAAGCAGCAGAAGAAGTTGGTTGTTGCAGTCAGGTTCACATTTCTGGTAGCAATCTCCCAACCAAGAGAAGCTTGTGGGAAAAAGAGGTTTCTTTTGGCTTACAGGCTCAAGAGGAAGCTCCACGATGGCAGGGGGAAATGATGGCATGAGCAGAGGGTGGACATCACTTCCTGGCCAGCATAAGGTGAACAACAGAAACAGGAGAGTGTGTCAAACACTGGCATGGAGAAACTGGCTATAACACACATAAGCCTGCCCACAACAATACACTCCATCCCGGAGGCTTTAATTTCCAATTGCCATCAGCTGGGGAACCTAGCATCCAGAACACCTTAAGTTTATGGGGGACACCTGAATCAAACCACCACATTCTGCCCCTGGCCCCCATAAACTGATAACCATACATGATGTAAAATGCAGTGCATTCATCCAATTTTAAAAGTCCCCATAGTTTTTAATCAATCCCAATGATGTTCAAACATCCCTATAGCCTAAGACCTTATAACTGAGCCATAATACGAAAAAAATCCCCCCCAAAACCATAATGGCACAGAATAAATATCACATTGCAAAAGATGGCATTGGGCATAGCAAAGAAATATTCAAGCAATACATGATTTAAACAGGACAAATAGGGCTGGAGAGATGACTTAGCGGCTAAGGTGTTTGCCTGTAAAGCCAAAGGACCCAGCTTCGATTCCTCATGTCCCACATTAGCCAGATGCAAAAGGGGCACATGTGTCTGGAGTTCATTTGCAATGGCTGGAGGCCCTGGTGCACCCATTCTCTCTCATCCTCTCTCTGCTTCTCTCTCTCTCTCTCTCCCTCAAATACATAAATAAAAAATAAAGTAAAATTATAAAGAGGGCAAATACCAAAGTCTGTAGCTCCAAGTCCAACAACTCTAGTTAGTGACAAATCTCCCAATTCAATAACTCCAACCAGCAACAACTCTCCATAGTTCCAATTCCACACGCTCCAGCTAGGCTACTCACAGTCCTGAAAAATTTGATTGGGCCAGCAGCTTTCCTTTGCAGCCATCTCGTGGACATGGCAGCTCCACTGGGTCTCCACTGCAATCCACAGTTCATCCTCAGCTCCATTGGGTCTCCATGCAGGCATCCAGCAAACCTGCTTCACACAGCCCATGGCCATTTCCAAAACACAAGACCATGTGGCAAACTCAATGACCCTCTCTTTCCTGCATTTCTTAAACTCCACAATACCAGGTAGGGTGCCAATTTGCTAAGCCAGGGGGAACAAAGCAGACTTTGAAGAACAGGACACTCCTTAAGCACTCAGACCCCTTCAAAAGAGTCTACATTCTTCTGGTTGCTCCAGTGCCGGTCAGCTGGCCCAATCTCAAAGGTTGTAATCTCTCAGTTGTAGATGAACAGGCAGCTGTTCACCCAAACATTTTTTTGTGTGTGTGTGTCATACCCTCTGCTCACACCAGTTCATTTATACTCAACACAACCCTGCACAGCTTCTCAGGACATAGGCATACCAGCAAGCTTCTCAGACAAACTGCTTAGCCCAGTCCAAACAAAGCTCTTTCTCACCCTTATAAGCCAAACCTCACAGTTCATAGTTCTTATTGCATTCAAGTCTTTCAACTTGGACCAGCATAGTCCATCAAGCTGTATTTATAGCACTGCAAGGTGTCTTTTAGGCCAAGATTTCAAATTAGTCCACATTCTTCATGAAAATCAGCTCCAAAAGGCCAAAGCCACACAGTCAGGTGTCTAGAAGCAATCCCACTCCTCAGTACCACTTTACTGTTGCAGTCAGGTTCTCATTTCTGGTAGAAATCACCCAACCAAGAGAAGCTTGTGGGACAAAAAAGGTTTATTTTGGCTGATAGGCTCGAGGGGAAGCTCCACAATGGCAGGAGAAAATGATGGCAGGAGCAGAGGGTGGATATCACCTGCTGGCCAATATAAGGTGGGGAAGAGGAACAGGAGAGTGTGCCAAACACTGGCATGAGGAAACTGGCTATAACACCCATAAGCCTGCCCACAAAAATACACTCCATCCAGGAGGCTTTAACTTCCAATTGCCATCAGCTGGGGAACCTAGCATCCAGAACACCTTAAGTTTATGGGGGACACCTGGATCAAACCACCACATTGGTAAGGATAAATGAAACAAATTTTTTAAAATAAGAAAAGTGAACAAAACCAAAAATTCATTATTAAAAAAATTATATACTTAAAGCATATCAATTCTATATTTTTTAAATTTATCTGTAGAGAAAAAGTAATCCCAACCAAATTGTTAGTAGGCTTTATTTTAGTAGAAAATACTAAGCTAATTCTAATTTCTACACAGGAAATCATAGGACTTAGAATAGCCTAGACACACTTGTTATGGAATAAAATTAGGAAAATTAGTTAACATGATTTTGAGACTTACTACATAGCTACAGTAACAAAAAAAAAAATGAAACTGGAAGTCAGTATTGCATCAGTACTTAGCTTAATAGAACAAAATCATATTGAACATATTGAATTGATTTGTGGATAGGAAGTCACTGCTTACTGAGTATTGAGTCTCCTTTTGAAATGATGAGAACAATATAGAAAGATAGAGAAATGGTTGCACAACATTGTGAACCTATTAACTGTAACTGAATTATATTTTATATTATTTGGATTTCCATTTTAATTATGGTGTGTGCATTTCATACTGACAGGGCAACAATAAATGATTATCATGGGCTAGACATATGGTTTAGCAGTTAAGGTATTTACCTGTAAAAAAAAGGACTCGGGTTTGATTTACCAGGACCCATGTAAGCCAGTTGCACAAGGTGGCATATGTGTCTGAAGTTTGCTGAGGCTGGAGGCCCTGGCACACCCATTTCTTCCTCTCCCACACCTTCTCTTCTCAAATGAAAAGAAATTTAAAAAGATTATCAAGGCCTCCAGCAGGATGGGGGGCAGGGACAAGGGAAAGGATGGTGCCAACACATATTTTATCCATACTAAGTATGTCTGAAATAAAAATAAATAAATAAATAAAATTGAGAATATTATCAAGCAATTCAATGGGGTAAAGTGTTCTTAATAAAGGGGCACTAGAATGTCATCACATACAATCACAATCACAATTTAGAAAGAAAAAACTCCTTGAATTTTTACCTGTGCCATTCACAAATAATCAATTCAAAATAAATTAATGCATATATATGAGATATGCATCACCTTATGGATCTGGCTTACCTGGGTACTGGGGAATTGAACCTAGGTCCTTTGGCTTTGCAAGCAAGTGTCTTGACACTAAGCCATCTCACCAGCACATTTAAAAGATATATATATTTTTATTTATTTGAGAGAGAGAGAAAGAATGAAAGAAAGAAAGAAAGAAAGAAAGAAAGAAAGAAAGAAAGAAAGAAAGAAAGAAAGAAAGAAAGAAAGGTAGGCAGAAATAAATAAATAAAGGAAGGAAGGAAGGAAGTCATCATTTTAAATAAAGAAAAGTATATCAATAACTAAAACTTTGGGGCTGGGATGGTGGTTCCGTGGTTGCAAGCACTAGTTGCTCAAACATGAGGGTTTTAGAAGGCCTGAAATTGCCGGGGTTTAATTCCTCTACATAATCACATCAACAGCTGGGCATGTCCACGCACATTTGTAACATCAGTCCTGCCTAGGACAGAGACAGGAGAATAACTGGGGCTTTCTGATCAAAAAAGAACAATGTTGCTTTGAGTTAGAGGAGAGTGTCTTCTCAAGGAAACAGGTGAATGAGAGAAAAGAAGGTTTCTCCTCTGGCTTCTCTACAGTGTGTACAGGACATGTGCATCTGCACACACCCATGCATACACTACACACACACACTGAATATATACACACACACACAAAATAATGTAAATTTTCTTATACAGGGAACTATATTTATCTAAAAATGGGATGCTGGGGTGATTAGGAATAATTCTGTAGCCCCAACCTTTGAGTTTGTGTCTGTTAATTAACCAAAGAATTGGCAATTGAGATTTAAAGAGATGATTTCTTAAAACATTTTTATTTATTTAGTTGTAAGGGGAGAGAAAAAGAGAGAGAGAGAGAGAGAGAGAGAGAGAGAGAGAGAGAGAGAGAATAGGCATGCCAGGGCCCTTGTCACTGCAAACGAACTCCAGACGCATGCACCACTGTACATCTGGCTTTTCCTGCCTACTGGGGAACAGAACCTGGTTGTTAGGATATGCAGGCAAGTGTTTTAACCATTAAGCCACCCCTTCAGTCCAAGAGAATGATTTTTAAGCCACCACATTTTAAAGATATTTTATTTATTTATTTGAGAGAGAGAAAGAGGCAGATGAGAGAGAGAAAGAATGGGCACAGTCTACATTTGGCTTAAGTGGGCCCTGGGGAATAGAATGTGGGTCCTTAGGCTTTGCAGGCAAGCACCTTAGCCTCTAAGCCATATCTACAGCTCCATAAACCACCACAGTTTATTCAAACATAACAAGGTTGCAAGGGAGAAGAAAAGGGAAGGGTTCTAGGATTGAGACAAGGGCAAAGGAAGGGAAGGTGGCCAGGGAGAAAATACACCACGTGGTCCAGGAAACCATTTGTAAGAATAACCATGTACCCTGGACACACAAAAAAAGAATATGAGAAAGGGTTTATGTCTCTTCCTACCCTGGGGGCCAGGCTGTCTGGTGGGAGAGGGATAATCTTACTAGCGAAAACAGAAGCAGGTCTTCAGCTCAAGAGCCAGAGGACAAAACCAATAAATGAACAAAAAAAAAAAAAAAATCAGTTTCTCCATGAGTTAAACTTGGAGTTCAGGACAGAAGACATCAGCACACCTCCATCACGTTAATCAGATAGGATGTGACATTGTAAGTAGGACGGTGCCTGTCTGGCTACCTCTAAAAAATCTAACCTAGACCTCACACTTCTGTTTGTCAAAAAAATCACTCTTAAGGTAATGAACAGTTCTTGATGATAAAATGGCAGATTCGGTTTCCCTCATGCAAATTTGAAAGTGAAGAGAGTCATGGTTAACAAGAGGAGTTATCCAAAGTGAAAAAGAGAAACATCTCTGGGAAGCACAAAAGCAAATCAAAATGGAGAAACGGGGGCTGGAGAGATGGCTCAGCAGTGAAAAGAGCTTACTTGCAAAACCTGACAGCTAGATTCCATTTCTCAGTACCCATGTAAAACCAGGTGCACAAAATGGTGCATGTGTCTGGAGTTCCTTTGTAGTGGAAAAAGGTCTCTCTTCTCTCTCTCTCTCTCTTTCTGCCTCTTTCTTTCTGAAGTGAAAACATTAATTAAATACTTTAAACAATGGGGAAACAGAAGGATGACATAGAAAAGTTGGAAAAGGTCTGTAATGCCAACCATGACTCCCCAGATGTATGGAACCCAAATCTGCAGCCACAAAGCATGGATAGTAGAGGAGATCTGGTGATAACAGGAGGTATCCCTAGCCTCAGGAGAAACTCAAGGTTCTATGATTGTCAAACGTCCCCCACAGGCACATGTTTGATCACTAGTCTTATAAGGCTGTGTGACCTTTGGGTGGGAGACATGGCTGGTAGAAATGGATCACTGGGAGCAGGTGTATGAGAGGTTATAGCCTAGTTTCTCTTCTGGCCTTAGCTGGATATGCCCTGTCTGCCAAGATGTAATCAAGCTACCTCACAAGTTCACATTTCCTGTTGGCTGCCCTTCCTTCCCTACAGTGAGGGGCCATCCACTCTGAATTGTGTGCCATAATAAAGGTCTCCTTCCTTCAGTGGTGCTGTCAGGTATTTTGTCACAGCAAAAAGAATATCAGAGAATGAATGCACCAGACTTAAGTCCAATGTTACAGTCACTCTTCCTGCCTGGCTGTTTTGGCCTTCCCAGCAAGTTATTGCATAAGTCCTCATTTTTGGAGTACTATAGCCAGACATCATCTTGTTTGAGAATGAGCTACTTTGGAGAACTGAAAACTAGGACCAAGAACCAGACAAGGAGACTTGTGACACCCTGCCAGTGTCTGTGTGGGGAATGTCATGAGAATCAACCATGTGAGTGGTGAGGTAAGGAAAGGTTGTCTGACGGGGACTGGCTAAGGAGTTGATGGTCTATGAAGGGCATAGTAGGTGGTGGCCCTGCTCTTTGTGGAGAATGGTGAGACCACTGTCTATGGATTACTTTGGAGGCTGAGAGCTCCTATTCTGAGGCTGGTGGATTATTCGGGATCCAAAGCTGCACATGATTTACTCATGGCCAGAAAATGTGCTCAACCCAGGTCTGATGGATTGCTGGGATTGTAGCATCCACTCTCCAGATTAGTACGAAAATGCCGAGTGCTCCAATCCCTTGGTCCTTCTCCTCCAGTGCAGAACTCAGGGTTCTGTTTCTTCTACTCTCCACACACTTGCGTATATGTTCAGTTTGGTTGTTTGCTGCCTCTTAATGTGCGACATGAGAAGGAACCTCTGGAATGGGAACATGCTGGTTCCACAGGCCACCAAGCTCAAGGAAGCCATCAGCAGCTCCCAGAAACACAGAAGAGAAAGTTGTAAACAAAAGCAGTCCTGGTGCTGAGATCACACTCTTGACCTGCCTCGCCTGTCATCATCTCTAACATGTGTGAAGAACTCAGCTGCAACTCATTACTATGCCCAGGATCTGGAGGATTCCAAAATTAGGGGACCCAGAAAGTTTTTCCTGTTTGTCTTTCCTCTATTTTCTTTATTTTTTAAAAAATATCATCTACTTCTATTTACTTATTTTTCTTTATGGATTTTTAAAAATCTTTTTTTCTGTAGCAATTTTTCACATTCTTTTTTGATTTTTAAATGTGGGTTGTATTTTATATTCGTTTTATTAAAAACTAAGAACAAAATTAAGTACACACGTTTACTAATTTAAATTTTAAAGGCCATTGCACAGTAAGTAATGTATTTTTGGACAAGCAAATTCTATTTTTCAAAACAAAGAAAAGCTCATAAGAAGAGGTGTGCTATTTTGTATGTACTGTAGCATTGGTTTAATTCACTGCACCAGAAGACAGGTGAATTAGGAATGCATTATCTGGTTGACGCTTATGAAGGAGATGGGACCTTACATAGTACAAAAGACATGTAATTGAAAAAGGGAGGATGATTTTAACAGATTTCCAGGTCCTTGTGGATATAGTTCTCTGACGCTATCCTAAAACTCATGACTGGAAGTCCTTCAAAAACTTCAATGTGACATTTGAACCATAGCTTCAAATTTGTAATACTCTGTTACATATTAATTCAATTCCTTTATTCCTTTCTCTCTTTTATTCTTTCTTTTTTCTGAGGTAGGGTCTCACTCATACCCAGGCTGACCTGGAACTTTCTCTGTAGCCACAGGCTCTTCTAGAACATAGTGACCCTCCTACATCTACCTCCATGTGAGTATGCCATCATGTCCTGCCTCATTTTTGTTGTTGTTGTTGTGGTGGTGATGGTTCATTTGTTTTATTTTTGCTTTCTTTTTTGAGACAACCTTGTTGAGTATCCACAGTAGCCTTGACCTTGGATCTTCTCATCTCAGCTTCTGAAGTACTTGGACTCTAGGCATGCAATAGTATCCCAACCCTGTTTTACACTTTGAATATTTAACTCATGTATGATATTTTTGTATTAGGATGGATTGGTCAATTGGAAATACTGTTTAATTGGCTCATGCCAACTTTCTAGTGATAACATATTTTTGTTAATTCTTTTGGTATTTTGTTTACACTTCAAAATATTTATTACTGGGGTGGAGAGAAGGCTTAGTGGCTAAGGCACTTACCTGCAAAGCCAAAAGACCCATGTTCAATTCCCCAGGCCCCACATAAGCCAAATGCACAAGGTGGCACATGTGCCTGTAGTTCGTTTGCAGCAGCTGAAGGCCCTTATGCACCCATTCTCTCTGTATCTGCCTCTCTTTCTCTCTCAAACAAATAAAATTTTTAAAATGTTAAAAATATATTTATGACACTTTTACCAGCAATTAGCAAAAGTATGAGCATGTACATTTAAGAAAGCTAACTAGCACATTAATATATTCTTTTCCTTTTTTATTTTCAGTAACTTTGCTTCTTTTTTTCCTTTAGCCATACTTTTTTTTAAATTTCATTATTATTTTCAACCTAATAGTTTATTCTCACTTTATCTTATCAAAAAGGGCAAGAAATGTTTATAGTTTACTTGCTACTATTTTTGTCCCTTTAAAAAATCTGGCTATTGGTAGTACAGAAGTTGTCTTTAACTTTTTTATTACATTTTTGTACCAGTTGGTTTTGGTGATGTTGTTTTGGTAGTGTCAGACTTTCCAGTACTGTGATAAAGTGCTTGAGATAATAGCTTTAAGGCAAAAAGTATGTTTTGCTTGTAGCTTCAATTCACTATTGGCTATGACCTTGTGGTGAGGCAGGACATCATGACAGCTGAAGGATGTACTGAGCACAGTGGTTCACCTTATGGAGAACAGGAAGGAAAGGAGGAGGGGATCTTCCTTCTTGCCCTATTGATCCATACAGACCTCAGCCTATTGGCAGGTACCATCTGTAATCAGGAGAGATCTTTCTCCCTTAGTCTTTTCTAGAAACACCTGCACAGAACAAATGTGCTTTATTAATTTACATGAATTTCAATACAATTTCAATGAAGTTGACAATTAAAGCCATAATATACCAAATGAAATACCCAGGCTTAGAAAAGCAGGTGGCACATACTCTCTCTGTTGCAGTCAGGTTCACATTGCTGACAGAAATAACCAGACCAAGAGCAGTTTGTGGGGAAAAAAAAAAAGTTTATTTTGGTTTAAAGACTCGAGGGGAAGCTCCATGATGGCAGGGGAAAATGACAACATGGGCAGAGGGTGGACATCACCACCTAGCCAACATCAGGTGGACAACAGCAACAGGACAGTGTACCAAACACTGGTATGGGGAAACTGGCTAAAACACCTATAAGCCTGTCCCCAACAATACACTGCCTCCAGGAGGTGTTAATTCCCAAATCTCCATCAGATGGTGTGGTGGTTTGATACAGGTGCCCCCATGAACTTTAAAGTGTTCTGAATGCTAGGTTCCCAACTGATAGAGATTTGGGAATTAACTCCTCTTGCCCCTCTTGCCGGCAGTGTATTATTGGGGGCGAGCTTATGGGTATAATAGCCAGCTCCCCCTTGTTAATGTTTGGCACACTCTTCTGTTACTGTTTTCCACCTTATTTTGGCCAGGGGTGATGTCCACCCTCTGCTCATGCCAGCGTTTTTGTTTTTTGCTTTTTTTTTTTTTTTTTTTTCTTTTCTGAGGTAGGGTTTTGCTCTAGCCCAGGATGACATAGAATTCACTATGTAGTTTCAGGGTGGCCTTGAACTCATGGTGATCCACCTACCTCTGCAGCCCAAGTGCTGGGATTATAGACATGAGCCACCATGCCCTGCATTTCATGCCATTGTTTTTGCCTGCCATCGTCGAGCACCTCCTCAAGCCTGTAAGCCAAAATAAACGTCATCTCCCACTTTTTTTTTTTTTTTTTTTTTTTTTTTTGATCTTGGTTGGGTGATTTCTGTGAGAAATGCAAACCTGACGGCAACAGTAAAGTAGTACCAAGGAGTGGGATTGCTGTTAGACACCTGACTGTGCGGCTTTGGCCTTTTGGAACTGACTTTGGAATGTGGAAGGATTTGAAACCGTGGTTTAGGAGATACCTTTTAGTGCTGTAAGTGCAGCTTGATGGACTATTCTGGTCAGAGTTGAAAGGCCTGAATGCAGTAATAACTATGAACTGTGAGGTTTGGCTTACAAGGGTATGAAAGAGCTTTGGTTGGACTGGGCTAGCAGTTTGTGTGAGAAGCTTGCTCTTATGTCCATGTCCTGAGAAGTTGTGCAGGGTTGCTTTGCACAGAAATGAACTTGTATGAGCAGAGAGATATGGCACAGGAAAAAAAAAAAAATTTGAGTGAACTGTTGTCCATTCATCTACAATTGAGAGATAACAACCTTTGAGAATGGGTCAGCTGATCTGCACTGGGGCAACAGGAAAATGTAGACTCTTTTGGAGTGGCCTGAGTGCTCAAGGAGTGTCCTGTTCTTCAAAGTCTGCTTTATTCCCCCTGGATTAACAAATTGGCACCTGACCTGGTATTGTGGAGTTTAAGAAATGCAGGAAAGAGAGGGTCATTGAGTTGGCAACATGGTCTTGTGTTTTGGAAATGGCCATGGGCAGTGTGAAGCAGGTTTGCTGGATGCCTGCATGGAGACCCCATGGGGCCATGAGGATGAACTGTGGATTGCAGTGGAGACCCAAAGGAGATGTCAGGACAATGAAATGGCTGCTATGAAGAGTTGCCAGCCCCAGATGAAGTTTTCCAGGACTGTAAGTGGCCTAGCTGGAGGGGTAGAGGCAGAATTGAAACTCCAGAGACTTGTTGCTGGTTAGAATTACTGGACTTGGAGACTTGTCACTGGCTCAAGTTGTTGGACTTGGAGCTACAGAGTTTGATGTTTGTCCTGTTTAAATCATGTATTGCTTGAGTATTTCTGTGCTATGCCCAATGCCATCTTTTGCAGCGTGAATGTTTATTCTGTGCCAGTATGTTTTTTTGAGGTTATATTTTGGTATTATGGCTCAGTTAAAAGATCTTAGACTAGGGGGATATATGAACATCATTGGAATTGATGTAAATTATGGGGAATTTTAAAGTTGGATGAATGCATTGCACTTTATATTATGTATGTTTCTCAGTTTATAGGGACCAGGGGTAGTGGTTTGATTCAGTTGTGCCCCATTTAGGTGTTCTTAATGCTAGGTTCCCAGCTGATGGAGATTTGGGAATTAATTCCTCCTAGAGGCAGTGTATTGTTGGGGGTGGGCTTATGGGTATTATAGCCAGCTCCCCCTTGCTAGTGTTCGTCACACTGTCCTGTTCCTGTTGTTTACTTTACATGGGCCAGGGCATGATGTCCACCCTGTACTTATGCTATAATTTTCCCTGCCATCATGGAGCTTCCCCTCAAGCCTGTAAGCCAAAATAAACCTCTAGCACAACTTACTCTTGGTTGTTGATCTTTACCAGCAATGCAAACCTGAGTGCAACCTAGCATTCAGAACACCTACGTTTATGGGGGACACCCTCTCATAAAGATTCAAGATTTGACATTTTAGATTTGTTTGTTTATGTTAGTGTTTGTACAGGCCAGAAAGTTAGTAAAGGGCCATGGAGGGTGGGGAATTAAGGTTGAAGCTAACAGAGCACATGCAATATGAGCGTAGAGAGGGGTATATTTATGTGAAAGGGTTAATCAAGGATGAGGGTGGTGGAAGGGTTTAGCCAAATTTAAGAAAAGCCATATGGAAACCAATTTCTTTGTAAGCTATTTATATATATATATATATATATATATATATATATATATATATATATATGGAGAGAGAGGGGAGAGGGGGAGGGGAGCATGCCAGAGCTTCTAGCTTCAGGTGCAAACAAACTCCAGATGTATGTGCCAAGTTGTGCATCTGGCTTTATGTGGGTACTGGGGAATCAAAGCCAGGTCATTAGGCTTTGCAGGGAAGTACTTTAACCACTGACCCTTCTGCTCAGCCCTGTAAACTATTTTTTTAAAAAAGAGTTTGGACAAAGGTACCCTGGCTGTGTGGATAATGCTGCTCTTAGAAGCCATGGGATATTAAACAAAAATCTCAGTATTAATTATTGGTCAGGGAAGTCTTTTTAGCTCCCAAACAATGAAGGGTATTTCCACAGCTCTTGGTTGCCCACCAAAACTGGTTAGTAAGATCCTGTTGTTGAAGACATAACATACCCTGGTTGCAGGACACTAAGAAATCAAGCTGAAACAGAACTGAAAGCTTTCTCTCTGCTGACTAGCTTTAATAGTGGTAGAAGGTGCTACTCAGGCTGCTGGCAGAGAAAAGTCATCAACACTCTTACCAAAGTGTGGCCCTAGCATACTATACAACCAGCTTGAGTGGGGTTGGAGGGACCTTGAGTGCTGATAGGTATAGAGGAAGTGAGTGTGGAGACAGGGATGGGTATCTAAGGCTGAGAGCAAGCTCAGGTACATCCCTGAGATGAGTGAGAAAAGAGCCATTGGTAGGTTGTAGTCTGTGAAGGATGACACCTCCAGCATTATCCTGTTAATGACTCTTCAGCCAGGCAGAAAAGGTTGCCTACATGCCTCGGTCTCTTACTGTTGTAGGCATTGTGGCTGTTTGACCTCCAGCTATGAGCCCATGACAAAGTTCCAAAGAAATTGAGTCATACCTAGCTCCATTTTAGTCCATTTAGTTAGTCCATTTAGTCCAAGACTGTTATGGAGAATAATAAACCATTTTTGATTGGATTTGAGGTCCTCTATATGGGAGGGAATTTATACCCAGCACTATAAACCTTGTCAAAAGCCTATGACTGGGGAGATCATAAGTCCTAGGAGAAAGCTACTATTATTATTTGGGTAAATGGACATTTTGTGTCCATCAAATTGCCTTATAAATATTTATGTTTATGCCTGTAGATTAGTGCTGTTCTCAGTGTTGATCAGAGAAGATTCTTTTTTGCAGTGGGCAGTGACTACTGCAGAGATGCATAATTGGTCAAAGTGCTGAGAACATGACCATTCAATCCTTAGTCCCAAACAGGACATTTGTATGACCCTTTAATAAGGTCAGGAAATAGCACAGAAGAGAGGCACAAAGACTATAAGAGCTTGAGGATGGGGACAGTGCTGTGGAATTCTGGCCGCTGGGCATGATATAAGGCTTGCACCCATGAACTCACAGCAATTGCACAAAACCTCAGTTACAGCGGGGTAGAAGGTTATTGCTTACAAACATTTGATGTTTGAATACAAAGTTGATGAGAGGTACACTCATGATGGTAATTCTCTGATTGTCAACTTGAAAGGATTTAGAATCATCCTGGAAACAAATTTCTGGGAATGTCTCTGAGGGATTTTCTAGATTAGCTTGAGGTGGGAGGTGCCACACTTATTGTGACTGGCACCATTCCATGTGCTGGTGCTCAGGACTGAATAAAAAGGAGAAAGCAAGCTGAGAAGCATCATTTACTGTGATCTGCTTCCAAACTATGGACACAATTTGACTAGCTGCTTCAGGTTCCTGATGCTGTGATTTCATTGCTATAATTGACTGGGTTTTTGGATTGAAAACCAAAATAAAGAAACCCTTCCTTCCTTAAGTTGCTTCTATTCACAATGATGAAAAATTAACTGATGTACTATCTTACAGAAAAATACAAGCCAAATTACTCTGAGATTCCTTCTTACTCCAGTCAGAATAGTGACAGTCATTAAGAAAATAAATAAAGGATTTGGGAGATGTTGCAATAGTTAAGTGCTTGTTGTATAATCTTAAAGACCCAAGATTGGATTCCAAACAACCTATAAGAGCTGAACACAGTGTGTCTGCAATCTCAGGGCAGCTATGGCAAGGCAGGCTGGCAGACATAGGAGAATCTCAAAGCTCATGAGCCATCAAGTGTGGCATAAACAGTGGCAAACGAGGGAAACTGCATCAAACAAGAGAGCAGGTGACTTTCAGTGTCCTCTATACTCCACACATGTGCTGTGGTGTGTGTCACATTCACATTCATCCATGAGAACATACACACACTTAAAAAAGTGTTGATTATGTTGTAGGGAAAGGGGAACCCTTAAACAATGATGGGGGAATGTAAACTAGTCCACTACGGAAATCATTAGGGAGGTTTCTTTAAAACCTGACTGGAGTCTCTAGGAGTGGGGAAGATGGCTCAGCAGGTAAGAGTACTTGCTGTACAAGGTCAAGGACCTGATTTCAATCCCTAGTACCAATGGGAAAAAAAAACCCAAATATCTCCATGAATGCCTGTAAATTTAGTCCTGGGATGGGGAGGAAAAGGGAATAACTGGGGCCACTCTTCAGCTGGTGTGACCAAAAAAACAGCAGCTCTATTGTGGTGGTTTGATTCAGGTATCTCCCATAAATTTAGATGTTCCAAACACTAGGTCCCCAGCTTATGGCAATTTGTGAATTAAAGCCTTCTAGAGGTCATGTATTGTTGGTGGCAGGCTTACGGGTGTTATAACCAGCTTCCTCTTGCCAGTATTTGGCACACTCTCCTGTTGCTGTTGTCCATCTGATGTTGGACTGGAGATGAAGTCCATTCTCTGCTCATGCCATCATTTTCCCTGTTAGCATGAAGCTGCTGCTTTAGTGTGTAAGACAAAAGAAACACTTTTTTCCCACAAGCTGCTCTTGGTCAGGTGTTTTCTGCCAGTAATGTGAACCTAACAGCAACTGTAAAGTTGATACCAGAAGAGTGGGATTGTTGCAATGAGAAACATAACTTTGTGGCTTTGGCCTTTTGGAACTACTTTGCAGGAGGGTTTTGGATGAATTTGAAACCCTGGCATAAGAGATGTTTGCAGTGCTGTAAGTACAGCTTGATGGACCACTCTGGTAAGAGTTTAAAGACCTAAACACGATAATAATTTTAGATTGTGAGGTTTGGTTTATAAAGATAAGAAAGAGCTTTGCTTTGACTGGGCTAGAAGCAGTTTGTATGACCGGCTTATTTTTATGCCTGTGTCATGAGAACTTGTGCATAGAAATGGACTGTTGTGAGCAGAGGGATATGAAACAGAAAAAAAAAAAAAGCATTTGGGCCAAAACTGCTGCACTTTCAGCTACAATTGAAGAGAGATTATAACCATTGAGATTGGGCCAGCTGACCTGCATTGGGACAACAGGAAGAATGCTGACCCTTGAAGAGACAAGAATGCTGAAGGAGTGAACTGTTCTTCAAAGTTGGCCTTATTCCTCCATGGATTAATTGGTACTATGGAATCTAACAAATGCAGGAAAGAGAGGGTCAATGAATTTGCAACATTGGCTTGTACTTTGGAAACAGCCATGGGCAATGTGAAGCAGGCTTGTTAGGTTACCTGCACAGAGACCTGATGGAGCTACGAGGATGAACCTAAGGTTGCAGTGGAGACCCAGTGGAGACCCAGTGGAGATGGCAGGACTATGAGGTGGCTGCCAAGGAAAGCTGCCAACACCAGAGGAAGTTTTCCCTGCCCTGTGATAAACCTAGCTGGAGCGGTGTAATTGGAACTCCAGAGACATGTTATTGGTTAGAATTATCAGACTTGAAGATTTGTCACTTACTAGAGTTGTTTGACTTAGATCTACAGAGTTTGATATTTGCCCCATTTAAATCTTGTATTGGTTGTATATTTCTTTGCTATACTCAATGCCATCTTTTGCAGTATGAATGTTTGTTCTGTGCCATTACTTTTATTGTTGTTGTTTATTAGGTATTATGGCTTAGTTAAAAAAATTTGGACTATGGGAATAATGGGAATGCTTGAATATCACTGGGACTATTTAAAAACTATGAGCACTTTTAAAGTTGGACTAAGTGGATTACATTTTACATCACAGATGGTTATCAGTTTTGGGGGGCCAGGTGGTTGATTCAGGTATCCCACATAAACTAAGGTGTTCTGAATGCTAGGTCCCCAGCTGGTAGCAATTTAGAAATTAAAGCCTCCTGGAAGCAGTGTATTACTGAGGTGGACTTAAGAGTATTATATCCACCTTCCTCTTGCCACTAATTGGCACACTTTCCTACAAACTGCTTTTGGAAAGGTGTTCTCCACCAGCAATGCAAACATAACTGCAACATCTATGTTAAATGAGAAATTCTTTGTAAAGGAAAGAACATGGAACATGACAGAAAACACCAATATTCTACTCTGGCCTCCACACGTGTGTACACAAGGCATGCTTATGTGTGTATGTATGTGCATACACTACACAAATGTGTGCACACATACACACATCTTCCATATTATCCAGCTTCATCACTTCTGGGTACAACATATCACAGAAATGCAGCACTCAATCACAGTGAATTATGAAATCAGTCTAATTAACACCAGAATGAGTGAAAAAAATGTGGTATATATGCATAATAGAATGGTTGTAGTCCTAAAGAAGAATAAAGTCATGTCATTTACAGGAAAATAGATTTTAGTGGAGATAATCACATTGTGAATTAAGCCAATCTCAGAAAGACTATTATGTTTTTCTCAAATATGTGGTTCCTAGATTTTAGCAGATACATAAAATCATGTATGCACACATGACATGAAAGTAGAAGCAAATCTATCTGGTGGTAAAAGGGCAGTAATGTGAGGGGGTGGGTTGAGAAACGTAAGGGTAAGGAGGTATGAATAATATTGAAAATATGCTTAATATATATGTATGAAAACTCACAATTATATATATATATATATATATATATATATATATATATATATATATATATATAAAATACACGTGTATAATAAAATAAACCCAAGTAACTATCCCTCTTGTATTTAAGGCAATAAGTTACTATACTGATACTAGATTAATGTGTTTCTTGAGAACTCAAATAATCCATTAGCCTAGGTTTGGTATATTTTGATTTCCCTCTCACAGGGAAGTCTCAATTTTTATTTATTTACTAATTGTGGTAGTTTGATTCAGGTGTCTCCCTTAAACTTAGGTGTATTGTTGGGGGTGGTTTTATAGGTATTATAGCCAGTACCCCCTTGCCAGTGTTTGGCACACTCTCCTGTTCCTGTTGTCCACTTGATGTTGGCCAGGAAGTGATGTCTATCCTCTGCTCATGTCATTGTTTCCCCTGCCATCATGGAGCTTCCCCTTGAATCTGTAAGGCAAGATAAACATTTTCTCCCACAAAGCTTCTCTTGCTTGGGTGATTTCTGCCACCAGTGCAAACCTGACTGCAAAAGTAAAGTTGGTAACAGAGGTGGGGTTGCTATTAGACACCTGGTGGCTTTGCCCTTTTGGAGCTAATTTTCAAGAGGAATGTGGAAGGATTTGAAATTTGGCTAAGAGATAACTTGTAGTGCTGTCAGTACAGCTTCATGTACTATTCTGGTCAGAGTTGAAAGACCTAAATGCAGTAAGAATTATGGACTGTGAGGTTTGGCTTGCGAAGGTGAGAAAGAACTTTGCCTGGACTGGGATAGAAGCAGTTTGTGTGAGAGGTTTGTTCTTATCCCTATGTACAGAGAACCTGTGCAGGGTTGCTTTGCATAGAAATTGACTGATGTGAGTTGAGGGATATGTCACAGAAATGAAATCTTTGGCCTGAAACTTCTGTCCATTCAGCTGCAATTATATGAGAGATTACAACCTTTGAGATTTGGTCAGCTGACCTACATTAGGGTAACAAGGAGAATGTAGTCTGTTCTGAAGGGGCCTGAATGCTAAAGGAGTGTCCTGTTCTTTAAAGTCTGCTTTATTTCCTCTTGGATTTACAAATTGGCACCTTACCTGGTATTGTGGAGTGTAAGAAATGCAGGAAAGAGAGATGGTCATTGAACTTGCAATATGGTCTTGTGTTTTAGAAGTGGCCATGGACAGTGTGAAACAGATATGCTGGATGCCTGCACGGAGACCTGACAGAGCCGTGAGGATGAACTGTAGGTTGCAGTGGTGATGCCAGGACCATGAGATGGCTGCTTAAGGAGAGCTGCCAGCCCCAGATGAAGTTTTCCAGGACTACTAGTAACCTAGCTAGAGGAGCAGAATTGGAACTCCAGAGACTTGTTGCTGGTTGGAATTGTCAGACTTGGAGATTTGTTACTGGCCAGAGTTGTTGGACTTGTAGCTACAGAGTTTGATGTTTGCCCTATTTAAATCTTGTATTGATTGAATATTTCTTTGCTATACCCAATGCCATTATTTTGAAGTGTTTATTCTGTGCCATTATGAGTTACGGGGGGCGGGGGTTGCTATTATGGCTCAGCTAAAAGACCTTAGATTATGGGGATGTTTGAACATCATTAGAATTGATTAAAACTACAGGATTTTAAAGTTGGACTGAATGCATTGCATTTTATATCATGGTTATCAGTTTATGTGAGCCAGGGGTGGAATGTAGTAGTTTGATTCAGGTGTCCCTCATAAACTTAGGTGCATTGTGGGGTGGGCATTTTGGGTTTTATAGCCAGTCTCCCATTGCCATCAATGTCTAGTACACTCTCCTGTTCCAGTTGTCCACCTGATGTTGGCCATGAAGTGATGTTCACTCTCTGCTCATGCCATCGTTTATCCTTGCCATCGCAGAGCTTCCCCTGGAGTCTGTAGGTCAAAATAACCTTTTTTTTTTTTTTTCTCATAAGTTTCTCTCTTTTGGCTGATTTCTGTCAGCAATTTGAACCTGACTGTAACACTTATTGAAGTGGTATAAGTACATAAAATCAAATGGTGAACAGTAGAACTAAATTTATTTTGGTAGAGTGGCCCTGATATTACCATGTCCAGATTCCTGGATGTAAATCCTGTCAATGCTCAAGGATTTTCAAACTCCAAATTTCAGGTATGGCTATTTCATGGATTTTGTTTACTTCTTTTTAAAAAATATTTTATTTATTTATAAGCCGAGAGAGATAGACTGAGATAATGGGCATGTCAGGGCCTCCAGCCACTGCAAAGGAACACAAGATGCATGTGCCACTTTCTGCATCTAGCTTTATGTAGGTGCTGGGGAACCAAACCCAGGTCACTACACTTTGCAGACCAGTACCTTAACCACTGATCCATCTCCCCAGCCCCCTTTCTTTCTTTTTAGTTGTTTAGTGTCTGGTAGCTACTCATTTCCCACACAGATAGGTTAAAAATGTGAAACCAATCTCTGATTATAGCAATATTCAGTGTTTATATTACTATGCTAATGTAGAAACACTGTTCCCAGCTGAGCTACAACTAGCACCTTAACCACTGAGCCATCTCCCCAGCCCCCTTTCTTTCTTTTTAGTTGTTTAGTGCCTGGTATCTACTCATTTCCCACCAAGAAAGGTTAAAAACGTGGAACCAGTTTTTGATTATGGCAATATTCAGTGTTTACATTACTATGCTAATGTAGAAACACTGTTCCTAGCTGAGCTACATAATATGTTCTGATTGCATTTTCGCTCTGTTCAACTTTTTGGTTCCCTGGTGTTAGCAAATGATTTTATTTGTTGTTGTTTACATATTTGCTAAGATTTGCAGTTATCAATCATTAATACATTCAAAAGCTCTCTGCCAGAGCTCTTTAAATATCTGCATAACATTGAATGGAAACTTATGATTTACGTGAGTAAGTAAAAACCAACAAGATGGTAAATAAAACTATTTTATTTCACTTTTCTTCTCTAAATTGAAATGATATTTAAAATATTAACTATACCATATCATTGTGAGGCTTATAATATACATAGAAATAGAACATATGAAATCAGTGGCATAGAGATAGGAGGGTCCCTGTGGAGGGGGTAGGATAGGGAGGCTGCTAACAATGGTGCTAACCTGACTGTATTCACTGACTACAAAAGTTTCATATATATATATATTCTTAAACCAACTACTAATAGTTATTAAATGAACTCTATTATGCCAAAGTTGCTGTAATCACTTAGCTAACTTTGTAAATGTTATGATCTGCATACTCAAAATTCTATCACATATGTACTTACATATATGCATTTGTGAAGACTGAGATAATAAGGGGCTGATCTAAGACTCAAAACATATGAATAAGTATGAAAACTGAGTGTGTGTTTTGTGTGTATGTGTCTAGGAGTAGCAAGGATTTTGCAAAATGTAAAAGAGGGATTTAAAGAATCAAAATATTTAATAAAAATTTTTATAAACTAATCCAAAGTATCTCAAAATAACTTGTATAAAATAGAATGTATTAATTGCTATAATTGGAAGGTTTTTCTTCAAAAACATTTTCATTTAAAAATTACTAAGAGCTATGAGTATATCTGAGTAGAAGGAAAAATATTTAGTATCCATAAAGCCCTATGTTTAATCCCCAGAATAAAAAAAAATCTACAGAACAGAAAGAAAGACAAGATAGTAGATGTCTATCTTGATTTTAGTGGTATCTAGATTAACTGAATCTACAAATGAGACAAATGTCATAAAAATGTATACATGCTTGTACCAAGTGTAAGTATTTTTCTCTTGACATTATTCTATAATTATGTAAAATGGAACCTGTAAAAAAATTGACAAAAAGATAGGAGAGATCATGAATTAAGCCATGGTATATTTTCAGTAGCTTATACACAGTTGTGCGGTACTATGCATGAGTGGGCTTTTTAAAATATATTTTTTAGTTTATTTGAGAGAGACAATAGGTGCAAAGGGCTTCTTGCCACTGCAAATGAAATCTAGATGCATGGGCCACTTTCTGCATCTGAGTTGATGTGGGTACTGTGGAGTAGAAGCCAGGCTGGCAGGCTTTACAAAGCAAGTGACATTAACTGATGAGTCATCTCCTCAGTCCCAAGAGGGAATTTTTTATTTTTAAATTTTATTTATTTTTTATATTTTAATTTATTTTTGTTCATTTTAATTTATTTGAGAGTAATACAGAGAGAAAGAGGCAGATAGAGAGAGAGAGAATGGGCGCACCAGGGCTTCCAGCCACTGCAAATGAACTCCAGATGCGTGCGCCCCCTTGTTCATTTGGCTAACGTGGGTCCTGGAGAATTGAGCCTGGAACTGGGTTCTTAGGCTTCACAGGCAAGTGCTTAAACGCTAAGCCATCTCTCAAGCCCTAAATTTTATTTATTATTGGCAACTTCTGTACTTATAGACAATAAACCATGATATTTCCCTCCCCTCCCCCACTTTCCCCTTCACAACTCTGCTGTCCATTCTATTCCCTCCCTCTCTCCATTACTCTCACTTTTAATTTGATGTCATCATCTTTTTCTCCTATTATAAGGGTCTTGTGTAAGTATTGCTAGGCACTGCAAGATCATGGATATCAAGGCAAATTTCTGTCTAGAAAGTTGCATTGTAAGAAGTAGTACCCTTCCTTTAGCTCTTACATTCTTTCCACACCCCTTTCACAAAGGACCCTGAACCTTAGAGGGTGTGATAGAGGTGTTTCAGTGTTGGACCCTCCTCTGGCCCTTCTTATCAGCACTATGTTGTCTTTTGGGTCATCTCAGTGGCCATCACCATCTGAAAAGAGAAGCTTCTCTAACCATAAGGGAGAGTAGCATTAATATATGAATATGAACATTATGTGTAGTACTTTGAGAGCAGTTTGGTGAGAATAATATATACATTCATCCTGACAAGGGAAGCTTCATATTCTAAGGCTCATGACCTCCCCTGCCATAGGATTTTGATTAGGATTTCAATACCAGGCATGTATTCCCACCCATAGAGTGGGCCCTCAGTCCAATTAAGAGAGAGGTTGGTTTCCACCAAAGCAGACATGCCACTATTGCACCCATTTGCTTATTTGGCCTATCTGGCCGAACTTGAGGCTTCCAGTGCCCACTGTTTTCACCACTGATGATTTCTGTCTCCCACAGGGCTGCAAACAGTATAGCTTTTTCCATCTTTCAGTTGGCTGGCCTACATGGAGAGGGTTTTCTTCTCAGCACCAGCTTGATTTCTCAGTGACTTTGCCACTCAGGCATGTGAAATCTTTAGCAATAGGGGTCTTACCATCTGTTTCTCATGTGAAAACAAGGGCTTTGGCAATAGCCTGTGAATTTTTGGAGGCAACAGGGACCTCCCTGGCCAACAAAGAACTGGAAAGTATCCCATTCCTGGCACTGAACATTTTATAGTAACTCTCTATGGCTTCTGGATGTGACATTATCTGAAAATGTAGGATTTCATGTCTTACTCAGAATATCTTGGGTTTTGATTGAGCCTCCCCTGCTTCTTTTATACAGTCATTTCCCCTGGCCTTGCATAGGCCTTTCCCCTCCCTGTAATCTGTTCTTCTGCTTACATATATACAATACTAACCCCTTAAGTCTCTCCCTCTCCTCCCTGCCTTATAGCCTTTTTCTAGCTTATTGGCCTCTGCTAATGATTTTTGGTTCCAGATCACACACAAGTCTATACATTTGTAGCTAGGATCCACAAATAGAGGGAACATATGACTTATGGTTTTTCTGGGCCTGGGTTATCTCACTTAGTATAATCCTTTCCAAATCCATTCATTTCCTTGCAAGTTTTATAATCTCATTTTTCTTTATCGCTAAATAGAAGTCCATTGTGTAAATGTACCACATCTTTATTACCCATTCATCTGTGGTGGGTCATCTAGACTGGTTTTGTTTCCTAGCTATTGTAAATATAGCAGCAATAAACAAGGTTATGCAAGTACCTCTAAGGTAATGAGAAGAGTCATTAGGATATGCCTAGGGCTGCTATTGCTGGATCATATGATAAATCTATTTTTAGCTGTTGCAAAACCCTCCACACTGGCTGTATGAGATTACTTTCCCACCAGCAATGTAGAAGGGTTCCCCTTTATTCCTCATCCTTGTCAACATTTATTGTCATTTTTTTTTCTTTGTGGTAGTCATTCTGACAGGAATGAGATGGAATCTCATAGTAGTTTTAATTTGCATTTTCTTGATGTCTAAGGATGTAGAACAATTTTATATATGTTTATATGCCATCTGTATTTCTTCTGATGTGAACTCTACTTAGTTCTATAGCCCATTTTTTAACTGGGTTGTTTGATTTCTTATTGTTGTTTTTTGAGTTCTTTGTATATTCTGGATATTAATCTTTTGTCAAAGATTTTGTATATTCATATATATATATATATATATATATATTTCTTTGTATATTTTGGATATTAATCTTTTGTCAAAGATTTTGGCAAAGATTTTCGCCAATTCTGTAGGTTGTCTCTTTGCTCTATTCACAATGTCCTTTACTACACAAAAGCTTTGTAATTTCATGAGATCCCAGTGGTTGATTAGTGAGTTTATTTGCTGAGCAATTGAGGTTACATTCAGAAAGTCATTGCCTATGCCAATATGTTGAAGGGTTTCCCCTACCTTTTCCTCTAGCAATTTCAGAGTTTCAGGTCAAACATTAAGGTCCGTGATCCACTTAAAATTGATTCTTATGCATGGAGAAATACAAGGCTCAATTTTTCACCTTCTACGTATACACAGTTTTCCCAGCACTTCTTATTGTAGAGGCTATCTTTTACTTCAGTGAATATTTTTTTTTGCATTTTTGTCAAAAATAGAATGGCTTTAGTTGCCTGGATTAACATCTGGGTCCCCTATTCTGTTCTATTGGTCTTTATGTCTATCTTTCTGCTAATACCATACTGTTTTTTGTTACTATGGCTTTGTAATATACCTTAAAATTGGGTATGGTGATACCACAAGCCTTATTTGTTTTTGTTCAAACTTGTTTTGGCTATTTGAGTATTTTTTGTGCTTCCAAATGAATTTTGGGATTTTTTTTTTTGTATTTCTGTGAAGAATGCTATTGGAATTTTAATGGGAATTGCATTAAATGTGTAGATTGCTTTTGGTAAGATTGAAATTTTCATATTGATTCTTCCAATCCAAGAACATGGAGCATCTTTCCATTTCCTTGTGTCTTCTGCAATTTCTCGCTTGAGCATTTTAAAATTGTCATTGTCACATCCTTGGTTAACTTTATTACAAGGTACTTTATTCTTTTCTGAGGCAATTGTGAATGGAAGATAATCCTTGATTTCATCCTTTGCATGTTTGTTGTTAGTATATAGGAAAGCTACTGATTTCTGTGTGTTTATTTTGTATCCTGCTATGTTGCTAAAAGTGTTAGTACTAATAGGTTGCTGGTAGAGTCTTTAGGGTCCTTTATGTATAGAATCATATTATCTGCAAATAATTATAATTTGATTTCTTTTGTTCCAATTTGTACAATTTTATGAGTGTCTCTTGCCTTTTTGTTATAGCTAATACTTCCAGTTCTATATTAAATAAAAGTAGGGACAGTGGGCATCCTTGTCTTGTTCCTAAATTTAGTGAACAAGCTTTGAGTTTTTCCCCACTTACTGTTATGTTGGCTGTAAGTTGTCATAAATAGCTTTTATTATGTTGAGATATGTTTCTTCTATTCCCACATTCTGTAATACTTTTACCATGAAGGGATGTTGTATTTTGTCAAATGATTTTCTGCATCTATTGAGATGATCATGTGATTTTAGTCCTTCAGATCACTTATATGATGTATTACATTTGTTAATTTCCATGTGTCAATCCATCCCTCCATCCCTAGGATAAAGCCAACTTGGTTGGGGTGAATAATCTTTCTGGTATATTCTTGTTTTGTTTTCCAATATTTTGTCCAAATTTTTGCATCTATATTCATGAGGGAGATTGGTCTATAATTTTCTTTTCTGGCTCTGTCTTTGTCTGGTTTTGGTATCACAGTGATACTGGCTTCATATAAGGACTTGGGTAGTATTCCTTCCTTTTCAATTTTATGGAAAAGTTTGAGAAGCAGTAGTGTTAGTTCTTCCATGAAGGTCCGGTAAAATTCACCAGTGAATCCATCTGGACCTGGACTGTTTTAGTTGGGAGACTTTTGTAACTGCTTGGCTCCTCAACTTATTATAGATCTATTTAAATGATTTATCTCACCTTGATTTAATTTAGGTAGGTCATCTGAATCAAGGAAATCACCCATTTCTTTCAGATTTGCAAACTTAGAGGCATATATAAAATATGCCCTTATGATTTTCTGAATTTCTTTGGTATCTGTTGTAATGGTGTATTCTTCACCTCTAACTTTATTAGTTAGTTTGTCTTTTCTCTTTATTCTAGTCAGATTTGCTAAAGGTTTATCAATTTTATTTATCCTTTCAAAGAACCAACTGCTTGTTTGTTGGTTCATTTTTTTGGAGGGGTGTTCTATTTCATCAATTTCAGCCCTAATCTTTATCATTTCTTCCCATCTACTGACTTTTGAATTGCCTTGTTCTTCTTTTTCCAAGACCTTAAGGTTAAGCATTAATTTGTTTATATGTGAACTCTCCAATTTCTTAATATAGGCACTTAGAGGTAACAAATTCCCTCTTAGGGCTGTATTCATTGTGTTCCAAAGGTTTTGGTATGTTGTATTCTCATCATGATTTGATCCTATGAATTTATTGATTTCTTTTTGATTTCTTCAATGACCTATTCATCGTTCAATAGTGTACTATTTAGTTTCCATAAATTTCTATATGCTCTCTAGTTTTTCTTATTGCTGATTTGCAGTTTAATCCCATTGTGGTCAGATAGAATACAAGGGATTATTTCAATTTTTGTGTATTTTTGAGATTTGCTTTGTGTCCTAATATATGGTCTATTTTAGAGACTGTTCCATGTGATGCTGAGAAAAATCTATGTTCTGCAGCATTTGGATAAAATGTTTTATAGATGCCACTCTGTTTATTTTTTCCCGGGATGACCTGTCAATTGATGAGAGTGGGATGTTAAAGTCACCCACCACCACTGTGTTTTGTGTTATCTGTGACCTTAGTTCTAATAGTGTTTGTTTGATGAAGTTGGGAGCCCCAATGTTAGGTACATATATGGTTAGGATTGTAATGTCCTCCTGTTGGAGTGTGCCCTTAATCAATATAAAGTGACCTTCCTTATCTTTCTTGACTAACGCTGGACTAAAGTCTACCCTGTCTGATATTAGGATAGCAACCCCTGCTTGTTTTCTAGGCCCATTTGCTTGAAACACCATCTTCCAAACTTTCACCCTAAGATAATATCTATCCTTTGTAGAAAGGTGAGTTTCTTGGAGACAACAAATTGTAGGATCCTACTTTTTAACCCAGTCTGCAAATCTATGTCTTTTCGTTGGGGCATTGAGGCCGTTGATATTAAGAGATATTATTGAAAGGTGTTTATATATGTTTGCCTTTTTTTTTTTTTTTTTTGTGGTTCTGGCTCTACTTGTGCTCTCTTCTGTTAACTAGTATTTGAGTATTGCTTGTTTTTTCTAGGTTCCTTATATGTGTGCTTTTCCTTTTCTTCAGCATGGAGGATTCTATCAAGTATTTTCTGTAGAGCTGGTTTTGTCTTCAAATACTCCTTTAACCTGCTTTTGTCATGGAATGTCCTTATATCTCCATCTATTTGAATGGATAACTTTGCTGGATAAAGTAACTTTGGTTGACAGTTGTTATCTTTCAGAACTTGGAATATATCACTCCAAAGCCCTTCTGGCTTTAAAAGTTTGTGTTGAATAATCAATCTGCTGTAATCCTGATGGGCTTACTTTTGTAGGTAACTTGATTTTTCTCTCTAACTGCTTTCAATATTTTTTCTTTGGTGTGTGTGTTTGGAAGTTTGATTATAATGTGGCAAGGAGAGGTTCTTTCCAGATTTTGTCTGGCTGGGGTTCTAAAGGCTTCCTGTATCTGTATTGGCACCTCTTTCCCAATTTGGGGGAAATTTTCTTCTATGGTTTTGTTGAAGACACCTACTATGCCTTTGGATTGGAATTCTTCTCCTTCTACTATGCCCTGAATTCTAATATTTGGTCTTTTCATAGTGTCCCGAATATCTTGAAATTCCCACTCATACTTTTCTATAAGTTTGTCTTTCTCTTTGTTGGCCTGTTTTAGATCTGCCACCTGGTCTTCTAGTTTAGATATTCTGTCCTCTCCTTCATCCATTCTACTGGTGAGATTTTCTACAGAGTATTTTAGTTCATTAACTGTGTTCTTCATTGCTAGTAATTCTGACTGGTTTTTCTTTATTATTTCTATTTCCTTATTTATGTCTTGTATTGCCTTCTTTATTTCATGAAATTTGTGTCCTGCATCTTCTTTGATTCCTTTGATTTCATCTTTAAGTTCCTCTTTGACTCCTTTGATTTGTTCTCTGACTTCTTTGAACATATTTACAATCATTCTTTTGAAATCTTTTTCAGGCATTTCCTCTAACTCATTTTCACTGGAGGTCATTTCTGATGCATTAATACTTTTAGATGGATTTATATCGTCTTGCTTTTTAGTGTTTCTTGTGTTATAATGTATATATTTTTGCATCTTGGATTAAGTTAATGCTTGGATTTTCTAGCTAGCTGGGTATTCTTAGCTGTATCAATTGATTTGATGTTATGTATTTTCAGGGTAGGACCTTAAGGTGTTAGATGTGGCTCTTAAGACTCTGAGAGTATCTACAAAGGTGCTCCTAGGGGTTGAGTTTCCCTGCTATGGGAGTATTCAAGTAGGCTGAGTGGAATAAAACACAGGTAGATTCTAAAAGTTAACTAAACACTGTACCCATTCAGTCAAAAACAGCCCCAAGTATGTATGCCAGAGTAGTTATTATAACAACCAGATCCTCTATCCACATAGAGGTTAAGATTTCTGGTCTGTTGAGGGATCCCAGTCAGCTTGTGACCAAGTGAGACCCTTCCCTGGTGCAAACCCAGTTACCTTGGATGAGTTTGGTCTCAGTCAAGTTGCTGCCTGGGTTGTTGGGCTGCTGTTCTGACTTCTGGAGCTGGGCACTGGCTTTTCCTGTGGGGCAAACCGAGCCTGGCAACTGTGGCCCTGCAGATCAGCACCCCCACTGCTGGAACTGCTGCTGCGAAAGCTGCCTGTACTGGGTCTGTCAGCATCTAAAGCTGCTGCTGCTGGACCCACTGCTGCTGTTGCCTCTGCTGCTGCTGCTGCTGCTGCTGTAGCTGCCACTTCTGGAGCAACTGCTGTTGCTGAAGCTGCTGCTGCTGGGTCTGCTGTTGTTGCCACTCCTGGGTCTGCTGCTGCTGGGTCTGCTGCTGCTGGGGCCGCTAGTACCGGTTCCGGAGCTGCTGATGTTGCTGCCGAACTCTGCTCCTGCTTGGGTCCCGCTGTCGGCTCAAGTTGGTGTGGCCGGGTCCTGGGCCGCTGCTCTGTTCACTGGAGCTGGGCTCAGGCAGTGGGGAAGGGGAGGGAGCCGTAGCTGCTCTCATTCTCTCCCTGCTCCACGTGTTCTTCTACCTCACGGTCTGCTCCTCCACTGCTCACTGCCGCTCTCCTTCACGTTTCCTGAGTTGCGGAGAGCACGGTGTGAGGGGAAGTTCCCGCACCTGGCTTTTCCTGTGGCTGGAGCCGAGCCTGGCGGCTTTCTGGTGCACTGCCACCGCAGTTGGCGGAGCTTCCAGGGCTGCTTTTGCCGGCCTGTGCAGGCTCTGGATGCTCTGGATCTCTTCTACTTCTCTGCTGCTGCTTCAATTTCCTATACACTTCACTTTTTAGTAAAAGTGTGTATTTTGCTGAGTTTTTTTGGTCTTTTTTCCCCCCAGGCTGCTTTGGCATGGTACCTACACCGCCATCTTAATCGGAAGTCCTAAAATGTTTTATAGATATGTTAGATCCATTTGTTCCTTGACATCATTTAATCCACATGTGTCTCTGTTTATCTTTTGCTGGGATGACCTGTCAATTGATGAGAGTGGGGTATTGAAGTCGTTCACTACAATTGTGTTTGGTGTTATCTGTGACCTTAAGTCTAATAGTGTTTGTTTGATGAAATTTGGAGTCCCATTTTTAAATCCATTTATGTTTAGGATTGTAATGTCGTCTTTTTGGAGTGTTCCTTTAATCAGTATAAAATGACCTTTTTTTAGTCTTTTCTCACTAAGGTTGGTCTGAAGTTTACCCTGTCAGATATTAGGATAACAACCCTGCTTGTTTTATAAGCCCGTTTGCTTGAAATACCATTTTCCATCCTTACACCCCAAGTCAGTGTCTATCTTTTATTGAGAGATGAGTCTCCTGAAGGCAACAAATGGCAGGATCCTGCCTTTTAATCCAGTCTTCAAGCCTGTGTCTTTTGGTTGGGGCATTAAGGTCATTGACATTAAGAGTTATTATTGAAAGGTATGTATTTATTCTCACCATACTTCTTATTTTGTAGTGCTTCCTGTTTTCCCTTTACTCATTTCTTTTAACTATCATTTGAGTATTTTTTTCCCTATTTCCTCCTATGTGTATTTTGCTTTCTCTCCAGCATGAAGGACTCCATCAAATATTTTCTGTAGAGCCAATTTTTTTTTTTTTTTTTTTTTTTTTTGTGGAATGTCCTAATTTCTCCATCAATTTGGATAGATTGCTTTGCAGGATAAAGTAATCTTGGTTTACAGTTGTTATCTTTCAGAACCTGGAATACATCATTCCAAGCCCTTATGGCTTTTAAAGTTTGTGTTGAGTAGTCTGCTGTTATTCTGATTGGCTTGCTTTTGTAGGTGACTTGCTTTTACTCTCTAACTGCTTTCAACATATTAGCTTTGGTTTGCAGTTTAGTAGTTTAATTTTAACATGGTGAGGAGAGGTTCTTTCCAGGTTTTGTCTGTTTGGTGCTCTAGAAATCTTCTTTTATCTGCATTGGAGCTTCTTTTATCTGCATTGGCATATCTTTCCCAATATGGGGGAAATTTTCTTCTATGATTTGTTGACAACACCTAGTAAGCCTCTCAGTTGAAATTTTTCTCCTCATACTATAACCCTAAAATCTGATGTTTGATCTTTTCATAATGTCCCAGACATCTTGAAATTCCCATTCATACCTTCCTATTACCTTGTCTTTCTCTTTGTTGGACTGTATTAGATCTGCTACCTGGTCTTCTAGTTTAGATATTCTGTTCTCTCCTTTATCCATTCTACTGGTGAGACTTTCCATAGAGTTTTTTATTTGACTGCCTGTGTTCTTCAGAGCTAGAATTTCATCCTAATTTTTCGTCAGTATTTCTATTTCCTTACCCATATCTTGTAACGAGCTCCTTATTTCATTAAGCTGGCTTCCTGTGTTCTCTTTCAGGAGTTTTTTTTTTTTTTTTCTTTAATTCCTTTCTTTTCTTCTTTGATTTGAGTGCAGATACATTTTTTTTTTTTTTATTCTTTGTCAGGCATTTCATCTAAAACAGTCTCATTGGTGATCATTTCGTATGGATTTATAATTTTTGGTGGGATTGTATTGTCTTGATTCTTTGTGTTTCTTATATTATAATTTAATGACTTTTGCATACTAAATTGATTTGATGCTTGGGTTTTCTACTTATCTGCATTGTTCTAAGATGTGGCCATCCAATTTTGTATACTTTCCAGATGTGAGTTTAAGATGCCAGGTGTAGCTCTTGTACCCCAATCCAGCCAGAAAAGTAATTCTAGATGTTGAGTTTGCTTGCTAAGCAAGTATTCTAGAGGACTGGGTGGAACAATTTACTGGAAAATTCTAAACTTCAACTGAGCAATATTCAATAAAATTATTCAATAAAAACTAGCACAGAGTATGCAATTGTGGGAACTAAAACAAACAGTCTTATAAAGCCAAAATCCCTAAGAGTATGTGTTGTTCTATGCCCTTAATCCTGTCAGCTGGAAGGTAGAGAATTCGGTTCTGAATTGGGTTCTAGGTCAGGCTGGATCTGAATCAGACCCTTCCCCTAATAATAACAGAAGCAAAAGACAAAGGCTTATAAATCTGAAAGTATCAAAGAATATCAAGGGCAACAATATTCAACCCCCAAATATAGCTTATTTGAAAATGGTCAATCCAACCAAGAATATGTAACCCATAACCTGTCCTGACATGAAAAGAGAGATTAGTACTTCCAATGTAGGCCTATGTACCTGTTTTTTTAATTGATTATTATTATTATTATTTTTGTCAGTTGGGTTCATTACCTTTTGGGGCAGCTTCTAACGTCACTAATGCTGAGTGCCCATCTCAAACCCTCCATGTTATGTTGTGGAACTAGAGCACTGATCAGCTGTGCTGGATGTGCTGCCACCAGGGGCTGAATGTGGAAAGTTTGCAGTTCTGATGGTTGGGGATTGGGAGAGTGCAGAAAGCCGGGAGTTGCTCATGCAGTCCCTTTCAGTAGCTTATTAGTTGATCTTAGCTGTCTTTCCTTCAGATTTCTTGACTTTGCAAGGTGGCTGATGAGGTTATAAAATCCCCGTGTTTTGTCTCTACTGTTGCCACTTGGCATGCCTGGTGGCCAGGCGGTGCTTAGCAGCTGTGCAGATCACAGGGATTGGCAGGCCACAAGTGCCTCAGTGGGATTCTGGATGTTTTCCTCCTTTCTGGTGGAACTTGGTGTCTCCTGCTTTTCTGCTATGTCTAAGAATAATCGATACTCCTTCACTTTTCAGAAGAAGAGTGTATCTTGCTTTGGTTTTGCTTAAATCCCTCCCTAAGCTGTTTCATCATGGCTCCTAGGCCACCATTTTAACAGGACGCCTGGCACTTTTTTTTTTTTTGGAAGAGCACCCGAGCCCTTACTCTCCATGTGGGTTCTTTTTTTTTTTTTTAATTTTATTTATTTATTTATTTATTTGAGAGCGACAGACACAGAGAGAAAGACAGATAGAGGGAGAGAGAGAGAATGGGCGCGCCAGGGCTTCCAGCCTCTGCAAACGAACTCCAGACGCGTGCGCCCCCTTGTGCATCTGGCTAACGTGGGACCTGGGGAACCGAGCCTCGAACCGGGGTCCTTAGGCTTCACAGGCAAGCGCTTAACCGCTAAGCCATCTCTCCAGCCCGCCTGGCATTTTTTTAAGGACATATATTTAGGTGTTAAGAGCAATGACCAAAAATGTAAAAAAGTATAGTAAAAGGGAAACAAAAGTATGGCTTAGCACTTAAGGCACTTGCCTGTGAAGTCTAAGGAGACATGTTCTATAATCCAGGTCCCACATGAGCCAGACACACAGTGACACAAGCACATAACGTTGCATGCATCCAGAGTTCAGTGGCAGTGGCTACAGGCCCTGGTGTACCCATTCTCTCTGACACACACACAAAAACAAAGCCAGTCTATTGGACTTGCCTCAAAAAAAGTATAGCAAATATTCACAACATTTAAAAAACATAAAAGGAGTGAAAATAAAAAACAAGGGAAATTAATATAAATGAACAAACATGATAGTAGTTACAAATTAAAACACATTAAGAGCCGGGCATGATGGCACATGCCTTTAATCCCAGCACTTGGGAGGCAGAAATAGGAAGATCGCTGAGAGTTCAAGGCCACCCTGAGACTATATAGTGAATTCCAGGTTAGCCTGAGCTAGAGTGAAGCCCTACCTCAGAAAACCAAAAACAAACAAAAAAACCTTTAATAATTACATAATGTATTATAGTTAATATGTTTTCCATGTATTTATCCCAACTTTATTGCCTTAAAAATAGAAGGGAAGAAATTCATACATGGCACAAATTCAAACATTACAAGGAAACTTAAGAAAATATGAAGCATGCCCAGGAAAGGAAACAAATAATAGAAGCAAACCCAGCAATGATTTAAGTTGAGATTATTTGACAGACCTGAAATTGTAGCAAAAATGTTTCAGAATATGATGGAGAAATGAATAATATGCATATAAAGAATAAGAACATTCAGTGGAGGCAGAAACACTGAGAAAATGAAAGAATCCAGTAGAAAATCTAGAGGTAAAATCTCTAGTTGGAACTAGTAGTTATAGCATTCTACTTAAGAATTTTTGAACTTTGAAAGAGGTTAACAGATAAATGCTTAAACTAAAAACAAATGGACAAAATAAAAAAAAAGTCAAAGAGAAAAAGCAAAAATGAAAATGAGCATCTGAGATATGTGAGGAACATCAAATAATCTATCAAATATGTAGCTGGACTGACAGAATGAGAAAGGGTGAGAATACAAAGAAATATTTAAATAAATGAGAATTTTTCAAAATTGGCAAAAGACAACAATGTACACATCCCAAAACCTAGAGAAATCTGAAGGATTATACACTCAAAAATAAATTAAACTGCTGTAAACCAAAGATAAAGGAAATAGTTTTAAAGCATCCAAAGGAAAGGAAAAAACATATTATATACAGGAGAAACCATATAAAACATAAAGAGGTCAGTGTAAAATATATATGCATATATCAAGTGTTTAAAAATGTAACCAATAAGGGCTGGAGAGATGGCTTAGTGGATAAGCACTTGCCTGTGAAGCCTGAGGATGTTGGTTCGAGGCTCAATTCTCCAGGACCCACGTAAACTAGATGCACAAAAGGGCACCTGCTTCTAGAGTTCGTTTGCAGTGTCTGGAGGCCCTGGTGTGTCCATTCTCTCCTCTCTCTTTCCCTCTCTCTCCTTCCTTTTCTCTTTGTCTGTCGCTCTCAAATAATAAACAAAAGAAATTTTTTTAAAAATGTAACCAATCAAGGTACTACAATTCTATACCCAGTGAAATAGTCATTTGCAAATGAAATAAAACCATTTTCAGACAGAAAAAGGATGAATTTTGTTTCAGCCATAATTGTACTCAGAGGAATGCTAAAACAAGCTCTTCATGCTAAATGGAAATTATATCTGATGTAAATGTAGACCTAAAGGAAGAACAAAAAAGATGAGCAAAGATCAATTCCTAAGTGAACATTAATTACTTTGTAGAAAAAGAAAAGTCTTTAGGGTCATAGAGATGGCTTAGGGGTTAAGGTTCTTGCCTGTGAAGCCCAAGGATGCAAGTTTAATTCCCCAGAACCTATGTAAGCCAAATGCACATGATGGCATGTGTCTGGAATTTGGTTGTAGTGACTGGAGGTCCTGGTGTGCCCATTCTCTCTCTCTACTAAGTAAGTCAAATATCAAAAAGTTTCTATCCACATAAAGATATGTAAGATTTTAAATGTGTATGTGTATGTGTATTTTAAACTTTAAATTTTAATTTGAATTTTAAATGCCATTGAAAATTTTTTTTTAAATAGCAAATATTGGGCTGGAGAGATGGCTTAGCTGTTAAGGTATTTTTCCGCCAAGGCAAGGGATCCAGGTTCAATTCTTCAGGATCCACATAAGCTAGATGCACAAGGGAGGCACATGCATCTTGAGTTCATTTGCAGTATCTGGTGGCCCTGGAGTGCTCATTCTCACTCTCTCTTAAATAAATAAGTAAAATACACTAAAACAAATGACAAATATTATGGGGCTTATAGCATGAGTGGAAGTAAAGTGCAAGCACAAAATATACAATGGAGGACTGAAGAGATACCTAAGTGGTTAAGGTATTTGCCTGCAAAACCTAAGGACCTGGGTTCAGTTCCCCAGTGCCCATATAAAGTCAGATGCACAAGGTGTTCCTGAAGCTAGAGTTCATTTTCAGTGGCTAAAGGCCCTGGCACACCCAAAGAATATTTAAAAAAAATACAATGGAATTTCACTGATGCACATAAAATATATCATCTGAAGATAGTGTAATAAATTCATACTACAGTGTTTGAATCAATCACTTAAAAACATACTACAGGAGTTATAACAAAACTTTCAAAGGGATGGAGAGGTGGCTTAGCTTTTAAGGTACTTGCTTGTAAAGCATAAGGACCCAGGTTCAATTCTCCAGTATTCAAGTAAACAAGATGCACAAGGTGGTACATGTATCTGCAGTTTGTTTGCAGTGGCAAGACGTTCTGGCATGCCTATTCTATCTGCATCTCTCTCTGTCTCCCTCTCAAATAATTTTTAAAAATCAATATCTAAGTTGAATTACAAAACATCTATGAAAAAGAAAAATGTGATTCACAGACTATTAAGACAGAAAAGGAGGAATAGAGGAATGAAAAAGAATGGGTTAGATGCTTCATAACAAGAGAGAAAAACTGGTGCTTCTTTGCCTCTAATGCTGCTGGACACCAAGCACATTATTGTTACATCAGGTACCATGTATAAATACCCAAACCCCATGACCCTGGTGTGGCTGGCATTGATGACATATACACTGCCCTGGGAAGCTGCAGAAGCAAGATTTCTCAGCACAGTCAGTACTGTTTACCCCTGTGAAGTCTTTTACAGGTTTCAGTGGATGAGAGATTTACACACACACCACATCCTCAGGATCTGGAAAATCCTGTTCTGACTGAGGCAGTGAAGCCACAGTCACAGTGAAGGGAATCAGCCTCAGCAGCACCTTATCTTCAAATGCTAATGCTATCCAGGAAGCAATGGAATGGGTTATGCAATAATACAGAAACCAAATGCTGACTGAAGAGCCAAAGCTTCTGCAAGAGGAAGCCACATGGATGCTCAATGTAGCTGAAGCACTGGCCAGAGAACTAAACTGAAAGCTGACATCCATCAGATCAATTGCACAGGCTCTCCAGGCTGCCAATGTACTTATTAAAAAAAAAAAAATAGCATCTTAGGTAGCTCCCCCCCCACACCCCGTCCCAATCACCACCATCACAGAAATATGGCTATGTGACTTTTGGTCAAAACAAAAGGCTTCTAAATTAAAGGGATCACCTAAGGTTAGTGTATCTTAAAGTGACTATCATTTGTGTCATGTTGTTCCCTATGTAAACAATTAAATTTTTATAAAGGTACTTAGAAGACAAGTAATAATGAGGCTCCAAGGAAGAATTGTTTTAGATTTTTTTGAGAATTTTAAATGAATGAACATACTGTATATTTATCACAGTCCTGTCTGTTACCCTTTTTTTGTCCCCACTCCTCCACCCATTCCACTGGCTACTCATCCCCTTCCTAGTAGTCCTGCTTCTGTTTAGATATCTTATTCTCTTTATTCTTCTCTGTGCTCTAGCTAAGAGTGCTGATGGGCTCAAAATTGTGCAGGAACTTGTGGTGTAATGACAACAGGGAACATTGAGGTAAGGTAGACTTAAAAAAAAAAAAAATGGGACTGAATAAATGGTTAAGCAGTTAAGGTGTCAGAGTCCCCAGTACCGATGTTAAAGCTAGATGCATGAATCTGTACTTTGTTTGCAGCTGTTGGAGGCCTTGGCACACCCATTATTTCTGTCTGTCTCTCTTCTCCCTCTCTCTGCTTGCAAATAAATAAATAAGAATATTTTTTTAAATGATTTACTTGTAAGCGGGGGAGAGGAAAGGAATTGCCATGCCAGGACCTCCTGCCACTCCCAACAAAATCCAGATGCATGTGTCATTTTGTGCATCTGACTTTATGAGACTCCTGGGGATTTGAAAGTGGGCCACCAGGCTTTTCAACTTTAACTACTGATTCATCTCTTCCTTAAGGTAGACCCTTAAAAGCTCTTCACTCATGAGAACTCCATGGGCTATTGCCCAACACCAAAATGTTCCAGACTGCAAAGTCTTGGTACAGTGAACTGTGTGCATGAGAGAATTCACAACTCATTTTCAACGGACAAACTTTATAGTTTTAAATATAATTAATTTGTGTAAAGTACCTTGATATACTGAGAACCAGTGTTGTTTCACATTTAAATATTTTTTGAAGTGAAAATTATCACAACTATGATTCTAATAAAATTTGATTTTATTGTATTAATGAGGAATGTATGGATTTGCCAATGTTTTGTAACTTAGTTATTACCCTTCTTGGATTTGTACTTTATGATTTAGTATGCTGTACTAGTGGCTGGTTATATTAACTGAAAACAAAGTCATACCTAATTTTTGTAGAACTCTTAGAACACTTGACACAAAGAACACTGTTCACATATTTTAGCATTTCAATTACTTAATAGGTAATTGCTTACCTGTTCAATTGTCAATTGTTAGAATTATTTTGTGATTGCTAAGGCATGATATCAGGTTATTTGAATATAATTACTTTTGGAGGAACTGTGAGCATGAAACTTTTATTTAAAACCAGGAGATATGCATCACTTGAAATTACTCAAATTATGCCTTGAGCAAATTCCAGGTATTTAATTTTTTTGTTTTGTTTTCTTAATTATTGGGTGATTTATTTTGCTCTCTGTCATATCCCCTCACTCCCTCCATTAGTCTCTCTTTTAATTTGATGTCATCATCATTTTCTATTATGAGGATCTTGTGTGGGAATTGCTAGGCACTGTGAGGTCTTGGATATCAAGGCCAATTTCTACCCAGACAGTTGTATGTAAGGTTGGTACCCTTCCTATGGCTTTTACATTCTTTCCACCACCTCTTCTTCAATGGACCCTGAGCCTTGGAGGGTGTAAGTTGTTTCAGTGAGGGACACTCCTCAGTCCCTTCTTTTCAGCACTATGTTGCCTTTTGGGTCATCCCAATGGTTACTGCCATCTGAAAAGAGAAGTTTCTCTAACCAGAAGTGAGATTAGCATTAACATATGAATATGAACACTAAGTGTAGTGCTTTCAGGGCAATTTGGAGAGAGTAATATATGCATTTATCCAGACAAAAGCAGGCTTTATACTCCTAAGGCTCGTTACATCCCCTGCCATAGGCTTTTGATTAGATTTTCAGTACCAGGCATGTATTCCCTCCCATAGAGCAGGCCTCCAGTCCAATTAGAGAGCAGTTGGTTTCCCCCAGAGCAGACATGCCACTATTGCACTCATGCAGTCATTTGGCCTGTCTGGCCAAACTTGAGGCTTCCAGTGACCACTGTTTTCACCACTGATGACTTCTGTCTCCCATAAGGCTGCATACAGTGCAGCTTTCTCCAGCTTTTAGTTGGCTGGGTGTTGCAGTCAGGTT
This sequence comes from Jaculus jaculus, assembly GCF_020740685.1. Lineage (NCBI taxonomy): Eukaryota > Metazoa > Chordata > Mammalia > Rodentia > Dipodidae > Jaculus > Jaculus jaculus. The sequence continues at coordinate 103,420,283 of NC_059105.1, forward strand.
AGAATCACTGGTAGAAATCACCTGACCAAGAACAGCTTATGGGGAAAAAAGAGGTTTATTTTGGCTAACAGCCACGAGGAGGAACTCTATGATTGCAGGGAAAATGATGGCATGAGCAGAGGGTGGACATCATCACCTTGACAACATAAGGTGGACCATAGCAACAAGAGAGTATGCCAAACACTGGCATGGGGAAACTGGCTATACCATCCATAAGCCGACCCCCAACAATACACTGCCTCCAGAAGGCTTTAATTTTCAATTGCCATCAGCTGGGCAACCTAGCACCCAGAACACCTAAGTTTATGGGGGACACCTGAAACAAACCACCACATTATGACCCTGGCCCTCATAAACTAATATCCATACATGATGTAAAATGTAGTACATTCATCCAGCTTTAAAAGTCTCCATAGTTTTTATCAATTCCAATGATGTTCATACATCCCCATAATCCAAGGTCTTTTAACTGAGCCATAATAGCAAAAATATAACCTCAAAAAAACCATAATGGAAGAAAATAAACACTCACACTGCAAAAGATGGCACTGGGCATAGAAAGGTTGGTACCCTTCCTATGGCTTTTACATTCTTTCCACCACCTCTTCTTCAATGGACCCTGAGCCTTGGAGGGTGTAAGTTGTTTCAGTGAGGGACACTCCTCAGTCCCTTCTTTTTATTATTCCACCAACATAAGATTTAAACAGGGGAAACGTCAGACTCAAAGTCCAACAACTCTAGTCAATGATAAATCTCCAAGCATGATAATTCTAACCAGCAACAAATCTCTGGAATTCCTATTCCACCCCTTCAGCTAGGCTCCTCACAGTACTGGAAAACTTCATCGGGCCACAGCTTTCCTTAGCAGCCAAGCAGCCATCTCGTGGTCCTGGCATCTATGCTGGGTCTCCATTGCAATCCACAGTACATTCTCATGGCCCCATGGGATCTTCATGCAGGCATCTATCAAACCTGCTTCACACTGCCCATGGCCATTTCCAAAACACAAGACCATGTTGCCAATTCAATGACCCTCTCTTTCCTGCATTTCTTAAACTCCACAATACCAAGTAGGGTGCCAATTTGCTAATCCAGGGAGGAATGAAGCAGACTTTGAAGAACAGGCCACTCCTTGAGCAGTCAGGCCCTTCAAAAGAGTCTACATTCTTCCTGTTAACCCAGTACAGGTCAATTGGCCCAATCTCAAAATCTGTTATCTCTCAATTGCAGCTGAATGGGCAACTGTCCACTCAAAAGATTTTTTTTTTCTGTGCTATATCCCTCTGTTCATACCAATTCATTTCTATGCAAAGCAACCCTGCACAACTTCTCAGGACCCGGGCATAACTGCAAGCTTTTCACAAAAACTGCTAGCCCTGTCCAAGCAAAGCTCTTTCACACCCTCATAAGCCAGACCTCACAGTCCATAGTTCTTAATGCATTCAGGTCTTGCAGCTCTGACCAGAATAGTCATCAAGCTGTACTTACAGCACCGCAAGACATCTCTTAGGGCAAGGTTTCAAATCCTCCCACATTCCTCTTAAAAATCAGCTCCAAAAGACGAAAGCCACAATCAGGTATCTAACAGCAATCCCACTCCTTGGTACCACTTCTCTGTTGCAGACAGGTTTAAATTACTTATAGAAATCACCTAAGAGCAGCTTGTGGGGAAAAAGAGGTTTATTTTGGCTAACACCCTAGAGGGGTAAGCTCTATGATGGCAGGGAAAACGATGGCATGAGCAGAGGGTGGACATCACCCCCTGGCCAACATAAGGTGGGCCAGAGCAACAGGGGAGTGTGCCAAACACTGGCATAGGGAAACTGGCTCTAATACCCATAAGCCTGCCCCCAACAATGCACTGCCTGCAGGAGGCTTTAATTTCCAATTACCATCAGCTGGGGAACCTAGTATCTAGAACACCTAAGTTTATGGAGGACACCTGAATCAAACCACCACACTGGGCCACAGGGAGGTTTTCCGCTCAGCACCAAGTTGATTTCTCAGTGACTTTGCTGCTCAGACATGTGAAGTCTTCAGCAATAGGGCCTTGCCATCTCTTTTTCATGGGAAACCGAGGGCCTTGGCAATAGCCTATATGTTTTGGAGGCAATGGGTATCTCCCTGGCCATCAACTTACTGGAAGGTATCCCACCCCTGGCACTGAAAATTTTCTACTAACAATCTATGGCTTCTGGATGTGCCATTATTCAAGAAAGTAGATTTTCATATGTCTTATTTTTTTTTTTAATAATATGGTACGATAATGGAAACACTCTGGGAGAAAAACGAATAATGAGGTGGTGGTGGTGGATGGGACTCAGTGGCCTCAATTAACCACATGTGAATTGAACTCTAGGTTTTAAGTCTGAGAAATTCTCTCCTGTTTTGGGTGCCAAACGGGACTGAATAACAATTTAAAAGTTCAGTATTTTGTATCAAGCAATTATCCTCTCTACTTAATGACCTTAGTACTTGGTAGTTGTTGTATACAGTGTCCTCTTGTCAAAAGGTACTTAGCTTTGGCCTTTATTTAAAGTGGTTAATGTGACCAACTTCCAGTTTGTTTTCCTAAGAGGAGATGAGTGAGTATATATAAAGATAAAAGACAAAACTGTTTGAAAATATATGCTTTTCTTACAATATTGCTTGGCTTAAGAATTTTTTATGTATTTATTAAAGCAGGTTAAATTTAATGAATTGTCTGTTTTTGTAACTGGAGATGGTTTTTACAAATGAAATATTTCACTTAAACAGAAAGAACATTGCTAAAAATTACTGGACACAGAATGACTTGCAGAATTTCTGTTGAAATGTTACTTGTTCTGAAAAAAAGTGTGATGCCCTAATGAATATTTCTGAAAAAGTCCTTTAGGTGTTTTTACTCTGACCTAGCAATAAAATGGTATAGATTTTCATTTTGCAATGCAGTTTTATCTTTTAAAATACTTGATACTAAATGCATGGTTTTTACTTGCTAATACAGAAATATATAATAAGTGAATTCATGAGATTTCAAAGTTAGACTGATAGTGGACACAACTGCTGAGCTAGTGAGCATCTTATCTCAGTAAATATCTAAAGAGAATGTAATTAAAAACCTTTCTGGTGAACAAAAAAAAGAGGGAAAGCATTAAATCCAAACAGCATTAATCCCATTTATAGAAATGTATTAAACATTCCAAGTAAAATGAGGGATTTTTACATTGGGTAAGAAGTGAAATCTGACATTATGCTATTTAAGAGAAGTATTTTGAATACAAAAGAGATAGGCAGAGTGAAAATAAATAGAGGTGAGGAGATATATCTCAAAAATAATATAAGTAAATTGATGTTAGGGCTGGAGAGGTCACTTAACAGTTAAGAAAACTGATGTAACTATATGTAATCACTCTAAGTGACCTAAAATGAAGAGTGCCACTATTGATAAGGATATGTGATGAATAAGAAGAATCAGCTTACCTGGGAACTATAACCCTCACATATGTGCAGAATTAAAAAAAAAAACACACCTAAAAATTCAACAGCACTAATGGTATCAACAGACAAAATATAAAGTTGGAGGTTTTCACATTGTTTATTGGTGGAAAGTAGACAGGGAGGCAGAGGTAAGAGGATCACCGTGAGTTCAAGGCTACCCTGAGAATACAGATTCCAGGTCATCCTGGACTAGAATGAAACCCTATCTCTCAAAACCAAAAAGAAAAAAAGAATCAATGAATGTCAAGTGATTCAAATAATATGAGAATGTTCTCTGACCACCATGGATTTAAATTAAAAGAAAAATCAAGCTGGGCGTGGTGCATGCACTCAGGAGGCAGAGGTAGGAGGATCACCATGAGTTTGAGGCCACCCTGAGAATACAGATTCCAGGTCAGCCTAGGGTAGAGTGAGACCCTACCACGAAGCACCCCCCCCCCAAAAAAAAAAGATCAATGATGGGCTGCAGAGATAGCTTAGTGGTTATGGTGCTTTTCTATGAAACCTAAGGACCCAAGTTTGATTCCCTAGTACCCACATAAGCCAGATGCACAAGGTTGAACATGCATCTGGAGTTCATTTGCAGTGGCAGGAGCCCCTGGTGCATCCATTCTCTCTATTAAATAAATATTTTTAAAATAAGTGAAAATGTGATATCTACAACAACCCTCCCAAACATGGAAAGTAAATCCATAGAGATTAAACTACAAGGATATCAGAAAATATTCTGAACTGGTAACAATGAACACACAACAAACAAGGTATTGTTGGAGTCAATTAAATTGGTGATTAAGAGAAAAATCATGGCTTTACATGCTTGTTAAAATGTATGTATAAACACACACACACACACACACATATATATACATTCATATATATATGTGTGTATATATATATATACATACATATATACATACACACACACACACACATATATATATATATACACACACATACATACACACACACACACACACACACACATATATGTATACTCTATTTAACCTAAGACTTTAGATCTTAAAGTGAATGGATCAGATTAAGACCGATGTGCTGGTCTTTTAAGCTTGAAGTGTTACTGAGAGAGGGGGTACAGGTAGGGTGACTGGACCCCTGAAGGTAAAAAGGCAGGTAAGTCTGTACTTGCTAGAAATCAAAGATGATCTGACTTCATTTCTATTGCCTAGATCCTTAGACCTAATTTTCCACAAACTAGGACCTCTCTTGGGATGGAGGACTTTCATAGGATTTAAACATTGTGGTTGGTCAAGTTCAGCCCGCAGAACTTGGTGTTAGGGATAACTTCTTCCTGAGACAGCCCTTGCCCTAACCAACCAGTTTTCCCTCTGGTTCGCCCGAGCCAGAAAACAGCCCACCATTATAAGTTACTATAAATGCCTTTGCAAAGAGAGGGTAGGCTCTCTGACCACTTGGCAACTTCCAGCCGTGGTGAGTTTTTTCCCTCGGCTGGGCCTGAGCTTGCTCAGCTCAGGCTTAGACCCAAGCCCAGCTAGAAGGGCCCTCTATCCCTTACTGTCCACATGGGCTTCTTTACCCCTCCAACTCTTCACATGGCAAGAGCTCCTTAAACTTTTTTCTTTCTGTGCTTTTCTTTCCCCAGGCCCTCCATGTGGTATCTCTAGTCACATGGGTGCCTTTCCTTGGCTCTGTACTTCCTCAATAAATATAATTATCCTTCTCAGTTTGTCTTTTATTCAGTTATTTGATTAAAATTAAAATCCTATAGTTTGGTGTTCAAGGACTTTCATGGACCCATAGCACCCCATTATATTACTAGTTCTCAAAACAAAACACCTGCACTTATCTATTATTCCATTTATAGAAAATGTCATTTAAAGTAAGACATACCCATAGCAATCTCCATAGTCACAATTAGCATGACAGTAAAGTATAAATTGGCAAATACAGTGTTTGAAATAATTCCCACATAAAACCATCCTTCTCCTAAGCCTATTGTGAGGTAATAACTGATAATTATTGAGATTTCTTCTTTTACAGAATTTGGGCAATTGAGAGATTGAAAGAGCTTTACTAACCTAGTGTTACCTATTTAGCACCCACTTAAGTATCTAAAGTTCTCTCATTTGGAGGCCTACTTCCATTAAATGATCGCTCAAGCACCTGAGGCAGCACAGCCTGGGGTAAATAGAAAACCAAGTCTAAAATAAAGTGATGGGGCTGGGGAGATGGCTCAGTAGTTAAAGAGACTTGAATGCAAAGTCTCCCAGCATGGGTTCGATTACACATTTCCCATGTAAAGCCAGATGCACAAAGTGTCCCATGCATCTGGGGTCTGTGTGCAGTGGCAAGAGACCCTGGCATGCCCAAACACACTCTGCCCTCTCTCAAATAAGTGAATAAATGGATGGATGAATAAAAATTAACAAAAATTATTCAGCCAAATGTGATGGCTTTTGCTTTGTAGTCACTTGGGATGCTGAGGCAGAAGGAATCCTTCTGAGCAAGAGTTTGAAGTCAATCTAAGCAGCACTGCAACCCCAATATCTCAAAAGAGAAAAATTACTCATCCATGTGGGCACAGACACACACAGGTATGCATACACAAGCATGTGTTTATTGGAATCACCTTTTTGTCTTAATCTAGAGTTTCCTTAGAATCACTCTCTCCTAAACCTAGCTAACAAGGTTTAGACTGTTATTGAGATGTATTCCATACCTTCTTCACCATTCACCTAGCTTATTGCATTTGTATTTATGAACCTTTATCCTTATAGATCCCTGTTATATATCCAGTTAGCACACATAAAATAGATCACTGCAGGTTTTTCTTATTCAGTAGCTGCATTTAACCTCTTCAGTTTGTTAGACTAATTCTATTAATACGTATCTTTGCCTTCTTTTTTTTTTTATAGCATTCAATTCTTTTTCTCATGCTGCTACACATACATACCACCACTTTGTACTTTTGAGACTACATGGTATATTTTAGATGATATTAGTGGAGTTTAAAACTTCTTAAATATATATACACATATATATTTACTATATATATATTTACTATTTATATATATATATATAGTAAATGCCTTCAGCAATTATAATTCAATTTAAAAACTATTAAGGAGGTGTTTTTCATACCACCAATGGAGGAAGAACTTTGTACTTTTATTGTTCTACACTGCGACTTTCCCTTCCTCTTAGCTTCCTCTTGTTTCTTAATGTGTATTTGTAAACTAGAGGAAGTTAGATTTCCCCTCCAGGCTAGAACCTGACTCCATTCTTTTCTTAGATCAGGACCTCAATACTTCCATCTCTACTCTGGTCTCTGACTCTCATCATTGTTATATATGGGCATTATTTCCCTACTCCTCTCCCCTCCCTCCAAAATAAAATAAAATAAACTCAATTTAGACCACCTCTTCTGCTTTGGTATTCTCCTTGCAAGACTTCATCAAATATTCTATATTCTACACCTGCAGCATCCTTCTCCATACGTCATTTCTATTTGCTGCATCATTCCAGAATCCTTTCAGTTCCTTGAAGAAGAAGAGGAAGGAGAAAGAAGGTAGGAAAGAAGAAGGAGAAAGAGAAGAAGAAGAAACTATATTTTGGCTTCCTATTTGACTACAAAACAGCATGTGACGTAAAATTGCTTATCATGAAACTTTTTCCAGCCTAGAGAAACATTTTCTGATTATTCATCAGTTTAGGCTTTATTCCTTTCCTCTCTGAGCTGCTAGTGCTTCAGTTCACATACATGAATAATCAGTGGTATATTAATGTTTCCTTTCTTTCTGTGTTGTTTCCACATATATCCAATTACAATATGCCACAATAGAGTATAACTTTTATAATTAATGAACATTATCTTGCTTTACTGATTTAGGGAATCCCCATTTGTACTGGCTTTGATCAACCCCTGGACTACATGTAATGGGTTAGATGCCATTTCCATTATATTACTCAATTCCAAATTCAGACATCACATTCTCAGAAGGCTATGTTTTCCATCCTCCCCAATAAGGTCCTTGCTGTATTACTATCATAAATTATCAAGAAAATAGACTTCATGAAGATTCATGTAATTTCTACTTATTTATTACCATAGAGTTCAGTACAGTAGTAAGCATTCCATTTATTGCTGACTAAAAACTAAATCATCTGTTTTGTTTTTGTTCTTGTAATCTGAGAGCCAATTTCAACCTTGTCTTCTGCTAATTTCTATGTCTGTCTTATCATTTCTGCTATTTCTTATATTTAATAAATATAATTTCATTACCTTTTCAGTTGCATATCAATTTTATTATTCATCTTTGCATGTTCAGTTTCATGAACCTCACATGTTTTTAGCACTTTAAAAACCTTCCACTTAGGTCAGTCAGTCTTTCAAACCCTTAAAGTGATGATTTATATTTTTGTACTATTATTCCTGTTGATATATCACACAATGTTTCTCTTTTGTCATATCTATTAAGGCATGGTTTGAAATTGAGGGGAAAAAGCTAAGATTAGGAAATAAAAAGAAATGTTCAGTGTTAGGTCACAAACTAGCACAGGGGCTCATCTGAACCCTTGACAAAAAGAAGCTAAGTGGAAGGTGGACAGGACAGAGGTACAGATGTCGTGGAAACATTGTAGGACCCTCTCAGTTATTCGTGCCAACACCCACTGCAGATGTCTGCAATCCTTCCCTACAAAAAGAAAAAGAAATGGAACAACACTGTGAATGACTTCTATTAATATCTTTTATTTAAAACCAGTGATCACAGCATATGTTATCCTTAGTCTCCTAGGAATAAATGATTCTCAAGTTGTAGATGGAAGAAACACATCCCAGTATTAGGAAGCAAAGTACTGAGTAGACCTGCTACAGAGTAGCAATAAAAGGCTTATATACGGTTCATTTGTCAAGTCAGGAATACAACCTCTGTCTTATTTTACTATACTCGCATAGCAAATATTTTAAGTTTTACAACATTTATGAGAACTTAGTGCATGCATATATATATACATATGTGTTGGGTATGTGGCAGAATTTTAGTAAGTGACCCCATAGCAACAATTGTTAAGTGTGGTGTTAAAAGTTGCTAAATTTGTTTAGAAATATCCTGCCCCATGTGTGCTCAGTTGTCTGAGATAATCAAAATTAAGAAAAGACAGATGTGCCATAGATAAGGTGATCTTTAGGTGTTACATAATGTACAAGGCACTTTATTTTATACACACACACACACACACACACACACATTTTTTTGTATTATTTGTCATTCTTTTTTTTTTAAATTTAATTTATTAGTTTTCTTTTCAGTAAATACAGGCAGTTTGGTACCATTATTTAGGCTCATCTGTGATCTGCACCCTCCCATTAGACCCTCCTTGTTAATGAAAATGGGTCGTGCATTGTGGAGTTAGCTCCCAGTTATTGGTATGATAAATGTCTCTGCATATCATGACCCAACATGTGACTCTGACATCCTTTCCGCCCCCTCTTCCGCAAAATTTCCCTGAGCCATATTTTTATACATACATAGATACATATAGGTTTTTCAAGGTAGGGTCTTGCTTTAGCCCAGGCTGACCTGGAATTCACTATGTAATCTCAGGGTGGCCTTGAACTCGTGGGGATCCTCCTACCTCTGCCTCCTGAGTGCTGGGATTAAAGACATGTGCCACCACACCCAGCCTTATACAAGGCATTTTAATAAGAATATGCCACCGGGCATGGTGGTGCACAACTTTTAATCCCAGTCCTTGGGAGGCAGAGGTAGGAGGATCATTATGAACTGTGAAACTACATAGTGAATTCTAGGTCAGCCTGGGCTAGAGTAAGACCCCACCATGAAAAAAATATACCAAAACTAAATAAAAAAATAAAAAGAACATGCCTTTCAACATTGATGGTATGTGTTGTTAAAATAATTGTTTTTGTATGTACCAACTAGTCTTTAGTAGGTTCCAAAAACTATAAGCTTTCCTATGTAGAAGATACCACGATGACTTGTTCTCATATGAAACACCAATCTAGATGACAGAAGACTTTTAAAAGACTCAAATAAACACAAAATACATCAATTAATATTGAATAATTAACAATTTTATTTTAACTTAACGTGCTAAAATGCAAAATATATTTCCAGCAACAAGATACAAAAAGTATGTATCTCATCATGAACATCAACTGATTAAAAATGAGGCTAAAAAGTTCAGTAAGTGTTTATACATTTGAATCTGGAACATCAACTTCCCCTAGAACTAATTTTTAAATCAATTTAGTAGAATGTTATTTCCAAAGTGGGAGTTAATTATTTATTAATTTTTAAAAACAATGTGAAATTAACTGGATTAGAGTACATAATGATAAATTCCAGTAACAGAAAAAATTTAAATATAAGTATTCCTTTTCAAAAAAAAGTTCACATACTACAAACAGAAGACACGGTGTGATTTCATTCCTAGTGAAGAAGTCTTGCATATGGTAGGCACTCAATTTATGTTCAACTGGACTAAAATTTATATCATTCTATGAACACTTAAACAAAGTAGAGCTCATAATCTATATAAAAAGTTTGTAAAATACTCATGTGCTGAAAGTGCTGTCATTAGACGCTGAGAACACTAAAACAAACCCATACACCAAGTCATCCACCTCTTTCAAGAATACAACAAATGTTTTTATTTTATCCATCCAAGAGCATGCATGTCTAAATCATATTGGTTCACACCTTTGAGTAAATGTGGATATGAGCAAAACTTTCTTAGTTGGATTTACACAAAACTAAACAAAGTCTTTTTTAGTTACAATGGACAGTATCTATGATACATAATTTTTTGTTTCTTTTGGTGGTCCAGAGATCCAAACCAGGGCTTCACAAATACTGGTAAGCACTGAGCTACCACGGAGGTACATTCCTAGCTCTTACCCACAATTTCATAAAGTTGCTTCCTTATACTATTATTATTATTATTATTATGGTTTTTCAAGGTAAGGTCTCACTCTAGCCCAGGCTGACCTGAAATTCATTCTGTAGTGTCAGGGTGGCCTTGAACTAATGGTGATCCACCTACCTCTGCCTCTCAAACACTGGGATTAAAGGCATGAGCCACCACACCTGACTAATTATTTATTTTGACAATTTAAGCTCTTAATTAGCTATAGCATTAAAATAAATCAATAAGATTCCTGACAACTTTTGAGATATTTTTCATATTTAAAATAATTATAATTGCTGCTCTAAAAGGCACTGTTTTCATATTTCATCATGCACTGTCAATCAACTGTTACTGCCCCACCCAATTAAGCACATTTAGATGAGATATTTTAATTACTCAATAGCTGAGTCTTACTTTCAGAAATTCATTCTTTTGAACATATCACACACAAACCCAAGTAAATACAGATACACACACATACTTACACACATCACACAAATGACCATGTAATTCATGCAAAGGTCTCCAAGAGCTACTTGAAGACAGGGACACATGAGTAATCAAGGAGGTAAGTTGGCAAGCCAGATTATGGCACCTTCATATTTGTGCTCCAAATACCAAAACATACTACGAGTAAAAAAATGAAAAAGGCACAAATATAGTGTTTCTAAATATTAGTCTAAAGAATAGTTTCCAATGGTTACTTTTCTCTCACAACTTTCTACAGAAAACCCTTGCTTACGTGACTGAAGTGAACCAGGGGCAAGCTGATAGGTTTAAAGACAAAATTGATCAAAACAGAAACTGTGCGTATTTTGAACAAAGCATGTGTAGCTTAAAAATAAGAGACTGGAGAAAAACTTTATATTAAAGTATTCTCATAACAACCTTTTCTCATTGCCTCAAGAACCCATCCTTCCAAAAATATACATAATAAATAAAAAAATAAATCAATTACCATGATTCTGTTAGTATAATGGTAGGTATTATATTATCTGAAAAGTGGACATTTTTACAAACACAGATATTCATACAGCACAGTGTTTGACATTTTTGGTACAAAATGTGCTACCTAACTAAAAAAGATAATCTTTATAATAAAGTCCTTAAGCTTTTCAATAAACACTTGAGTTAAGGGAAAGCTGAAATGCTTACTATATGATATTATTACTGAATTTACTGTGGTAAGAAATGTAGACTAAAGCAGTGAATTAGCTCACAATGTGTGGCATATACAGACACTGTTATCTTTACGATATGTGACAACATAATTCCATTTCTGTTTTCTAATAAGACTAAAGAAAACCTTAAATTAAAAAAAAATATGTGTATGTATTTTGAAATTGTACAATGCAAATTTATAACAAGCCACATGATGGACTTAAGGAAGTGAATTTTCTACCTGTCAAGATTCTCTTACATACAGTGGAAGTTCAGGTAAGAATCTTTCAATTCTAAGTAATTCTCATAATTTTAAATTTAAGTCCCTACAACAAAAATCAAACTAAGATATCTGAACCTATGTTCTTTCTGAATTTAAAAACAAATTATACAAATTTTAATCCAGATAATAAAGGTATATAGGTATAGGCATTTTTTTTTTTTCCAGTGAAACACCTTTTCCCCTTGTGGTTAAATACAATCTTGCCTAAGATGTATACTACCAATGCACAGTACCAGGTGTAATGATCTGCCTCCAACCACTCCTGCTTCTCCAGGACAATGACCAGAACAGAACTCAAAATATCAGACACCTCTAAATGTTTAAAGCTAAAGTTAATTCAAAAGAATTGGCTCATGAAAAAAGTATAAATAGTTTGTCCTGTTCACATTATGCAGAATTTCCATCATCCGCAATGTAAGTGCAGTAACTAAAAATCAAAGGAGAAAAGGGGAGTAAAGTTTTAGTGTCACCTGATATATTTTAAATGTTCTCTCCTTTACTATGTATCTACCACAGGCAAATAATATACACTCACTGTGTGAAGGAGAGTAGACTGTCCTGATTCATTTACTGTTCAGATGTCTTTTCCAAAGGTTGATAAAATGGGAATAAATTCACTACTATCTGAAACTTAAATCAATTTATCTATAATCAATATTTTTCTTATGTATTACCACAAACATCTGGTTGCCTTCATCTGCCTTAAAAATTCTTTCAAAATTTAAAACATAATTATTTTACCTTATTAATCTCCTCAAAGGGAGAAAAAAATATATGTACCATTCAGCATACAAAAGTTACACATTAAAAGTGCATATATACCTTTCTTAATTGGCCCACTGGCTAAATTTATGTTTGGTCATTCTTACTTTTTAACTTGTACTGAATTCTTCATAAAAATGTAGGTCAGTATAAATTAAAAAATTCCTTTAGCAAAAAACATGTTTTCTTACTATTATTGAAACACTAACTGCATTCATTTCTCAATCATTGTAAATGTGAACACACCCAGTTTCTTGAACAGTTAGTAACAGGCAAACATCACAATTTTTAACTAAAAGTTTGGGCCAACTCATTGCATATCTGCCCCCTAAATGAAAAATAAATTAAGCTGGAGCAGTGTATTGCCATAGGTTACCTTTGAAGGTAAGCAGGTCCTTCTGTATGTATACAACTTAGACTGGAGACATTCCCAGTAATCTCCAAAACAAGTGCCTTAAAGGAGAACTAGTTTTAAACTTTGATATAGCAGAGGACAAACTCTATAAAATTTATTTTTTCTTTTTCTCAAAATAATGGAAGAACCTTTTGAAACTTAGTATCTTCAGTTATCAATATTACTGCATTACGGAGCTAGTGCAATCCTGCATAGCCTTGGTCAAAATGACAAGGCACAATAAAAAAATTAAACTATTATATGAACCATAGAAGTCACTGAAGATAATTTAAGGCCTTGAAGTGAATGGATCAGTCCATTTAAAGCTGAAGTACAAATCATAACTCATCCACCTGAAAGGCATGCAGTCTGCCTTCCCGCTTCTGTTCTGTAGACAAGAAAGCAGAAACAAGTGCTGCATATATGGTCTGCATATCTGAATCCATTTGGACCTGGAGCAGGAGAGAAAATCCATTTTTCTACCATCCAAGAGTCAGGACTGCTTTAGCCGCTTGCGTGGAATGCCAAACTGTGGACACTGTGCAGATGCCAGTGCTCGGAAGGCTTCCGCTACTAAGTGAGGGTGAGACTGAACCATGGATTTCCATCCCGATGTTTCCATTATGTCAGCTGCTTGGCTGAAAAAGAGAATGAAGTGATGTTTACTACAGGATACTTTTCTTTTTTAAAATAAAAGTGTTTTTATTTATTCGAGAGAAAGGGAGAGGAGAAAGAGAGAAGAGAAAATATTTATGGGTGCACCACAGTCTCCTGCCACTGCAAATGAACAACAGATGTATGTGCCACTTTACACATCCGGCTTTTTGTGAGTATTGGGGAATCAAATCCAGTCTTTGCAAACAAGAGCATTAACCATGGAGCCATCTTTGCAGCCCTACAGGATACCTGGCATCATTAATTAGTTAGTTTCTTTTTGTTTGTTTGCAAACTGTGTTCATTTTGAAATGCTTGTATAACATGAACTCTCTCCATGAATTAATCTGAATTTGTTCAATATTATCTTTACCTTACTAGTATTTTCTTTTAGAAGTGAAAGGTAAATTTTTCTGAAAGAATAATTGCTGATGAATATGTACATTTCTCCAGAGTTCTATTTGCATTGTTAACCATTTCTATACCAACTATTTGAAGAGTCCTATCTCAATGTACGCTTGCATCACACAGGCAGGCTTTCTGCGCATCCCCTTCAATATGCATGATTTATTCTATCCTATCCATTTGTCAAAATTTTAATAATTGGGCTGGAGAGATGGCTTAGCGGCTAAGCGCTTGCCTGTGAAGCCTAAGGACCCCGGCTCAAGGCTCGGTTCCCCAGGTCCCACGTTAGCCAGATGCACAAGGGGGCGCACACGTCTGGAGTTCGTTTGCAGTGGCTGGAAGCCCTGGCGCGCCCATTCTCTCTCTCTCCCTCTGTCTTTCTGTCTCTGTCGCTCTCAAATAAAAAAATAAATAATTAAAAAAAAACATTAAAAAAAAAATTTAATAATCAAAGTCAATGCATAACTAATGATTTACTAAAGCTCTGGTACTTTCCACAAGATTCATTATCACTGACTTTCTCTTTTGATCTGAATGTGCTTCAAGTCTCCCAAATTCAGGATTGCCACATAAGAATTTATTATCTTTCTCCTCAAACACCAACTACTTTACCCTTCATTTCAGTTAAACTTTCACTAGCATGCAACGAATCAAGTTCAAAACAGGGGTGCCATCCTAAAGCCTACCCTCAAATGATTACCAAAGTACTGTTTTAGTTCCCAAAGATACCAAGACTCCCTAGCTAAGGATCCTTTTTATCATCTCACATTTTTTTTTATTATAATGATTTACTAGTCTTTTAGTTTTCTGCCTTTTTCTATCAATTCAGCTTTGAAAATGCTGTCTCATAGTGTCTAGTCCATGAGATGCTTGCTGGGTGTGTAAGGTATCTTGGGTAGATTCAGGTTAGGTGCTGTAGATGAGTGAGACTATGTGGTGGTTTTTTTTTTTCTGTTATTGGGTAAGTTCACTGAGAATGCTAGGATGGATGGGGAGGGAGGGGAAGGCATCGAAGGGGTGGGAAACACTAATCTAGACCCTAATGGCAATAGTACAATAAAATTCTACTTCCTAAAAGGCAGACCAAATGGCTGAACCTTCACCAGGCCCTTACAGGAAACACCTGAACCACAAGACACTGGAGAGGGTAGGATCAATCCTCTATATCTTCCCTCCCTTCCTCTCCCTCTCCCCCGCCCCTCTAACTCCTATATATTAGTTACCTTTTTTCCTCATTTTCTTAGGGGACACTGACCTGTAACTCCCAGTACCAGCATGGGGCTATCACCCACAATGAGGTTTTGATCAGAGAAACCTACAAGGTTTTCTGAAAGAATGACAGAGTTCTGTCAGAGTACTTGATGACCCACCCAAGGTTACTGGTAAGACCCTATTGCTGAAGACACCATATGCATCTGAAACATAAAATGGAACAGCATGGCTGGAAGCCAGGAGAGTCATTCCCCAGACAGTCAGCGTGTCTAGTGCCAGAAGGTGCTACATGGGCGACTGGGGGAAATGACCAATATCTGTCCAAGCAAGTCATGGCCCAACCTACTTAGCAGCAAATAACCTGGTGTGATGCCCACAAAGTGCAATAGTGGCACACAGCCATGGTGGGGAACCAACTGCTCTTGATTTGGCTAACTGATCCCCTCAGTGGTACCAGACGTATAGCTGGAGCTGGGAAACAAGTCAGAACCATATCCAAACATATATTCTCCAATATCATTCTCCAATATCAAGCTACCATCAATCATGGGCTACAAGAGGGCCTACACCTATTAAACTCTCTATAAAAATAAGGGCTATCTCATTTTTCCTGGTGCTAACTTATTCTCTGTTGGAGAATATGCTTCTCTTTTTCAGATAGATGCAGATCCTAAGGAGAGAGCCACCCCATCATACCTCAAAAGGGCCCTGGCTGTAACTAAGGAAAATTGGCGAAACAAGCAAGGGTGATGTTTTCCTGATGAACCAGATACCAGCACAAAGGGGAAGGAGACCAACACAGAGAAAAATCAACGCCTACCAAATCAGAGCGCCAGAGTCTCAGCGGCCCCAACACCTCATCACTGAAGCAGACCAAAAATGAAACCAACATGGCTCAGGGAAATTTTGCAGAAGAGGGGGCGGAAAGAATGTCAGGGTAACATGTTGGGTCATGATATACAGAGACATATATCGTACCAATAACAGTGGGCTAACTCCACAATGCACGACCCATATACCTCAACAAGGAGGGGGCAATGGGGAGGGGGGTAGGTCATAGATGAGCCTAATAATGGTACCAAACTGCCTGTATTTGCTGAATTGAAAACTAATAAAAAAAAATGCTGTCTCAGCTACAAATGACAATGTCATGCTCTATCCCACTATCCCCTTTTACTATACCTCAGTTTTACAAAAAGAGAAACATGGCTTCTTAATTGCACTTTCATGACTTCTACTCTATGGCATTCCATTCTTACTCCTATGTCCTGAATTTCTTTTATTTTTATTTTACTTATTATGTCCTGCATGTATAGAGTGCTCTCAGTTAGCAAGCAAGAGTGACTGCTAAAGCAATCAATGTAGTTACCACTCCCTTCCTTTCTCTCACTTCCCTTCTACCTTCCTTCATCTAGACAGTATCAAAATATTAAAAGATTCCTCATTGAAATCTTTCTTAAAGACTTTCATTTCTCTTATTTTATTATCATCAATGAAATCTAATTTTGCCCTTAATCTCTTTCCTACACTACTACAGTGACTTTTCAACCTGAATTTAACCTTGAACCTTAACTGCCATCACCACTACAACTTCTTCTCCATAATGTTTTCTTCAACCTGAATTCAGAAAGGCTGCTAAAAATGCTAACCTTTATATGCCTCATGTTTGGCAACATTTGTTGGAGACTCCCTCTCTGTTTTCAAATAATGTCTAAAAATTTCTAATGATACAGGATTTTGCTGACAATGGTCTCTGCTTGTTTTTACTTTTCTCCTTCTACACTCACCACACAAACATACATATACACAAACTATACAATCCCTTAAAAATAAAACCCTGTATATCTTTATTCTCTATTTGGGGATAAGCCCTCCCCAATTCTTCTCTAAAGTAGCTACTGCCAATATATCAGATTCTTATAATTTCCTGTAGAATCACTCTCTGCCTAATGAGACCAGGATGTTTTGCTATGTGCTATAAGTATGGCATGCATTTTTTATCCTTCTATTTTATTGCAATTACTTGTTTAAATAATCTGCTACTGCACCATAAACTACTTGAAGGCAGGGAAAACATCTGTTACATTGAAAACTATTATAGTCTTTGTACTAAGCAATAGTGCCTTGTAAACTTACTGAGTAGTAAAAGAGCCTATCAAATTAAAATCAAATGCCTCTTCAAACTTTGTTCCATATAATCTTTTCCATCTGTAATGTCTGCTACTTGCTGCTTAGTTAACTTATTCAGGTTTTAAGATATAGCATGGTCACATTTGAAAGGTCATTTCTTAATTCCTAGGCTAATCTGAATGCCTGCGAATATCCTCTTCTATCATATTATTGACTGTATTTTAAAAAAGGAAATAATAATGCATCTATTTCCTTTAGATAAGTTTCACAAATCCAAATATTTGCTCAAATGTTGATTTAATATGCAGTACATAGGACTAAGTGCTAGGTCTGTTGAAGTAAATAATAAATGATATCCACCAAAAAATTTTAATTAAACATGAAAATCATAAGGTTGCCATTATTATGTTTAAATTTTCAGCTAGCTGTTTAGAATCATACAGATAATATATCAGACCTTTTCATTTATTGATTTAATAGATATCTATTGAAGGTTTAAACATATAACACTTCTTCAAGGCTAAATAAGTTAATATTTTGAAGAGTAAAACATCACACAATGAGCCAAGTGTGGTGGCACATGACTTTAATTCTAGCACATGGGAGGCAGAGGTAGGAGGATCAGTGTGAGTTTGAGGCCAGCCTGGACCTACAGAATGAGTTCAAGGTCAGCCTATGCTACAGTGAGACCCTACCTCGAAAACAAGAATAACAAGAACAAAATTGCACAATGTATTTTCTTAGCAGAGTAAAGGTAAAGCATGAAAATGGCTAAGTAAAATGATCATATAATTGCCATTTGCTGCTAATACAGTTTACAGGACAACCAAGGATTGAAAAGTAGTCAGTATATTTTATCTTCATGAGCTAACAGGAAACCAACCTCAAATGTGCAAAAACAGATAACTGCAACAGGAAATTATTAAGTGGTAAATTGTTTTCATGGCTGTATTTCATTTTATTTTGTCACCAATTTTATTGATTTAGAGATAATGTTTTGCTAGATATCCCACTAACTATAATTTGAAAAAATAAGAATTGGAAGAGATTATAGGTAAACTTAAAAGCAAATACAAAATCTTTCACTTATCAACAATTCCCGTTTTTAGTTTCAAAAACTTATACAGGATACTCTAAAATCAGAGAAGGAAAAAAAGAAAATAATAATCTCTATAGTTTATATCTGTGATGGTTAATTTCAACTGACAATGTGACAGGATATAGAATCACCTAGGCAGATAAATAATCTCTGGGCATGTCTGCAAGGAAGTTTCTATATATACTAGTTAAGGTAGGAAGTCCCATTCTACCTTTGAGCAGCACCATGCATGGGCTGGGGTCCTGGATCAAATGAAAAGTAGAAAGTTGGGGGGGGTGGGGGAGGCTCTGGAGAGATGTCTCAGTGGTAAAAGACACTTACAAAGCCTTACAGCCTGAGTTCTGTTCCCCAGCACTCATGTAAAGCCAGATGCACAAAATGATGCATGCATCTGGAGTTAATGTACAGCAGCTGCAGGTCCTGGTGCTCACATATTCTTTTTCTTTCTCTGTCTTGCTCTCTCTCTCTCAATAAATAAATGAAAATATTAAAGTGTGTATGTGTATATGTGTATGTGTGTATGTATGTATACATTTTTAAAGTAGAAAGGAAGCTGAGTTCTAGTATCCAGTTTTCTACTTTTTTTTTTTTTCAAGGTAGGGTCTCGCTCTAGCCCAGGCTGACCTTGAATTCACTATGGAGTCTCAGGGTGGCTTTGAACTCATGGCAATCCTCCTACCTCTGCCTCCTGAGTGCTGGGATTAAAGGTGTTTGCCACCACACCCGGCTTATTGTTTTCTATTTTTTTATTACAGACTGAATGTGACTAGTTACTTCATGCTCTGACCTCCATGCCTTCCCTCTCTGATGGACTGTATCCCCAAGAACTGTAAGTCAGCATAAACCCTTTCTCCCTTAAGTTGCTTCTTGTCAGCTATTTGATCACAAGTAGGCTCAGAAGGATATAGCAACCATTCAACTGTATAAATTTACTAGGGAAAAGGAAAACCAAAACTGCTACCATTTTTGCAGTATTAGGCAACTTAACCCAATATGTGATACAAGGTACTTGGCTAACCTAATGTAGGAAGTAGTGAGTTGGCATTCAAAACTGAAGGCTTTTAAGGCCAGGCATAATGATGATGGCACACAACTGTAATCCCATCAGGAAGAAGAGCCAGGAGGATTCTGAGTTTGATGATAAACTAAGACTTTGTTTCACCTGCCACCCTCACCCAAAAAAAATCGCATGTCTATAGTGCAGTTCAGCCACATGAGAGACCAAGGCAGTTTCAACTTCTCAAGTTCAAGGCTTCCATGGAAAATTAAACAAGACCTTGTCTTACAATAAAGTCTTTAAAAGGAATGGGGACGTAGGTACCTCAAATGTAGAGTCCTTGAGGAGTATATGAAAGGCCCTGGGTTCATTTCCCAGTATCACCAAGAACAAACAATAACAACAACAACAAACAAACTTTTAAAGCAAATCTGGAGTGCACAGCCCACGGTGGAGGAGATGAATATTTCTACAGTTGTAGGGATGTTTTCTAAAGAGGCAGAGGCTGGATCTTCAGCAGCACTTATACACAGACTCACTATATACCATGTACATATGTATTTAAGAAATTACATTATCCGCTTCAATTTGTATGAGAAGCTGATCTACAAACAAGTCAGCACAGCCCCCACAAACCCAGAAAAAGCAGTAAAATTATTATTTTTAAAAATATCTACCTGTTTGCTTCATATAGCAAACATCTGAATTCAATCTTACTATAGATGAACAAAGAAGTAGATTAACTCTTAATTTTACATATGGATATCAGAAAGTTATGTCATCTTACTTGCTGTTCCAGTTTTTCCCATCTTTGCACCCAAGCTGCCGAAGTACACTGCACCTGCATTGAAGATTTAAGTACAGTTTTTTTAAAAAGTCTGGTAAAAATATGCTGAAGATCCCATGTCCAATGAGCTACAAGCATAGCTTACCTATTAATAAAGTCTATGGCTTGTGCTTTCAACTGTTCTGCACTGTGCAAATCTGCAAGGACAAGGGTATCAGCAACATTTTCTACTGAGAGGTTATTACACAAAGCTTCTTCGCACATGACCTTCAGCCGTTCCAGTGCATACTACTCAAAACAAAAACAGAACTGTTAAACATTTACTCCAATTATATAAGTACATAATATTTATAACTCAGAAGATAAAGTTAAAACAAATTAATTTGAAACTAAGGTTATTTTAAGTAATTAAAGTACTGTTCTAACTTAGACATATGGGTAAATGCATTTGCGAGAAAGACTAACTTGCTTTAGGGAATTTTAATTTACTTTAAGTATAAAATATAGTATATTTTAAAATAAGATTTATACTAAAAAACAATCCATTGCTCAAGAGTCCTAGTAAGAGCTTTTCGTCTTCTCAAGGTAAAGAATCCAGTGGTTAGATAGAAAATTTATGCAGAGGTTTATTTACTAAAACATTCCAAGGAGAGACTGTAGGAGTCTGTCCCTACAGGAGAGGGATAGGGAGACTAATTGCAGTCTCTGAGGTTCTGCACTGTGGATGTTTAGGAGTTTTACAGTCCCTTACCTGTTAAGTTTCTTCCCTTGGGTTGTACCTTCATTACATTCCACTCTGCTTGCTCTAGGGCCAAGAGGGCCTAGTAACTTTTACTTTTCTGCTTGTATGATATTCATTGGTGGGCATATAAATACAACTGATTGCATAAATTAAGCATCCTGAGGTGGGCATACACACAGTCTTAGGAAAGGTGTTCAAGCGCTTAAATTTCTGTTTTGGTGGGAAGAACCCAATGACAGCTTCAAGGATGCTAAACCACACATTTTAACTATAAGCATATGAGGAGACACAGCTGCCAAGCTATAGCTGCAATTTTCTTGGTTAGTTCACATTTAACTCCCTAACAAAATAGTCCAGAGGTAGTTAACTATAAAAGGCGTGGGTATGCATGATCCCTATGTCTTTCTTATTCAAAGTTGCTGGCTACCTCCATTTTTTTTCTTTTCTACTATTTCACACTTAGCATGTACCACTCACTACTATACCTTACTTTGACAATATTTAATATTAAAAAATTAATAAAGCCGGGTATTGTGGCACACGCCTTTGATCCTAGCACTCAGGAGGTAGAGGTAGAAGGATCACTGTGAGTTCAAGGCCACCCTGAGACTGCATGGTGAATTCCAGGTCAGCCTGAGCTACAGTGAGACCCTACCTCGAAAAATCATAAACCAAAAATAAAAAAAAGAATTAATGGAAAACTAAACACATCATAGACATAATCACTAAAATCATATTATTTCAGTCAATATATATTTCATATAATAAAAATTCTATGGCAGCTTCACTGAGGTAAAGCTGACATATAAACAACACATGCATTGATAATTTTACAGACCTAAGCCATCACCCAATCAAGACAGTGAATATATCCATCGTCCCTAAAAGTTTCTTCCTACCTATTTATAGACCTTCCCTGCCAACCTACTCCAGGCAATACTTCTATTCTAATGTGCTATCGGGATAGCCTAACTTGCATTCTGTGAAGTTTTCTATAAAGGCAAGCGTAAAACATGTACTCATCTTTGCCTGACATTCCCACTATGTATGATTTTTTTTTCAGATTCATGCAAGTTATTGCCTATGTATCAATAGCTTACTCCTTACTGATGAGTAGTATACCAATACACTTGAGAATACATTTAGTCACCTGTTGAACATTTGGGTTGTTTTCAGTTCTTATCTACTACAAAGTTGCTATAAATATTCACATCAAAGTCTTATATGAAAATATGTTTACTTGGGACTGGGGGGATCATAATAAAATCATGAAAATATACTCAATAGCCCATGGTAAGTTTATATTTAACTTATTAAGAAACTGCTGGGTGTGGTGGCGCACGCCTTTAATCCCGGCACTCGGGAGGCAGAGGTAGGAGGATTGCTGTGAGTTCAAGGTCAGTCACCCTGAGACTCCTTAGTGAATTCCAGGTCAGCCTGGGCTAGAATGAGACCCTACCTCAAAAAAAAAAAAAAAAAAAAAAGAAAAAAAGAAAAAAGAAAGAAACTGCTAATTTTGCAACATGGCTGTAACATTTCATACTCCAATCAATAGAGTCTGAGTTCTAATTCTTTTACATCTTTGATAACACATATCATAGTCCTTGTAATGTTAGTCACTCTGGTAGGTATGTACATCACAATGGTTTTAATTTACATTTCCAAATGCAATGTAATGTAATATTATGTAATCTTGGGCATCTTTAATGTGTTACATTCTACATAAAGAATGCATATTTAAATATTTTGTTTGAATTTTGAGAATACTTCATATAGTTTATATACAAAAGTCATTCACATATATGTATGTATAAGTATATATGTGTGTGTAAGTACAAAGGCTATGCAGTATGTCTTAAGACTGTTTGCAAACTAATGCATTTTATGTGCAATTGTGTTCTTATAAAAGCAGTAAATATATCCTTAACATTATTGAGATTGTAGTTTAATCCTATAGTTTTTTTTTTTTTTTTTTTTTTTTGGTTTTTCGAGGTAGGGTCTCACTCTGGCTCAGGCTGACCTGGAATTCACTATGTAGTCTCAGGGTGGCCTCGAACTCTTGGAGATCCTCCTACCTCTGCCTCCCAAGTGCTGGGATTAAAGGCGTGCGCCACCATGCCCAGCAAATCCTATAGTTTAATCTTCTACACACACGCGCGCGTGCGCACGCACACACACACACACACACACACACGCACACATTCTTCTTCTTTGCTAAAGATACTTCTATATTTTTTAAACAATGTCCTTTCTACTTTTCTTCTACTGTATGCTATGTCATAAAATCCTCAAGCGCCATCTACAAATAGTATAAGCTAAGTGAATAGTTCAAAAGTTGTTTATAGTTTTCACTATGTGATGGCTTTCTACATACAAGGAGCGAGATGTTTTTCAGCTACCTAAAACCCAATTACTTACTTTGTCTGCAGCTGCCAACAAGTTGTCAGCCATTTTATCTAGATTTGGTGCTTTTCCTGTATAAATGAATCTCATCATTTCTTTAAAAACCTCAGGGTCTAAATCATCTATTTCCACTAGATTCTGGTAATAAAAACAAAACACAAAAATATTAAAGAATGTGTATAATATGCAAATCTTTGACATTAATTTAAATCATTACAAATCTGAAGTATTTTACCAAACACACACACACACAACACACACACACAAACACACACACACACACGGACATTTTTATTCTCTACCTCAAAACTGACATAACCAAATCCTCAGAAAGTTACTAAGACAATCTAAAGTTAGCAAATCTAACAGCAAAGGCTTATGCTATTTAACAGTAAGAAACATGACCAGCTAGAAAGCAATTACCCTTAAGCTCAGACCAAAGTAAGTACTACCATATAGTGACCTGACAAATTTCTCAGTAAAAAGAAATCTGTAGGCCAAATAGAATATATCTGGGTTTAATTTCTTTCCTCCAGTTTAGACGACGGTGGCCATGGTGGTTTGAGTTAAGTGTTCTTCATAAACTCATGTGTTCTGAATGCTAGATCCCCAGCTATGCCAATTTGGGGATTACAGCTTAGCAAGAGGATGTGTTGTTGGGGGCATGCTTATGGATGTTATAGTGAATTTCCCTTTGCTAGTATTACTTGGCACAGTCTCTTGCTGCTGCTGTTTGCCTGATGTTTGCCAGGAGGAGATGTACACCCTTTGCTCATGCCATCATTTTCCCCTACTATCATGAAGCTTCCCTTCAAGTCTGTAATCCAAAATAAACCCATTCGCCTCACAAGCTGCATTTAGTTGGGTGCTTTGCACCAGCAATGAGATGGTTACTGCAACAAGGGCTATTAACTTTTTCATGGTTGAATTTCTCCATTATAATATAATACAAAAAACCTAATAACCAAAAGTTCTATTGCTGGTATTAATTAGAACCTGTAGGTATTTGTGATACAGAGCTAGCAAGCTGAGAATTCTTGTTTTTTTTTTTTTTTTTTAAAAAAAGGCATATAATATATCTACTGGTATATCCTTACTACCTGAGATGCATTCAAGTTGTTTTTATACTTCTATACCTCTGAATTCCATTTTCCTCCTAAGATCAAGGAAGCTAATAACAAACTTTTGGACTTTTCACTATCAATGTCATCTGACATCTTCAATAATTCCCAACCTAGAAATGATCACATGGTTGATCATAGCACCTCTTGAGTCCCACCATTAGAGGAATGAAAGCAGATATTTTCTCAGAGCCTATAGCTCTGCAGGGATACCAAAGCTGTGCAACATAAACATACTATGGAGTTTTCTAGTGGTAATCTTAAGGCGCCTAAGTTATGCCACCATCAAAGAATCAATATTGGATCTCTAACATAACTATATTTCAATATGGCAAGAAAACCACTTGGGAAACCTAAATACACAAAATCCTGATAACAGTGTACAAAAAGGACATAACTAATCTATATACTTTTTGTTATATCCCATAAATATTATATTTGGTGATGAACAGTAAAATTTGCAGGCACAATTTTGTTGCTAGAAATCAACATATTTTAAATCTCTCAGGTAGCTACGAGTTAGGACAGAACAGTACTATATGGGGTGTGTGAACTGGGGAGCAAACCCAGAGAAAGTGCTCCATTACTGAGCAACACCATTCAGGACAATAATTATCCATTATTTACTTATAAGATGAGCAGCAAAACAGGTACTAGAATATTCACTGAACACCCACACTCAGCTGTATCTATTGTTCTATTAAAAATACATTTTCCCTTGTTTTCTACTATTTCTACAAACTTCCATATTGTCACAATTTAAGAACACAAACATGAACTCTTATTTTTACTGTTTCTATTCCATTATTTTACACAAGTATGTATAAATTAAATATTAAGCCTTTAAGCCACAGTTACCTTTTTGCTTTCTTCCATTTCATGTTCAAACATTGCATTAAATACTGGGGATCGGGCTGTAACAAAATTAAGCCTCATTATTTAATGCATGAATTTATTTTACAAGTGTATTGTATTACTCAAAAATAGAAAGTACCTGCAAGCACAGACTTATGAGCTTTGAATTCTTGTCCTCTCACAAAAAAGCTGCAGTCTGTAAATCTGGTGTTTTCCCAGAGATTACCTAAGTCTTCTGCTAGTCGACATTCAGGAACCTTCAAAGTATTAGTATTAGTATGTCCTGATATATTTATTGAATCTTGGACCACACTCACCTAATAAAGAAAAGATAGCAAGAAAAAAAAATATTTCACATAATACTATCATAGGTACCTACTATGTCTAAACTTAAATTTTCAGCTGTAAAACTCCTAGATAATTCAATGTATCTTGATCAAAAATACTAATGCTAATAAAATGAATTTAAGAATATAACTTAAAGGGAAGAAGTAAAGTGAATAATTAGAAGTAAACTAGTTTTTTTTTCGGTATGGACATTTTATGAAAATAAATAGCTTATCAATTGATGGGCAAGGTTATTATTTTAACTAGAAAACTACTTACTAATAGAAAATACACAATTAAATGTCAACTTCAAGGAGATATCATTTATATGAGGACAAGAAAAAAAGTTTTTGGTGTTTCACTTAGACTTCAGATTTATCAAAATTTTTTTTACAAATTTATTTATTTTTAATTTTTTGTTTATTTTTAGTTATTTATTTGAGAGCAACAGGCATAGAAAGAGCCAGACAGAGAGAATGGGGACACGTGCGCCACCTTGTGCATCTGGCTAATGTGGGTCCTGGGGGATCAAGCCTCGAACTGGTATCCTTAGGCTTCACGGGCTAAGCCATCTCTTCAGCCCTTATCAATATTTTTATTATACATGTAATGACTTTTACAATATTAAAAGGTATATTAAAAGGACTATAATCTATCATACATAAATTTGGAACTTTACAAATATTATTCTTAAAAGTTTCAATTCTAGTAGATTTAAATATTTAGTAAAATTGAATTAAATATTTAAGTTTCAAAATTTCCACAGAGCAACTATAGTTGTTAAGGTTCGCATTTATGGAACATTTTATAGAAGTTCAAAAAGCTTAATACAAATGTCATTCAGTTAAATTTAAAGGTATCTGTGAAGTAATCAGTAAATAGAAGCAGATATTACTATGACATTGCTTTTATGTATCTCCTCATGTAATATGGCACACACTGCCTTCCATTAAAGACAATTATATGATGAATAAAATCTTAAGTCTTGTACACCACTTTTATGAAAAGCTACTCTAATATATCATGTTGGAAAGTTCTATATTACAACTAACAAATTACAGAATACCTCCTCAGCAGCAAAAGCAAATAGTTAAGAACAAATTAACATTTTAAAATGAACACTTTAAATCATCTTTAAATCTATTGTTTTATAGTGCTAAATTTTGGTGTTGCTCATTATGAACTAATTGATAACTGCACTCATATTTTACAGCATAAAGAGGTACAAGAAGATGAAAACAAGTAAATAGACCAAAATTACTAATATGCTAACACATAATCTGTAATAAAGATGTACGGCAAAATGTTTTGAAGCCTGACTCACTAAGAAGTACAAACATATACCTCATGTTAAATAATGAACACTTTTACAGAAAAGTTAGAAACCTTTAGACATTCTTTATTAACTACGCCCATTCTCAAAGTAACATATTAGCCTTTTGGAACTATGTATGTCAAAGAAATTATTTGATCCCTTACCTTTATTTTGTAGACATTTCAAAATGGTATCAGGACAATGAAAATAAAGTATCTTAAATTGTAATGCTAATTTATATTACAAAAAACTATTCATAAAGCATGAGATTCCTAATCACTCTGTACTAAATAATATTTTAGTATTATTTAAAATTAGTAATATTACCTTATAATAAATAATGATCAAAAAGTATTTTTACAACAATTATATTTTTCAAACATGGGAGCCAAGAGCCTATGTACATATATAAATCTACCAAAAAGTGTTATTCCACTCTAGGGGGAATGGGAGAGGTGAGACAAAGGAAAGTAATACAGGGCGATTTTAATTAGGGTATACTGTGTAAATGTATGGAGGTTGTCAATAAAAATGAAACAGAAAAAAAAAAAACAAAATAGAAAAAAAATCTTATCTGTTTTTAATCATGCAAATTGTTTCTAATATCTTAGGTAACTTCAAAACATAAAACAAAGTTCAACTACTCTTCACATGGTTGCTACATTATACCACATATTGAAAGCCACTGGTACATAAACTGAAAGTTCTGATGTATTTTAATACTCAGAGCTTACCACATAGGCTTTTTAGAACAAGGTATTTCATTTTCCTGTTAGGTATTACTCCTGAAATTTTTAGGGAGAAGAAAATAGATCTATTCAATTATATGCATAAAACATGCATTGGAGTTATAAAAATATGATGACATTTAGTTTAGGAAAGACTTTCTTAAAATCTATGAATTGTTCCAACCTAGTTGAAGACAATACAGTTGCATTCTGAATAACCAATTATAATTCAGATGGATTGTATTACTGACATACCTATCTCGAACAGCAACCATACCTAAAAACTAAGATGTATAATTAACATAACACATTCATCAGTACTCAAATGATGATTCGTAAAGCAGAAAATAACAGCCTAATTAATAATTGATCTGGGGCCGGAGAGATAGATTAGGGTTAAGGTGCATGCCTGCAAAGTTTAAGGACCCAGGTTCGATTCTTCAGGTCCCACATAAGCCAGGTATACAAGGTGGCACATATGTCTGAAGGTCGTTTGCAATGGCTAGGCCCTGGCACACCCACTCTCTCTCCCCATCTCTCTCTGCCTCTAATAATAAAGAAATAAAAAACTTGATCTATATTGATTTCTGGAGATCATTTTATATCTAATTTTAAAATGATAAAAAATTTACTCATCTCAATTACTTATTTAAAACAGACAGTGATATGCTTATGAAACCTAGAGAGAAAAATTCAGGAAGAAGGCTGAGATTCTTTCCTGATTTAACTAATTTAACAGTCTTTAAAAAAAAAAAAAAAAACATGCTTTTGACTCAACCTTAAGAATATCATTTAGAGTGAAGATGAATATTTGAAGGACAATCAACTATGTGTGACTTACAAATCTGGGTTTCTTCTGTGAAACTAAGTTGATAACTGGTTCTGACTTCTTAAAAGTCTGAACTTTACAAAATCATAAAAGCTAGGCATTTCTGCACATTACTGTAGTCACTCTAGTTAACTACTTACCCCACACTTCAAGACAGGAACCTTTAAGAGGTCAATTTACAGTCTTCTAAAGGTAATAGGTAAGAGGTTTTCATCTTTCAAAGAGATGTCATTTTTTAAAATGCTGGTGATATAAACAAGGTAGTCAATGAGTTGGAAAAGGATATTTCCAACTTCCACTCAGTACCATAAGTATTTCAAAAGAGAAAAGCTATTTTCATGGGTTTAGCTTCATGAAAGGCTGCTTATAAAATCTTTCTGAGCATACATAGTTTCCTATACATCAGGGAGTGGTATGGATCTACAAACTGCCTACCACATTATTTGACATCTATTGAATGGCAAAAGATAAGTTACTCCATCAGGACTCTATTTCTCCTACTTATTCCTTAATTTCTGCTTCCTGTATCACTTTTGAGAAAGGAAGCTGAGCTGTTAGTTTCTTCATCTACCTCTCCCCACTTCAGCCACCTTATGGACTGCAAGACCAAGCTATGCCTTGCACAAGAAGGGAAGCACCCACCTGCCTTACCTGTCTACAGCACCACTTGCAGTGGAGGGGAGGAGGCAGTTCTTTAAGGGTGCAGAGCAAAGTTCCCTCCTCTTCTGCAAGCAGTGCTGAAGATGCTGTAGAAGGAAGGGCATCCATGAGAGGAGAGGAAGAAAGGATGAAGGGCATGAAAAATGTTTAAAGGCCGTTGTGCTCACCTATGCTAAATATGTTGCCCAGGATATAAATATCAAAGTTGGTAAAAAAAAAAAAAAAAGCATATTTCAGGATCTAAAAATAAATCTGACCAATACCAACTTAAAAATATTAATAATGAATTCTATGGGTTACTAGCCATGTGTAAGTTAGCATATAGATACCAAGCAAACTTCAAATATATATATTTTAATAATTCTAAAATTAATTTCAGCCTTAATTCTGAATTTCTTGATGGTCTAGGTTCCAGTACATGCCTTAAGAAAATATTTATTAATAAGAATTATTTTAGTTCTATAAAAAGGATTATTTTCTAAAGGTTTATGTATAATAAAGATGGACTGATATTGTTTTTTGTTTGTGTTTTCTAGTTGGACTAAAAAACTTTAAGACCCATTGAATTCTAAGATGATATTTAGAGAAAATAGCATGTTCAAATTTAAGAAAACTAGTAAAATTTTGTAAGATTCTACATTAAGGGTACTAAACATTTAAATAGTAAACCTCTATTTAGAATATTATTTAGCACACCTGTCTATTACACAAAAAGTTTTTTTTTCTCTCTAAATCATTTAATAGAAAGTGTTGCAAGAGACCTCTAATGGGATTGGGGTGTACCTAAGTTGATAGACTGCTTGCCCAGCATTCAGGAACCCTAGGCTTGATCCCAAGCACCACACAAAACCAAGCATGGAGCACATGCCTGCAATCCCAGCACACAGGAGGTAAAGGAAAGAGGAGCGAAAGTTCAAACAAGCTCATTCTCAGCTACATAGTGAGTTATAGGGACCACTGAAATACATGAGACTCTGTTTCAAAAACAACAACAAAAAAAAGTTTCCAAGAGACTTATATCATGTGCTCCAACAAGCAAATAATTTTATGTCTAACAATTTAATTATATAGTTCATTTATCCAAATGAAAATATGCCTCTGAGGCCATTATTTCATTACAACACATATTTCATCATTATAATGCAATGCCATTATACACAATTATTTGGCAATTCTGCTAATTTTTACACATTTACTAATTAAGCAGTTAAGAAAGTTGTCATGCATACTTCTCTGTCCACATTAACACATTAAAATATATTCAATGTTAACTTAAAATTGACATATACTAACTACTTTAAACATTTCAATAAAATTGTATTGGAATAAATGGTTAAATTTTCTTCAAAGATAAATTTCAAGAATTCATGATAATAAACTATTTAAAGATACAAATTATAGGAACAAGTCTAAACTCCCTCAAAGTAGACAAGTTTGAAGCATAAATTAACAGGCAGAGGCAGTATTAGTACTTTTCTAAATATAATTCTTAACAAATATAGTGCTAAAGGCAGCAAGAGAGAAATAACACATTACATAAAAGACAATCCCATTAGAATTACCTTATAATTTTCAATGAAAACTCTGAAAGCCAGAAGAGCTTGGAATGGAGTACTTCAAAGTCTAAAAAGCTATGGCTTCCAACCCAAACTACTGTACCCAGCCAAAGTATCTGTCATAATAGAAGGAGAAAGGAAAACTTTCAATGACAAAAGCCAGCTCAATAATTACATGAACACAAAGCTAAACCTACAGAGAATACATCAGGAAATATTCCACACAAAAGAGTTGGACAACCAACCTCAAGAGCCTACAAGAGGATGAACAAGATAACCACAAGTAGAACAAACACAAGAATGTGCAAAGCCCAAGAAAGCACTAAACCCCATAAAACCTACAGCACTGCAGGGACTGAATAAAATCCTAGTGTAATAATTTTAAATATTACTGGTCTTAAGTCACCCATAAATATACAAGTTAATAGGATAGATTAGAAAAGGGGATCTTTCTAATCTGCTGTCTCAAAGAAACCCACTATACCATGAAGGATAAACACCTCCTCAAGCTGAAACAATGGAAAATTATTTTCCAAGCAAATGGAAAAGTAATCAAAAAGGAGAAATGGCACATTTTACTCATCAAGGAAATAATCCAAAAAAGGACATTATAATCAAAAATCTATATACAACAAACACAGGCATACCATATTTTATAAAGAAAAATCTACTAGACAACAAATCAGAAAGAAATCCCAATAGCATCATAGTATGGGGACCTCAAAAGCCCACTATCAATAGACAGATCATCCAAGCAGCAAGTCAACAAGAAAACAAGAGAGCTTAACACCACCATAGATCAATTAGACCTAACAGGCATCTACAGAACATTCCACCCCAACTCCCCAGAATACATTCTCTCAGCATCCCACAGAACCTTCTTCAGAATAGATCATTAGGTCATAAAACAGGCCTCCATAAATTCATGAAATTAGGCATAACTTCCTTCATTATATCATGGGCTTATCATCCACAAAGAACACAATGCTTTAAAGTTAGAAATTAACAACAAAAGAAACAACAGGAGAGATATCAGATCCTAGAGACTGAACAACACAATATTAAACAATGGTTGTGGAAGAATTCAAAATGGAAATTGTAAAAATTCTAGAACTGAATGATAATGGAAAAACAGCACACCAAAACTAATGGGGCACAACGAAGGCAGTCCTCAGGGGAAAGTTTGTAACACTAAATACCTTTAAACAGACATCTCAAATTAATAACCATCCACATAAAGGTATAAGAAAATCCAACTCTAAGAGCTCCAGACAGAAAGAAACAATTAAAACCAAAACAGAAATTAATGAACTGGTAACTAAGAAAATAATTTTAAAACTTGACAAAACAAAGAGCTGGTTCTATGAAAAAAATAAGCAACACTGATAAACCCATAGCCAATTAATCAAACAAAAAAAAAGGAGAAGTCTCAAATTAACAAAATTAGAAATGAAAAGAAAGAGGTCATAATGGACATCAATGAAATTAGAAGAATCATCAGGATATACTTCTAAAACCTCTACTCCACAAAACTGGGTAACCTGGAAGAAATTGAGGAAACCAAAACTACATCCAGAGCAGATAAGTCTCCTAAACAAACCCATTATATCCAACGAGATTGAAAATGCAATTAAAACCTCCTTAAAAGAAAAAGTCTAGTACGTGATGGATTCTTAGCCAAATTCTACCAAACATTCATTGAAGAACTGAACCAACTTTTGTCAAGCTTTTTTACATAACTGGAGAACAGGAATGCTCCCCAATTCCTTCTATGAAGCTAGCATTTCCCTCATGTCAATCCCAGACAGAGATACAATGACAAAAGAAAACTATAGGCCTATATCCCCATGTATATGGATGCGAAAATCCTGAGTAAAATTTCAGCACACTGAATTCAACAACACATCTAAAGCATTGTTTACCTTGATCAAACAGGCTTCATTCCAGAGATGCAGGGATGGTTCAGTATATGGAAATTGATAAATGTAATGCAGCATATAAATAAACAGAAGAACCACATGATCATTTCAACAGCTGCACAGAAAGCCTTCAATGAAAGACAACATCACTTCATGATCAAAATACTGGAGAGTCTAAGCACAAAGGGTTTACATCTCAATATAATAAAAGACACAGACAGATGATAAAAGAAAGAGAAAGAAAGAAAGAAAGAAAGAAAGAAAGAAAGAAAGAAAGAAAGAAAGAAAGAAAGAAAGAAAGAAAGAAAGAAAGAAAACACATAAAGCCCAAATCACAATTAATGGGGAAAGATACAAGGAGTTTCCACTGAGACTGAGAACAAGACAGGGGTGACCATTATCACTACTGCTCTTCAACATAGTGCTGGAAGTTCTAGCTCAAGCTGTAAAGCAGGTGAAGGATATAAAAGGAATATGGATACAAACTGGAAAGGAAGAAGTCAAACTAGCCAATTGGCATGTGAAATGCTCCTATATAAAAGTGACTTGGAAGACACTTCCATAAGACTTCTAAAGTTGATAAATTCCTTCAGCAAAGGAGCAGGATGCCAAAATAATTTAAAAAAAATTAAGTAGCATTCCAAAACCAAATATACAGGAAAAGAAGTCATCAAGGCTATCCCCTTTTCAATACCAAAACACACACACAAATCAAATACACTAATCAAGGAAGTTAAAAGATCTATATAATAAAAACATAAAAACACTTAAGAAAGAAACTAAGGAAGGCACAAGAAGATGGAAAGACCTCCCATGCTCCTGGATAGGTAGAATATTGTGAAAATGGCAATTCTACCAAAAGAAATATACAGATTCAACCCAATACCAATAAAAATCCCAGCATCATTCTTCACAGAAATAAAAAAATTCTCAAAATTTATATGGAATAGCAAACATCCTCAGATATCCAAAAATATCTACAGCAAAAGAAACCCCTCTTGAGGTATCACCATACCACATTTAAACATATACTACAAAGCCATAGTAATAAAAACAGCATGATACTAGCAAAAAAAATAGAAATATAGATCAATGGAACAGAATTAAAGAATCAACCCTTAGTTCAATTAACTACAGCTACTTGATATTTGACAAAGGTGCCAATAATGTGCACTAGAGAAAAGACAGCATCTTCAACAAATGGTGCTGGTCGAATCAGAAAGACACATGCAGAAAAATGAAACCAGGCCTGGAGCAATGGCTTAGCAATTAAGGTGCTTGTCTGTAAAGCCTAAAAAGACCCAGGTTTGATTCCCCAGTACTTACGTGAATCAGATGCACAAAGTAGTACATGTGTCTGGAGTTCAGTAGTGGCTAGAGGTCCTGGCACACCCATTCTTTCTCTCTACCTGCCTCTCCCTTTCATAAATTAAATAAATATTGTTTTAAAAGAAAAGAAGGGCTGGAGCAGTGGCTTAGTGGTTAAGGCGCTTGCCTGTGAACCCCAAGGACCTATGCTTGACATTCCAGGTCTCACATAAGCCAAACGCGCAAGGCGATGCAAACACACAAGGTCGACATGCAACCAAAGTAGCACACACATCTAGAATTCAATTGCAGTGGCTGGAGGCCCTGGTATGCCAATTCTCTCTCTCTCTCTCTCTCTCTGTCTTGCAGCCTCTTTTTTCTTTTTTTAAAAAAAGAAAAATGAAACTAGACCCACTCCTCTAACTATGCACAAAAATCAACTCGAAATGGATTAAAGACCCTCAATATAAGACCTGAAATTCTTAAAAAATGAATGCAAGAAAAAATAGGGGGAACTCTACACAACATAGGAGTGGAAAAAAATTCCTGAAGAACACCCCAATAGCCCAGAAAATTAAACAATCACTCAACCAGTGGAAACTGATAAAACTAACAAAGATTTTGTTCAAACACTATAAACAGAGCCAACAGACTACCCTCAGAATGGGAGAAAATCTTCCCCAGCTATATCACTGACAGAAGCCTAATAATTATAATCTACAAAGAACTCAAAATCTAAGCAACAACAACAAAAAAAAACAATCCACTTTAAAAATAGTGCTGAGAACTGAATAAAAAAGTCTCAAGGGAAGAAATGCAAATGGCCAGTACTCACTTAAAAAAAAAATGTTTCAGCCAGGTGTGGGGGTGCATGCCTTTAATCCCAGCACTTGGGAGGCAGAAGTAGGAGGATCACTGTGAGTTCGAGACCACCCTCAGACTACATAGTGAGGTTAGCCAGGACTAGAGTGAGACCCTGCCTTGAAAAACCAATAAAGTTTCTTAACAATCAGGGAAATGCAAATTAAATAACTAAGATTCCACCTTAATCCAGTCAGGATAACAATCATTAAAAAAAAACAAATCAAACAACTTTGAATGTTGGTGAGAATATGGGGAAAGAAGAATGCTCATTCACTGCTGGTGGGATGTGAAATTGTAAAACCACTATAGAAATCAATATGGTGAGTCCTGAAAAAGATGAAAATAGAGCTACCAATTAACTCAGCTATTCTTCCACTGGTATCTATCCTAAAGGTTCGACTCTTAGATGCAGAGATACTTGCTCAACTTTATT
The DNA here is from genome assembly GCF_020740685.1 of Jaculus jaculus. Taxonomy (NCBI): domain Eukaryota; kingdom Metazoa; phylum Chordata; class Mammalia; order Rodentia; family Dipodidae; genus Jaculus; species Jaculus jaculus. The sequence goes on from NC_059105.1 coordinate 103,455,619, forward strand.
TATAGCTCCTTTATTCAGAGTAGCTAAGAATTGGAATCAAGCCAAATACCTATTATCTGACCAATGGATAATAAGGAGGTGGTACATAAACACAATGGAATTCTCAGCAGTAAAGAAAAATGAAATTTGTGTTAAAAATGGACAGACTTGGGACAGATCATATTAAGTGAACTCACACACAAACAGAAAGACAAATGCAACATGTTCACTCTCATCTGTGGTTTCTAACTTCGAACAGCTTGACTTGAAGATATACCTGACAGGCAATTCAAGGGATGATAGGAGGGTTTGTGGGGAATGGAAGACCATGGGGAGATATACACAAAACTAAATCCAAAAGGAACTGGTACCAGAGAAACCTTCCTTCTAGATAACAAGGCTAAAAGATATCACTCTCAATAGGAGTATGGGGAAAACTGGTAAGAAGGGCCCTGGAGAAGGAGGGATGAAGACTTATCCTAAACCAACTAGCTCTGGCTTATAACTCCCAGTACCAGAAATGGGTTACAACCCACACTGAGCTGTTTGCTGAAAAGACATACAAGGTCTCCAAAATAAGAAAGGCTTCTGTCAAAATACTAGTTACCTGCCTGAGATAAAAGGTAAGTCACTATTGCTGAAGACACCACATGCTGCCGACAGAGAATGAGAGATCTGGAAGGAGGACACTTCCCATGTGGTTCTTGTATAGTGCTTGTATATGAACTGCTGGGGGAAAATGGCCAATAACACTGTGAGCAAGTAGGGGATATTGCTATATGAAAGCAACCAGCCTGACAAGATGTACATAACTGCACAATAGTGGCACTCAGCCTAGGTGGCTCTCTGATTGGCTAAGAGACCTAGTCAGTAAAAATGAACCTACAGGTGGAACTGGAAACCACATCAGAATCCTATGGAGATCAGGATCATGAACATCAAAATGAAGCTCCTAATTGTCTTTGGCCAAAAGAGAAGATACACCCAATCAAAATCTTTCTAACATTGTTCATCCCCTTTAACCTAGGCTTATGTCACTTTCAATTGGAATATCAGATGTTCTTTTTCAGAGGGCAGCAAAAACTGAGGACAACTAAAATTTATCAACAAGACAAGAAGAGAGAGGTTACTCCTCATCATAAGATGAGCCACCCCTTGCACATCAGCTAGGGCCCAGGTAAAACCACAGAATAGTTGGGGTGATGAGCAACAGTGCTGCTTCCATAGTGATCCTGATAACCTGCACAAGAATAATGGTGATACACACTGATGATACTCAAAACATACCAAAGCAGAAGTCCAGAAAATGCTAAAAGATCAACATTAAAGTACTTAAAACACACCCACCAAGGCTCAGGTAATTTTGTGGAAGAAGGGGCAAAAAGATTCTAAAAGCCACAGGGTGGAAGTAAATATACAGGTGCATTACCCCACCCCACCAAATGACTGGCCACTTCTCTTTATATCTCATAACCCACAACCCCATGGTGACTACCAGCAATCCCACTGAGGAGGGCTCTCAGTGGAATGATGGCAGGGAGGAGGAAAATAATGTTACCAACACATGATATGTTCATACAAAGTTTCTACACACACACACACACACATATATATATATACATACATACATACATACATACATATGTATATACATATATATATGCATATAAATTTATCTTATGTTTGCCAAAATATGTGAATATCATAAAATCTCATATCATGTTCTTAGAATATTAACACAGGTTTGATTAATCCAATTGCTTGAATGACTAGAAGACTTTCAAATCTTTGTTGTATGTTTTGATTCAAAATCATAAACTTTGAGCAACAACATAGAATATGATTAATCTTTTTTTTTTAAAAAATTGGCCATCCATGTCTGTGTAATTCAGAAATGTACACAACAAAGGTATGGACATTCAGTTTTATCAAAAGGAAGAAGTAGAAATATATGGTTGGACAGCTGTCTGTAGATTTTATACTCAGGCACAATGGTACACACTTTAATCCCAGCACTTGGGAGACACAAGTAGGAGGATCATTGTGAATTCAAGGCCACCCTGGGACTACGTAGTGAATTCCAGGTCAGCCTAGACTAAAGTGAGACTATCTCAAAAGAAAAAACAAAACATAGAATTTATAACCAGAGATATGCCAAACATATTTCAGACTGAACAACCCTACTGATTTGTAAGAGAATGTAGTCAGCTATTTTTCTAGTCAAACATTTATAAATAAAATCTTAAAATTATCTAAATTACCTGATTTTCAAAGCATATGCAATATTAATCTCATTTATACTTTAGCCATATCATTAAACATAACCATAGAGTTCCTTATAGTAAAAAATATATATATATATACTCACCTCACAAAATAATGTAAGCTTGTCATCTGGTAAAAGACCATTAGCTTCATCAAGCAAAAAGTCTCTTCTAATGAATTTTTTAAATCCCCAGTCTTTCCCTTGCACAAATCGATATGCTCTTTGGCTTTCTGGTAGAAAATAGAAGTTAAAATAAAGCAAGTTATCAAAGAGACATTTTTTATAATGATAAAGTATGGAAATGAAATATTAAAATATGTGATTTAGCTAATGCATGATATGTATGTGGGTTATGTATTATCTCCGTTATGTTTATTTATAAATGAGATAGCCTAACAAGTTAAGTCAAAACAGAAACAGATCACTTTATCTTGCTACCCAAATTTTGGTCATAGTCATCTAGCTTGATTTAAGAGTTTTGGATCTCATAAGAAGAAAATCCAGACCAAATTAATCCCCCCTGCTTTCTCTCCACACACACATCACTCACACACACACACATGAAATAGGGTAAAAATACACTGGCATGGGCATACTACTCGTCATCAAATATGAAAATTTTGTTAGAAACCAGTATCTTTCTGGGTTAGAAGCATATTTTTATTTCCTGTTTCTCCCATTAAAAATGGATGTTCTGTCTAAATCATTAGGACATCTAGTAAGCTCTCCTGTCAAACCTATGCTATTGATTTTAAGTTTTGCTGAATTATGGAAAAAACCCAAAGTTATAAAAAGCTAGAAAGCTTCTCTGCATTATTTAGTACAAACACATAATTTTCTCATCCCTAAGTAAACTCACAGACTTAAAGTGTAACAGATGTGGTTAGCATAATTCATTAAAGACTTTACTATCTAAAGCATTTCAAATGCTAGACTCTTGATAGTGATTAGTCCTCATGTATTCATATTAAAATCACAGTGAAAAAACTAGTAACTTTATTGAGATATTCCACTATTTTAACCACTACACACACAATGTAACAATACAAATTATTTCACTAGTAAAAGGTACTATTTAAAACTGTGGTTATTGTTTTGTTAAAAATTACTTAATTCTGTGACTCACTTCTAATAAATAGTTAAAACTCAATATGGCAACTCATGAGTTACTAGACACACTATAGAGTTTCTCCAATATTCTTCTATCATAAAGCTCCAGACTAAAACACTTCAGCTGGTGCTGGGTGTATGAATCCTGGACTGAATCTAATAGGTTCTGAGTCTAAGAAAAACTCATTTTTCTTTCAATTAGTATTGAATCTACTGCTCAAAAAACTCCTAGTGACAAAATACTAAGTCCCTCTATCTCCTTTGTAACATTGTCCAAATTATGTCACTTGTCTAAACAGCATTGGAGAAGAGAAACTCTGTTTACATATACAAAAGGTACCTTGCCCTAATAGCAACTATTTTTCCAAATGACAGGTGAAATGTCACATGACTTATAAAGGATAAGGACTGTTAACAAGTGTGGTTCTGCTTGGAAAGTTAAAATTAAATCAATGTTTTGGGCTAAGCAGATGTGTGTGTGCGTATGCATGCACATGCATGTTCGTGTGTGTGTTCCCAAGCTGTTCTAGGTAAGGTACCCAGGTCACAGTATGTAGTTAGAGACTGCCTCACTCAGTCTGCCAATCACTTACCCATTGCTTTTGTTTCTTCCCTTTTAGCATTCAGAAGGGAAAATTTGAATTTTGCTCGAACTTCACTTTTAGGACAGCTGACTAAAAGTAAATACAAGGACAAGTAGTCTTTACTTTCATCATCTAATCCCTTTGGGTTCACCCTCAGGCACCTGAAATACAACAATAGGTCACCCATAGGAATGGAATATTTGAAGCATAAAAACAAATACTGAAAAGATCTGCTGATTAGTATCACTTCTATAAACATACTCTTAGTTCTTTCTGATCCTCCATACTATTTAGAATCACCAATTTAATGCAAGATCAAACTAATGCCATCCATACAAAAGCATCAATTAAAACAACCCCATCAGAAGCTGACAATCACATCCAAACAAAAAACCCACGCAATCTACAGCAAAGCAGCAACAGCAACGAAATCCTTACCATTTCATTTTGTCACTTGGGCCCGAAGAAAACGTTGAACTTTTTAATACTTCACCCATTTCTTCTCGGCAAAAACTGAAGTTATTAATGGTCCACATGTAGGAAAATTTTACTACTTTAACCTAAGAGATTAAAAAAAAAAAAAACTTTTCATAACGGTGATTCATGCATTTAAACTGTTACATGTAAAATATCCTCTTCTAACCTGAATAAAAGTTTTTCACAATAACATTCTCAAATGACTATAAAATGTATGGGACATAAGATAAATGCATTTTCAATGGCCTGTACCTGTGTATAACACCAGCTTTCTGCTATAGGGCCAGTAGACATATCTCCCGGCAGAGGTGGAGTGGGTTCCCGAGACATTGCCACCTTACTGCAGTCTTAGGATTTATGTAGTAACTCCACAAATTTGAGTAAATTACCTACAAGGAAAGAAGTTTGATTTAATAATCAAAGTTTGACAAAATCAAGACAGAAGATATTTTTTAAATATGTACTATGTAAAATTAGGTTTTGAAGGGCCATATGAAGTTTTCAAACCATTTTTTAATGTGTGGGGTATACACCTGGAGGTGGAGGTTAGAAGATAGTAACAGTGTTATTCCTTAGGTATTCTGTCCACCTCTTTTTGAGACAGGATCTCTCAATGGTCTGGAGCTCACCCATTAGGCTACATTGGCTGACCAGGAAGCCCCAGGGATCACCTCTCCCCCAACACTAGATTACAGTAGCATGTCTCAAAGTCAGGCATTTTTATGTGGGTACAGGGATCAAACTCAGGTTCTAATGCTTGTGGAGAAGCACTTTCCCAAGTGAGCTATCTCCACAACCCCTAATGTTATTATTTTTTGTATTTTGTTTTGGTGCTTTATAAGCTGTGTGTGTGTGTGTGTGTGTGTGTGTGTGTGTGTGTGTGTGTGTGTGTGTGTATGTGTGTGTAGGCACTCGTGAATGTGAGAGGAAACCCTGGGAGTCAGTTCTTACCTTTTACTGTATGTTAGACAAGGTCTCTATGGCATACACCAGGCTAGCTGGCTAGCTAGCTTCTGGGGCCTTATCCTGTCTCTATTTTATTTTGCTCTCAACACAGTGGGAATACAGGCACTAGCACTATGTAAAATAGCTTTACTTAGGTTCTGAAGATCCAAACCTAAATCATCTAATTTTCCTAGCACCCTCTGAGGTATTTCTCCAGCTCTAATTTTGAAAGTTTAAAAAAATGAAATTAGGGGCTTGGGAGATGACTAAAAGGTTGAAGTCATTTGCTGGCAAAGCCTACCTACCATGGTTCAATTCCCCCAGCCACTCGCATGAAGGTGAACACAAAAAGTGGCACAAGCATATGACGTTCACATAAAGCAAATCCAGCATGGGCCCCCTACACCCACATGTGTGCACAAATAATTTTTTTACATAAATAAAACCATAAGCCTCATATAACACATATAAGTCACATATAACATTTAAGATCTGAAGAAGCTTAATAATTTAGATGAAACATTATTTTTCAAAGCATGCTTTTTAAAATCACAAATCAAATGTATCTATGTAGTTGAACATATTAGGTAATGACATCATTATCTAATTCACCATCTGTTGTAGGCAGCTTTGCTTTGCTGGCAGAAAAAAACCTGACCAACGCCAGCTTGTGGGAGGAGTTTATTTTAGCTTACAACTCAAGGGGAAGTTCCGTGATGACAGGGAAAAATGATGGCATGAGCAGAGGATAGACATCACCTCCTGGCCAATATCAGGTAGACAACAGCAACAAGAGAGTATGCCAAACACTGGCAAGAACAAACTTGCTATTAACACCTTTAAGCCTGTCCCCAACAATACACTGCTTTCTTCCCAATAAACTGCCTCCATGAAGCTCTAATTCCCAAATTGCCATCAGCCGGGGTCCTAGCATTCAGAGGACAAAAGTTTATGAGGGACACCTGAATGAAACCACCACACCTTCCTTCAACTTTTCATGAAAATAAAGTTATAAAATTATCACTACAAATCCTAGTCTCTCACCTGTTAAACCACAGAAGTTCCAACCAAGCAAAACAGATATTCATAAAAGCCTGCATAGATCTTAAATAAGCTGTCATAAAACTATATCTGTCACAGTACATCATGGAGTTTCATTCTTGTTATATGTTCTTGTTCTAAATCCATTTATATGCCTAATTAACACCCTATAACTTATCAGGTATGGCTAAATAGATGATGTTGTGTTGCGACTTAGAATGCTGGAAAGAAAGAGCCATGTAAAGTGTACTTGTTAGAGGCAAGAACTGTTAAGAATTGACAAGGTAAGAAAACTACATGATTCTCTGTGGGTTAAAAATGCAGGAAAAGGGCTGGAGAGATGGCTTAGCGGTTAAGCGCTTGCCTGTGAAGCCTAAGGACCCCGGTTCGAGGCTCGGTTCCCCAGGTCCCACGTTAGCCAGGTGCACAAGGGGATGCATGCGTCTGGAGTTCGTTTGCAGAGGCTGGAAGCCCTGGCGCGCCCATTCTCTCTCTCTTCCTCTATCTGTCTTTCTCTCTGTGTCTGTCGCTCTCAAATAAATAAATAAATAAATAAATAAATAAATAAATTTTTTAAAAATGCAGGAAAAAAGCTGGGCCTGGTGGCACACTCAGGAGGCAGAGGTAAGAGGATCACTGTGAGTTCGAGGCCACCCTGAGACTACTTAGTGAATTCCAGGTCAACCTGAGCTAGAGTGAAACCCTACATTGAAAACCAAAACAAAACAAACAAAAACAAAAAAGGTGGGGAGAATAAAAGGACTTCAACCAAAATGCAGAAGATATTATTTGCTCTGTATTTCATAGGATAATTGTATAAAATGAAGAAAAACAAAGAATAAAGAATGTTTTCTGAAAAACACAAAGAAATCAAGTGATAAAATATAAAAAGTCATACAAAACAGATAAAATCCAGATGTGGCAGTACACACCTGTAATCCCAGAAGCTGGTAGGCAGAAGTAAGAGGTTCACTAGAAGTTCAAAGCCAACCTGGTTTACATATTGATACTGTCAAAAAATAATAAAAGGAAATGAAAAAAATAAATACATTTAACACAGATGAGAAAATACCACCACAATATGAAGTTTTCTCATACTCACAGAAAAATGAAAAAGAAACATGGTCACACAGTGAAGAAAGAACAAAATTATAATTACAGATGGCAGTCCTAGACAGAACTGAAACCAATATTGAAAAGCAGTTATAAATCAAAGATAACAGGAGCAAACTTTCTTGAGTTCAAGAATATGGTCTGCGTGAAGGACCTCTATAGTAACCAAAATAAGAAATAATTATTGAAATGCATTTCTATAAAATTCAATGTGAGAAAAAATATATTACCAGAACATCTGTTTCTTTAACGCAATAAAATCAATATGGCTTCATTTTGCTTCTCACTATCTTTAACTATGGAAAATGAAACAATTACTAAAGAGTTCTAAAGGGTAAAGGCCATAGCATAATGATTCTGTGAAACATCATGTATTCCTTCACTTTAAAAGGCAAGAAATTATTTCCAGGTTTATATGAGACTTCACTATCATAACAAACTAAGGGATCACTGTGGAAGAAGTGGAGGGGAGAATGCAAGTGCCAAAGGATGGGGAGGTTTGCTTTGGAATGCGGTCTTCCAGAGAAAAAGGGGTGATTGCATTTATGACCACACAGTGACTACACTAGCTGCACACAAGATTGGTATAATATTAAAGGGTAGGGGAGACATCAAAATGGAAAAGAGAGTTGTTGGAAAGAAGCAAATGTTCAGGGAAAGGAGGACAGTAGAGGGAGAAGACAACAGAGGTGATTAGGACCAGGATACATTGTGTACATGCATGGAGGTAGTCAACAAAAGTTAAAATAAAAAGAAATTCATGTTTTAAAACTGAATAGAAGCTATATGTGGTGGTACACATTTATAATCACCGTAATTCCAACAACTGGAAGGCTGAGGCAGGAAGACTATGAGTGTGAGGCCATTCTGAGCATATATCAAGACCCTGTTCAAAAGCTCTTAAAAGACTAGGACAAAATAGTCAATAGGTTAAAAAATAGTAAGTAAAACTATGAATTATTTTTTGCTTGTGTTTTGAAGTAGGATCTCGCTCTAGCCCAGGCTGACTTGGAATTCACTGTGTAGTCTGAGGGTGCCCTCTAACTCATGGCAATCATACCTCTGCCTCCCAAGTGCTGGGATTAAAGGCGTGCCACCATGTCTGACGGAAATGGTTATTTTTAGGGCACAAAATCTGTCAATGCAGGCCTTAGTTTTTGAAATACATAAATATCCTAGCCATAAAAGAATTTGAGAATACATAATATGAGAGGCCAAGTCATACTTAATAAATAACAAGAACATACAGCTCTTATTCTTTAAAAAAAATGCTAATTCAAGACAGAAGCTAAAATGATGTTTGTAATTAAGGCTGATTGAAAGGGGGTGGGGAGACTGGCAAGACTGCTTAGTGTTTAAAGATGCTTCTCACACCAGCATAAGGGCTAGAGGGAAACACAGATGGCCCCCACATAAACAGCTGTGCATGGCTCTGTATGTCTGGAGAAAACAAGTCCAGAATCAAAGAGTCTTATCTCAACAACAACAACAACAGAAAGGTGATTGAGCATCTGGCAGTGAGGTAGGAACACGGGATGTTATCTTCTAGCCTCTGCAGGTGCACACAAAGGGCATGACATCAGCACCTACATTTGTATCTACCACACACACATACACCACACCATACTTACTACACACATGCAAAAGAAAACTAAAATAAAACAGTTCCAAATATATACTAACATGTGCAAATACTAAAATGGGAAAGAAATTTGTATGTAAAATTAAAAACATAAAAAATGATGAACAAATTGCTATGCAGTGATTGAAAATTCTTCACTTTGATAGGAAAAGGCTACTTTAGAAAGGACAGACAGAAAAGGCTTCTCTGAACTGAACACTAGAAGGTAAGAATAAAAACAAACAAGTCAAAGCAAGGTGCCCTAAGGGAGAAGTGCAAATATCCCAGGCATAAAACAATTTGAGAATACTTTATATAAGAAACTAAGTATACTAGATTTCATTGAAAGATTTGTACTGAGAGGACAACTGTAATTTAGGCAAGAATAAAATTGAAAGTAGAACTGTCAGGAAATAAATTAGTAATAAAGGATAGGGAAAAATAAAAGATCCTATTGCTGAAGACTCCACATACTCGGGCTGCAAGGTCACTGAGAAATCCTGCTGGAGATGAGCTGAAAACCTCCTGCATGTAGACCAGCTAACAGAAAGCTGGAAGTTCAACAGGAGAGAGAGAAATAAACAGTGAAGATACTCAACAGTGGACACCGCATGCCTACTCTCACTTTTGGTTACAGAAGCTTCTCTTTTCAGATGGCAGTGACCTTTGGATGACTCAGAAGGCACCATGGTGCTAAGAAGTGACAGTGCTCAGCACTGCAATATCTCTGCTACATGTTCCAAGGCTCAGGGTCCATTGCAGAAGAGGTGGCAGAGAGAAAGAAAGAGCCAAAATAAAGGTACAACTCCTTATAACATGCTCCTGCAGACACAAAGTGGACTGGATATCCATGACCTCACAGTGCCTGACACTACCTACACAAGACCATCATAATAGAAAAGATCGTAACATCAAAATAAAAGAGAGACTGATTGAGAGGAGGGAATATGATGGAGAGTGGAGTTTCCAAGGGGAAAATGGGGGAACAGGGAATTATCATGGGATATAGTTTACAACTGCAGAAGTTGCCAATAAAAATAAAAAATAAAGAAATTGAAAGAATCTACTCCACAAAATTGGATAATCTGAAAGAAATGTATGAATTCCTAGCTACATACCACCTACAAAAACTAAACCCAGAGCAGATGAATCTCCTAAACAAACCTACTACATCCATGGAGATTGAAAAGGTAATCACAAGTTTCCCCAAAAAGAAAAGTCTGAGACCAGATAACTTCTCAGATGAATTCTACCAACCTTTCATCAACTGAAACCAATTTTTCTCAGACTCTTTCACATAATCAGTGAAAGGGCATCCTTCCCAACTCCTTTTATGAAGCTAGCATCACCCTAATACCAAAACCAGATAGAAATACAACAAGAAAAAAAAAAAAAACTATAAGCCCATATCCCTGAGGAACTTAGATGCAAAGAACCTAAACAAAGTCCTAGCAAACCAAACTGAACAAGACATCAAAAGCATTATCCACCTGGATCAAGTAGGCTTCATCCCAGGGATACAGGGATGGTTCAATATACAGTAATTGCCCAATGTAATACACACTATAAGTAAACTTAATCAAACAATCACATTATCATTTCAGTAGATGCAAAGTATTAGACAAAATACAACATCACTTCATGATCAAAACAGTGGAGAAAATAGGCATGTGGGGTATATATCTCAACACGATAAAGGCTATATATAAAATAACTGAGCCCAAATAATACCTAATAAGGAAAGCCGCAAGGAGTGCCCACTGAGATCAGGAACAAGACAGTGGTGTCCACTCTCACCACTGCTCTTCAACATAGTACTAGAAGTTACTAGCCCAAGCAATAAGACAGGAGAAAGAAGTAAGAGATACAAATTGGAAAGGAAGAATTTAAGTTAGCCATATTTGCAGTTGACATGACCCTATACATAAGTGACCTGAAAGTTTCCATCTCAAAACTTCTAAAGGTGATTAAGTCCCTCAGCAAAGTGGCAGGATACAAAAGCAAAGCACAAAAGACAGTAGCCTCTCTGCATGCAAAAGGCAAATATACAGAGAAAGAAATCTGTGAGGCTGTCCCAGTTTCAATAGCAACAACAACAAAAAATTATATACCTTAGAATAATAATAACAAATATGTGAAAACCTTAAATAGTGAAAACAAACAAACAAAATAAAAATGCAAGGAAAAAAGTGAGGAGGACTTAAGATGGAAAGTCCTTCCATACTCCTAGATACATAAAATTAATATTGTGAAAATGGCAAGTCTACCAAAAGCAATATACAGAGTTAATGCAACACCAATAAAATTCTAGCATCATTCTTCTTAGAGATAGACCTAATTAACTCAGAATTCTTATGGAATGGCAGCAAGCCTGGTATATCCAAATATATCCTCAGCAAAAGAAACACCTCTGGAAGTATCACCACACCCAATCTACAGCTATACTACAAAGCCACAGTAACAAAAACAGCATGGTACTGGCATAAAAACAGACATACAGGCCAATGGAACAGAACTGAAAATGCAGCCCTTACTTGATCTTTGACAAAGGTGCCCATAATTTAGACTGGAGAAAAGACAGCATCTTCAACAAATGGTGCTGGACAAAGCGAAGATCCAGAGGCTCCTAAGAGCTCATCACTGAAGTAGAGTTGAAACACACCCAACATAGCTCAGGGGTTTTTGTGGAAGAAGGGATGAACAGACTGTAAGAGTCATAGGTTGGGACATCATATTCAGAGGCATTGCCCCACCCCCAATACCTGACTGCTGTTCTCACAATGCATAAGCCACAACCTCATGGGGAATACCAGCAACTCCACTGAGAAGGGTCCCTAGCAGAATAGGGACAGGGATGAGGGACAGCATGGTACCAACGCATGATATATCTGTACTAAGTATGTCCATGATAAGCTTATAAAGGTGAAACATCAGAGGAGTTTATACTTAAAGGAGCATGAGGGTTACCCTACTTAAGAGAGAAGCGTGACTCTGCATGCAGGAGTGGCAGAGAATTTTAAGCAGGAAAGCAGAGGAAATATAAAGACAGCATATGTAAGCTTAATGAAATGTATCTATTGCTGAGGGTTAGTTTCCTGCTCACAAGGCAGGTGCAGGGTAGGTTAAAACTTCGACTTTGAATCCCAACACACATCAAATAACTATGTACCTACCATTATATATTTTTTCCTTAACAGAAATAACCTGTAGCCTGAAATTGTGATTGTTACACTGATTTTTTTTCACAATCATTCACTATTATATGTGAATCCCTAAGCTTTATAGGCAGAAGTTCACAGATGGAACAAATATCCACACCAACATGGCCAAAAATGGTATAGTAGAAAACTCCAAAGCAATGAAGAAACTGGCAAAGACGCTCAGAACCACTTTGTGTAGAATATCATGCAATGTCTTAAAACCCTTACAAATCATCAGAAGAAAAGGTCTATTAATTTCAGTGAGAAAGGACTATGACATTTTAACAAACCTGTTTACCATGGTCCCCTTCCAAGTTCATTGCCAGTCATGTACTCATCATTCCACATTATTGACACAGGGAGAAATAGGAGCCTTATTCTAAATGACCTGTAGTTTTATCTTTTTTATTATTATTTTCTTATTGTTGTAGTCAATGAGTATGGTCAAGTTGGTACCATTGTTAGCCTCCTCCCCTTCCACAGGGACCCTCGTTGTTGGGGTATATGGGTCGTGCATTGTGGGGCTAGCCTTTAGTTTTGGGTAGAAGGAAATGTCTCTGCATATCATGACCCAACATGTGGCTCTGACATTCGTTCCACCCTCTCTTCCGCAAATTTCCCTGAGCCATGTTGGGTTCATATTAGGTCTGCTTCAGTGCAGATCCTGGGCATCTCTGTCTCACTGGGTATCTGGTTTGGTAGGGGTTGATTGTTCTCTGTGTCTACCTCCCTCAGTGTTGTGCTGTTGTTTCCCGGTTCACCAAGAAAACAGCATTCTTGCATGTTTCCCCAATTATTCTTAGTTTCAGCTGAGGCCCTTTTGAGGTATAATGGGGTGGTTCTCTCCTTAGGATCTGCATCTATCTGAAAAAGAGAAGCAGATTCTCCAGTGGAGAGTAAAGGCTACTTGTTTTTGTGCACTATTTTGTATCCTGCTACTTTGCTGAAGGAGTTTATCACCTTTAAGAGTTTTAGAATGAAGGTCTTCAGTTCTCTTACATGTCATCCATGAACAGTGCTAACTTAACTACTCTTTTGACTAACCCAGTACTCTCTGAAAGACTAGTTCAGGGCTTCTGTTTCAGCTATATCCCAGCTTCTGGAGAAGCAGCATTGTGGACTGACACCAAAATGCTTACAGTCAAATTTCTTAGCTGTAGCCACCTACAGCAAGGAAGAAGACTGAGCATAAAATAAAAGTCAGACAGGAAAGTACAGGAAGTAAAAAGTTAGGGACAATGATAATTAGTGGAATACAGCTTTGAAAAACTCCCATATAATGAGAACTTTGCAATTCTCATTCATACCAGAGATAACTGCTTAGAAATGTCACAAGAAAGCTAGCAAGCTTTCCATTATGACTGACATTAGATGCTGAGCAATGACCAAAAGAAGATAAGGCAGAGCTATAAATAAGGCTAAGCATTTAAAGGAATGTCCTAATTAACACCTAGACCACAAAAGTTAGCATTTTTAGGAGCTTTATGTGTTCACAGAAATCAAAAACAAGTTTCAAGTATACAAGGATATAAAATAGCATCCCATACAAATAATACCAGATCAAGAACTGGGTGGCTATACAACTGTAAGATAAGATAGAATTCAAGTCAAAAATTGTTACAAGTGGCCTAGGAGATGGCTTAGTGGTTAAGGCACTTGAATACAAAATCTAAGGACCCAGGTTTGATTCCCCAGTACCCATGTAAGCCAGATGCACAAGGTGGCACATGCAACTGTAGTTTGTTTGCAGTGGCTGGGTGCCCTGGTGCACCCATCCTCTCTCTATCTTTTTTCTATCTTTCTTTTTCTTTTCTGCCTTTCTCTCTCACAAATAAATAAATGAACAAAGTATTTAAAAATGGTTTCAAGTGATCATGGACATGAAATATTGAAAAGGGTGCCAGTCAGTTTACCAAGAAGTTCAAACAAACAAACAAACAAACAAAAAAGACAAGCAGTTCAAACAAGACAGATCCCCAAATTATACCAAGAAAAAATTAAAACTGAAGGAAGAACAGAAAAATCACTAATAGTAGATGAAGGGAGCAATACCTGACATTCAGAAAGCACACAAGAACCGAGAAGATTCACAGAGGGCTTTAACAACTACCTGTACAACCATTAGACTTAGCATTTTTTAACTATAGAACATAAACATTTTGAGTCACACACAATATTTTTTCAAATACATTCCCTACATACCAGCTCACCAAATAATTCTCAACTTTGAAATTTTAAGATTAAAATCAGAAGCTGGAGAGGTTGCTCTGTGGTTAGGGCACTTGCCTGCAAGTCTTAATGATTCAGGTTTGATTACCCAGTACCCACATAAAGCCAGATGCACAAAGTGGCACATGCACCTGGAGTTTGTTACCAGCAGCTAGAGGCCCTGACATGACCATTCTGTCTGTCTGTCTGTCTCTCTCTCTCTCTGCTTGCAAAAAAATAAATATTAAAAAAGCATTAAAATACAAATTATTTTTCAAATGGAATCAAACTGAAAATACCTGTAAGAGAAACTTACATTCAAGCACTGTAGGACATGGCCCCAGGAAAATCATTAAGTGACTTGTTCAAACCTCAGCCAGAGCATGAATAAGCCCAGAAGTGTTAGGGTCTCAACCTACATTTCTAATTTTCATATATGCTTCATTTATGTTTACCAAGCACACCTAGAAATAGCTACAGTCACGCCTTCTTGAGGACTCTGCACAAGGATCAGGATGTTTCACCCACTACAGAGCCCTTCTGTTTCTTGATTCTCCCTTTAGAAAATTTAGTTTCCTCAGACTTGTTACTATAGCACAACCTCAGGAATTGAAGGAAGTTTAGCCATGCAGAAACAAAAGCTAAGTGGGGCCTGAAGAAAATTTAAGTTACCTCAGCTGGTCCTCTCTGCTGTTTATGTTTTAAACAGAGATAATACTGAGATGTAAACTTTCCACTTTTACTAGGCATTTACACTGATTTAATGCAATTGTGCCATGTGTTCAAGATAATTGTTTTCATATAATTACTTATGTATTATTTTGCATTTAAGCATGGAATAAAACTCAATCTGCCCCTAGAATATCTAAAAATAACAAAATCTGTGATTACATTTTTAAGTTATTGCACAATGAAACTACTATTCTTGGCATGCTCTATTAAAAACATGTTTTATGTGTAAATCCTTTGATCTTTATACAACATTAATGCATAGAAACCACTGCTTCTGTTTTGATTTTCCTTCACTTCCTTGAAAAGGTAGCCAGTTAAAATGCAGGAGTTTAGTAGTTAGCTATAAATTTTGGGATTAAAAAAAATGGTTAAACACAGATTTAATCTCATGCCTTATTAAAAAGCGAATAAACTAAAATATTAATTTTCAACTTTCCTTCTGATGAAATCATCTGGATCCAACATTTTCAAATAGTAATATTAAAAGCTGAGGCAAGAAATCTTACAGGGCTTATAAAAGATTAAATTTAAAATAAAAACATGATATTAAGTCATCATAAATATAACTTAAGCCTTAACTATGTGTTGTAAGACATACTAAATGTATGCTGCCTTATAAACTTAAGTATTATTACCTTCCTAAAACCCATCTTAAAATTATATTGCTTTATAAAACCTTAAAAGGATTTTGTACATTAAGAAATATACGATCATTTAAAGCAGGTATTTTATAAAAACAACTAAAACATTTTACTAAAAATACAACTTATGGGCTGGAGAGCTGGCTTAGCAGTTAAGCGCTTGCCTGTGAAGCCTAAGGACCTCGGTTCGAGGCTCGGTTCCCCAGGTCCCACGTTAGCCAGATGCACAAGGGGGCGCACGCGTCTGGAGTTCATTTGCAGAGGCTGGAAGCCCTGGCGTGCCCATTCTCTCTCCCTCTATCTGTCTTTCTCTCTGTGTCTATCACTCTCGCTCTCAAATAAAAATAAAAAAAATTAAAAAATTAAAAATACAACTTATTATGTAAAACAGCACTCACTGAAATCATAAAAGCTTCATTAAACTAGGACCTGGAGAGGTGGCTGATCGATTAAGAGCCCTTCCCAACCTATCACGAAGGTCTGGAAAGGAAATGTAAACAACTGGACATGGCCCTGTACGTCTGTAACCTAGGTTCTGTGAGAGTACAGATGACAGAAAATCACTGGAGCTTGCAACAAATAAAAATAAATAGTCTGAAATCAGGGAAAGACTTCATCTCAAAGAAAAAAGCCAGATTAACTATGAAGGAGGACACCTGACATTCTTTTCTGGCCTCTGTAGGCAGATGTATGGGGTGCATTAGAACACACGTACATACAACACACACACACACACACACACACACACAAACACACACACCCCACACCACACATGCCACACAAATGCAAAAAGAAAGTTTTACTAAGCTACAAAATTTTCTACTGGCTACAAAAATTTTGATGAGAATAAAGACTTTCTTCCAACAGTCTAGAGAGAAATTAAATTTTATTTATTTTTAATAAAGTCAAGCATAACAATAATGAGGACACAAAATGCTCAAAATATCTCTTAAGGGCTGAAGAGATGGCTCAGTGGTTAAAGGCACTTACTTGCTTGCAAAGCCTGGCAGCCTGGGTTTAATTCCCAAGTACTCATGTGTAAAGCCAGATGCACACAGTGGCATAAGTATCATGAATTCCAGAAAGAGGCCCTGGCACACTCATTTTTTCTCTCTTTCTCTCAAATAAAATAGAAATATTTAAAAAAAAATCTCGTAAGTAATGTACATTAAAAACCCATTTATGGGCTGGAGAGGTTCCTCGGTGGTTAAAGGCATTTGCATGCACAGGTTTCTGGCCTGGGTTCAGATCCTCAGTACCTATGTAAAGCCAGGTTGTTTGTTGTGGCAAGTGGCCCTGATATGCCCATGCACACTCACTCTCTCTATGTAAATAAATAAATAAATAAAAACTTATCAGTTGCCATGAATATATATTCCAAAAATATTCATAATAATAATAACTAAACAAGTAACACATATGATACTTTTATTATGATATGATACACATAAGATTACTTACATATTTGTCAAATAGCCTTAATTTTCTTTTTAATAAATACAGCAAAGACAATATAGGCAAACTTATTCAGTATGTAATTATCTTTCCAAAAGGGAGTTAACAAATATTGTGCATTTAAAGGATGATTAAATTGTTAGCATTTGTTAACTGTTCAGAAAAATCAATCTGCTCCAGACATCAGGAAGAGGAGGCAAAAGGAGGCAGGGAGACCACATACACTCCGAGTTAACTTTTGCATTTTTCCTTTGGAATTCTCAAAACAGAATTAAAATAGAAACAGTCCAAAAGGCTCAGTAGAAATGGTTATAGACACAAGAACAAGTCAAACTGGTAACCTTAGCCTTCAGAGTAACACCAGAATGATGAGGATTCCTAAGGGGCAATGCTTGTCACATCTGTGGGAAACCAACGCACCAGAAACAATGTGCCCTCAGGAGGAGTCTAATAAAAAGGCTGGGTACCTTCTACAAAAATGGAGACTTCTGTAAGGCGCAATGTCCCATGCTTCCAGGGCAGGATATGCCTTCTGTGCCATTAGTGGTTGCCCTTTAATACTGACAACGCTACCTGATAAAAGTCCCAATTTACTATAGATTGTCATCAACCAGGTAAAAATGATAATTATCCTCCCAATATTGGGGTTTCATTCTCTGCCTTAGTCAATAACCCAGGACCCTTTACTAATGGACTTACATAGTAACAATTTTGATGGAAATGCCCCAAAGCCAAAGGAATTGCCTTAGGAATTGTCCTTTACTTTGGGAGTCCTAACCTAAATGCAAAGGGACATTGCTAGAACCATGGCTGATTCTGTACCTTGGGTGTCTAGGAAGCTTGTAACTACAATAGCTAGAGCAATACATGAACAAAAGTTGAGCCACTGCCTTCCTTAACCTAGTACAAAGGACGGGGGAACATTTTAAACAAAAAAATAAAATAAATAAAAAACTCATTGTCATTACTCACGCTTTATTCTCAAGTATAAAATTATATTTTGACATTTGCTGACACCTTTTCAGAACCGATAGAAGCCTATCCCATCAGACTATAGAACCAGAAGGAAACCTTTAATTTTGGAAATTTATTTATTTATTTATTTGTCTAATCTTGTGTTCCTCTTCCTTTTCCCCATAACACACCTCTCTAATCCTCTTTTCTTTATCATTTCTATTATTTAAACTTGCTTATTCTCTGGCTCCCATCCTTTAGGCCAGTCATTTACTAAAAACATACTTCTAAATAACTTTTACCTTGATAGCAAATATTACAGTACTTTTGCAATCTTCATTTTTATAGTCATTACTTATGTACAAGGGGATTTTAACCAATCCTTTATGGTGAGATACTGCTGCAATTCCAGTATTACATTTACCCTGGAGTAGTACTGGGGATTACCCCTTAAGTAGGCTACTTATTGAGAATACTATCAAGCAAAACTGAACTAGACTTCTAAACCAACACAGGCACAGATGGCAATGAAGAAATCAGGAACATGAAAACACATTATTATTCCTCCAAATGTAACTACTCAACTACTGACTTTAAAGATAAAGAAGTGGGCAACACATGGGGACTTCAAACGTTTACTATGAAAATGACTAGTGAGATGAAAAACGATACAAGCACATGAATTCAATCCAGAATCTGTAAAAGAAAGTCAGCAATGTCAAGGAAAAAGTCAGCAAAACTGATAAGAAAGTCAGAAATGTGCATGAAGAAGTCAGCAACACAGAAAAATTTCAGCAAGGAAATTGAAATTTGGGGAGTAAAAGTATGTTGTAAATGAATAAAATTAATTTTAAAATGTGGAAAGCAAAAACACTAAACCAAGAAGAAGAATATCTGGACTAAAAGACAAACTCAAAAATAAAAATAAAAAAAACTATAGTCAAACATTAAAGGAAAATTCAAACCCCAAACAACATACAAAAAAAGCAAGCATAACCACAACACTGAAGAACTCTGGGACAATATCAACATACAAATCCTAAAAATCCACAGAACAGAAGTAGCTGAGATAAATACTAAAAACAAAGAGAATATAGTCAACAAGATTATAGAAAAAATATAAACCCAGAGAAAAAGATACTCAAACATAAGAGGCATTTAGAACCTCAAACAGGTATTACCATAGAATAACTTCTCCATGACTTATTATAGTCAAGATACCAAAAATAAAAAGCAAAGAAACAATGTTGAAAGCCTAAGGTAAAAACCCCTACCCAACTACAAAGGCTCTGCTCTTGTTACCTTTTTGTTGCTGAGACTAAATACTCAACCACAAACAGCTGATGGAAGGAAAGTATTTAATTTGGCTTACAGTGTCTTGAGGGGAAGATCCATGTTGGCCAGAGCAAGACTAGAAACAGCAGAGGCTCAACATCACCATAGCCGGTAGAAAACAGCAAAAGGACAGTGAGCTGAGCCCCAGCAAGGGAAGTTGGCTATAGTACCCCTAGTGGCCCCCCAACAACATATATCCTCCAGCAAAGTTCCACCTGCCAAATTGCTATCAGCTGGGGACCAAGCATTCAAAACACATGAGATTATGGGGGACATCTGATTCAAGCTACCACAGGCTCACACATCAAAACAGCTTCTCATGAACAACCCTAAAAGCCAGCAAAGCATAAAATGATGTATTTCAAGCCCTGGATGTAAGCAAGTGCTAACCAATATATTATTATATATTATATATTATTATATAACTCAAGATCTTAGAGGAAAAAAAAATGACCTTAGAAGAACAATCCAAACCCAAAACAGTAAACAGCAAGAAGCAACAAATGAAAAGAAATGAATATATACCCTAAAATAATCTACAAATTCAACATAATCCCCATCAGAATCCCAACTACAATGTTTCTACAAAACTAGAAAGAATAATCCTAAAATTCAGATGGAAGCACATAAGACCTTATAACTAAAACAGGTCACATATATCACAGTGAGTATAGCCATGAATGTGGTCCACCATATTTGCAGATGACTTTGTCATGTTGTAGTATCAAAAAGGCTGGACACCTCTGAGCTAAAGTAATACTAAGCAGAAAGAACATCACTGGAGGTACAACAATGTCTCATATCTCACATTGTATTACAGAGCCACAGCAACAACAGCATAGTGTGTGCGTGCACATGCGCGCACGCACACACACACACACACAAGGCATGTAGTTCAATAGACCAGAGGATTCAGAATTACAGTCACCTAATTTTGGTCAAGGATGTCAAAAACACAAATTTCAAAACAAAAAAGAAAGAAAGAGAAGAAAAAAAGAGATAGCTTCAAAGAAATAATGCTAAGAAAACTGGATTTCCACAAGTATAAGAATGAAACTAGATTACTCTCAAACCTACACAAAACAAAAATAAAAAATAAAGAAAAGTCCTTAATGCAAGACCTGAAACTGATTCAGGAAAACATAGGCAAAACATATAAGATATGTTTCTAAAAGAACTCTGTTGCAGTCATGTTTGCATTGCTGGCAGAAAACACCCAACCAACAGCAGCTTGTGGGGGAAAAAAAGGGTTTATTTTGGCTTACAGATGTGAGTGGAAGCTCCATGATGGCAACAAAAAATGGTGGCATGAGCAGAGGATGGATATCACCTCCTGGCCAACATCAGATGGACAATAGCAACAGGAGTGTGTGCCAAACACTGGCATGGGGAAACTGGCTGTAAAACCCATAAGCCCGCTCCCAATAATACACTGCTTCTAACAGGCCTTAATTTCCAAATTGCCATCAGCTGGGGACCTACAATCCAGAACACCCACATTTATGGGGGACACCAGAATGAAACCACCGCATTCCACCCCTGGATCCTTTAAACTAATAACCATATATAATGTAAAAGTTAAAAGTATTCATAGTTTTTAATCAGTCCCAGTGATAGTCAAACATTCCTATAGTCCAAGATCTTTTAACTGAGTCATAATACCAAACCCCCCCCCCAAAACCCATAATGGCACAGAATAAACACTCACACTATAAAAGATGGCATTGGGCATCGCAAAGAAATATTCAACCAATACAAGACTTAAACAACCAGGGCAAACTTCAACATCTATAGCTCCAAGTCCAACAACTCTAGCCAGTGACAAATCTCCAAGTCCAATAATTCTAATCAGCAACAAGTCTCTGGAGTTCTAATTCCGTCCCTCTAGCTAGACTACTCCCAGTCCTGGAAAACATCTGGGGCCAGCAGCTTTCCTTAGCAGCCATCCCGTGGTTCCAACATCTCCACTGGGTCTCCACTGCAACCTATGGTTTATTCTCATGGCTCCATTGGGTATCCATGTAAACAGTCCAGCAAACCTGCTTCACACTGTCCATGGCCATTTCCAAAACACAAGACCATGCTACAAATTCAATGACCCTTTCTTTCCTTGCATGTCTCATACTCCACAATACCAGGTGGTGTGCCAATCTGTTAATCTGGCAGGGTGTGGGGGATAAAGCAGACTTTGAAGAGGACACCTGTTCAGCATTTAGGCCCCTTGTTTGTCATTCAAATATGAGTCAGCTGGCCTGATCTCAATGGTTATAATTTCACAGTGGCAGCTAAACAGGCAGCAGTTTCACCCAAAGATTTCATTTCTTTTCTGTGCCACATCCCTCTGTTCATACAAGTCCATTACTACACAAAGCTTCTCACACAAACTGATTCTAGCCCATTCAAGGCCAAGTTCTTTCTCACCCTCATAATCCAACCTTACAGTCCTTAGTTCTTACCTCATTCAGGTCTTTCAACTCTAACTAGAATAGTCCATCAAACTGTACTTGCAACACTGCAAGGCATCTCTTAAACCAAGATTTACAATCATTCTTCCTACAAAGCAGTTCCAAAAGGCCAAAGCCACACAGTCAGAATTCTAGCAGCAATGACCCCACTCTCAATCCAATTATGCTGTCAGGTTCATATGGCTTGCAAAAAACACCCAACCAAGAGCAGCTTGTGGAAACAAAGGTTTCTTTTGGCTTATAGATCTGAGGGAAGCTCTATGATTACAGGGGAAAATGATGGCATGAACAGAGGGTGGACATCACCTCCTCACCAACATAGGTGGACAATAGCAACAGGAAGGGCAAAAGGAAAATCGCTATACAACCCATAAGCCCAACCCCAACAATACACTGCCTCTAAGAGATTTTAATTTCCAAATTGCCATCAGTTGGGCACCTAGCATTTATAACACCTAAGTTTATGGAGGACATTTGAATGAAACCACCAGATATTCCTTCAATAACAGAAAATAATCCCAAGGAAAGCTGGCCATTACAGATTTCAGATTAAGGATTGCTTAGCACCATAGAGGAAGTAAACAGAGCAACAATTTCACTTAAGACTGACAGATGATAAATCTAAATGATTGCTACATAATCTTTGGGTCTTTACATGTAACTAAATGTATATGCATTGTCTATGTGTGGTTATATGTGTATACTGTTACATGGCTTATAAAAATAGTAATATTAGCCAGGCGTGGTGGCTCACTCCTTTCATCCCAGCACTTGGAAGGCAGAGGTAGGAGGATTTATGTGAGTTCAAGGCCACCTTGAGGATACAGAGTGAATTCCAGATCAGCCTGGACTAGAGTGAGACCCTACCTCAAAAGACCAAAAAAACCCAAACAAACGAACAACAACAACAAAAAAAACGTAATACTGACTTGTGAGTGTTCATATGAATTAAAACTTTTAATATTTATTTTTAAGAATAGAGAGAATGAGCACACCAGGGCCTCTTGCTAGTGCAAATGAACTCCAGATATATGCACCATTCTGTACAACTGGCTTTACTGTACTGAGGAATCAAATCCAGGCCAATAGGCTTTGCAAGTAAGCCTCTTAACCACTAAGCCAACTGTCTAGCTCCTAATACTTTCAAATTAGCTCAAATTCCTTTCAGTCCATAATATAAATTGAGTGGTAATGGAAAAATAACCCCAGCAAGGATAATATGACAGTATGAAACCTTTTTTTTAATAATTTTTATTTATTTATTTGAGAGCGACAGACACACAGAGAAAGACAGATAGAGGGAGAGAGAGACAATGGGTGCGCCAGGGCTTCCAGCCTCTGCAAACGAACTCCAGACGCATGTGCCCCCTTGTGCATCTGGCTAACGTGGGACCTGGGGAACCGAGCCTCGAACCGGGGTCCTTAGGCTTCACAGGCAAGCGCTTAACCGCTAAGCCATCTCTCCAGCCCATTATGAAACCTTTTTATAGGAATAAAAAGTTACGTAAAGAAACTGGTAGACTATCTTATGTAACTCAGGAAAGGGTAGGAAACCCTGCTCTATTATTTCTCCAGAGGTTACTTGAGGCTTTCCAGAAACTCACCAACCTGGATTGTTCATCCCCAGGACAAGCCATATATGGCCAAACTTATGTTAGCCAGTAGGCCCCTATCCAGGAAGGACTCTCATCCTGACCTGGTTGAGCCAGTCTATCTGGTTTTCCTAAAGACCTGCAAAGACAGTCATATAAGTAACCAGCTTTGGCCAATTAAAAACAACCTCTGGGCTGGAGAGATGGCTTACCAATTAAGGCATTTGCCTGTGAAACCTAAGGACCCAGACTTGATTCGCCAGTACCCATGTAAGCCAGATACATAAGTTGGTACATGTGTCTGTTTTGTAGTAACTGGTGGCCCTGGTGCACCCATATGCCTTCATTCATTCTTTTTCTCTCCAATAAATAAATAAATAAAATATTTACAAAATATATTTTAAGGGCTGGAGAGATGGCTTAGCGGTTAAGCACTTGCCTGTGAAGCCTAAGGACCCTGGTTCGAGGCTCAATTCCTCAGGACCTACGTTAGCCAGATGCACAAGGGGGCACATGCATCTGGAGTTTGTTTGCAGTAGCTGAAGGCCCTGGCAAGCCCATTCTCTCTCTCCCTCTGCCTCTTTCTCTGTCTGTTGCTCTGAAATAAACAAATAAAAATTAACAAAAAAAATTATATATATCTCCTATCTTGACTTCCTCTTGCTTCATGAGGAATTCCAAAACTTCAATTCTCTGCCTCCATGTCACAATATAAGCTCTTGCATTCTTGTTTCTTTCCAAAATGGATAAAACTTCCCCTAGGTTCACTGCTGTATTTCTTTTTACTATGGAAAGACTATTCCTAGAAGTCACTAAACCAAGTAACAATGTTAGAGTGAGAATTCTCAATATACAAGAACTTCAAATCATATAGATAGACTCAGCTTTTAAGATCTGAAGGAAATGGACAACCCCTGATATGAGTGCCCTACACTACAGGAGTGATGGTACTCAATACCAGACAAAATGAGGCAAACAACCTAGCTGATGCCCCCAAATTTAACCTGTTTCTTCCAAAGAGAGACAGATAAAAACTTTTGGGGCCTTGAGAGATTGCTCCGTGGTTAAGGAGCTTACCTTCAAAGCCTAACAACCCTGATTTGATTCCCCAGTACCCGTAAACCACAAAGTGGCATGTATGTCCACAATTCATTAGTAGCGGTTGGAGGCCCTGGTGCACCTATATTCATTCACTCATTATCATTATGTATCTCTCTCTTCTTGCAAATAAATAAATAAATAAATGAACAAACAAACAAACATATTAAAATAAGAGGGTGGATTCTAGTCCCAAATTCATTCTATAGGTAGGGAGATAAGTTGTAGGATCATGTTAGAATAAACCCAATGGAAATGGGAAAAAAACAGGGTTTTTAAGAAAAAGAAGTAGAAATGAAATTAAAAAAAAAAAAAAAACTTTTTACCTTGTTAAAGTAGTTGTGTTATATATGTTTGTTTTCATGTGATTGCCATTCTATGTTAGGACAGCACACAACCCAACAGACAAACACAACACAAAACTAAGCTTGCTTCCTAGAGTTTCCAAATAGCTACACAAGAAAATTTGTGTCCACATAAGTTTTTCCATTCATTTCTATTGCACACTAGCATTATTTACTTGAGTACTGAAATATGCTAAAAGGTCTAATAAGTATACACTTAACTTAGATACACTTAATTTCTTAAAAACTACTGGTATCTTTAGGTCTATTAAATGTATCATAAAACCCTTAAAATGCAATTTTTTTATTAATCAACATTCATAAGGGTCCTAAGACATAAGTTTCATTAAGATAACACACTGAATACATAGATTTAATAACAATTTCTTTCCAAAACAGGTTCTCAAACATTTAAGAAGGTCTATTTCATTTCTTAAATACTTATGAGTAACAAAAATAATAGGAAATAAGATGCTTTATATTCATCGAAATACTTATAAAATATTTACTAAAAGTCCTTTTATTAGATTGTTGAAATTTATCCAATTATGGTTTTTGAGGTTATATCTTTGCTCTTCCAATTTTTATCGTTTGAGCACCCCATCAGTTACTAACTCAAAAGCTCTCACAGTGTTCATCTCTAACAGTTTCCATCTATCTCCTAAAGCAAGTAATCTGAATATGTAGATGGAAAAGCATGAACATTCCAAGTCTCTTAGGAGTTGCAAAGCCTTTGCGGAAACTCCCTGAAGCAACAGCAATTATATATAATCTTGATGACACTACTGAGTACTTCTACCAAAACTCAAGTAAACACATATATATATGTATATATGTGTGTGTGCGTGTGCGTGTATATATATATATATATATATATATATATATATATATATATATATATATATATGGTCCGTTTATAGGACTGGAGAAATGGCTCAGTGGTTAAGCACTTGCCTGCAATGCCTAACAACTGGGTTCAATTGGCCAGTACCCATGTAAAGCCAGATTCACATGGTGATGCATGCACCTGGAGTTCGTTTGCAGTGGTTAGAGGCCCTGGCACACCACACCCATTCATATTCTCTCTCTCTCTCCCTCTCCTTGTAAATTAATAAAAATCTTTTAGAAAAAATAGTCTGTGTATAAAACTTTGTAAATTGAGCTGAGAAGATGGCTCAGTTTGTAAAGCACTAGCTATATAAACATAGGACCTGATTTGGATGTCCAGCACTTGACTTAAGAAAGCCTAGTGTGGTGATGCTCACCTGTAATCCCTGCATTAGGGAGGTGGACAGGCAAATCCCCAGGGTAAGATGGCTAGCTAGCCTAGCCCTATCAGTGAGCTCTGGGCTCAGTAAGAGACCCTGCCTCATTAAATAAGGTGCAGAGCAACTGAGGAAGAAACCCAACATTGACCTCTTGGCCTCCACATGCACACTTATACACACATGCTCTCATATGAACAAACATACACAAAGGTATGCACACCATGCACACACACCCCACTTTTTAAATCACAAATTAGGTTTTGTAATCCTCGTACAAATCACTTTTCTGGCCCATTGACTTCTCATCTTCAGAAAGGGAATAATTAACTCCTCACTCGGATTGTGGTGAGGAGGGTTATATGAAGTAAGGTCTTTAACAGTTGCCAACTCTCCATCTACTAATGATGCTAGACATTTTCCATATTATCCTGACTGTCAATACATTCATCTAAAATAAATGCCATATTCCTTCCCTTCCCCATCCTCCCTACCTTCTCTTGTTTCAGGAAAATTTCCCCCAATATATGATTACTACTTACCCACAAGTCTTATTTTGTTTTTACAGTATCACAGTAGAGCCTTCTGGATTCATAGTTCTCCTTCTGCTTTATTTAGCAATGGTCAGAAAATTTCACCTTGAACTGTTTACTTCTTTAATCATCTCCCCCTAAAATTAATCTTTTATACTACATTCAGAAGTCTAATGTTATAATGCAAGAAACACCAAAGTAACCAGTTGTCACTTTGTTGTATAAGGCTGTATTAATCTTGCTGTACCTTCCTGCCATATAAATAAAGAACAGTCCCTCAAATATTGCTACCACCTTTAATAAAACCCACACAAAAAACTACCACCTAATAGCTTTTGAGCTTGTTTCCAGTATTAACACTCTGAACATGTTTCATGATGGCCAATTAACTCATACCTAAAAATGTAATTATGGGGCTGGAGAGAGATGGCTCAGTGATTAAAGAAAGGTACTTGCTTGCAAAGCCTGATGGCCTGGGTTTGATTCCCCAGTACCCAGGTAGAGCCAGATGCACAAAGTGACACATGCATCCAGGGTTTGTTTGCAGTAGTAGGAGTCCCTGACACAACTATTCTTTCTTTCCCCTCAAATAAATAAATATTTTAAAAGAAAACAAAATGTAAGTATGTTCAAGTAACTATTTCACTAATTTTCAGATCACATTAAAGCAAATCTAAGCAATGTTCTGTTCTTGAAGTCAAGGACACCAAACGCTTTCACATATGTCAAGTATTTATTTAACAGACATTTATTAAGTGCCTACATATGTCAGGTGCTGGTAAAACTTCCTACTAAGGCTTCAAACCTACAATGCTTTACTTCAAATACTCTATAGCAGGCATATCTACCATTCACTCCTTTGTGCTTTTAACACAACTGTCCCGTAAACTCCTCACACTTTATCAACCTAACTAGCTTTTTTCGAGCTGAACAGTGAAATAGTAATAAAATGATTAAAAAAAAAAATCCGAACAGGGCTATAGAGATGCCTTAGCAGTTAAGTGCTTGCATGTGAAGCCTAAGGACCTCAGTTCAAGGCTCGATTCCCCAGGACCCACGTAAGCCAGATGCACAAGGTGGTGCATGCATCTGGAGTTCGTTTGCAGTGGCTGGAGGCCCTGGCATTCCCAATCTCTCTATATGTATCAGCCTCTTTCTCTTAATGTCTGTCACTCTCAAATAAATAACAAACAAACAAACAAACAAACAAACAAAAAAATCAGAACAGCAGCTGCACACATGTATGCTTTCATTAAATACTACTTCCACCAGGCGTGGTGGTGCACGCCTTTAATCCCAGCACTTGGGAGGCAGAGGTAGGAGGATTGCTGAGAGTTCGAGGCCACCCTTAGACTACACAGTGAATTCCCAGTCAGCCTGAACTAGAGTAAGACCTTACCTCGAAAAAATAAAAATAAAGAAAGAAAAAAAGAAAAAAAATTACTTTCATTTTTTAACTCATTACTGTCAAATGGATTTTCTCAGTTTAGACACAAATTAGTTGTAAAGTTATACCTAAGAAAAGCTGTAACAAGATCTTTCAGACTTTTCAACACGGTAGGAATTAGGCATGACCTAAAGTTAGTTCAAGAGCTGTACTAGATTCATATTAACTGTTCAAAATACATATTTATTACTGGATATTATCTTGGAAGTAAAGATCACAGAAGATTTTTAGCATGGCACAAAGTTTTATGGAACAGCTATTAAACATGCTCAACAGCAATATGTCTCAGGCACTACAACACATCATATAACCTGTCTCCTTATACTATTCCCACAAACTTCTATCCTGATGACTTTGAGAGTCTCACAAGCTGCAGCAAAGGATACGTTCTCTGTTCATATATCCAAAGTGGCTAATAAAGGCAGCAGCATCAAATATATTGCTTGTCATCACTCAGTACAGAAAAGAGTCAGATGTGAATACCATTGGTGTCCTAGCTCACTTCCAATCGGGGAGACCCAGTACAATGTTGTCGTTAAAAGAAAGTACTGGTTGTATTGGGGAAAAAAGAATGGCTCTGAGTACCAGTTTGTCTCCCCAACTCTTACAGCCGCATCTACTGCTCATGTATTACTATTATATTATTAACTAGACCACAGCTGAAGTTGAAAATAAAGTCTACCAAAACCTTTCAGACCTATTTTTAATGCAACTGCCAATAATAGTATTCCATTCAAACTTAAAGACCTAGTACAAATACTACATCAGGCAGGATGCAAAGCAAATAACATAAACTGGTATGGTCATAGGCTAAAGCAGGACCATCATCCTTGAAAAGCTTTTGGGGCCTCTAAGTTATAAATGTTGTAGGAGAAGTTGACAAAATAGCAAACCACATGATAAAGGATGGCAGAAATCCATACTCTTATTTCTTGATACCTTACAAGGCCATAAACATTGAAATAGCTTAGTTCTCTTTATAGAAAACCATTTTACCACAGAGTTGCTTAGCGTACAGGAAAGAAGAGGAGGAAGTGAAAGAAATGAAGCAAGAAAAATCCACATAGAACAATATTTTAGGAAAACTAAATTTTAACCCAGTTTCTTCTGAAATGATATAAAATATGACTAAACTACACTGAATACTGAATAAAAGTAGTCAGTGCCACTGACCTGTTCTCCCTCACAAAGAAATATTTTGCAAAATAAACATAAGAACACTTTGGACACAAATGCTATCTCAGCTCTTCTGATGAAGAGCAAATAATCACAAATCCCTGAGAGCCAGAATGTCAGTAAGTAATTATGACTATAAGGAGCATAAGCATTTGCACAAACAGCTGCTCTGCCTGGGAAAAAACACTTTGCAGGGCAAGAAATGAAGCTAGATATAAAATCATTACTGATAAAGTTAAGAATATGAACACATTAGAAAGGGACAGACAATAGGAGTTGAGAGTGAGAGATTGCATGCACCTGTTTGTCTGTGTTTTGCCTGTGTGGCGTGTGTGTGTGTGTGCATATGCATGTTGATACATGTGTGAGTGGATGTTTACATGTCTGAGCACATATATGTAGTGGCCAGAAGTCAATGTTGGATGTCTTCCAACAACAATCTCTCTCCATCTTATTTACTGAGACTGAGTCTCTTGTTGATCCTAGAGATCACAGAATTGGCTAGACCTTTCAGACTTTTCAACATGGTAGTCACAGATTCTCCTGGCTCTCCCTCCTCAGCAGTGGGATTACAGGAGTTCACCACCATGTCCAGCTTTGTTATATGGATACAGGGAATCTAAATTCAGGTCCTCATGCTTGTGGAGACAAGCACTTTACCAAATAGCCACTTGTGTGGGTTTTAACAGAAGAAATATAACATATATTATCAGTCAAAAAGGATATGGGGCTGGAGAGATGGCTTAGCGGTTAAACGCTTGCCTGTGAAGCCTAAGGACCCCGGTTTGAGGCTCGGTTCCCCAGGTCCCACGTTAGCCAGATGCACAAGGGGGCGCATGCATCTGGAGCTCGTTTGCAGAGGCTGGAAGCCCTCTCTTTCTCCCTCTATCTGTCTTTCTGTGTCTGTCGCTCTCAAATAAATAAATAAATTAAAAAAAAAAAAGAAATGTTTGAGAAGCTTGTGATGCCTTGAATGGAGAATTACCTGACTGCAAAACAGTGAAACAATGTTTAAAAAAAAAAAAAAAGGATATGAATTGCACTTTCCTACATGATTCTCACATTATATACTTTCATTATAAAGAATATAACAATTTACTATACTGAAAAGAGTAAAGCATAACTGTTTAAATTATTTGCTTTGATTCCATAATTCAATAATGAAAAATACAGTTAGCAATGTTTCCGTCAGTGAAATTTGTTTTAAGCAATGCAAATAAGAACTTAAATGCTGTGGACATATGATAAAGTATATTTTCTCAAAGGTAATTTCAAATTTTGAAAATTCAGTAGGCTCTATAATGCAATGTTTCCCTTCTTTAGAGAACAGCAAATCTCACAGAACAATGTTTAAACACAAGACATAAGAGCAAGTACATTCAATAATTTGTCATTAAACCTAAGGGGAAAGGTTACAGATTTGCTCAATTAAATAAGAACAAAATATTTTCATCAGCTTGCAAAATTGTAAAAGCTTCTCCTAGTTTAACAAATTACACAGAAGTGTACCATTTGTCAAGTTGACAAATTCCATTAAGAAGCTATGGTTAGCAGGGCATGGTGGTGCACTCCTTTAATCCCAGCACTTGGGAAGCAGAGGTAGGAGAATTACCATGAGTTCAAGGCCACCCTGAGACTACATAGTGAAATCCAGGTCAGCCTGAGCTAGAGTGAGACCCTACCTCAAAAAAAAAAAAAAAAAAAAAAAATAAGAAGAAGAAGAAGCAGCAGCTATAGTTCTCAAAATAGTCTGATGTTCCTTAACTAGTATGTCAAGTTGCTTTATATTCTGCACCAACTGGCAAGGCAACTGATATATTATAGGTGTGAAAATACACAGACTTTTGTTCCTCCCTCCTTTCTTTTGCCACCTTCCCTCCCCTCACTTTTTCCTCTCTCCCCTACCTTCCTTCCCCCTCCATCCTTCCTAGCTTCAATGAGAAAAACATTATTCTGTCACATGCTCTTGCTACCATAATGTTCTGCCTCAAAGCATCCCAACATGACTGAACTGAAGATTGAAACCTCTCAAATCATGAGTTAAAATAAATCTCTTCTTCATTAAGCTGATTTTTTTTTTTTTCAGGGGGCCAGGTATTTTGTCAGTGACTAAAATCTAACTAACAGAGACCTTATTTATTATGCCTCCAAACTGGAAACAACCTAGACTTCTATCAATACAATGAATAAATTCTGATATTTATAAATCTATGTTCTGGAAAACCATAGAACAAAAACAATAACTTAGCTACCGCTAAACACAACATAACTGGATCACATAAACACACACTTAGGGTAAGAGTTAAGTCTATATAAGCTATATGACATTATGTGCATGCTTCTGAATGGTGCATTCAAGTTCACTGAAGATGAAAAGCAAAGAAATATTTAATAAATGTCTGATGTCTTGAGATTTTAATAAAATCCTGCTCCTAATGTCATATACCTTCTACTCCAAAAACATGAACAATATTCTTTTGTGACTCTTTCCTTATAATGTAAACCATTTTGTATTAAGATAGAAGGCAATATTAAGGCAATGGAATACAAAAGTCAAATATATTTTAAGAGAAAACACTAACTTGAAATAAATTTTAAGACTAAAGCTCTCCCCTTCTATCATCTCCTTGACCACAGTCAGATTTCCATCTCCTTTCTATGTATAAAAGTTGACTTTTCTCTGCCATTTATTTAATTAAAAAAAAAAAAAAAAGCCGGGCGTGGTGGTGCACGCCTTTAATCCCAGCACTCGGGAGGCAGAGGTAGGAGGATCGCCATGAGTTCAAGGCCACCCTGAGACTCCATAATGAATTCCAGATCAGCCTGGGCTAGAGTGAGACCCTACCTCGAAAAACCAAAAAAAAAAAAAAAAAAAACCCACTGGAAAATCAGGAACTACCTGCCTGATTATTTAAGAGGATTAAATTGGATGAGGTGGGTGTGGCAGCCAGCCTAGATAGCAGAGGCAGTATTACTCCACATAATATTAAGTACTCAATGATTAGACACTATTAACAAATCCCTACGAGTCAGTTCTTAAAGATCAAAGTCTACTTCTAATTCCTCATTATACATGCAGAATCTGGCATTTATCAGTTGGTCAATAACTACCTGTTCAATAAATGGACAATGCCAGCCACAACAGAAAAAGTAATGAAAAAGGGAAGAAGGGGGAATGAGGAAAAAAATACAAGACATCTGAAGGAAATCCTTGATCTAGTTTTACTACCAGGGAACATGAGAAAACTATAGATCATGGGATGACTCTACAAAAATCAAGTGCATACTAAATCACTAAAATACAAATTGCTTAATATTTTGCCTTTCTTTACATAATATGCAATGAATTGTGGTGTGGTCTAACTAAAACATGTGAGCTAGGAAGATAACTTGATTGGTAAAAGCTTTTGCTGTGCAGTCATGATGACATGAGTTCAAATCCCCAAAACCCATATAAAAAACAGAGTCAGTGGCAAGTATTGTAATCATAACCCTCTTACAGCAAGATGAAAAGCAGAGACAGGAGTCTCACCAGCAGCTCAAGAACCAGCTAGCCTGACAACAGTGGTGAACAAGAAGAATTCCTGTGGAAGGCAAGGAGTGATACCCAAGGTTGTCCTTTGACACCACATATGCACTAAGGCACAGAGGTACCCACCATATATGAAGTTAATTTTAAAAATTGAAAAAAAGTAAGTTATACACTGAAACTCTATAAAAAATATTTCTGAATGACAGAAATTTAAGTACATCACAGATTTTCCAGCTGTCCATCAAAATCCATTACTATTCTCACTATACAAGTCATAACAAAGATTAAGAAAAAAAAACAGGTTCCAGCTGAATCCTTACAATGTATTTTATAACAAAACCCACAAGTTAGATCCTAGACTTGTCAAGACTATACCCATATATTAGTTTTAAAAGATAAATCAATTAAATTCTTTAGCATTTATTGTATGTACAAAATATAAAGGAATAATTTGGTATGGTTATTTCCCCTCCTGACAATCATTTGCTAGATCAGAAATATTACAGCCAGGGTTGTGGCACCTGCCTGTGTTCCTAGGACTCTGGAAACTGAAGCAAAAGGATTGTGAATTGTAAATATAATGTCTTTAGTTCTAATAAGTCTATAAGGTAGTACCATTGTCACTTCCATTTTTCAGAGGAGAAGACCAAGATATTATGTAACTTGCCTAAAGTAACAAGGCTATGAAATGGCAGGATGTCTGTGTGCTCTTAACCTCTGCTCTGCGACTTGTAGAGCCCTGAAGGAAAGGAGAACTAAATTAGTCCCAACGTCTCTCCATCTTGGTATGATATCTGCTTTAAAGATCTTGTGTGATAACTATAAAATGAGGTAGTATTAACTTACTTTTCACCAATTCTAAGATGCCCATTTTAACATTTTTGAAACAAGTTTTGAAGTCCTGCAATTCACAAATTTTGAAACATAATTCACAGTGTTCTCTGTATTTGTCTTGGCCACTAAAATAATGATGCATCTGACCATTGATAATGATACTTCAATAAATTATACCTCATAGGTTAGTAAAAACAACCAAATGAAATAAAATAAAGTACATGACACATAAGGTATGTGACAAAATATCTAGCATGAATGCTTGTAAAAAAAAAAAAAAAGTATATTTCCCTTTTCACCAAAATGATCAATGAGGAAATTTAGTATAACATATCTTTACAATGTAGTAAGTTATTGGCTTTTCAGGCCCATTACAAATAAACCTGCAAAAAATCAATGTTGACTTCATTGTACAAATTAAAGATTGTTTTAAGGATAAAAGATTTGGAGCACACACTTATAACTCCAGCACTGGGGAACTAGGGAAATTAAGACAGGCGGATTGTGAGTTTGAGACTTACCTGGACTGACACAGCAAGCCTGTCCCTGGAAAAAAAAGGATGTGGAAGCAGGTCAACAAAGCAAAAGCAGAAAGAAATGAAAAAAAAATTAATTTTGTAATTTTAATTACAATTTCTAAAGAATAGACACAAATATTTTCAATAAAATACCTAAAACCAAATTTAAGAATACATCAACGGCTGGAGAGATGGCTCAGCAGTTAAGGCACTTGCCTACAAAACTAATGACCCAGTTGCCATGTAAAGCTGGATGCACAAAGTAACACATGAATCTGGAGTACATTTTCCACAGCTACAGGCCCTGGTTTGCTTGCTCACTCTCTCTCTCGCTCTCTCTCGCTCTCTCTCACTCTCCCTCTTGCTCTCACTCTATCTCTCTCTCCTTACAAATAAGTAAAAATAACTACATAAAAAAGAATACAGCAAAAGGATCCTTTATCATGATCAAGCTAAATTCATTTCAGTCATGCTGGGATGGTGCCACATTGGTTAAAAAAAAATGGAATTCATCATGTAAGTGGACTCAAGTCTAGAATCACAGTATTATTTCAATAGATGCAGCAAACCCATTTCATAAAACCTAACATCCTTCATGATAAAAATCCAGAAAAGGGCTGGAGGGATGGTTTAGCAGTTAAAGTGTTTGCCTGCAAAGCCAAAGGACCTTGGTTCAATTCTCCAGGACCTACATTAGCCAGGTGCACAAGGGAGCCCACGTCTGGAGTTTGTTTGCAGTGTCTGGAGGCCCTAGCGAACCCATTCTCTCTCTCTCTCCCTCTTTCTCTGTCAAATGAAAAAATAAATAAAAATATTTTTTTTAAACCAGAAAAAACTAAGGATGGAAAGAACAAATCTCAACATCATAAAGGATATATAAGACAAACCTATAACCATCATCATGCTAAAATGGAGAAAAATACAAAGCATTTCCACTAACATAAGGAAAAAGGGTTCTCATTCTCTCCATTCACATTCAGTATAGAATAGCTTAAAGTACTAACTACAGCAATAAGACAATAAAAGGGATACAAATAGAAAAAGAACAAGTATTTTTATTTGCAGCTGAAAAGCTGTATATATAAAAGACCCTAAAGACTCCACCCAAAAGTTTCTAGAGCTGATGAACACTTTCAACTAATTTAAAACACAAAATTAGCATACAGAAATCAGTAACATTCCTACATACCAATATAAATATAACTGTAAAGTCATAGGAACAATCCCATTCACAAAGGCTTCAATAAACAAACATCAATGGAATAAAAAATATGACCTAGATATAAAAGCCCATGCAACTACAGTCACCTGAGTTTTAACAAAGATGTTAACAATACATACTGAAGAAAAAGCAGTTACAAATGGTCTTGGGAAAACTAAACATCTATATGCAGATGAATGAAACTAAGTATGTTCTCACCTGCACTAAAATAAACTTCAAATAGATAATGTCCTCAACCTAAGACCTAAAACCCTGAGACAGGGAAAAAATTAGTATAATCCACAATATAGGCTTAAAGAAGGACTTTCTGAATGTGACTCTAGCCACCTATGAAGTAAGATCAACAACTAACAAAATTGAACCTCATGATATTACAAAGTCTTACACAGCAAAGAACTGTCAATTGAAGCCTAGAGACTGGGAGAAAATTCTTGCTAGCTATGTATCTGATATAACATTAATATTTAGAATACACCAAGAACTCATAAAAAACAAAGATCAAGAAAACAGTCAAAAAAACGGTTATGAAACTCAAAAGAGGAAATACAAATAGTTAATAAATATTTTTAAAAGGGTTCAACACATTAACCATAAAAGAAATGCAAACAAATTTGAAATTCCATTTCACCCCGTATATAATGGCTGTAACCAAGAAAACACATGCTGAGCTGGAGAGATGACTTAGCAGTTAAGGTACTTGCTGTGAAGCCTAAGGACCTAGGTTTGACTCCTCTGAGCCCATATAAGCCGGATACACAAAGTGACACATACTCACAAAGTCACACATATGCACAAGGTGGTGCACACATCTGTAGCCCAAATGCAGGGGCTAGATGCCTTGATTCTCTCTCTCTCATTAAACAAACAAACAAATGCTGGCAAGGATACAGAGAAAAGGGATCCATTATTCACTTTTGGGAGTATAAATTGGTATATCAACTATGAAAATCAGTGTGGATCTTCCTTAAAAAGCTAAGAGCAGAATTACAATATCACTCAGCTATATACCACTATTGGGTAAGAGTTGTCATTGTCCAAATAAAATTTTTAAAAATAAATGAGATTTTCAGAAAGGTAAAGGGTCGTTTTAGTTTTGGCAATTTCACGCATGAATATACTATATTTTGACCATGTCCACATCTCTCATTACTCTCTCTAATCTTACCTAAAGCAGCACTCAAGGAAGTAACAAGCAAAGGGTAAAAGACTCTAATGTCTTACTGTTTGTGTGACTGCTTTGCTTATTATAATTTTGTGAAAGTAATTTGTTCTTCAAGTTCCTCTTTTGTAAAACAGGGAGGCTAATATAACTTTCTTAAGAGGATTACTTAATTCTAAACTGGTAATTACATACATATTTTGAAACAGTGCTTGGCACAGTGTTCTAGAAATATTGGTAATAATTATTATCTTTATTATCAGAACTCACATTTACCAGTTTGATTTTTTATGAACACCATAGTAGAATATAATTGAAAAAAAAAAAGGGACTTCCTCATCATCATTTCTTCACACAGGACTCTCCAGAAGATAAATAATTCCTACAAAAAATGATTTAGGTGACTACTCATTTCTCTCAAGAATCTTATATAGCTGCTACCATTAAAAGTGCCAAGGACATGAAGTAACACATTATTCACTCTGGATGAGCTTGATTTTCACTGGGCCTCTCTGGTTGAGAAAGGCCTCATGTATCCCTAAGACTTGACAGTAGGTACTCTTAACTATTAGAAGGACTGAATCTTCATGAAAACAAAGGAATAGTGCTAAATGTATATTCGACTTTTTCAAAGTTTCTCTAAGCTGTAAAGACAGATTCTAGAGAAATCACTTTTCTTCAAATTGTGTTGCCTACACTCTTCAAGGCCCAAAATAAATGCAAATACTAGAAAACCAAGAAACAGGAAAAGCAGTATTAAGGAGAAAAACTATGCTCAAATCAAAGGAAGGAAAAAGAATCTGGATAAACAGAACAGCAAAGAATTTTAAGCCAAGAGACGGCCACAGCAAAGGCAGTGCAACCCAAGTCGGAAGCATGTTCCACAGGCAGTACCAAAACAGTTTTAGGCAATAAATGAGAAATACATTTTTTAAAATTTCAATAGTTATATCACATGTAATTAGGACAGCAAATAGGGATTTGAAATTTTTACCATGTGGAATATTAAAGTAAACAATACCTATATACTTTTTAGATAAATTGGAAGTGAATCAAAAAACAGATGAGGGTGGTGCATAAGCAAGCAAGTAGAGCAAAAATCACGTGCATTAGTTGGTAAACACTAAGCAAAAGCACGTGAATATGGAAGAATACAATAGATGAAGAGGAACAGGCTACCAGCTCTCTAAAGCAGAACCAAGCTCTACCTCATACAATGATTTCCTGATAAAACACTCTACCGCCAATTAAGCATTTAACTTTGCAGTACCAAAACTGTTATTTTCCATCATAATGAATCTGCTATATACTTCCACTTCTTTCATTCACAAAATAATATAAGGTTTAAAAGCTCCAAACACGTTTGAAATAGGGAACTCACCTACCTACAGCTTGGTAATTTATTTGTGAACAGTAAATAAATAAATGAAGCTAAAAGAGGAAACACGTGTATTTTTTTTAATTTTTTGTTTATTTTTACTTATTTGAGAGTGACAGACAAGAGAGAGAAAGAGAGAGGAGAGTAGGCGCGCCAGGGCTTCTAGCCAAAGCAAACGAACTCCAGACGTGTGCGCCCCCTTGTGCATCTGGCTAACATGGGTCCTGGGGAATCGAGCCTTGATAGGGGTCCTTAGGCTTCAGAGGCAGGCGCTTAACCGCTAAGCCATCTCTCCAGCCCGGAAACACGTGTATTTTTAAAGAAAGTTTTACAAAAATGAAATACAAGTCGTACATATGACCGTGTGTGTGTTAAGTAAAAAAGGACAGGGAAGCAACCTTCCATTCCTGGACTTAGCTAACCAATAATCCAAATAAGATGTGATGATAAGAGTAACATTTAGCAAGTGTTTAGCACACCCCAGGCATTGTAAAACACTTTAACTGCATTAGCTTGCGTAATCTCTACTATCCTAGGAGGGCTATCACTATTCCCACCTTATAGCTCTAAGAATACTAAAGTAGAAAAAGAAAGTTACTTAGTAACTTGAGCAAAGCCAGAGCAGGGAAGGTGGCAGGACAGGGTTTTCGACCCGTGGCAATTCAATTATCTGAACTAACCAGCAGGCAACATTTCTCTGAATGAGGGATGGAAATTTGTAATACTGTGTCACTCAAATTGTGGCAAAAATGTTAGTTTTCAGTTCCCAGCCAAATAAAGTAGATTCAATTGTAACGAAATAACAAGAGTATCCTTGTGGCGCCACGGCTAGGCCCAAGATGATTTAAACACAGACAAAGCTTAAGAGGCTATAAAGGACAGCAGAGAACTAAACCACAGTATTCAGTCCTAGAATATTCAGTGAAAAGTTAGGAAATGTAGAAGGCGAATTTTATTTCTACGGGGTTCTGCACTCTGAGTCAGCACACAAATCTACAGATCGAAGAGGATAAAGAACTAGGGGAGAAACTTAAATTTGTGATGGGCAAGACTCAGATGCAGAATGGCAGGGGTAGCTAGTCGCAGCTGATCAACGTGACAATTTGTAGGCAGGCAAGTGCGTGCGCGGAGACACGGAGCACGACGAGCTCACGGGAGGACGGAGTGCAGAGTGGCCTGCCGGAGGAAGGGCGGGTGCGGACCTGGAGCGGGGGCGCAGGAGGCCGCCCGAAAGGCCCACACCGAGGGCAGCGGGGCCAGGGCGGACAGGGCCAGACTTGGGGAGCGGGGCGGGGCCCGGAGGAAGGCTCGTCGTGGTCCTAGGCGGAGGCGGGGGTCCGGGAGGGACCGGGACCTGCCCGGGAAGAAGAAAGGCCGCGGAGGATGGGGGGGGGGGGGAGGTCGGGGCGGAGGAGCGGGCCGGGCCGGGCCGGGGCCACCCCTGGAGAGGGCTAGGGACGCCGCAGGACGGGACCCGACACCTACCCGGACGAGCGCGGCGGCGGCGGCGCCGGGACCCGAGGCGATGGCGGCGAGCTCCTGCGGCGGGCGCCTCTGCCGAGCCGCATCCCTCCGCCGGCGCCGGCCTCCCAGCGCCCTCGAGCGCCCCAACTTCTTCCCCGCCGGGGCCACTTCACGCCCTCCGCCGAAGCGGGCGCCCCCGCTCCGCCCCGCCCCGCGCGCCCTCCACGCCGCCACGGCCAGTCCCGGGCTCGGGCTTCCGAGCTACGGCCCCGGCCCCGGCCCCGGCCCCGCCGGCCTGGGCGCGTGCGCGGCGGCGGCCCGAGGCTCCGCCCGCTCCCCGCGCGGGCACTTCCGGGCACCGGCGCACGGCCTCGGCCCAGCGCTTGGCCCCGAGCTCGAGCCGGACCGGGCCTCGGTCACGGTGCAAACCGTCCTCGCCTGGAAAGCCCACGGGCAGTCCTCGTGACTGCGCTGGTCCCCGCGATGCCCGCGTGGGCCCGACTGCACCGACCAGGTGCAACTTCTGCTGAGCTTCCCTTGCGAGCCCAGAACTGCTGAGACCAGCAGGCACGATGACCGTAAATAAAAGCGAGGTTGTATGAATAGAAGGGGGCATTGCTGTATCTCCTCAGCGATTTGGGGTTTGGGGCAAAGGACAACGACATGATACCCCAGGCTGACCTGGAATTCACTTTGTAGTATCAGGGTGGCCTCAAACTCACAGTGTTCCTCCTACTTCTGCCTCCTAAATGCTGGGATTGCCCAGCAATATTTTGTTTATTTGACAACATTTCTTCAAAGAAAACAAATGCAGTCCTTATTTATATAACCAGCACTTGTGATGTTTTAAACTATATTTGACGGCAAATTTCACCTGCATTGAAAGATGTATGCAATTATGACCATCTTATCAAAAGCATCTGATTCAACTCACAAGAGAAGGTGTGAGGAGGGTCATGACCCCCACCCCCACCCCGCGATTGCAGTTGTCCCATAGTATGCCAGCTGTATACAATAGTACATGCGGTCTTGTGACTTCAAGAGGAGAAAGAGTATATAAACTGCAAAAGGTCAAGGAACAATGAGCTCTGTTGAGGTGGTTTCTTTGGTGTTCGTGCTCTGTAAGTAAGCCTTGTTCTCAAGGCTGAGGGAGGAGCATCTGCAGGGTAACCCCCATATGG
The DNA here is from genome assembly GCF_020740685.1 of Jaculus jaculus. Classification (NCBI taxonomy): domain Eukaryota; kingdom Metazoa; phylum Chordata; class Mammalia; order Rodentia; family Dipodidae; genus Jaculus; species Jaculus jaculus. The sequence continues at coordinate 103,496,488 of NC_059105.1, forward strand.
TGAACCCACTGAAGGGCTGCTCTGTGGTCCAACACTCCTGGACCAGGACAAGCGGCTTCTACAAGGAGCCACGGGAAAAGCATCACTCAAAGTACGATGAGACTTCTCAGCGGTGTGGCTGCTCTGGGGTCCCCAATGTTCTGGAAATAAGCACTCACCCTGAGGCTGAGGGAGAGCACCCACGGCGTAATTTTTACACAGGAAACCCCATCAAAGTGCCTGCTGTGGGGGTGTGACATTTCTATACACAACCTCTCTCCATGCTCTGGAAGTAACCCCTCAATAAACTCATTGGCTGTCCAAACTGCTGTTGGTGTAATCATACTTTGGTCTGCCATCTTTGCCCTATTTGAAGTAAAGACATGAATTGTGTCTCCTCAGGGGAAAAATTTCCTGTGACAAAGTGGAAAGAAAGGACAGTGTTTTTGCTAGTTATTTTTGTAGTACAAAAATTAGGTCTTTATGAGGTAGGAAAGTCCATGAAATGTGAGTGGCACCATTCCATGGGCTGGGGTCCTAATAAACTCATGTTTCATACATTAATTTCTTTTCCAAGATCTCCATTTCTTTCCCCATCTGGCTTTTCACATGGCTGTGAATGATTAGTTTTGTATTATATTAACTTTTTGAAAATATCTTTATTATTCAAGAGAAAAAAAAGGTAAAGAGAGAATGGATGAGCCAGGGCCTCCAGCTGCTGCAAACGAACTCTAGAGGCATGTGCAACCTTGTGCATCTGGCTTATGTGAGTCCTGGGGAATGTAACCTGGGTTCTTTAGCTTTGCAGACAAGCACCCCAACCACTAAGAAATCTCTGCAGCCCTATATTTTTAAAAACAAAAGAATTTCAAACTCAAGGTTTAAAACTTCACTCTATAGTGATGCCATAGTGGAAAGGGGCATGTAACTTTAATAGGCATATCATTCAAAGTCATTCACAGAAGATTTTCAGATTTTAAGTGTTTTGAATTACTCATTGACACCCTTAATTTTATGTCCTGTGATACATTATAGGAAATATTTTAGACTAGTCCCTTGTTTAAATTAAAGATACTTAACCATTAGCCCTGTACTAAAGTTCTCCAGAGAGACAGACCAATAGGATGAATTGGTCCTTGTGGTAATTTGAATTTATGTCCCCCAGTAGATTCATATGTTTTAAAAAAGCTGTAACTTGGATTTCCAGCTGCCTGGCTGGGTGTCACTGTGGGCAGCTCCTGGGGTCTAGCCCTAAGGTATTACTGGAGGGAGATCTGAATTCCAGCCTAACAGTATACAGTGCTTGACCTCTGCCTAGGTTCTAGGTGTGTGCGTTTGCTTTTGGTGGTGCTGGTGATGGTTTCTTCTTTCTGTGTGTGAATCTACGAAAGGAGTCCAGCTTCTTCCACAAATAGGGAACTTCCCCTGGATCTGTAAGCCTGAAATAAATCCCTTCCTCCATAAACTATGTCTGGTCTGGAGGTACATCCCATCAATGTGAAACTGACTACAATGTAAATTGCCACCAGCAGTGGAGTGTTTTAGAGCCAAGACATTTTATTTTCCAATTCTCAACCAACTTGATAAAACATGGAAGCATTTATGGGCCCTGGGCATTATGCCTACAAATGAGAAACTGAGCCTTAAAAGATTAAAGACAAAGCAATTGCCGTGGGTGGGAGGAATGGAAGGAAGCATTCTGCAAGTCTCTGACTCACTTTCAAGTCCCTACTATCATCTAGGTAAGCAGTCTTGCACCTTTGTTTTGTGTTAAGACAGGTTCTCACTAAGTAACCCAGGCTGCTCTGGAATCTACAATCCTGTTGCCTTGGTCTCCTAAAAGCCGAGATTATAGACATGCACTACCATGCCCAAATTTCCCAATTTTTAATATTCTAATGTGTTCCTTGGGTTTGTCTTTGCCTCAAACACTTACATTATGCACATGCTTCTCGTACAGCCCTCCCTGTATCCCCAGAGCCAATATGCTGCCTGCATTGCAGAACATCACTTCTGAAGTCCACTTCACAGTGCTCCTTTCATGTCCAAGGGCCCCTCCCCCAGGGGACCACGGTTTTGGGCTATGACATTTGTTTATCTGACCATTTAGAAATGAGAATGTTCTCCTAAGAATGGACAATCTGAAAGTCAGCAACTTCATTAGGCTGTCGTCCTTTCCTCCCTAACTCTTCTCTCTTTCTCTTCTCTTTCTCTTTCTCTTTCTCTTTCTCTTTCTCTTTCTCTTTCTCTTTCTCTTTCTCTTCCTCCCTCCCTCCCTCCCTCCCTTCGTCCCTCCCTCCCTCTCTCTCTCTCTTTCTCTCTTTCTCTGTTACTGAGATTAAGACTATGACCTCACATGTTAGTCTGGTGATCTATCATGAACATTCTTGAGCATAGTTTAAATGGGATAGGCATTATTAATTTAGGAAGAATTTGATGTATGTAGCCCCTCTTTTAGCCAAAGGCTAGTGTGAGAGCTTGACACTGGAGAGCATAATCTTTGTCTCCATAGAATTCTGATCTGTTTCCAAATTCTAGATATGGGTTCCATTATACTGATCAGGTCACATAGGCAATCAGGAAGCTATTAGTTACACATCAAGGCTGTGTGCCACTATTACACTGGTGTGTACATCCTATCAGAGTGTTTGCTTCTGAGAGCTTAGACCTCTGCTTGCTAAGACTGTTGTTGGCCACTTTGCCCCAGTAGCTCATGGAGCACTTTCCAGCACTAGACAGGCCAACTACCTTGGGAGTGACTCTCTTCCAGACTACAGCCAGTTCTTTCCATGCTCTGTGTCAACAGCATATGGTTTCTTCAGCAATAGAGTATTATCTTTTGCCTCAGGAAGGTAATCAAGTGTTTTGACAGAAAGCTGTCTTCTTGATTTGGGGATATCGAAGGTCTCTGGTCAACAACTCAGTGTGAATAGCAACCAGTTTCTGGTATTGGTCATTACAGGCCAGAGACAATTTTTCTTTTCTTTTAAGCTTAGGCCTTATCCCACCCTCTCCAGGGCCCATCTTTTCAGGTACCCCCCCTTACACATTTTGAGTTTTATGTCTTTTAGTCTATCTCCAAGGATAAAGGTTTCTATGGTACCATTTCAGTTTGGATTTAGCTTTGTGTTTGTTTTTCCCCACCCTCTCCTTCTCTTCCCCCCAATCCTTCCATCTCTATTGTCTGGGCCTTGAGTTGCCTACCAGGTATGTCAGCAACTTGAGCAGGTCCAGGTTATGAAACACACATAAGTGCAACCATGTGGCATTTGTCTTTCTGTGATTCTGTGAATTTGATGAGTATGATCTTCTGTTCCAAGTTTGTCCATTTTTCTACAAATTTCATTGTATTTTTTTAACTGCTGAGTAGAATTCCATTGTGTAAATGTGACAAAACTTCATTTTCCATTCATCCACTCATGAGCACCTGGGTTGACTCCAGTTCTTAGCTATAAAAAATTGAGCAGCTATAAAAATGGGTGAGCAAATCTCTCTGTAGTGATGGTCAGTTAGGACAAATACTCAGTACGGGAATTCCAGGGTCTGTTGGTAGTTCTATGTTCATCCTTTTCAGGAATCTCTATATTGATTTTCATACTAGTTGGACATGTGTACATTCCCACCATCAGTGGACTAGGGTACCTCTTTACCCACATCCTCACCAACGTTTGTTGTTAGATTTTTGTAATATTTATTTATTTATTATTGTCCATAATTATAGACAATAACCTATGGTAATTCCCTCCCTCCTCCATCTTCCCCTTTATAACTCCACTCTCCATCATATCCCATGCCCCTCTCAGTCTCTTTTTGATTTTGATGTCATCATCTTTTCCTCCCATTATGATGGACTTGTGTAGGTAGTATCAGGCACTTTGAGGTCATGGATATCCAGGCCATTTTGTTTCTGGAAAAACACATTGTAAGGAGTCCTATCCTTCCTTTGGCTCTTACATTCTTTTTGCAACCTCTTCAAAAATGCACTCTGAGCCTTGGAAGGTATAATAGAGATGTTTCAGTGCTCAACACTCCACTGTCACTTCTCAGCACCATGGTGCCTTCTGAGTCATCCTAAGGTCACTGCCATCTGAAAAGTGATGCTTCCCTAACCAAAAGAGAGAGTAGCATTAATATATGAGTATGAACATTAAGAGAAGTGCTTACCAGGAAGTTTGGTGAGCATAGTACATACATTTAGCCAGACATCAGTGGATGTTACACCTCTAGGTTTCATGACTACCCCTGTCATAGCTTTTAAGTATCAGGCATGTATTCCCTCCCATGAAGCAGGCCTCCAGTCCAATTAGAGAGCAGGTGATTTCCCCCATAACAAACATACCATTATTGTACCCACTGGCTCATTTGGCGTGGCTAGCCAAATTTACGGCTTGTAGTGTCCACTGTTGAGTATCTTCACTGGTGATTTCTCTCTCTCCCATTGAACCACATACAGTGTAGCTCTTTCCAGATTTCTAGAAGCTGGTCTTCATAGAGGAGGTTGTCATCTCAGCTCCAGCAAGATTTCTCAGTGACCTTGCAGCCTAAGTATGTGGAGTCTTAAGAAATAGGGCCTTACTATCCATCCCTAGTGGGGAACCAAGAGCTTTGGCAATGGCCTATGATGTTTGGGGGGGCATTAGGGACCTCCCTAGCCAACATTTCACTGAAAGGTATCCCATCTCTGCCACTGAAAATTTTCTGGTAAGAGTCTATGGCTTCTGGATGTTCCATTCTCTGAAAAGTAAGTTTTTAATTGGCTTATTCATACTCTCTTAGTTTTTGATTAGCCCTACTGCCACCTTTCCCTTACTCAATCTCTTAATGTTTGTCATCCTTACTGGAGTAAGGTGGGATCTAATGGTTGTTTCAATTTGCATTTCCCTAATAGTCAGGGATATTGAATATTTTCTTAAGTGTGTGTTAGCCATTTGTATTTCATCATCTGAGAACTCCCATTTTTTTTTTTTTTTTTTGATCCACACTGTTAACTTGTATCCTTTGATGGGTGAGTTAAGACTATTAATATTTAAGTTTATAACTGTGAGATTCAATTTAATCATTGCTGTGATGGGGTACTTTATGGGGTTTGGTGCTTTCTTGTGTTTTGTAAATTTTGGAGCCTGCTCTAGTTTTGGTTCTTGTGATATTTTTCTTCTAGGCTCTTGAGATTGGTTGTTTGACTCTTTGGTGTGGAGTGTTCCCTCAAGTATTCACTGTAGTTTTGGCTTTGTGTTCATGTAACCATAGAGTTGAATTTTCATGGAAAGATCTCCTTTCACCATCTATTATGAGGGACACTTCCACTAGGTACAGTAGCTTGGGTTAGGAGCCATAGTTTGTCAGGCTTTGGAGTGTTCCATTCCAGATCCTTCTGGTTTTCAGGATTTCCACTGAGAAATCTGAGATAATTCTTATGGAATTGCCATTGTATGTAATGAATTGTTTCTCTCTTGTTGCTTTTAGCACTCTCTCTTTGTTTTCAGTGTTAAGATTTAAATTATGATGTATTTTGGAGAGTTTCTTGTTTGGTCCTTTCTGTTTGGGGTTCTATGGGCCTATTTTATCTGGATGGTCCTCTATTTTGAGAGGTATGGAAAATTTTCCTCAATAATTTTATTGAATGTGTTGTCTATGCCTCTGGCCTGGATTTCCTCTCCTTCTGGTATACCCTTGTGTGGTGGGTTGATTCAAGGGTCCCCCATAAACTTAGGTATTCTGAAAGCTAGTCTCCCCAGCTGATGGAAATTGGAAATTAAAGCCTCCTGGAGGCAGTGTATTTTTGGGAGGTGGGCATATGGGTGTTATAGTCAGCTTCCCCATGCCAGTGTTTGTCACACACTCCTGCTACTACTATCCACGTTATGTTGGCAAGGGAGAGATGTCCACCCTCTGCTCATGCCATCATTTTCCACTGCCATCGTGGAGTGTCCCCTCAAGCCTATTATCCAAAATAAATCTCTTGTATCTTACAAGCTGTTCTTGGTTGGGTGATTTCTACCAGCAATGTGAACATGACTGCAACACCATGATCCAGATGTTTGGTTATTTTAGGATATACCACAGTTCCCTCATTCTTTTTACATGATTTTTTGAACTTATCAATGTTTTCACCTCCCAATTAATTTCTTCTGTTTTGTCTTCCAGCTCAGAGGTTCTGTCTTCTATATGAGTAACTGTTGGTTAGGGGTTCTAGAGAGGTTCTTATTAGCTCTATTTGGTATTTGTTTTCTGTTGTGTTATTTTGCATCATGTCCGTCTCTTTTTTGAGATATGATTTCAGTTCAAGTTCTGATTTTCTTGACACTTCCTGAAATTCATCCTTGCTTTTGATCAAATCTTCATTAATCTTATTGTATTTTATCTTTATTTAAGACACACAGAAAAAGTTAGAGAGAGAAAACAAAAGAGAAGAAGAAGGAGGAAGAGGAGGAGAAAGAGAGAGAGAGAGAAATAGAGAGAGAGAGAGAGAGGGAGAGAATGGGCATGCTATGGCCTCTAGCCACTGCAAATGAACTCCAGATGCATGTGCCACCTTGTGCATCTGGCCCATGTGGGTACTGGGGAGTTGAACCTGGGCTCTTGGTTATGCAGACAAACTCCTTAACTGCTAAGTCATCTCTCTAGCCCAAGTCTTCATTAATTTTAATCAACTGGTTATTGAGATCTTCCTTTAGTTGACTTGCCTTCAATTCATTTATATCTCTTTTGAGGCTTCTAAAATTTTCTTTAATTAAATTAAGTGTACTGTCAAAAGCTGAATACTCTCAGAGAAATTTCTGCTCAATTTCACTGATGTGATTGTTGGTATTTTGATGGTTTGCTTTCAGTTCAGCAATTCTTTTTGTTGTTGTTGTTTTGGAGGTAGGGTCTTGCTGTAGCCCAGGTTGACCTGGAATTCACTATGTAGTCTCAAGGTGGTGTAGAATTCACTGCAATCCTCCTACCTCTGTCTTTCAAGTGCTGGGATTAAAGGCATGAGCCACCACACCTGGCTCAGTTCATCAATTCCTTTGATTGGAGTCACATTGGTTTTGTTGTTGTTTAATTTTTTAATGTTATTTTTAATTTGTTTTTTATTAACAATGTTCATAATTATATATAATATCCCATTATAATTCCCTCCCTCCCCCACTTTCCTCTTTGTAACTCTACTCTCCATCATATATTTCCCCCTCTCAATCAGTCTCTCTTTTATCTTGATGTCATCATCTTTTCCTCCTATTATGATGGTCTTGTGTAGGTAGTGTCAGACACTGTAAGGTCAAGGATATCCAGGCCATTTTGTCTCTGGAAGAACATATTGTAAGGAGTCCTACCCTTCCTTTGGCTTTTACAGTCTTTCCACTACCTCTTCTGTAATGTGCCCTCAGACTTGGAAAGTGTGACAGAGATGTTTCAGTGCTGAGCACTCCTTTGTCACTTCTCAGCTCTACAGTGCCTTCTTAGTCATCTCAATGTCACCACCATCTGAAAAGAAAAGCTTCCCTAAGCAAAAGTTAGATTAGCATTAAAATATTGGTTATGAACATTAAGAAAAGTGCTTACAGGGCAGTTTGGTGAGCATAGTATATACATTTAGCCAGACAACAGCAGATGTTACCCCCTATGGTTCATGACTATCCCTGTCATAGCTATTCAGTATCAGGCATATATTCCCTCTCATGGAGTAGGCCTCCAGTCAAATTAGAGAATGGTTGGTTTTCCCCATAATGGATATGCCACTATTGCACCCATTGGCCTATTTGTCCTAGCTGGCCAAATTAAAGCTTTCAGTGTCCACTGTTAAGTATCTCCACTGGTTATTTCTCTCCCATTGAACTGCATGCACCATGACTTTTTCCTGCTTTATGTCAGACAGAAGAGCTTTTCAGCTCAGCTCCAGCAGGTTTTTTCAGTGACCTTGCAACCCAGGTATGTGGAGTCTTCAGCAATATGGTCTTACTATCTATTCCTGGTTGTAAACCAAGAGACTTGGCAATACCCTGTAATATTTTGGGGCATTAGGAACCTCCCTGGCTAACAACTTACTGGAAGGTATCCCATCCCTTGCACTTAAAATTTTCTAATAACAATCTATGGCTTCTAGGTGTTCCATTGTCCATAAAAGTAGGTTTCCATATGACTTATTCATACCCTCTTAGATTTTGATTAACCCTCACCAACTTTTCCTTTAGTTAATCTCTTCCTCTGACCTCACATAGGTCTTTTCACCCCCTATTACTCTGCTCTTTTACTAACATATTGTGTTTTCATTTTCAATTAAATTTTTGTTGATTTCTCTATGATTTCATTGAAAGCTTCCATTGTAGGTCTAGGCATCTTTGTTGGAGATCTCTCAGGTTTTCTGACTTCTGGCTTCTGGCTTTTATTTTTATTTTTATTTTTATTTTTTGGCATTGTGATCTACCCATCTTGGGGAAAGGTTTTATTCTATTGAGGGGGTAGCAAGAATTTGTCCTTGTAGGATTTTCAGTGCGTGTTCTGTTTTAAATGTGAGCCAGGTTGGTGTTAAGATGGGGTTATAGCCACAGCTGTACAAATTGTGGAGATTACAAGTACCTCAAATGTACCTGTGGAGCTGGGAAGTGGTGAATTGGGAGCTCTGGCCTACTCACTCCACTTGCAGGTAGTCTTCAGCACAGGGGGATCAGGGGTTGGGGAACTAGGGGCTGGGAAACTGGAGAGCCAGGGGCAAGAGGCCAGCTCCAATAGTAGCTCATGCACCCTCTGGCTCAGAGGAATAGAGATTTGGGTACCCAGGGGCCAATCAGGAATCCAGAGCAAAAGGCCTGTTTCTGCAACCCACAAGCAGGGACCAGGCCATGTCATGGCAGTAGCAGGGTCACCTAGACCAGGGAACTGGGAGATTGGGAACCAACTAGGAGCTCTGGCCTACTCACTGGCAACATGTACCCTCTAGAGTAGGAGATCTGGGAGTTGAGGACCCAGGGTCCATTCAATCAATCAGAGAAATGGAGTAGTAGGCCTGCTTCTGCAGCAAGCTTTCAGGGTCCATGCCACCACAAGCCAGCATCAGAGGAACCCAGCATGACCAGGGGTGTGGGAACAGGGCGATCTGGCCGACTTTTTTTCTTTGTGCACCCTCTGGAGCAGGGAATCTGGAAACTGGGTATTCAGGAGCCATTCATTCAGGGTTAGGGGCCTGATTCCACAGCAAGCTAGCAGGGCCTACTCACTGTGTGTGCACACCTTCTGGAGCAAGGGAACCATTAATTGGGCTTTATCCCTTTTTATTATTAACTGCTACTTAAGGGAAATAGCCATTAACATTTGGCTTTTACCTTTCAAGATTTCTGTAGATTTAAATTAGTGACACTTCAATTATAACATGCTACTTCATATTGAAGTATGCCTGTTTTTGTATGCTGTGAGCCAATCCACTGACAAAGCCTACAATAATGAATTATATTTTTCACTCTCCTTTTTCAGTTACCACCACCAAAAAATAGGCTAGCCTGTTCAAAATTGTGCTGTGTAACAATGTGCAATTCTGAAAGAAAATGAATGCTTTTGTTTTCATGTTGTCATACATTCAACAAAATCTTGCACTTCGTACAGCCTATTATATGCAAATAGGTGTGGAAGTGTGACAAAAACCCTGTTTTCTGAATACCTATTTTATCTTTTTTTTTTTTTTTTTTTTTTTGAGCTAGGATCACACTCTGTAGCCCAGTGTATAGTAATTCTCTTGCCTCATTTACTGAGTACTGAGATTACAAGTGTGAGTCACCACACCCAACTCTTTTTATAAATATATATATATATTTTGGCAGGGAGGGTTTTGAGGTAGGGTCTCGCTCTAGACCAGGCTGACCTGGAATTCACTATGTAGTCTCAAGTTAGCTGGAACTCATGTCAACCCATCTACCTCTGCCTCCCAAGTGCTGGGACTAAAGACATTAATCACCTTGCGTGGCGATATACACACATATATATATTTACTTGCTCATGTGTATGTGTATCTATAATGTGTGTGGTATGTATGTGTGGTACATGCACATCTATGTGCCCCTTTGGCACCCCATGTGTTCACCTGCAGTGAGGAGCACTCACCTCTGATGGCCAAGTGTGTGTCTGGTTCCATCACTCTTCTATCTTATTTGAGCAGGAATCTCTTTACAGAAACTGTAACATTGTTTTTCATAAACACAGTGATAGGGGATGGGTGAAAGTGGGTTTCCATGGTCTCTTGCTCCCCTTTGCAGGACTGGAGTTACAAGAACGCATGCCATGCCCATGTTTATGCCTTGTTTATGTGGGATATGGAAATTTGAATGCTTGCAGTTTCAGGTCTCCATGCTTAACTGCAAGTACACTTACATTCTGAACTATCTCTCTAACCCTATAATGTTTGTTTCTTTAAATATTTGTTTTAATTAACACTACTTTACCTGAACATTTATGTAAAATGTCACTGTGTTTAATTTGTTTAATTCTCTCCTTTAAATTTTTTAAAAATATTTCATTTATTGGGCTGGAGAGATGGTTTAGTAGTTAAGTGCTTGCCTGTGAAGCCCAAGGACCCCAGTTCGAGGCTCGATTCCCCAGGACCCACGTTAGCCAGATGCACAAGGGGGTGCATGCATCTGGAGTTCATTTGCAGTGGCTGGCGGCCCTGGCATGCCCATTCTCTCCTTCTCTCTCTCTCTCTCTCTCTCTCTCTCTCTCTCTCTCTCTCTCTCTGCCTCTTCCTCCCTCTGTCTGACACTCTCAAATAAATAAATAAAAATCTAAAAAATTAAAATATATTTCACTTATTTATTTATTATTTGAGAAAGAGTGAGAGAGAGAGAGAGAGAGAGAGAAGGAGAGAGGCACATAGAGAGAATGGGTGTTCCAGGGCCTCCAGCCCCTGCAAAAACAACTCTAGACACATGTGCCACCATGGGCATCTGGCTTATGTGTGTACTGGGGAATCAAACCTGGGTCCTTAGACTTCACAGGCAAGTCTTAACTGCTAAGCCATTTCTCCAGCCCATCTCTGTCTGTGTGTTTTTCAGTTTGATTTTTTATTCATTTATTTGTTTGGTTCAGAATAGACTAACATCTCTTTATCTTGAAGGAAAATATGATTAAGCTCCTGAGTATTTACTTGATGACTTAAGCCAACATGTACTGTTCTTTCCACTGGCACTTATCTATAGAACATGTGACAACTAGGGACCTGTTTGCCTTCAGTCCCTCCTTGTCTTCTCTGTTCCTTATCTCAGCTGGATTGTAGGCTGTGTCAGCTTGCTTCTTGCTGGGTTAGGCTAACAGGAAATTCCAGGTGACTGGATGATGGGAGAAACCAGTGTATTCTCCTCTCTTCCTTCCTTTGGTACTGCTCCCTGCAGCAGCTGAGTCTCTTGCTGGACATGCCTATCACTGAATCACCCTTGAAATACTGCCTCCTCCTCCTCCTACCTATTTAAAACTGTAATAGCTTCCAGTGGTTGCTAATTTCTAGAGCCTTCCCAGTTTTTCCATCACTTATGCAATGGATTCCATCAAATTCTTTGAAGTGGTGAGTGTACTTTGTGTTTATCCAGTTGGGGTTAGCACATTTATCCTCTTTTTATGTTATTCCTTTAAAAAGGAGCAGTTTTTCACAGAACAATAATCACATTAAAGTTAGGAATCTGCTCTTCCAGTTGGTTTGACTAGTATCTTTTTTTTTTTTCACTTTGTCCTCTCTATATTCACTTTCCACCTTCCATACTCACCCTGTAAGGTGGTTTGATTCAGGTGTCCCCCATAAACTTAGGTATTCTGAATGCATGGTTCACAGCTGATGGAGATTTGGGAATTAACATCTTCTGGAGGCGGTGTATTGTTAGGGGCTGGCTTATGGCTATTGTAGTCAGTGTCCCCTTGCCAGTGTTTGACACATTCTCCTGTTGATATTGTCCACCTGATATTGGCCAGAGGGTGCTTTCCACCCTCCTATGCCATCGTTTTCCCCTGCCATCATGGAGCTTTTCCTCCAGCCTATAAGCCAAAACAAACCCCTTTTTTCCCATAAGCTGCTCTTGGTTGGGTGATTTCTGCCAGCAATTCAAACCTGTCTGCAACATGCTGTGTCCTATTCCCTTTTCCCACTTCCCCTAGTCTTAGAACCTTTGATGTTTGTCTTATGGGATTACACCCTCAAAGGTATGCAATGACTTGTTTTATATTTATATATATTTTTTGATTTTTTGAGATAGGGTCTTTGCCACATACCCCAGGGTGACCTTGAATTTATGACCCTTAGTCCTCCTACCTCAGTCTCTGGAGTGCTGGGATTACATGATTCTTTCTACATAGCTCAGGCAGGTCTTGAACTCATGATGATCTTATTGCCTCAGCTGTCTACCTATGGGACTACAAAATATGCTACCACACCCTACCATTTATTATGATATTAAAAAGAGTATTGCAGGGGCTGGAGAGATGGCTTCACAGTTATGGCATTTGCTTGCAAAGCCAAAGGATCCCTGTTTGATTCTCCAGGACCCACATAATCCAGATGCACAGGGGTTACATGTGTCTGGAACTTGTTTTCAGTGGCTGAAGGACTTGGCACACCCATTCTCTCCCTCTCGCTTGCTCTCTGCTTCTTTCTCTCTCTCAAATAAAATAAATAAATATAATAAATAAATATAATGTTTTAAAAAGAGTATTATAGATAAGGAATAACCAAGAGAACTGGACTTTTCATTCGTAGTTTGAATTGGCTTGACTGTGTTTGAATCCCTTACCCTTTTCTAGCACAACAGAGACCTCAGTAGTAAAACAGAGAAAAAGGCACAGTCCTGCCAGGTGTGCTGGGCAGCAGCAGCAGTAGCAGCAGCAGCAGCAGAGACCAAGCAACAGATCTTTCAACTCCATCAGCCTTCTTGAAAAGTTAAGAAATCTGAAGGAAAGACAGCTGATATCAACTAAAGAGATACTGGAAGTTCAAGCAACTCCAGAAGTGTGAACTCTCCCATCCCCCGCCATGAGAACCCTGAACCTCCAGCTTTCAGCCCCAAGTGGCAGCACAGCCAGCAGAGCTGATCAGAGGTACAGCTGCACAGCACAACATGGAGGGATCAAGGTGGGCATTCAGTATTGGTGAGATTGGAAGCCACCCCAAAATGTAATGAGGCAAACTGAAAAAAAAAAAAAAAACAGGTACACAGTCCTGCAAAAGCTAATCTCTCTTACCTTGTCAGGGCAGGTTATGGGATATATATTCTTGGTTGGCTTTACCATTTACAAATAACCTTCATTTGAGGGTTGAATATTGTTGCTTTGGTGCTTTAATATATATAGGGCCTTTGTTTTATGCTTCTGTCTTTATTGGTGGCAGAGTATGATCCAGGTCCAGGTTGACCTAGAACCCAATTCAGAACAAAAATTTCTACCTCCCAGCTGACAAGATTAAGGGTGTAGAAGAGCACACCCTTAGGGATTTTGGCTTTAACATGACTATCTCTATGTTTTAATCCCCACAATTGCATACTTTGTGCTGGTTTTTATTTATAGTGTATTTTACTTGGTTGAAGTTTAGAATTTGCCATAAAAGGCATCATTACAACAGATAGCAAAGAAATTCAGACAATTATAAGGACATACTTTAAGAATACATATGCATCTAAGTTTGAAATCCTGAAAGAAATGGATGATTTCCTTGATTCCTATGATCTACCAAAATTAAATTAAGATGAGATAAACCATTTAAATAGACCTATAGCAAGTACAGAGATACAAACAGCTATGAAAAGCCTCCCAAATGAGAAAAAAAAAAAAAAAAAGCCCAGGCCCAGATGGATTCACTGGTGAATTTTAGCAGACCTTCATGGAAGAACTAATACCAAATGCTTCTCAAACTTTTCCATAAAATAAAAAGGAAGGAATTCTACAAAACTCCTTCTGTGAAGCAAGCATTACCCTTACACCAAAACCAGACAAAGACAGAAAAAAAAAGAAAATTACAGACCTATCATCCTCATGAACATAGATGCAAAATTTCTGAACAAAATATTGGCAAACAGAGTACATGAATATATCAAAAAGATTATTCACCCTTGACAAAGTTGGCTTTATCCCAGTGATACAGGGATGGTTCAACATATGCATATCAATAAATGTAATACATCATATAAATGGTCTGAAGGACAAAAATCACATGATCATCTCAATAGATACATAAAAGGTATTCAACAAAATCCAACATCTTTTCATGGTAAAAGTATTACAGAGACTGGGAATAGAAGGAACACATCTCAACATAATAAAAGCTATTTATGACAAACCTACAGCCAACATAATACTAAATGGTTAAGAAACTTGAAGCTTTTCCACTAAATTCAGGACCAAGAGGGTGTTCACTGTCCCCACTTTTATTTAATATAGTACTGGAAGTCTTAGCTATAGCAATAAGGCAAGAGACACTCATAAAAGGGATATAAATTGGAAAGGAAGAGATCAAATTATCACTATTTGCAGATGATATGATTCTATACATCGAAGACCCTAAAACCTCTACCAGCAAACTGTTAGAGCTGATAAATACTTTTAGCAATGTAGGAGGATACAAAATAAATACAAAGAAATCAGTAGCTTTCCTATATATTAACAACAAACATGGGGAGAATGAAATCAGGGAATCTCTCCCATTCACAATTGCCTAAAAAAAAAAAAAAAAAAAAGTACCTGGAATAAACTTAACTAAGGAAGTGAAGGAAGCTCTACAATGAGAACTTTAAAACACTCAATTGAGAAATTGCAAAATATGCAATAAAATTCAAAGTATCCCATGTTCTTGAATTGGAAAAATCATTATTGTGAAAATGTCAATCTTACCAAAAGCAATCTACACATTTAATACAATTTAATACAATCCCCATTAAAATTCCAATGGCATTCTTCACAGGAATAGAAAAAAAAATCCTAAATTTCATTTGGAAGCATAAAAAAACCTCAAATAGCCAAAACAATTTTGAGCAACAAGAATAAGGCTGGTGGTATCACCATAACCAATTTTAAGCTATATTACAAAGCCATAGTACTCAAAACAGCATGGTATTGGCACAAAGACAGACATGTAGATTAATGGAACAGAATAGAGGACCCAGATGTTAATCCAAGCAGCTACACCCATCTGATTTTTGACAAAAATGCCAAAAATATTCATTGGAGAAAAGACAGCCTCTTCAACAAGTTGTGCTGGGAAAACTGGATATCTATATGTGGAAAGATGAAAAAAGATCCTTATCTTTCTTCATGCACAAGAATCAAATCCAAGTGTATCAAGGACCTTAATATCATACCTGAAACTCTGAAGTTGTTAGAGGAAAAGTTAGGGGGAACCCTTCAACATATTGGCAAAGGTAATGACTTTCTGAATATAACTCCAATTGCTCAGAAAATAAAACCACTAATCTACTGCTGGGATCTTATGAAATTACAAAGCTTTTGTACAGTAAAGGACACTGGATAGAGCAAACAGACAACCTACAGAATGGGAGGAAATCTTTTCTAGTTATGCATCTCACAGAGGATTAATATCCAGAATATAGAAAGAACTCAAAAAAAAAAAAACAAAACAATAAAAAATGAAACAACCAATCAAAAATTGGACTATGAAACTAAGTAGAGAGTTCTCATCAGAAGAAATATTGATGGCATATAAATATCTAAAAAAGCGTACATCCTTATCCATCAGGGAAATACAAATTAAAACTACTTTGAGATTCCATCTCTCTTATGTCAGAATGGCTACTATCAAGAAAACAAATGAAAATTAATGTTGGTGAGGATGTAGTAAAAGGTAAACATTCAGCACTGTTGTGGGGGATGTAATTTGGTGCAGCCATTGTTGAAATCAGTGTGGCGGTTCTTGAGAGAGCTAAAAATAGATTTGCCATATGATCCAGCTATAAAACTCTTAGGCATATATCCTAATGACTCTTATTACCTTAGAGATACTTGCACAACCATGTTTATTGCTGCTCTATTCACAATAGCTAGGAAATGGGATCAGCCTAAATTTCCATCCACAGATGAATGGATAATAAAGATGTGGTACATGTACACAATGGAATTCCACTCAGTGGCAAGGCAAAATGAAATTATGAATTTTTCAAGGAAATGGATGGATCTGGAAATGATTATGCTAAGTGAGCTAACCCAGGCCCAGAAATCCAAACGTCGCATGTCTTATATGTGAATCCTAACTACAAATGTATAGACTTGTGTGTGATCCGGAACCAAAAATCAGTAGCAGAGGCCCATAAGCTACAAAAAGGCTATAAGGAAGGGAGGACAGGAAAGGTCTTAATAGGATGGTATTGTATATATGTAAGTAGAACAGATTATAGCGCTGGGAAAGGCCCAAGCAAGGTCGGGGGAAGACTGTATAAAAGAAGGGCAGGGTAAGGGTCAATCAAAATTCAAGATATTATGAATAAGACATATGAAAATCTACTTTCTTAAATAATGGCACATCCAGAAGCCATAAATTGTTACTAGAAAATTTTTCAGTGCTTGAGATGGTATACCTTCCAATGAGTCAATGACCATGGAAGTCCCTGTTGCCCCCAAAACATTGCAGGCTATTCCCGAGGCCCTTGGTTCACCATGAGAAAGAGAGGGTAAGACCCTATTGCTGAAGACTTCACATGCTTGAGAGGCAAAGTCACTGAGAAACCAAGTTTATGCTGAGCAGAAAACCTTCTCCCTATAGCCTAGCCAACTGAAAGCTGGAAAAAGCTGTACTGCATGAAGTCTTATGGGTGACAAAAGTCATCAGCCATGAAATCAGTGGATACTGGCAACTTGAATTTTGGCCAGACAGGCCAAATGACTGAATGAGTGCAATAGTGGCATGTCTGCTCTGGGGGAAACTAACTGCTCTCTAATTGGACCGAAGGTCCAATCTATTGGAGGTAATACATGCCTGGTACTGAAAACCTAATCAAAAGCCTATGGCAGGGGAAGTCATGAGCCTTAGGGATATAAAGCCTGCTCTTGTCTGGATAAATACATTTATTACTCTCACAAAATTTCCATGAAAGCACTACACTTAATGTTCATATTTACATATTAATGCTACTCTTACTTCTTGGTCTCCAGCCAGTGGCAGTTTGGAAATATAGTAGAGCCTTTGGAAGATAGAACCTTTCTGAAGGAGGTGTATTACTAGGTTTGGGTTTTGAGGTTTATTAGCCAGCCCTCTTACCAGTGCTCACTCACTTAGACAATATGTCCTTTGCTGCTGTGTGAGAAGATGTGATGCTTCAGCTGCTGGCTATGCATGCTTTTCCTGCCATGATGAAAGGTCTCCTTGAAAATATAAGCCAAAATAAACCATTTCCTTCAATAAGTTGCTTATGTTTAGATGTTTTGTCCCAGCAACAGGAGATAATAACTACTATAAGTAGGAACAGGTGAGGTAGATAGGTGTGTGTATGTGTAATATTCAAAATATAAAACCTTTCCAAGTTTAATGTAAACTTCAGAGCCAGATCAAAGAAGGTTGATGAAATCCAAAGAAAAGATACAGGAACAAAAGTACTTCATGAACTTTCATCAAACTGTTAAAATCCAATGACAAGGAGAAAAATCTAACAGTACACAGAGACAAAATACATGTCACAGAGATCTATAGCAACAAAGATGAATGACATCAGATATTTAAAGTAAGAGTGCAAGTGAGAACACAATGGAACACTATCTTTTAAAACTTGAATAAGAAAAAAATCACATCATCTTGGAATTATTTGCCTTGCTAAATTTTCTTTCTAAAACAAAGGTCAAGCAGATATGGAAATGCTGAAACAATCCATCACAGGGCAGATACCTACTATGAAAAAAGAGAAAGAATGTTCAAGTAGTAGACAATTTAAAAAGTGTTCAACAGCATTAGTCATCTGGGAAATGAAAATGAAAACTACTGTGTGATTCCATATCACTCCAGTTAGAATGACTCTCCCCAAGAAAACAGCACACCCTTCATCTCTGGTGAGCTCAGCATAAGGAGAGGCTCCATCTAGCCCTTTATCTCAGGTGAATATAATGCAACAAGAGATTTTTTGTACCTAGGGAGCTTGATGTTCCTGAGAAGCATTGCCTAACTCTTTACCCTGTGAACTCAGCAAAACATCAGGCTTTAGACTGACCTGTGATATTAGCGAGAATAATGTGGTCAAAACCAGTGATCAACATGCTATAGTAGATTTAAGAAGTTCAAAGATCAAAAAAAGAGTGGTCTTTAAAAAGTAAACACGTATAGTATAGGGATTCAAGCCTAGTTCCTCAAACACTAATTTAGCAGAAGGAAATGTTACTATAACCCTACAACAAATCAATCCCTTTTAAGTATTGCAAATTCTGGCTGGAGAGATGGCTTAGCAGTTAAATCACTTGCCTGTGAAGCCAGAGAACACAGGTCTGACTGCCGAGGACCCATATAAGCCAGATGCACAAGGTGGCACAAGCATATGGTGCTCATTAAAAGTGGATAGATGACCTGGTGCACCCAATATTTCCCCCCTCCCTTTTTCTCTCTCCCCAAAGAATAATTAAATAAAATAAAAAAAAATTAAAATGAATTAAAAACTTACTCTGAAAAGATAAACATGACCTAAAAGATATAAATAATAAAATTTAGAGAAATAATCTCAACCATTAGTTCTACATGTCACAATAAAATAACACAAGCAACATGACAAAACACAGAAATATAGATCCTCTGTGAATTAATCCATTAATTTCCTCCATTGAGAGTAAATTCAATGACTTCCCAGAAACAGTCTCAAAAAAATGATTTGGGGGGCTGGAGAGATGGCTTAGCGGTTAAACGCTTGCCTATGAAGCCTAAGGACCCCGGTTCGAGGCTCAGTTCCCCAGGTCCCACGTTAGCCAGATGCACAAGGGGGCACATGCGTCTGGAGTTCATTTGCAGAGGCTGGAAGCCCTGGCGCGCCCATTCTCTCTCTCCCCCTCTGTCTGTCCTTCTCTCTGTGTTTGTCACTCTCAAATAAATAAATTAAAAAAAATTTAAAAAAATGATTTTGGCATATTCAAAATAATCAAAGAAAAGTAAAGCCTTTAACAAATCCCCTGAGAACACAGTTGATTGAGATAAGGAAGTAGATAAAAGATATAAAAGGTAATTCAGTAAAGGGAAGTAATAAAGAAAAGTCAAGCTGAAATACTAGAAATGAAAAACTAATAGGGCAAATTAAAAGCTCCTTGAAAAATATCAATAGAAGGGATCAATAAGAGGATATAAGGAATATGAACAGTATGTAATATGTCCTTACAGTAAAGTTTACAATCAATAATTTAAAAAAGGTACTTTGGAGATATATAAAGGATACATATCTGAATTGGAAGACCAGGTGGGTAAACAGGAACATTCCAACAAGGACAAAGATAAATTAATAAGAGGTACAAGTAGAACACTATGAAAAGACCAAATCATGCTGGGCGTGGTCATGCATGCTTTTAATCCCAGCATTTGGGAGGTAGAAGTAGGAGGATCACTGTGAATTTGAGGCCACACTGAGACTACATAGTGAATTCCAGGTCAGCTGGAGCTAGAGTGAGACCCTACCTCAAAAAAAAAAAAAAAAAAAAAAAAAAAAGCCAAATCTAAGAATCACCTTTTATAAGAAGGTAAAGAGTTACCTTCTAAAGACATCGAAATTGTTTTCAATAAAATAATAACAGCAAATTCCCAGACAATTATACTCAGCAAATCCAGAAAACAATCTGACAGAGAAAGTAAGATTTTCTATGTGAAAAACAGGCTGATGGAATTCATAACCACTAAGTCAGTGCAAGAGAAGTGATATGAAAGATGTAAAGTTTGCCACAGGAAGAAATGTAAGCAAGTTTAAAGTTATTAGAAGGAAACTGGTTTAAATTACTTAAGCTGCAGTTGTTAAGGAAATTACTATATTTAAAGGTGGGTCAACTGTTTTGTATTGGGACAATGGAAAAGATGTCCTGAGAGTGAAACCCACCCATGGAAAGCTCAAGCTAGTATGAATACAAATTCTTTTGAAAGGACAGGACTTTGAAAGATGACTGGTAAAGATGTATCCTGCTCTTCAAACTCAAGCTTTATTCCTCCCTGGATTTACAAGTTTAACTGTGCTACCCACCTAGTACTGGTTTTGGAAGTGTGAGCATGCAGGAGAGAGTCATGAAGTGTGCATGGTTCCAGCAGACACTGAAATGTGGCAATGTGAAGCAGGGTAGAAATACCTATAGGAAGACCCAGCAAGACCATCATACAGAGCTCTAAAGATGAATTATGGGGTCCAGTGGAGACACTAGCGTTTGGATGAGAGGATGGCAGGACAGCTGGTAAGGAGAGCTGTTAGCTCGGAATGGAATCTCCTCCAGTGTGAACAGCCTAGCTGGAGAGTAGAATTGGAAACCCAGAGACTTCAGATTGTCACTGCAGATGTTTGATGTGTATCTGCTTCTTATTGATCTTGCATTGAACAAATATCTCCTTTTTTGTGTCTTTTTGTTTTGCAATTGCAATGTTCACTCTGTGCCATTATGTATTCAAAGTTATTTATGTTTTGATTTTACAGGGCTCAAAATTTGGAGATAGTCTTGACTCTCACATGAGACTTTATACATCTTTTAAATATTTTATTTATTTATTTATTTAAGAGAGAAATGAATAGGGAGAGAAAGTGAGAAAGAGAGAGAGAGAAAAAAAAAATGGGCATGCCAGGGCCCTCTGGCCACTGCAAATGAACTTGATATATATTCTACCTTGTGCATCTGGCTTTACCTAGGTACTGGGTAACCAAACCTGGGTCTTTTGGCTTTGCCAGAAAGTTCCTTAACTGCTAATCAATAACAATGCTTAATGTTAGTAAAGACTACCAGACTTTTGATGTTGGACTGAGTGTATATTATATTGTGAGATGATTGTGAGTCTATGAGGGCCAGAAACAAAATTTGGTGGTTTGAATGTAAATGGTCTCATATCCTCAGGTATTTTTTATTAAGATTAAGCTTCCTACTTCAGTTTTCAGCATATAGAGCCCTGCTGGAGGTATCACTGAGGGCAGATATTGAGTCTAGCCCTAAGTTGTGTAGAGAGACAGCTTGTGCTGTGGATGTGATCTCTTTCTGCTATGGATGCATGATGAAATGAGCCAGCTTTCTTCACCATGATGAAACTTCTCCTGGAAGCTATAAGCCTGAAATAAACCCTTTGTTCCCATAATCTTCTTCTGGTTAGGTGTTTGCTCCAGTAAGGAGAATGATAACTACAATAGTAATTTATTCTAAAAAGCCATAATTGCCCTGATATTAAAATCAGACAAGGACATTACATGAACAACTCTGTAAAAGCAATATTATGACGGAGAGCTATTAGTAAATAATTTCCATAATTCTTATAAAGATATAGCAATGAAAATGCCATAAGTATATTTAGTAAGATTTAGGATGCAAAATCAGAACAGAAAAATAATCAGTTGTATTTTTTTATATACTCGCAATGAATAAACTGAAAATGAAAGTAAAAGAATTGTATTGGCAGTAGTACGGAAGTAATACCACTATATAACTCATAGAAGTCTACTAACAGTATATCAAATAACCTACCTATAAGAGCAACAATAATAAAGCTTTTGAAAAAATATACATGTAGATGTTTATGACCTTGAATTAGGCAACAGTTGCTTAGACATTGCACAAAAAGCCCAAGAAACCAAGTGACCAACAAACATTCAGATGCACAACATCCCTAGTAATGTGGGAGAAGCCACTAGGCTGCTTCTGCCTTAAGAAATAGAAAATGACAATCATTGGTGAAGATATGTTGTATTGGAAGATTCATTCATTTTTGGCAAAAATATAAAATGGCATGGTTACCTTGGAAAATAATATATCATCGTTTGCCAAATTGCTGGATAGTTGCTATAATCCTGTTCCTAATTATATCCAATAAAAACAATCATGTCCACATAAAAAGTCATGCATGTGCGCTCATGGCACCATTCATAATAATCAAAAGTTGGAAATACCCTACATGTCCATCAGCTGTAAGTAAAAAACTACATTTGAAATGAGCCCTTGTTTCCAAAAACAAAAAAAGTAACAACAAAATGTGATATATCCATACAGTTTAATCATATACAGATTCATGAAGAAATGAAGCAGCAAAGCATGCCTCAGCATAGATAAAAATTAAATTCATAACACAGACAAATCTGGACAAACAGAAAGTCCTCCTCTCCTTTCTTCCTTGGGCTGGGAAGAAAGGAGAATTTGGGAAGTTGTACAGAGTACAAAGTTTCTTTTGAGATTTATGAAACTGTTCTAAGGTTGACTATGTTGATAGTTATATACCTCCAACCATACTTAACAATTACTGAATTGTACACTAATGTGGGACAATTTATGTTATGTGAGTTATATTTCATTAAAGATGTTAAAAATAATAAAATATAAGATGTGTGCACTGCAAACTGGAAAACATTGAAATAATAATACAACGCTGTCTTGCAACAGTACACCCTTACTGATCTGAGGTTTCAATACAATATCCATCAAAATTTCAGAGGAAATTAAGGATATGGAGAAATGGTGGATATAAGCATACATGTATGAGTTATTAATGTGAAAATAGTTCTTTTTCTTGAGTCTATAAGGAGTAAAATTAGAATGACTTCTTAGCAATTTGGCATACATTGATACTATTTTCCAAGGTGGCCATTCCATTTTATATTTATGCCAGAAATGGAAGAATCCTCCAATAACAACACATGCTCTGGAGGAAAATTGATCCTAAAATTCATATGAAAACTCAAGGGACCCAGAATAGCCACAACAACCTTGATTGAAAAAACATAAGAAAAAAAATGGACGATGTATTTTAAGTAAGTGCATTACTTATTTTGCATGTATAGTAAACAAACATGTGATGAAAGCATAGAGATAGGCATGTAGATCAAGAAACATTTGGTTTGAGAAGTAAACCATTATATTACATTTAATTTTTATTAAGGAAAAGCTGCAAAAAATAAAACATACTCTTTTCTGTAGTTATGTTACTACTGGATAGCCACTTGTAAAAGAATAAATATCAAGGTTGTAGCCTATTGCAGTCAGGTTGGCATTGCTGGGGTTCAGGGGCAGAATGTGGGGGTTTGATTCAGTTGTTCCCCATAAACTTGGGTGTTCTGAGTGGTAGGTCCCCAGCTGATGGCAATTTGGAAATTAAAACCTCCTGGAGGCAGTGTATTCTTGGGGGCGGGCTCATGAGTAGTATAGCCAGTTTCCCCATGTCACTGTTTGTTACACTCTCCTATTGCTGTTGTCCATCTTAGGATGATAAGGAAGTGATGGTCACCCTCTGCTCATGCCATAGTTTTTCCCTGCCATAATGGAGCTTTCCCTCAAGTCTGTAAGCCAAAATTAACCTATTTCCCACAAGCTGCTCTTCATTGGCCATGGGAATATTACACTTACTAAGAATGATGGTTGTAGTGGTTAGTGTTGCATCAAATGATACTCAGTTAGAAACAAAAATTTCAAGGAATAGCCGGACGTGGTGGCACATGCCTTTAATCCCAGCACTTGGGAGGCAGAGGTGGGAGGATCATCGAGAGTTGGAGACCACCCTGAGACTACATAGTTAATTCCAGGTAAGACAGTAAGACCCTACCTTGAAAAACAAAAAACAAACAAACAAAAATTCAAGGAATAAAGAGGAATGGTCCATGAGACATAGAGAAGATAATGATATTTAAAGTTGGAGTTTGGAGACAGGTAAGAGTAAGGGAAAATGACTTAGAAGAATAGACAAGGAATGAAGAGCCCACTACCTGACCTAGTTGAGACAAGAGAAGCTGTCCTCCCTGGGGAGAAACAAAGATATAGGGAAGTGAAGATATGCATGGATTATTTTATTGAAAAATATTTTTTGTACTTTTTTTTATTAATTAGTTTTGTACTCACTGAATACACTCAAATTGGAATCATTGTTAACCCTGCCATGCCCATTCTCTCTCCCCCGCTCTCTATGCCTCTTTCTCTCTCTAATAAATAAATAATTTTTAAAAAGTATATCATATGTCAAGTGTACTTATCACACAAGCATAAATTATAATGAAGATGCTTGAGGGAAACTTTTTGTGACAGATAGGCCTATGGCAAAGATCTTAGCAATGTTTGAGGGTATAAGGTTTACCCACAATCTCATTAAGCTGTGTACATGAAATATGTACTGATTTTTGTGTCAGTCATACATCCAATAAAGTGATTTAAGAAAAAGCACACACAAAGTTCAGTAAGAGTCTGTGATAACTCATTAATATGTAAATGTTGATGTGGCAACAAGAATGTCAATGTGTTTGATGTCTATTTAATGTTAATGTTAATGTGGCAATAATATTTCATTGTGCAGATATATGGACATCATCTTCCCTATAAAAACAGAAACAAATGCAAAAACGTATTCAAACATCATGCAAATAGAGATGTGGTTTAGAATCAAAATGACAGGGATGGAGAGATAACTTAGCAGTTAAGGCGTTTGCCTGCAAAAGTCAAAGGACCTCAGTTTGGTTCCCCAAGATCCACATAAGCCAGATGCACAAGGTGGTACATGCATCTGGAGTTCATTTGCAGTGGCTATAGACCCTTACATGCCCATTCTCCCTTTCTCTGTCTGTTTGTTTCTCTCTCTCTCTCTCAATGCCTCTCTCTCTGTCTTTCAAATAAAATATTTTTAAAATTTACAGAACTGGGTTTCTATAATTTCAGTTCAGCGAAGTACTTGCCTTGTAAGCATGATGACCTGATTTTCATCCCCAGAACCTCTGTTAAAAAAAAAAAAAAAAGCTTGGCATGGCAGCTTGCAATTTCAGTGCTGAAGTGTTCGAAACAGGTAGATCCCTGGGTTTCATGGCCAGACAGCCTAGCCAATTGGCAAGTTTCAGGCCACTGAAAGTTGTCTCACAAATAAAGATCGATGGTGCCTGAGAAATGGCACCTGCGTGTGTCATCTGGCTTATACATGCATGTACAACACATACACATGTACCTGCACGCACAAATTACAATCAATGACATCATATACTCATTTTAAAAATGCTCTAACTCTGTATGCTTTGGCAAAAATAACAATGCTATATGTTCTGAAAACTGTTAGAAAATTATAAAGGTAGTTCCAGTTTATTGAGTCTCAAAATGAAAGACATTTGCCTGAAGAGAGCAACTTGGAGTCTGGTATGGTGGCACACACCTTTAATCTTAGCACCAGGGAAGCAGAGGTAGGAGTATCATTGTGACTTCCAGGTTAGCCTGAAACTGTAAAGTGAGTTACAGGTCAGTTTGGGTTAGAGTGAGTGAAACCTTACCTTGAAAAGAAACCAAAGAAAATAAAAAGGATAAAGAATAAATGGGCATGATTGGGGAGGTCCAGATGGATGAATTACCAGATGGTTATTTGAATATGCTAAAACAGCATAGGGCTAAGTTGAGCTGAAGCTCCTGGTACAATTGGGAGTTTTCTGTTGGTCTCTTGACATACACACACATGCACACACACACATACACACACACACACACACACACACACACATACACACACACACACACACACACACACACACACACACACACGTGGTCAGATGACAAGCTAGTGGGGGCTGACTTCATTGCAATATTGGATATCTTACTCCATGTGGATTTCATGTGGGGGTATTGCACCATTTTCTCATTCTGGCATGTCTGATAAGTTATTGGACATGATTTACCTAATATGATTTTAATATGCCTATGTGCTCATAAGGTCCCAATTTACTTTGATACGATTATAAGGTGGCACTCTTTTTATTTTTAGAAATAAGCTATTTACCAGTCTGTACCTGTGGGTGATGCTGGACAGATGACAGATGCTGATGTTTACCTGTTTGCCATGGTGCAAAGCTATCCTATTGGTGCTTTCACTCAAAATACAGTTAAAAGCTGCTTGCAAAATGAAGTCTCTAAAGCCAAGGCACAGTGAGAAAGGACATGGAGTAATGTAGAGCAGGACACAGCAGGTTGACAACACCTATAGACCAACTGAAGCTTGTTTAATTTCTCTCACTGAATAGTCTGAGAATCTTTCAGTTACATTAGGATTGATAAAACCTAATATCACTGTTATCTTAATGGAAAAAAAATGAAATGTTAACCTTAGAAAGAAGATAAAGGATCAAAGCATCAGTGAGACAGCAGAATGATATATGGAAGACTTTGTACAAAGGCTGTGAAATTAGCATATGAAAAAAAAACAGTTGGCAAAGAGGAAAGTAGGAAACCCCTCAGCTGAGGCCAACTAAACTGGGCCACTGGCACAGGCTCAGAGGCACTCCAGGGTCTGGAGGTGATCTATGGCTCCCTGTAATACTGAAACATACACTCCTGGGTGGGCAGTGAAGATGTTAATGAGACATGACGGAAGAGGGAGGAAGCAAAAAAAGCTTAATAGCTCAAATGACTCCACTGCACAAATGATTGGGGCACAAGGTGATCAGAAAGGACAAGAGCCTTTCTTGTTAGCTGCATCCCACTCAGGCTTCTGACCAAACCACCTTGTCAGATGCTGGGAACAGTCACAGGTTGAGGTTGCACACATTCAAGGGGTTTTGCATATCGGATCAGCCCTAGGTGTTTCTTACCTCAATTAAGTTGAAAATGAAAATTAACCTTCACAGATGTTCACATAAAGAAATCTATATATGATCTCTAACAATAGTTTGACTAAAAAGTGTTCACAAAAGCTGTTTCTGGGCTGGAGAGATGGCTTAGCGGTTAAGCGCTTGCCTGTGAAGCCTAAGGACCCCGGTTCGAGGCTCGGTTCCCCAGGTCCCACGTTAGCCAGATGCACAAGGGGGCGCACACATCTGGAGTTCGTTTGCAGAGGCTGGAAGCCCTGGCGCGCCCATTCTCTCTCTCCCGCTATCTTTCTTTCTCTCTGTCTCTCTTCTCTCTCTACTTGCAAATAAAAGTTTAAAAAGCTAAAAAAAACAAACAAACAAACAGCTGTTTCTCTTAAACAATATAAATAAGTTCCTTGTGTTCCTTTCGTTGTTGTCATGCTGGGGATCAAATCCAGGTTGTACAGTATGATAAGCAAACATTGTTTTGCTGTGAGCTACATCTTCAGCCAAAGTTAATTCTCATTAGTCATCTAGATTATTCTCACTTGTTTTAAAAATAGTATTATAGTCCCTGAAATTTGGATTTCTAGCCTGGTGTGGTGGCACACGCCTTTAAGCCCAGCACTTAGGAGGCAGAGGTAGGAGGATCCCAGTGGTTTTGAGGCTGTGTGCCACCATTGTGCTGGTATGTACTTCTTGTCAGGCTGATTGTTTCTGAGTAGCTTGGGTACCTGCTTGCTCATACCATTGTGGCCACTTTCTGCCAGTATCCCATGCAGTGCCTTCTAGAACTAATTCTCTGGAGAC
Source organism: Jaculus jaculus (assembly GCF_020740685.1). NCBI lineage: Eukaryota > Metazoa > Chordata > Mammalia > Rodentia > Dipodidae > Jaculus > Jaculus jaculus. The sequence goes on from NC_059105.1 coordinate 103,523,937, forward strand.
TGGCTCCCTTCTGGATTCCATCCAGGTTTCTCCCTGTTCTGTGCCAGAAGCATGTGGTGTCTTTAGCAATAGGGTTCCTATCTTTTACCTCAGATGGGTAATCAAGTGCTTTAACAGAAGCCTATCTTGTTTTGGAATGTCTCTCCCATTAACAACTCAATGTTTGTAGCACCTATTTCTGGTACTGTGCATTATAGATCAGAGCCAAAGTTGTTTGAAGGTTAGATTTTATTCCACCCTCTCCAAAGCCCTTCTTTTCAGACACTCCCTCTATACTCCTATTGAGTGTTATATCTTTTAGTCAACCTCAAGGATAAAGATTTCTGGGTTCTAGTTCATTTGGGGTTTACATTTGTGTTTTTATTTTTCCCCACCCTCCCATTCCTCTCCCCAATAAACCCTTCTATGCATATTGTCTGGGTCTCAAGTGGACTCTCTGGTATGCCAGAAAGTCAAGCTGAACCAAGTTAGGAACTGCAGCTGAGTGATAACATGTGGCATTTGTCTTTTTGTACTTGTGTGTTTGCTGAATATGATCTGTTCTAAGTCTATGCCTTTCCTACAAATTTCATTGTATCACTTTTTCTTAGTGCTGAGTATAATTCCATTGTGTATATATACCACAACTTTGTTATCCATTCGTTCAGTGATGGGCACCTAGGTTGATTCCAGTCCTTAGCTATTATTAATTGAGCAGTTATAATCATGGCTGACTAAATATCTCTGTAGTGAAGCATGGGACATTTAGGGTAAATGCTCAGTGAGGGAATAACAGGGTTTGTTTGTAGTTCTGTAGTCATCATTTTCAGGAATCTCCCATTGACATCTATAGTGGTTGTACAAGTTTTCATTCCCTCCAACAGTGAAAGAGGGTTCCTATTTCCCCACATCCTCACCAACATTTATTATAATTTGAGTTTTTGATGATTTCTATCCTTACTGGAGTAAGGTAAAATCACATAGTTGTTTTAATTTTAATTTTAATTTTCCTGATGGTTAGGAATGTTGAAAATTTTCTTAATTATATGTTAGCCATTTGTATTTCATTCTCTAAGAACTCCTTATTCAGTTATCCACCCCATTTTTAGTGGGTTGTTTAATTTTTTATTGCTTCATATTTATATAAATATTTTTATTTATTTTTAAGCAGTGAGAGAGATAAAGACAAAAGAGACAGACAAAGAGAATGGGTATGGTGCCAGGGCCTCCAACCATTGCAAATAAACTCCAGATGCATGTACCTCTTTGTACATTTGGCTTTGTAGGCAAGTGCCATAGCCACTGAGCAATATCTCCAGCCTTACTTAGTTTTTGAGTTCCTTGTACATTTTAGATATTAGGCCTCTGTCAGTCATATAGCTGGTGAAAATTTTCTCCCATTCTGTGGGTAATCTATTTGCTCTGCTTATGGTATGTTTGTCTGTGCAAACACTTTTTAGCTTCATAAGATCCCATTGGTAAAGAGATTGTTTAATTTAATGGGCTACTAGGGTATTGTTCAGGAAGTCCTTCCCCACTCTTATATTGTGGACAATTCCTCCTATTCTTTCTTCCAGTAGTTGAAGAGTTTTAGGTTTTACATTGAGGCCTTTAATGACTTTTGAGTTGATTATGTGTATAGTGAGATGAGTGTGTCTAGTTTGATTTTTATTTTACTTTTGGTAGAATTGCCATTTTTACAATATTAACTAGACTTATCAAGGAGCAAAGGAAGTCCTTCTATCTTCTCAAGTCCTCCTCAGTTTCTTTCTTGAGTGTTTTTATGTTATAGGTCTTTCACAAACTTTGTTACTGTTCTTCCTAGGTATTTGATTTGTGTGTTTGTGTGTGTGTGTGTGTGTGGCTATAGAAAATGGAAAAGTCTCACTTTCTTTCTTGGTACATTTATCCTTTGTATATAGAAAAGATACTGATACTTATGTGCTGATTTTGCATCCTGCCACTTTACTGAAGGAATTAATCACCTTTAGAAGTTTTGAGATTGAGACTTTTAGGTCACTTGTGTATAGGATCATGCCATCTGCAAATAGGGCTAATTTGACTTCTTTCTATCTAATTTGTATCTATTTTATATTTTTGTCCTGTCTTATTGCTTGGGCTAATATTTCTAGTACTATGTTGAAGAACAGTGGTGACAGTGGGTCCCCCTGTCTTGTTTTCAATCTTAATGGGCACTCCTGAGGCTTTCCTTATTAAGTATTATTTGGGCTTTAGGTGCTTTATATATAGTGTTTATTGTGTTGAGAAATAAACCCTCTTTGCCCATTGTGTCCAGGGTTTTTATCATGAAGTGATGTTGTGTTTTGTCATCTAGTTAAATGATCATGTAGTTCTTGTGATGACATTTATTTATGTAGTGTATTATATTGACTGATTTCCATATGTTTAACCATCTTTGCATCCCTGGGATGAATCCTGCTTTAAAGGTGGATAATGCTTTTGATGTGTTGTTGAATTCTTTTTGCTAGAATTTTGGTCAGGATCTTTTCACCTATGTTCATCAAGGATATAAGCCTGTAGTCTTCTTTTCTTGTTAGATATCTGTCTTGTTTTGGTGTTAGGGTGATGCTAGCTTCATAAAAGGAGTAGGAGAGAATAAGAAATGAGTTTTTATCCTGGGTATAGGCAGGTAATTGGTAAAACTGAACACAGCAAACATAGAAAGTAAGGCATTGTGATGAAAAAGCAGACAGGCCTATCTGTGTTTTGCCCCAAGCTTTGCTGTGCCCCTTTTGAAAGCAGGGAAAGAGATATAGAGAATAGAGACAGAGAGTATGGGTGTACCAGGGCCTCCAGTGATTGCAAAAGGACTCCAGATGCATGCATTGTATTGGGTTATACTTTTCTCTGAGTGTTTTCAGACTAAGCATGCAGCCAATATTTAATCAAGAATGTACTTTTGGAGGTCAATAATTTCTCTCCAAGAGACTCTAAGGACCTTGGAGGAGCACTACGGCTTTTTCAGTACTGGTGTGATATGTTTGGATGAGTCATGGCCATGCTGTTTCTCTACTGTGACTTTCCTGTTGTAGACTGTGTACCAACTTTTTGTCTGTTTCTGGGTCTCCATGTGCTCCCTGGTCCAGAAGACAAGAGACTTACCAGAAGCCCAGTGTAAAACAAGTTAGCAGTGTCGCATAATCCTTTTTGGCTTTATAACCTGGTAGCAGAAGCCAAAATACTGCCTTTCTAGCTCCAGTGATTTTAACTAACTTTTTGTTTTTTTGTTCATTTGTTTGTTTTTGTTTTTCAAGGTAGAGTCTCATCTAGCCTAGACTTATCTAGAATTAATTAAGTAGTCTCAGGGTGGCCTCAAACTCATGGTAATCCTCCTACCTTTGCCTTCTAAGTGCTGGTATTAAAGGTGTGTGCCACCACAGCCAACTTGCTCCAATTAGCTTTGCCTTCTACATAGGTTATTATACACACACACACACACACACACACACACACACACACACACACACAGACACACAGACACACACACACACACACACACTTTATATATATATATATATATTGTGAAACAGATCTAGTTAAAGAATGGCACAATGGCTTAAAGTCATTCTGTCTAATATCTAAGTTTAGTTGCCCTGTAAAAGTGTAGGTCATTGTGGAACACAGAAAGCAGACATGTCTTATACCTAACAGCTACAAGTGCAGCCAGAACATGTTATCAGTCCTGGAAACAATATTCCCATCAACAAATTCAAGCCAAATAATTTGACCTAGAAACTGTCAAGAAAAGAGAGTAAGACAGTGTAAAGTCTTGTCACCTGTGTTTGAAAACATACAAATTACCCAGGAAAGGAAGTAAACAGAATACTGGAGCCTGAGTTCATTTTTCTTACTTGAAGATCACTTGAGCATGAGGCCCTATCCTGGAGTAAGGAATATGCCTTGGGAGTTTAAGCAAATGAACTTTAAAGGTCAGATCACACATACAAATACAACAACCCTTGACACATCTGTTTTGAAAGATAAAGCACTTGGACAAACAATGTTTTTAGCTTAATCTTGGATAGTAATTCATGTGATGTCACCCAAATGATAAAATATTAGATAAAATTACCATAAACAAAATGGGAGCTATCTTTGAAGTCAGAATGTTCTTAAGTATGAGAACCTTATCTTAGGAAATTAAACATTAAGACTCAGTTTCCCAACTTGTAAACTCTTTGACACCTGGGGGAACTTAGTTAACTTTGCTGAGTACCACTTTTTAGAATCTATCTAAATGTTACACCTAATTTTACCCATTTTTTGTAGGAATTTTTTTTTTTTCATTTAAGCAACTGTTACTGTCAGATTTGCATTGCTGGTAGAAATCACCCAACCAAGAGCAGTTTGTGAGAAAAAAGTTTTTTTTTTTTTTGTTTTTTTTTTGTTTTTTTTTTTTTTTTTTTGCTTACAGGCTCAAGGGGGAAGCTCCATGATGGCAGGGAAAACAATGACATGGGCAGAGGGTGGCCATCACCGCCTGGCCAACATAAGGTGGACTATAGCAACAGGAGAGTGTGCCAAACACTGGCAAGGGGAGACTGGCTATATTGCCCATAAGCCCGCCCCCAACAATACACTCCTCCAGGAGGCATTAATTCCCAGATCTCCATCAGCTGGGAATCTAGCATTCATAACACCTAAGTTTATGGGAGACACCTGAATCAAACCACCACATTCTTCCCCTGGTCCTAAACTGATATCCTTACATGATGTAAAATACAATGGATTCAGTCCAACTTTAAATGTCCCTATAGTTTTAATCAATTCTAGTGATATTCAAATATCCCCATAGTCCATGATCTTTTAACTGACATATAATACTAATAAAAAAAAAACATAATGGCACAGAATAACATTCACACTGCAAAAGATAGCATTGGGCATAGCAAAGAAACATTCAGCCAATACAAGATTTAAAATAACCAGGGCAAACATCAAGCTCTGTAGCTTCAACTCCAACTCTACTCAATGACAAATCTAAAAGCCTGATAATTCTAACCAGTAACAAGTCTCTAGTATTCCAACTCTTCCCCTCCAGCTAGGCTACTCACAGTCCTAGTAAACTTCATCTGGGTCAGAAGCTCTCCTTGGCAGCCATCTCTTGATCCCAGCATCTCCACTATAACCCACTGCTCATCCTCATGGCACCATGGAGTCTCCATGCAGTCATCCAGCAAACCTGCTTCACACTGCCCATGGCCATTTCCAAAACATAAGACCATGTTACAAACTCAATGACCCTCTCTTTCTGGCATTTATTATATTCCACAATACCAGGGAGGGTGCCAATTTGTTAAGCCAGGGGAGACTAAAGCAGACTTTGAAGATCAGGACACTGGTTGAGCACTCAGAGCCCTTCATAAGAGTCTACATTCTTTCTGTTGCCCTAGTGCAAGGTCAGCTGGCCCAATCTCAAAATGTGTAATCTCCCAATTGCAGCTGAATAGGCAGAAGTTCACCCAAAGATTTTTCTTTCTGTGTCATAACCCTTTGCTCTCACCAGTCCATTTCTATGCAAAGCAACCCTGCACAACTTCTCAGGATACGGGAATAACAGCAATCTTCTCACACAAATGGCAAGGAAAGCTCTTTCTCACCCTCATAAGCCAAACCTCACAGTCCATAGTTCTTACTGCATTCAGGTATTTCAACTCTGGCCAGAATAGTCCATCAAGCTGAACTTACAGGACTGCATGGTGTCTCTTAGGCTAAGGTTTCAAAACCTTCCACATTTCTCTTGAAAATCAGCTCCCAAAAGCCAAATCCACACACTCTGGTGGCTAACAGCAATCCCACTCCTCAATGCTACTTTAGTGTTGCAGTCAGGTTCACATTGCTAGTAGAAATCACTCAACCAAGAGTACCTTGTGGGGAAAAATGTCTCAATTTGGCTTTCAGGCTTGAGAGAGAAGCTTCATGATGGCAGGGAAAACAACGACTTGAGCAGAGGTTGGACAATACCCCTGACCAACATAAGGTGGACCATAGCAACAGGAGAGTGTGCCAAACACTGGCATAGGGAAACTGGCTACAATACTCATAAGCCCACCCCCAACAATACATTCCCTCCTGGAGGTGTTAATTCCCAAATGTCTGTCAGCTGGGAATCTAAAATTCATAATACCCAAATTTATGGGGGACACCTGAATCAAACCACCACAGCAACATTTTTTTATTAAATATGGACATATATTTATGTAAACAACTCATGTTGGTACAATCCTTTCCCTCCTACTTGCCCTTTTCTGAAGAGGCCTTCTTCACTGGGGATGCAGGCCAACCCCATGGGGATTGTAGGTCATGCGTTATGAGTGGGGGAGTAATGTCTCTGTGTAAAATGCCCCATCTTGTGGCTCTCCACAAAATTCCATGAGTCATGCTGAGAGCATTCTAAGTGTACTTTAGTGACTGGCACTTAGGAGCCTCTGGATCTTTGGTTTGGTAGATATTGAGTGCCCTCAGTATCTATCTCCATAACCCTTGTGCTGATATCAGATTCACTAAGAAAGCATTACTCTTGATCATTTCCCAAATTCCCCTGTGGTTTCAGTTGAGGCCAGGGTAGAGTGTACTGGGTTGTTTATCTCCTCGAGTCCAGCTCCTGTCTGAAAAAGAGAAGCAGATTCTCCAATGGAGAATGAAACCAGCAATGGTTGTATGGGAAAACCATTATTAATTTAGAGAGAATTAAAAGGGTGTATCCCTTCTTATAGTCTAAGGTTAGTGGAAGCTAGACAATAGAAAGCAGAATCATTATGTGAATATGATTCTGGCTTGTTTCCCAGTTCTGCATATGGTTTTTTTCCCACTGAGAAGACCTGTTAGCCAATCCAAGAGCAGTTTGTTACCCATCATGGCTATGTGTCACTATTGTTGTATGGGCACACTCCATGATATAGGACTGGAAAAAAAAAAACAAACTTCCTGAATAAAACCCCAGTATCCAAGGAAATTATACAATCACTCAACCCATGGTATGTCATGAAGCTAAAAAGCTTTTTCACAGACAAACATGCCATAAGCAGAGCCAATAGATTACCTACTGAATGGGAGAAAAACCTTTGCCAGCTATACTACTGACAGAAGTCTAATATCTAGAATCTATAGAGAACTCAAAAAACTAAACAATAATAAAATCCAGCAACCCACTCCAAAAGTGAGGCAGAGAACTAAATAGGGAGTTTTCAGAGGAAGAATTACAAATGGCTAACACACACTTTTTAAGTAACTGTTCAACATCCCTAATCATTAGGGAAATGCAAATTAAAACAATGAATATATTCCACCTTACCCCAGTAAGGCTAGCAAATATTAAAAAAATCAAATGAAACAAATGTTGGCGAGGTTGTGGAGAAACAGGAACATTCATTCACTGTTGGTGCGAATGTCCACTGTGTAAATCAATTTGGAGACTCCTGGAAAGGATGAACATAGAGTTACCAAAAGACCCTGTTATTCCCTTACTGGGCATTTACCCTAAAAGCTCCACATCTCAGTTCAGCGATATTTGCTCAACCATGTTAAAAGTTGCTCAATTCATAATAGCTAAAGACTAGAATCAACTCAGGTGCTCATCACTGGATGAAGGGCTAACCAAAATATGGTATATCTATACCATGGAATTCTACTCAGCAGTAAGAAAAACATGACACAATGAAATTTGTAGAAAAATAGTCGAACTTGGAACAGATCATTCTAAGTGAACTCACACAATCACAGAAAGACAACTGCCACATGATCTCACTCATATACAGTTCCTAATCTGGATTAGCTCAAGTTGCTGACATATCTGAATAGCACCTTGAGGCTTGGACAATAGTGAGGATAGGGCTTGATGGAAGGGAAATGCTTCTGGTGGTGGGGGGGGGGGGGCACAAAACTTAACCCAAATTGAACTGGTACCATAGAAATTATATCCTGGAAAGCTGACTAAAAGGTAGAACCCTCAAGAGGATCTTAGGGAGAGCACCTGAATCAAAGGGCCTTGGAGAGAGTGAGATGAAACCTAACCTCAAATTTCTCCTGTTTCTCTTTCTTCTCTGTCTTTTTCTGTTTTTTATCTTCCTTTGGTGCTGGCCTGAAGTTCCCTGTTCCAGGATGTGGTCTACATCCACAATGAGCTGTTGATCAGAGAGACACACTAAGTCTCCCAAAACAAAGAAGACAGACTTCTCTCAGAGCACTTGATTACCCACCAGAGGTTAATAGTAAGACCCTACTGCTGAAGACACCATACACTTTTGGCACAGACCATGGGCAGACCTTGTTGTAATTCAGAGGAGAGCCTGTCCCCAAACAATTAGCCCATATAGTGTTGGAAGTCACTACGTGCACTACTGGGGGAATGTGAACAACATCTGTCCAAGCAACTCAAAGTATAAGCAACTCAGAAGCAAACAACCTGATGTGATGTTCACACAAGCGCAATAGTGGCAACAGCCATGGTGGGTAACCAACTGCTCATGTTGGCAATTTTTTAAAGCTAAATTTTGGATCAAAGAAGCATTTAATTTGAGGTTTTTAGCTAGGATAGTAGTGACTTTGGAGAAAAATTGTCCCATCTGAAAGAAAGTAGAGTATGAAAAATGGAAGAGTCTAGGGACATGTTATGCCCCACCCTGGCCCTCATCTTTTACTTAGATGGGGCATCCCTCCAGAAGTGGTTTCTGAAGAGAAGAAATTAGGTTTACAGGAGCCTTGAAACCAATTTCCTATTTTTCTAAACAAGGGGACAAATAGTATAGTCTCCAGGAACAAGGGGGCACCTGAGCTAGGATATCCATGCTCATCTCAGCTAGTCAGCTTTCAGACTGGAGTTCCCCTGATCTCCCCCAGCCCAGGATTCTTACATTATGGCATATAAGATGTATCAAAAACAACATAGGCCCAAGTGCAGAGGTTTCCACTGTTACTCCTGTCTTGATAGCCTAAGTACCTCTCTGGGGGGTTATCCTGGGGCCTCCTTCTCAAACACCCTCCATGGGAATCCTAAGGTTGAGGTCTACCCTGTTCTGTGAATGTTTCAGGATGGGTTTAAGCCTCTGATGTTTTAAAGAATTTAATTATGTGGTTCTAATCTGGCAAGCTTAATTTTTCTTTTTACTTAAAGAGTTTGTAATCTAATGAAATACCTTGACTCAGTTTACCAATTAGACAGAGATGATTTTAGTTGTTCAAAAGAGAGGAACCATAAAGAAAATTAAAGTTATACACTGTTTTTCATTCTTTTTCTTGTTAAAGACAATTGACCATTTTGTCTCTGGACAAAGTCTTAAAGGCTTAAACCTGCTTGGGTCTAAAATCATGGGGGCCCCAACCATTTTCACAGAGGTCAGCTTGCCATGACTTTAAGTAGTATATTGCAATGTAATAAGAGGAAATGACAGAGTAGAAAAATTCTTTTCCATTAAATCTGTGTCTTTAAGAGTGTGTAAACAGATAACAACCCTTGAATGAGGCTCACCTTTGCTTAGTGTGAAAATCACTCTTGTTTCCTATAAGAGGAAATTGATTTTGGATAAGTTTTGGTCCTGTAAAATCTCTTCTACTATCCCTCCATTCAACCCATGAACACCTCACACTTATCTAGCATTCAAACTTTCCTTTCTACTATTAGACTTCAAGCATATCATCTCATAATCCACAAAATTTATATTAACTATCTCTCTTGTAGGACTATTAAGAGAAACCATACCTAACTGACTTATCCTATTTCTAACTGACAGAGAAGAAAACACTTTGGTATATGATGTCCCCCCACCATTTTTTTCTTTTTTGGTTTTTTAAAATAAGATCTCACTCTAGTGCAAGCTGACCTGGAACTCACTACGTAGTCTCAGGGCAGCCTCGAACTCATGGCAATCCTCCTACCTCTGCCTCCCGAGTGCTGGCATTAAAGGTGTGTGCCACCACACCCAGCAGATGTCCCCTTTTAAATAAATCTTATGAAATGTATTTTTAAAAAGTATAGACTTATATAGCAGCAAATAACCTGTTGTGTTGCCCACACAAGTGCAATAGTGGCACACAGCCATGTTGGGGAACCAACTGCTCTTGATTCAGCTAACTGATCCCCTCAGTGGTATAAGACCCATAGCTGGAACTGGGAGACAAGTCAGAACCATATCCAAACATAAGACAACTCTCCAATATCAAGCCACCATCAATCATGGGCTACAAGAGGGCCTACACCTATTAAACTCTCTATCTGAATCTGATCTGAATGTGCTTCAAGTCTCCCAAATTCAGGATTGCCACATAAGAATTTATCATCTTTCTCCTCAAACACCAACTTCTTTACCCTTCATTTCAGTTAAATATTCACTAGCATACAATGGATCAAGTTCAAAACAGGGGTGCCATCCTAAAGCCTACCCTCAAATAATTAACAAAGTACCGTTTTAGTTCCCAAAGATACCAAGACTCCCTAGCTAAGGGTCCTTTTTATCATCTCACATTTTTTTTATTATAATGATTTACTAGTATTTTAGTTTTCTGCCATTTTCTCTCAATTCAGCTTTGAAAATGCTGTCTCATAGTGTCTAGTCCATGAGGTGCTTGCTGGGTGTGTAAGGTATCTTGGGTAGATTCAGGTTAGGTGCTGTAGATGAGTGAGACTATGTGGCGATTTTTTATCTGTTATTGGGTAAGTTCACTGAGAATGCTAGGAGGGATGGAGAGGGAGGGGAGGGCATCAAAGTGATGGGAAACACTAATCTAGACCCAAACATCAATGGTACCATAAAATTATACTTCCTAAAAGGCAGACCAAATGGCTGAACCTTCACCAGGCCCTTACAGGAAACACCTGAACCACAAGACCCTGGAGAGGGTAGGATCAAGTCTAACCTAAATCCTCTACATCTTCCCTCTCTCCCTCTCCCTCTCTCTCTCTCTCTCTCTCTCTCCTCTCTAGCTCCTATATATTAGTTTCCATTTTTCCTCATTTTCTTAGGGTACACTGACCTGTAACTCCCAGTACCAGCATGGGGCTATCACCCCCAATGAGGTTTTGATCAGAGAAACCTACAGGGTTTTCTAAAAGAATGACAGATTTCTGTCAGAGTACTTGATGACCCACCAAAGGTTAGTGGTAAGACCCTATTGCTGAAGAAGCCAGGAGAGAGTAGGTCCCCAGATAGTCAGCATGTCTAGTGCCAGAAGGTGCTACATGGGCCACTAGGGGAAACAACCAATATCTGTCCAAGCAACTCATGGTCCAACATACTTAGCAGCAAATAACCTGGTGTGATGCCCACACAAGTGCAATAGTGGCACACAGCCATGGTGGGGAACCAACTGCTCTTGATTCAGCTAACTGATCCCCTCAGTGGTACCAGATGTATAGCTGGAGCTTGGAAACAAGTCAGAACCATATCCAAACATAAGACAACTCTCCAATATCAAGCTACCTACCATCAATCATGGGCTACAAGTAGGCCTACACCTATTAAACTCTCTATAAAAAAAAGTAAGGGCTATCTCATTTGTCCTGGTGCTAACTTACTCTCTGTTGGAGAATCTGCTTCTCTTTTTCAGATAGATGCACATCTTAAGGAGAGAGCCACCCCATCATACCTCAAAAGGGCCCCAGCTGTAACTAAGGAAAATTGGCCCAACAAGCAAGGGTGCTGTTTTCCTGATGAACCAGATACCAGCACAAGGAGGAAGGAGACCAACACAAAGAAAAATCAACTCCTACCAAATCAGAGCGCCAGAGCCCCAGAGGTCCCCAACACCTCATCACTGAAGCAGACCAAAAATGAACCCAACATGGCTCAGGGAAATTTTATGGAAGAGGGGGCGGAAAGAATGTCAGAGCCACATGTTGGGTCATGATATACAGAGATGTTTATCATACCAATAAAAGTGGGGTTAACTCCACAATGCACGACCCATATACCTCAACAAGGTGGGGCCAATGGGGAGAGGGTAGGTCATGGATGAGCCTAATAATGGTACCAGACTGCCTGTATTTTCACAATAGAAAGTTAATAAAAAAAATTAAAATAAAGAGTACATGATTTAAAGCAAAACCAAAAAGTATAGACATAAATATAGGTAAAACACGACAAATTTCCTGGAAGGAATCCTTACCAACAAACTCAACAGGCCTGGACATAATTTTATCAGGAGCAGCCAAAGCAGATGTTCATTGTTTCGATTTTCTGGAGGCAGTCTGGCCTGGAACTCCTGGTCCAGTTGCCTCCCCCTTCCAAGTCACGGCACCATCACCACCAGCAAGATCCTGTTAGCCACATAAAAATATGAACCATCACACCTGGTAAAATTTTGTCACTCCTAATAATCCTCTAAGCAGTCTGAAGTACTTAAACCCTGGTAAATTATAGTTACATAAAAATTTAGCTCATTATAAGTCTGAGTTAAGACTGGCTTGCTTAATTTTTCTATTTCCTTTTTTTACATCTTAATAAAGAAAACAAAATATGTAACATCTATTTCATTGCAACCCAACAAAAACCAGAAAATGTCAAATGTAGTTAGTAACTAATGTCTGTAATCATTAAAACAAAAAACTCAACCAAAAAGTATGAATCAATATGGTCTTTGTCTGTGGAGTCAGGCTATAGTATTCTATCTCATAATGTGGTTTTTAGTCTTATGAGAATACTATTTTTAAGCAAAGATGATAGAGGAACCTGGCCTGTGACATCCATAGAGGCACCATTGCCAGCTAGCTCACCTTATCCCATGGCTGGTTCCTACAGGCATTTGGCTTATGAAGACTAGGGGCAGCAGCTAGCCCACAGTCAGAGAGGGGTGATTTATGACTTGAACCTATGCTGCCACTGTGTACTGGCTGAGATTACAGGATGTCTAGAGCTCTGGAGGAACCAGAAACTGAACGGAGCCTTGCCAGACACCCCTATCTGTCCACAGCTGTCTGGATCCTATGGTTTCACACCTGCTTTCCCCAACCATTATACCATGAGCAGTGCTTCGTTATCTGTCCAACTTCAGACTGCCAGCTGCAGGCCCCATGGTTATCCTCCAACCAAGATCGATTCCAGGGGTTAGGAAGGTAGAGGCATTCCTTGGTTCCTGTGTAGCTTGTTTCTCAGGTTAACCTTGGGAATTAGCATTTAGAAAGATAACACAGAAAGTTCCCAATTTTCAAGTGCAAAGTAGTAGCCTCTGAGTAGTACACATCTGCAAAACCAGCTTGGCACCCGATTTCTTCCACAGCAGGAAATTGAAAATTATATAATAATTCATTCTTCTTCTAATATCTCAGATGGGACTTACTTTTGGGAATTCAAATCCAAACCCCAAAACCTGAATTTGTGTCATTTTAATTACAGAATTGAAATAAAATAATACCTCATAGCATTATTTTTGTGAATTACTATATTTATTCTATCAGGTTCAGGAAGGGTGAAGGAGAGTCTGCAGAACAAAGAAGGGGGAATGGCAGGGGAGGTTAATCTGAGAGCCAGGGGTTCAGGAGTGGATACATGGTCTAAGGACCACATATATCCTTCCCACCCTGGAAGCAGCTAAGCTAAGCTAAACTAAACTGCCAGAATTGGAAGGCCAAAACCTTACAGGTGGCGAAAACCTCAGATGCTGAGAGGTGAACACCTCAGGAGCTGATAAAGAGGAGAAAGCCCACCAAAAGCAAGCTCTTTATTTTGGGTCCAAGGCTGAATCTGGAAGAAGTCGGCAAATGTGCATGCAGAGTCTGGAAGGGGCTGAACTTGAATGTAAGCACCTAATTCCAGCTATGCAATAGTTGCTATAGATAGCAAGGTGAATATGTGGGGTAATTTTTATCTCAGCGCATGCCTGTAAACCCAGCACTTAGAATATGAAGCCAGGAAGATAAGAAATTCAAAGTGCCTGGGTTACTTCAGTCTTCTCAAAAACACTGTCCCAAACTAGAATTTATCACTATGATATGTAGAATTTGTACTAGTTCTATTCATTGCTATAAGACTTTAATTGTTAATAATTCTTTTGATTGTTAGTTACAACATTAAAAAGAAAGAGATATGCAGTACTACCTACACTCTAGAAAGTCTTTTCTTGCTTTTTTATGAAGTTGTTATTGTGAAGACATTCTTTAATCATCCTCATATGTAGCTTGGAACTTTCACAGAAATCAATTTCTACATGAAATATATGATCTGGCCTAAGTTACCCACTGTTCCAGAAAAGAAGCAGCATGGCCCTCCACCATGGGCAATATCTTGGACTCTCAAGCTCTATTTTACTTTTTAAGGTTTTGTTTTTCTTTGTTTGTTTGTTTTTCAGGGTAAGGTCTCACTCTAGCCCAAGCTGATCTGGAATTCACTATGTAGTCTCAGAGTGGCCACAAACTCACCACCATCCTCCTACCTCTGCTTCCCAAGTGTCAAACTTTTTTATTTGCCAAGAGATCACTCTGTGAAATGAAATCTTGTGCCCAATTACATCTTATTGGCCAGAACAAAGGGAATAAGGCAAGCACTAAAATAAATGGAGGCCTAGGGTCATATTTATTACTAAAAGTTATACCTTGGCATTGTGGTAAATGCCTTTAATCCATGCACTCAGGAGGCCAAGGTTGGAGGATTTAAGTGAGTGCAGGACCACCCTGGGACTATATAATGAGTTTCAGGTCAGTCTGGACTAGAGTAAAACCTTACCTTGAGCCACTTCCTCCACAAAAAAATAAATTGGTATAGAAATTACTTGACTCCAGCTGGAGAGATGGCTTAGCAGTTGAGGCATTTGCCTGTGTATCCCAGGACCCATGTAAGCCAAATGTACAAGGTGGTACCTGTGTCTAGAGTTCATTTGCAGGGGCTGAAGGCCCTGGCATGCCAATTCTCTCTCCCTCTCTTCCTCTTTCTTTCTCACAAATATATGTTAAAAATCTTAGAAATTAATTGACCCCTTTGTTTCTTTCTTATTTAGTTAACATTAATTATGCCTGATAATTGGTTTAATTATGACACTTTCATACATGCATCTACTGTATCATTCTCTACCACCCTCTCTCATCCCCACTTTACTCCCACTAATCCCTTTCCTTACCCCAGCTAGTCTCCCTACTACTTTTATGCCTTTTTTTTTTTTTTTAGGTGATCCAGTGAATTTAATTAGAGGTGCTTACAGGAAGGTGGCTGAGGGGTTTTATACAGGAGTATGGACAATATAATAGTAGCTACAACATCAGGAAAAAAGTCTCTCCTTCCCTCAGTAACCACTAGATCCTCATGGTGGTATCCTGTATTCATGACAGAATGTTAATGGCCTCAGTCTTGGGTAGGTCTCCTGCAATTAGTCACAGCCACTGTCAGTTCATGAGTTCAACAACTATTTCATGCCTGGAAGACAGTATTCTACAAAAATGAATCCCTTCCTCCAGCTCTGCTATTCTTTCTGTCCCCCTTTCCACAATGTTCCCTGAGCAGAAAAAGGTAACACAGGTGTCCCATTTACAGATGAGCACTTTGACCCAGTATGATTCTCTGCACTAACCACCACCCACTGAAAAAAAGAAGATTATCTGACCAAAACTAAGAGAAGCACTTACCTGTTGGTATAAACATAAACATTTAAAAGGCAGGTTGGTAGAGACATCATGTCCAGCTAATAAAACTGAAGTAGCTTCCCCACTAGGGCCTATGACCTCCCTGACCGTGAAATTTTGATCAGGTTCACAGTTCCAGGCATGGATCACCTCCTGAGAAGCAAGCCTCATATTCACTCATATTCACTCAGATAGTTCTTGATTATCTCCATAACAATCATGCCACTATTGCACCAATGAACATATTTTACCTGGAAGGTCAACAACATAGCATACTTGATTGTTTTGGGTGGAAATCTGTTTATCCAGAAATGATATGTCTATTTATCAAAATACCTTTAGAAGGAAAAATTACTTATTACTTCACAAATGTTGGGGTAAGCTTAAGTTATGGATACTTATTTTGACTACAAAATATCTTTTCAAAGCTGGTTTCTCATGGCTCAAGCCTACAATCTTAGCACTTTGGAGACAGAGACAGGAACATCAGGAGTTTCAAGGTCATCCTTGGTTACATAGTGAGCTCAAGACCTCTCTGAATACAGAGTGGGACTCTGTTTCAAAAACCAAACAACAAAAACAATAACAACAAAAAGCCCAGGAAAATAACAACAAAATACTGATTTATTCTAATGCTTTTAAATAGTGGACTCCAGGAAAGAAAGCAAAGGCATTGAATACTCTCTGAATCAAGACAACCTTTATAAAGAATGCCTTTTTTTCCCTCTGCAAGTACAGCAAAAGGATAAATGAGAATTTATTCCCCAAGTTTCTCTATGTCCATGTTGCAGTACATGTATCCTGAGGAAGGTAGTTGCACTAGGTTACCTTTAAAATAAAAATCTGTTGGTACTCTCAGGTATGCTACATTCATTTTAAATGTTCTCTTATCAAAGTAACATGACAGCACAATCCTATTTGGAGAAGTGCTGACACCATCACCTTGGGATCATTTGGAATGGGACAATGCTGGCGGTGGTGCACAAGAACCCATCTTCAACCAGATCATTAAAATCATATCTGAAACCTCTTTTTGTTTCTTATTTGGAAGACACAACCATCAAATTATATGGAACTAACCCTTGGGTGTCTTACCCAACAAGTGTAAACTGGTTCTAAGAGCAGAACCTGAGATATATGATAACTAAATCTTGGGGTTCCTAAGAGTGGGCTAGCTGCCTGTAGCAGCAGCCTGAGGCAAAGAGAAGCTGAAGCTTGGAGTTCAGATTTGGTCATTAGCAAACCTGCTGCTTTTTCCACCTCTCTGATCTTACTATGGCTGCAGTTTCCTCTACATATATCTATTTATTGACATTTTTATTGTATAGCCAAAACTAGCAATACATGAACAGGTGGTACATGGTTTGAGCAAAGGATAAGGACCTTTAAACTTTGGATAATCCTTAAATATTTGTTAAAGGAAATGATTTAAGGGTAGGATCTATTGGACTCTGTTAATCTAGAACACACAAACACTCTGATTACAAGTGTAATCACTTTAGGCCCATCTTCTGTCTTCAACACTCCGGGCACTTATTGTCCAGCCTAATTGTCTTCAATGCTGTGGTCAGCATTTCTTACTCATGTACACTTGCTCTGGGTCAAGCATCTGACTAGGGTACTGAGGAAAGTAGACAAAGAACATGGCTTAAGATCAGTCAGCATCACTAAACATTCCTTGTCAATATTGGTCATCTGTGCTGTTCAAGACAAAGGTGCACCAACACAAAAGAAACCTAGTCACATTGCTTTCAGTGGGTGGATTACACAGTTGTAAGATTAACATTAGGGAAAGTTACAAGTAAGGTATTAAGTATCTTACAGCAACAATCCCAGAAAAAAAAAAAAATTTTTTTTGCGGTATTGTCTTACTGTATCCCAGGCTGGCCTGGAATTCACTATGTAGTCTTAGGCTGACCTCAAATTTACAGTGATCCTCCTAATTTGGCATTGTTAGTGCTGGGATTAAAAGCATGAATCACCACACCTGCCCCAGAAAAGTTATTTTTAAGGTCCATAAGAAATATTTCTACAGTTCTTTTCCATAGTTCATCTCCACATTTCATTTTCATAGTTCATTACCACAGTTATTTTTTTCTCATAGTTCAGTCCACATTTTTGATTTTGTGGTTCTTCTTGATGACTTCTGGAGTCATCTGCTTTTATTTCCCTAAAAGTTCCTTTAAGAAGACAATGAGAGGTATGTAAAAACAGCCATTTTATTATTCATGTCATTCCTTTGATAATTCTTTCCAGGACTCTTCAGTTAGTCTTCATATGCTATTACTAAAATATAAACATGGCAGTTCTTATTATGCTGAACGAATATCTTTCTGAATAAATGTACAGAAGTTTCTTTCAATTGACCTGCTCTAGAACATAGCTCTACATAGTCTCATCATGCTACATGAGACCCTGTCTCAAAAAAAAAAAAAAAAAAAAAAAAAGTAAGTGGAAGAGGAGGGGAGAATATTTTCCTTCCTGGCATGGTTCTCAGATTATTTTTCTGATCCTGTTCAGAAATTAAACTTTTTTTTTTAACATACCAAACCAGGGAAAAGAATTCATGACTCAGATTTTCCTTGCCTTGTCCTTTGTAAAGGAGAACAGATTGTTCATTAGAACCCAATTATGACTGTGTAAGGCCGTGGAGCAGGGCGTCTGCACACTTGCTTCCTGAGCTCATAAAGGACCACAGACAGACTCCTGGGGTTCCACTCATAAACTTCCAGGCAGCAGGTATGTTTTGTTAGTCACTAAACACTCCTGTCAATGTTGTTCTTAAATCGGCCTGGCTTTTGTCTTCTCAAGCTACTAATTTTCACTACTGTAATGCTAGTGAATTTTCACCTTGTAATGATTTATTTCTTTTACTTTCATACATGAACAGACTGCTAAACATGGTTCACAGCTGTTGTACCAGCGACTTTTAATTACCATCACTGGGGGATTCCCTTTATTTCTCATTTTTAGGTTGAATATATATATTCCTTGTTACTAGCCTGAGAAAAGTTGTTTGGAGATATTTTATTTCAGTCAGAGAAACAGAAATGCTAGACAATATATTCTACAGATTTATAGGGATTAGCTCACTTAAGTGTGGGAACTGGCTAGGTGAGTAGAATCTGTAGGGTGGAGTAGAACTCAGCTTTAATGAAGCTAGAATTCACAGGCAGTTTCTCCTACATCCAGGAAAGCTCAGTCCCCCCTTGAGGCCTTTCAATGGATTGAAGTAAGTCCACTCAGATTATCTATGGTGATATCTTTTACTTAAAGGCAAGTTACTGTAGGAATCTTTGTTCTCGAGGCTTTATTTTTTGTTTCTTAAGATACTGAAAATAGCAAAGAGGTTACAAAAAATCCTGTTGATCCATCCTTATTTATAGCTAGAGTTTGCCTCAAGTGACCTAGACACAGCATAGCTTCTTTTCTTGGTTAGTGTTGAATAAATTTTTACAAATTTTTATTTATGGTGCACCTTTATGTAGCCTCAGTGTGAATTATTGCACTTCCAAAATATATTCCATTCTTTCTGATATGGGAATTTGGAGTGTTTTGCAAGGTATGGAACCATTCTTGGCACTTTACTGGACTTGTATCTCAGGAGTTAGCATGTCAGGTGCTCATAGTTACATGACCTTCCATTGAGTCAATACTTCCAGAGCATAGCTCAACATAGTTTCATGAATGGACTATATAGAATGAGGCTTAGACAAACTTTATTATAGAGTTTAGGCAAGGAAAGAAGCTGGGAGGGGTTGTGAGTAGGAAATCCAAGTGGTTACTTTAATTGGAGTTTCTCATAGGGACTGAGGCTTTCCTTGATGGGGAATGAGCTGGTCAGTCCAGTTCCCAGACTCTTTAAGTCTGGTTTCTAGGAAAGGGAAATTCCTTAAGGAAGGAAAGGATAAGGAAAAACGGATTCTCCTGATAGGCTCAAGAACATTTCAAAAGCTCTTTACTCTTAGGGCTCTGCAAACTACTACCTAGCCAGTTTCTATTCCCTGATATTTATTATTTACACAAGTAATCCATTGATATAACTGATTAAGTTATATAAGAAATATAACTGATTAAGTTATACTTTTATTGTTTAGATTTTATTCCTTGTCTCACTTTGAATCTCCTTGGTAGGGGTGGGGAGCTTTTTAATATGGGGACTTCTATAGCTTGCTACTTTTTCATTGTAGTCTAATTCTGAGCAGTTTCATTCTCATATTTTGGGCTTTATCTGATTTGCACTATGCTCCTGAGATTTTATCACTATAACAATCCAAATGATAAAAGTCATATTAAATTTGAAGTTTTAGTATGAAAATTCTGAGAGTCTATATGCTCTGTTCTACTTATAAAATTTAACAGCTAGTTTCCTATTATGACACATACTATCCTAAACAGCATGGGAAAATGCATTCAACTTCATCGACATTAGTAATGAACTTAAATTCATGACCTCATGGGGTTGGCTTCAGAAGTACTTGCATTCCCTTACCACATTCTTATCTATGGCTGCAGCCTCCAACCTAGTCCCTGAGACATATGGTTCTATATTTCTTGGAAGATTTGTAGCAATTCATTACTACATTCAGAGTCCCCAGAGTCTAGCTACAATGTTAGGTAATTACTCTAATGTGAAGAGTCAAACTGCACTTGTGTGCATCTCTAATAATTCTAACACAGATCTTCAAAATAATGACAAGCACTTTTTTGTTTAGCACTAGGATCATAGGGCAGAACCTTAGTTAAATATTTTGCATACTACTAATTTGAATCATAAGTATTGAAAGTAAATAAGCTTTGTTCATCATTGAGCCCCTGGTAGCATTTAAATATATTTTCACCTCAAAGAAAATGATTTACTAATGTTTACTTCTCAATAGTAGCTTCATCCATATGTAAGTAGAACCATCAAAGTGAGATATTCCTTGCAATCTAAATGATAGGCTCAACATTAATTATTATTAAATGATTCTAATGGTCTGAAAAACCACTTTATTAGCAACTTTATGTAGAATCCTAATATGTATAACAGAGCTCTACTGATTGAAGGATTTGGGATGTAAGTGTATAATATTTGGAAAAACATTTGGGTTACTTAATAATACACTAGCTATTTTTACCATATAAAGTATAATCAATAAGCACAAGATATTGGAGCTTGTATAGGACTCATTGAGCATAGTTTTAAAATAAACATTGAGGAGAAGAAATTGCTATGGGAAATATTAGCTTATAACCTTAAGAAAATCTCAAATGAAAACATAAGGACACTGTTAAGAGGCAGGGAACCTTGAAACATATGACTATAGCCACAGGCAGATGCTTCTAAAGTACACTAAATAAAATATACCTCATCTTTTTTGACTTAGAAAACTAAAATACAGATAATCTTAATGAGTAGATCAAAAGAAAATTCTTAGGTTTATTAAGAACTATTTATACAAAAA
Organism: Jaculus jaculus; assembly: GCF_020740685.1. Taxonomy (NCBI): domain Eukaryota; kingdom Metazoa; phylum Chordata; class Mammalia; order Rodentia; family Dipodidae; genus Jaculus; species Jaculus jaculus. The sequence goes on from NC_059105.1 coordinate 103,544,925, forward strand.
AAATAATAATAATTTGGAGGCAAAGATGTTCTGTTTACCAGGAATCCAGTAAGCATAATGCTTTATTCATCTGCACTTTGGTACAATTATTTTGCTTTTGTGAGCACAAGGAAAAAGTTTGACAGTCTGGAAAGATGACCTAGCAGTTAAGGTGTTTGCCTGCAAAGCCTAAGGATCCAGGTTTGATGCCCCAGTAGTCACATAAGCCAGATGCACAAGGTGACACATATATCTCGAGTTTGTTTTCAGTGGCTGTAGGCCCTGACATACCCATTCTCTCTCTCTCTCTCTCCCTATTTATCTCTCACAAATAAATACATAAATAAATAAAATAGTTTTTTAAAGCCTGAGACAAGCCATTGTTGTTACTAGGGGAGTTAGGGTCAGAGCATGTGTTGTGGCAGCCCTAATAAATTAGTTTTGGCTATCCATCTTTAGTAAGCCAAGCAAAAGAACCAAACTGAGCAAGGTGTAATGGTGTATGCCTTTAATCTCAGCACTTATGAGGGAGACACAGGAGGAATACCATGAGTTTGAGGCCACCCTGAGATTATATGGTGAATTCCACATCAGCCTGGGCTAGAAGTGAGATCCTACCTTGAAAAAGAAAACAAACAAACAAACAAAAAACAACCCAAGTTGATAATGAAAAGCAAAAACAGTACATTTTGTAATTTTTTAATTAGAATTGACTTTTTTTTTCTTTTTTTAGAGGTAGGGTTTCATTCTAGTCCAGGCTAACTTGGAATTCACTATGTAGTCTCAGGGTGACCTTGAACTTCTGGTGATCCTCCTACCTCTGCCTCCCCAAGTTCTGGGATTAAAGGCATGTGCCACCATGCCTTGCTTAGAATTGACTTTTTATTGACAGGTTCCACAATTATAGACAATAAACCATGATAATTCCCCCACTTTCCCCTTTGCAACTCCACTCTCCATCATACCCTTTCCCACTCTCAATCAGTCCCCATTTTATTTTGATGTCATTATCTTCTTCTCCTATTATGATGGTCTTGTGTAGGTAGTGTCAGGCCATTTTTTTTGTCTGGAAGAGCATACTGTACTGTAAGGAGCCCTAACCTTCTTTTGGCTTTTACCTTCTTTCTGCCACCAAAAAACACAAAGGTTTTGGTTTGTTTGTTTATTGGTTTTTAGTGTGGCTACATTTGGAAGAAGAGCAAAGAGGTTTGGTGACCTTTCCAAGCCCATTTTTGAGATTCTAACATAAGGCCAGAGGTATAGATAAACAGACTGATCAAGGTATTGTCCTGCCCACCATTGTCTGGACTCTAGTTTCTCCTGCAGAGTGGTTTAACAAGTTTCTAGCACTGTTTAAAATCCTTTTTCTGGAAGAGACAAGTCTCCCTTCTGACTGGCACCAGGCTTTGCCCCCTTTTTTTCTTCTAGCACGAGACACCTGGGGAAATTCCAGTACTTGGGGATCTTTGTTTCAATGGTCTGATAGCCAAATTAGAAGGCACAAGTATCTCTTTAGAACATCATCCTTCCTGCCTAGCTGGTTATATTATCCTAAAGGACTTTATGAGTCATAGAAGAAGATTATATTTTAAGAATAATAATATGATTATAATATACTATGACATATACCTATACATTATTATTATTGGAAATTGCCAAAATCCAAATATGGTACATCATAAGCATAGCTTTCCAGTTACCGAAACATTGTAAGGGCTTGGCTATTGCACACTATCACTATATAATATAAGAAAAGTTCACATATATACATATATATATGTATTCTCCCAGAGCTTTCTGATAATGGAAAAGACCAGAGTCAAAGGCATAAAACAAGAAGGTCTTAAAGATTTTAAAGGTTGAAAGATGACTTAGTAGAGGAAGTTACAACAGGGCATTTCTGTTAGAAAATCTATTCATTCTCACATAACTTTCAATCCCATTTAATCCCATTTGTTTTTTCCCAATTGGTTTATTTATAAGGTACTTGCTTTCGAATAGTAGGTTTATATTTCAAAAACAAAAGGCAATAATGTTTTCTTTGTAGAACCTATCTGTGTGACCTTGACTAAATGAGACTAGGCATAACATAGAGTGCACATTTGGTTCTCTCAAATAGTGCTTCATTTTGTTACCCATGCCATGTGGACAGTATTCAGAAGTAACAGCCAAATGAATTCAGTTTTAGAGACTTATCTGACCCCAACTAGGCTTTCAGCTTTGCAATAATTAACATATGTATTTCATGTTTATATTCACTTTGGCAAAGTACAGCTGCTTAGGACATATAAATTAAATCCAATATAATTTACCACCTAATAATCTTGTTATATGGTTTTCTTACATTTTCCCTTTTATCTATCTCTGAAAATTTGTCACTCCCCTTCTTGGAATGCCACACTATGATTAAGTTCACTTCCAGGGACTGGCCTCAGCTTAGAAAAATGATTCCCTTGCTTGCCAGCATCTCCATACAGACTGTGCTGCACTTAGTTTAGTGCCAAAAGGATGGTGTGTTTTGTTTGATCAGCACTGACTTTTGAGCTGATTCCTAGAAAAGAAAACATGAATTTTGTCAGCATTTATGGAGCCAGAGAAAAAATGTCCTTGTAACAATCTGTCCTAATTACAGCTGCACTAGGACCATGTATGGTACTCAGAACATTTAATGTGCTCTTATGACAATCACAGTCAATTGCTGCATGTAAGGCTAAAGCTCATTAAATAGATGATCTGATCAACTGGCAAGACACCCAATTCTTAAGTTGGAAGTGACTTTGTCTTTGATATATTCACCTTTCTCTCTATTACCTACTCAGAATGTCAGGTTCACCTGATCACCATGATGATTCATAGACATCTACCCTGAAGTCATGACAATATAATTAGATGCAACACTATAATGGCATATGCCTTGACTTGTCCCTCTGAGAACTGCTTTTCTCTTGGAGACTATCCCAGTGTTCATGTCATATTCTGTTAAGTAAATTGTGAGCCTTTGGGGATGCCTCTAACCTTATGAACATAGACGGAATTTAGTTCTTTGTCACTTTCAGCACCAACCACACAGTGACTTAAAAAGCATATGGGAGGCATTCAAAAACTCAAAAGTACTTGTATGTCTACAATGTTATGCAATCTTTACAAGTCCTCCATGGGGCATGGTAAATCCCAATTTGATAAATAAGGAAGCTGAGAAACTGAGGCATACTAGTTAAGTAGCTTCTTTGAAATTATATAATGACAGAAATAGATTTAGACCATTTACTTTGGTTCTTAGATTCTTTTGTTGAAAATCATCTAGTCATATCATTACTCCCTGAAAGCTATTCCCACCAGACATATCATCTTAATTAGATACTCCATCCTTTTAAACTCTGCAGTGTGGCTGGCATTTGCAGAATCATGCTGAGTGGAAGCAGTGAACACTAGTTGGGTTGCCCAAAATAGCAAAAACAATACTGAGGGAAACCATCGGACAGGTTTTATTTATGATGGTGATACAGGATAGTGAAACCTCTATACCAGTTTATGTTGAAACTCAGTGTTTATTGAAGTAATCAGTGTGTGTCTTTCTCACAGCCATTCCAGTTCAATTTACAACAGTCTTTAAATAGGGAGACCCTGCATCAGAAATTCATTGGGCTTCCTTTCCTATGATCATGACTTTAATTTTAGAACATGGAAGAGATCTTAATGAGAATCATGAATCACGTTTTTTCAGATGAGGACACAGGTGATGTAAGGCTAAATGACTTGTTCTATCCAGATCATGGAGCCAGTTAGGCTCCTGTTTTTCATAAGCTGAATCACTTAAACATTTTCTTAAAGTTGTTTGTGCTAGGAACTGTTCTGGGTACTGAAAAGAATAGCAATGGAGAAGGAAAAAGGAAATAAGAAAACAAGGAAGGAAGGGAGGAAAAAGTTACCTGAAGACTCAAAAACTTAAAGTTTATTATAGAACATGCTTGCCTTAAATGTTAGTTATATCAGAGTGTTGTTCATGTTCTTGGAGCAAGATGAAGGTAACATTTTGCAGGGCTGCTTCTACTCCTAACTCCTGACACTGGCTTGGTCCTTTTGGTTTCTGAGCATGTTCTCCATGAATACCACCCAACCCTCTGAACAATGAGCCCTCACCCTAGATTCTTATGTGTATGTAATTATGATAATACAGAACCCTGGAACTGCTGAATGATTTACTGCTTATTGAAAGCTGTGAAGATTATCTGAGAATGAATATTGAAGTACTTGAATCCATATACTTTTTGCAACCCTATTTGGTAGGCATCAATCTAAGGAATTAAGTATATGTAATAATCAAAAGGTTCTTATTGAAAATGCCAATTCTCCATAAATTGTGACTTACTTAGCCCAACACAAACCCTATGAATTTGCACAGCAAATGATTGGGATGCTGATTCAGAATCAAGATTAGAAGAGACACTTTTGACAGAAGATAACTATTCTGTTAGGCAAGGATGTAGGTAGAAGAAGGAAAAATGTTGAAGGTTGTTGGAAGTTTACGGACAGATTATGATCTTTAAAGAAGTCCTTAAAGTGGGTTATATTAGGGCAAACAGAATGTGAGTCCATATACAGGAAACCTTTCTAATAATTTACCTTATAAAACCATGAAGAAACTGCTTGTAAAATAAGTGTGGCTTCTTACTGAAGAAAAATAAGTTTGGGATAGCACATATGTCTGGGAAATACAATTTTGCTAGTTTCTTCCTAAGCCAACATAAATTATATTTTTAGAACCAGACAGAGAAAATACATGTTGCAGTCAGGTTAGCATTGCTGGTAGAAATCAGATGACCAAGAGCAGCCTCTGGGAAAAAAAAAGAGGTTTATTTTGGCTTACAGGCTCAAGGGGGAAGCTCCACAATGGCAGGGAAAACACTGACATGAGCAGAGGATGGACTTCATCCCCTGGCAATCATAAGGTGGACCATAGCAACAGGAGAGTGTGCCAAACACTGGCACGGGGAAACTGGCTATAATGCACATAAGCTCGCCCCCAACATGGCCCCATGGAGTCTCCGTGCAGGCATCCATCAAACCTGCTTCACACTGCCCATGGCCATTTCCAGAACACAAGACCATGTTGTAAACCCAATGAGCTTCTCTTTCCTATATTTCTTATACTCCATAATACCAGGTAGGGTGCCAATTTACTTATCCAGGGGGAAAATAAAGCAGACTTTGAAGAACACTTCTTGAGCACTCAGGCCCCTCCAAAAGAGTCTACATTATTTATGTTGCCCCAGTGCAGGTCAGCTAGCCCAAACTGAAAGGTTTTAATCTCTCAAACAATTTGCAGGTGAATGGGCAGCAATTTAGGCCCAAAGGTTTCATTTTTTTCTGTGCCATATCCCTCTGCTCACTCCAGTTTATTTCTACACAAAACAACCCTGCACAGCTTCCCAGGACCCAGGTATAACAGCAAGCTGCTCACACAAACTGCTAGCTCCATCCAGGCACACCCCCCGTAAGCCAACCCTCACAGTTCATAGTTGTTACTGCATTCAGGTCTTTCAACTCTGACCAGAATAGTCCATCTAGCTGTACTTACAGCACTGCAAGGTATTTCTTAGGCCAAGGTTTCAAATCCTTCCACATTTCTCTTGAAAATCAGCTCCAAAAAGCCAAAGCTATAGAGCCAGGTGTCTAACAGCAAATGTACCCACTACTGGTACCACTTTACTGTTGCAGTCAGGTTTTCATTTCTGGTAGAAATCAGCTGACCAAGAGCAGCTCGTGGGACAAAAGAGATTTATTTTGGCTTACGGACTTGAGGAGGAAGCTCCATGATGGCAGGGAAAATGACAACATGAGAAGAGGGTGGACATCACCCCCTGGTCAACATAAGGTAGACCATAGCAACAGGAGAGTGTGCCAAACACTGGCATGAGGAAACTGGTTAAAACGCCCATAAGCCCGCCCCTAACAATACACTCCCTCCAGGAGGTATTGATTCCCAAATCTCCATCATCTGGGAGTTTAGCATTCAGAATACCTTAGTTTATGGGGGACACAAAACCATCACAATATATAAAGGTTTTATCTCAGGATTCTACAACCTCACAAATACTTCGAGTATTTTTAAAGCATCCAAAAAGAAGAGAACTAGTTCATATGTTCATCATAATTTCTCCTGCTTTAATCCTGTGGTATACCTGGGCATAGTAAAACATAGACTGCTTCTAGAATTTTTTTGGTAAGTTTCAACTGTGAGTAACATAAGAGTGAGTTAGACTTGGTAGGATAAGGATCACTACCTTTAGACTGGAGATAAAAAGGCAGGCATGAAAACCTGGATTAATTATTTCTAAAGTCTACTTAAGGTCTGCAAGTTTTAAAAATCAATGAATCCTACAAAGTCCTTGTGATGCAGGATTGATAGCTCTATAGGATTAAGACTCCTACAGCAGCAGCTATCAAGCCTAGGGTTTTGTCCATGTCAATGAACGGTTGAGAATGCAGATTCAGAAGAGTATATTATGAAATATATTTTAGAGGGAGTTAGGATTAAGAGGGAAGACAAAGCAGGAAAGCTCAAGCCAAAAGAAATTCTCCTCTGTCCTCACATAGAGACAGGTCTCTATCCTGGAAAGAAGACTCTGGGAAGGGGCTCACACAGGAAGCAAAGTAGTCAAGCACTCTGGTAAAAGGAACTTCTCCCCCTCCCCTTTCTAAAGGGACATCAAGAAGATCCCCTTCACATAGGGAAGAAGAGAAGTGGGAAGGGTAAGGGACCTATGCAGACATTTCAGGCCCATTTGTATGAATCAGACCTCCAATTAAAATGAACCTCATCATCACACTCAGATGCCTAAGGCAGAGACCTACCTGATTGGTTAGTGGGCTCAAGCGGCTGACTCAGGAAGGGCCAGCCCACAGTTTCCCTGGGAGAGTTGAGGTACAAGTAGGAAGTTGACACTGAAGTTGATGTTTATAGCCATTTTGGATGAGACTAAACCAAATGTATTCACTGTCTTGTCTTGAAATCTTAGTGCCATTCTTTTTTTTTTAATTTTTTTTTTTGGTTTATTTTTATTTATTTATTTGAGAGAGACAGACAAAGAACGAGGCAGAGAGAGAAAGAGAGAGAGAGAGAGAGAATGGGCGTGCCAGGGCTTCCAGCCACTGCAGACGAATTCCAGATGCGTGCGCCCCTTTGTGCATCTGGCTAATGTGGGTCCTGGAGAACTGAGCCTCGAACCGGGGTCCTTAGGCTTCACAGGCAAGCGCTTAACTGCTAAGCCATCTCTCCAGCCCCTTAGTGCCATTCTTATCTGAGGGTTTGATATATAATTATTTGTCAGTCAATAACATTTCTTCCCATATGTACATCTTGTCAGAATTCCAAAAATTCATTAACAGATGTCAAACAAAGCCCTCATATGTAGGTACATTTTACTGCATGATAACATGCCCTTTTTAAAACACAAATTTTTGTTTATTTTCATTTATCTATTTGAGAGTGACAGACAGAGAGAAAAAGGGAGAGGGAGAGAGAGATTGAGGGAGAGAGAGAATGGGCGTGTCAGGGCCTCCAGCCACTACAAATGAACTCCAGACGCGTTCGCCCCCTTGTGCATCTGGCTAACACAGGTCCTGGGGAATTGAGCCTCAAACCGGGGTCCTTAGGCTTCACAGGCAAGCGCTTAACTGCTAAGCCATTTCTCCACCCATAATATGCCCTTTTAAGGCATTGTTTTCTATTTCTCTTTGAACTATATCATGATGTTTATATTTTTAAATTACTGGCTTAGTAACGATAAAATAAACAATTGTCTGTAACACAAGAGAATAATACAAAATTACATCTAATGTTATATAAGGGAAATTTTCCAGAATAAATGTTTCTAATGATTAAATGGAATGATGCTAAATCTTACAACAGTTTATACATTCTATATTTATGTGAGGAAAATCTTTCCTTCTATAAAAATATACCTAAGACATTTTGGACATTAGATTAATATTAGTATATAATACTTTTTAAAAATTTAAACATTTGTATTTATTTGAGGGAGGGAGGGAGGGAGGGAGAGAGAGAGAGAGAGAGAGAGAGAGAGAGAGAGATGCAGATATATAAAGAGAATGGGTATGCCAGGGCCACTAGCTACTGGAGATGAACTCCAGATGCATGGGCCTCCTTGTGCATTTGGCTTACATGGGTCCTGGGGAATTGAACCTTGGTCCTTTGGCTTTGCACACAGGTTCCCTAACCACTAATCAATCTCTCTAGCCCAGTCTGGAATACTTTCATTTCTTCTGGTTATACCATTATTTTCTCTTGAGTATTACTTCGGGCTCACTGCTTGCAATCTTTTTAACATCCACCCCCAGGTACCAGGTTGCCTTGGAAAGGCCATCCGGTGCCTGGTAGGAACAGGCCCCACATGCATTTCACTCACTAATGCAAGAGAGACCAGCCATTTCCCAAGACTACCCCAGGACTGGAGAGATGGCTTAGTGGTTAAGGTACTTGCCTGTGAAGCCTAAGGACCCAGGGACCCAGGTTCAATTTTTCAGCACCCATATGAGCCAGAAGGACAAGGTTTGTTTATAGTGGCCAGAGGTCCTGGCACACCCATTCTCTCTGTTTGTCTGTCTCTCTGTCTCTCTCTCTCTCTCTCCCTCTCTCTCTCTCTCTGCAACAAAACAAGTAAATAAATAAATAAATATTTTTTAAAAAATCTGTTGTCTCCAAAAATATATGTATTTAGCAAAGAGGACTACAAGGTAAGTGACAAACAATAAAAATCAACTTAAACATAAATAGAAACTGTAAACAACTGCGCAAAACTATTCTTATATCTGACAAAGTATCAGCTGAGAGCTGGTCAAAAAGAAGCCACTACTACCAATACAGGGGAGAATTTATTAAAAAGAACTAACAATTGAAAATGTTTATGGATCAAATACTTCATAATTTAATAAAACAAATGCTAAAAGGCATAAAAAGTCATATAGGTCCTGACACAGTAATAGTGGGAGACTGTATTTTTAAATTTTTAATAATTTTATTTTTATAAAATATTAAACTCTATGCTCTTTTTCCCTTGCTCCCCTTTCCCAGAGGGCCTTCCTCAATGGGGTTGTTTAATACTCACTTTGTGGCTATGAAGGCCTCAGTCATTCTCTATAGGGAGACTGTGCCTGAGGGTATTCCTACCCACTCTGTGGCTCTTACAATCTTTCTGCCCCCTTTTCTGCAGTGTTTCCTGAGCCAAGGCAGTCCTGTTAGCTATCTGATTTAGTGTTGAGTTCTCTGTGTTCTCTGTGTTTCTGTTTTGATGAACCGCCACTGGAATCACTGCATCCCTGGAGTTAGTTGTCCGGCTAGCAGTGGGAAAAATACCTCTGTCCTTGCTTCTTCTTGGGTTTCTCAGTGGCTCTGGCAGATGTGATAAAGGTGGGAAGTCTCATTATAGACTTGGTTATATCTTCTTTTCTAATCAATGGATCTTGACTCTCTTTCATTTTCTCTGCCAACTGTAAAATAAAGCAGAGTCTCCAAAACAAGAGTGAGATCAGCTTGGCTTAAATGGGGTATGCAAAGTTAGTTGAGGGTTTTTTTGGTATGCAAGCTCACTCTTCTTCTCAAGAGAGCAGTGGAGTGTGTGAGTTTCCTGACTGGGATTCTGATTTGGTTTCCAGTACCAGAGATAAGTTCTCTTCCACTGAGCAGGCCTTATGTATAGTTGAAGAACAGCTGGTTACTAGCGAAGGCTGTGTGTCACTATTGTACAAGTGTCTGGCTGGTTCATTCTGTAGCTTACAAGGTCTCCTACTTACTAACACTGTTGGTGACCATTGTCTCCTACCCAGAAGCTGCTGTAGTACTTTCCAGTGCCATGAGGTCAAGCCATGAAGGAACTGGGTGCCTTCTCAATTCCAGTATGGTGACTCAGTGTCCTGTGATCACAGCCTGTGGTGCCTTCAGCAACAGAATCTTCTTAACCAAGTATTTGGTAATGGCCTGCATTGCTTTGCAACCTCATGGGCCTCCCTGACCAACCATTCACCTTGTGGGGTGACCTAATTCTGGGGCTGAGATTTACCAGCTACAGTTTTAAGATTAAATTTCTTCACCTTCTAGAGGGTGTTTCTATACAGACTGTATCCCCTCTCCCTTTGTTGGTGATTATATCTTATAAAATGCTATTCAAGAGGAAGGTTTCTGTGATTCATAATTTCATATCTTTTATATACCTTATGAGCTAGGCTGTGAGATACTCTTTCATTTCTTGCTTAAAAGTCTTTTCCATTTCAAGCAGTTGAAAGGCAGAGTGTCTCTTGATTACCATATTTTTCTCTATCAGACCATTTTTAAGGTTATATCTGCATACTGCACCATGGATGTTCCTTCCTCTGTATAAAAGGTTGGAATGAGGGAACACTTCTATCATTTCTAATTTCCTCTATTCTGCTGCTCTGTCCAATTCTTACCATGAGTTCAAAGTCTTTGGAACCTAAGAAGGGCTATTTGGCTTAGATCTAATCTATACACACTTTCCCTTATGCCCCAGCCCCTTAGCCATAAGGAATACCAAGCAAAACATGTTCATCTCATGCTTCATTCCTCTCCCCCATACTTTTCCTGTCAATTCAGAAGTTAGGGTGGAAGATAGCATCCACATGTCTTCTTTCTCTTTTTTATTTTTATTTATTTATTTTGAAAAATGGAGGAAAAGGCAGAGAGAAAAAGAGAGAGAGACAGAGACAGAAACAGAGACAGAGACACACAGAGAGAAAATTGGCATGCCAGTGCTTCCAACTGCTGCAAAAAAATACAATATACATATGTCACCTTATGCATCTGGCTTATGTGGATCCTGAGGAATTGAACCTGGGTCCTTTGCCTTGCAAGCAAGTACCTTAACCACTAAGCAATTTCTCCAGCTGCACATGTCTTTTTCTTATTGCAATTCTTCCCTTATGCAGGAGTTTATTTCTGTGAAGACAATTCAGCCAGAGCAAGGACCATGCAAATGACACCATGTTCTACACATGATCTTATCCCGTGTGCACTGCATTTAGGATTGAAATATGTTCTCTAGTCTATCAGCCATTTGACAATGGGCATCACTGGGCTCATATGATGTATGTACTTCGCTCACCAGGGGTCTCATTCCTTATCATATAAGGTAATCTGGCCACAGTGGAATTCTTTCCATAGACAGCATACCTTCAAATGGAGCAGCCATGTGTCTTTTCACCCATAGTAAGCACAATGCAACTACAACTACAGTAAGAAGGCACACCATTTTACACCACATGTGAAGGGCCATCTATGCCAGGATTGTCCCCATGGACTTTCTGTTCTTAGATAGCTTAGCATCAGTTGCACATCTCATCTCCGAACACAGAAACAATTCAAGCCGCTTGCATGCTCGAGAGCACGGCTGGCTGAACGTCTTTCCCATCGCAGGCAGGATGTCAGACTTGGTTTAAAAACCAGCGCACCAGGCTGAAGAGACAACAGAACAAAACCCTGTCCGAACAAGCCAAACCGGAGGAGGGGGAGATCACCGAGTCCAGTGCCTGCCCGCGGAACACCAGCCCAGATGACAGTAACCGTGAAGCACGTGAGGCTGGTGCCACCGAGGTCGATCTCCCACAGGATCACCAACAAATTAAGCTCATTTTCTTTGGCCTGCCATTCTCTTTGACACGGACACACTTGTGAAGCTGTATGCCTTACCTGGGGAGGATGATCCCGACAGCTTCCAAAGGTATCTTCAGCCAGACAAGGGGGCGCAGGCTTTAAACATTAGCACTTGGGAGGCAGATGTAGAAGGATCACCATGAGTTTGAAGCCAGCCTGAAAGTACAGTTACATAAGTGAATTCCAGGTCAGCCTAGGGTAGAGCAAGACCATACCTTGAAAAAACACCCCAAAAAACAAAACAACCCCCCAATCCCAAAAACAAAAAAAATCAAAACAAAACAAAAAACAAATGAAAAAAAAAAAACCAAAAATCCCCCCAAAATAATAAGTATCTCCAGGATGGCTTGATTGAGGTGGAATAGCTAGACATTCCAACAGCTCTAATAGTCTTGAACTCACAATGTTCCTCATACCTCTGCCTCCTGAATGCTGGGATTAAAGGCATGCGCCACTGTGCCTGGCTTTATGCCTATCTGCCTGAAAAATAAATGTTTATATGTGCTTATTGTTTCTGTGTTTTCAAAGTAGGGCCTCTCTCTCTCTCCCTCTCTCCCTATCTTCCTCTCTCCCCCTGTCTCCCTCTCCTTCTCTCCCTCTCTCCCTCTCTCCCTCTCTCCCTCTCTCCCTCTCTCCCTCTCTCCCTCTCTCCCCCTCTCCCTCTCCCCCCCCCTCTCTCTCTCTCTCTTGCCCAGACTAACCTGGAATTCACTATGGAGTCTCAGGGTGGCCTGGAACTCATGGTGCTCCTCCTCTCCTTTCTGAGTGCTGGGATTAAAGGCGTGTGCCACCATGCCTGGCTTGTGAAATATATTAAAAAGTATAGACGAGGGGCTTGAGAAACCGTCGCGTTTCTTGCGAGGCGATGTCTCAGCTAACCAGCATTCAGGAAGCCCCCTGGCCGACCATTATCACCAGCCAGCATCACCATGGGGGCCATGCTGGGCGCCTTCTCCGTGGCCGGCTGGGTAGGGTCTCGCACTAGCTCAGGCTGACCTGGAATTCACTATGGAGTCTCAGAGTGGCCTCGAGCTCATAGCGATCCTCCTACCTCTGCCTCCTGCTTGCTGGGATTAAAGGTTTCATGCCTCTGCAGTGGTGCACCATGCTAGCTGTGCAGTTGCTGTCCCAACACTAAGAATTCCACTGTGGCCCAGTTATTCTATGCTTGCATTCTCCTGGGCACTGTTGCATGTTGTCTCATGAGGACAGAGAGGATAGAAACTGAGCTGAAGGTTTTGGTTCTTCAAAATTGCTACTATTGTTGGTATCATGGTTGGGTCTCTCTACATTCCTGGGGGCTATTTCACTTCAGTCTGGTTTATAGTTGGCGTGTCCGGAGCCACTTTGTTCATCCTTATCCAGCTGGTGCTGTTGGTAGACATGGCTCAATCTTTGAATGAATCATGGGTAAATCGTTGGAAGAAGGAAATCCAAGGGTCTGGTCTGGGGTTTTGCTCTCTGTTATAAGCTGCTTGTATATCATGTCAACTAGCATTGTTGTGGCACTCTGTATGTTCTACACTAAACCAGATGGCTGCACAGAAAACAAGTGCTTCATTATTAACCTGATTTTGTGCATTGTGGTTTCTCTTATATCCACCCACCCAAAAATTCAGGAATACCAGCCTCGTTCAGACCTCCTTCAGTCCTCTATAATTACTGTCTATGCCCTGTACCTCACATTGTCAGCTATGACCAATAAACCTGATTGTTCCTGCAACCCTTCCTTTTTGAGCATCATTACACACTTAACTGCACCAACTTTGGCTCCTGGAAACACGACTGCTGTTGTTCCTACCTCTCCTCCATCATCAAACATGGACACTTTCTGAGTTTTAATGATTTTGTTGTTGTTGTGCTTGTCTGTGGTATATGCCTTGGGTACTCTAGCTTCCATACTTCAAGTCAGGTAAACAAGCTGACCCTCTCGGGGAGCAACAGTGTGATCCTCAGTGACACCAGTGGAGCCCGTGATGAAGAAGATGGACAGCTGAGGCGGGCCATGGACAACGAGAAGGAGGGGGTGCAGTACAGCTGCTCCCTATTCCACCTGATGCTCTGCTGTGCCTCCTTGTACATCATGATGATCATGACCAACTGGTACAGTCCTGATGCCAAGTTTCAGAATGATAGCAGCAAGTGGGTAGCTGTGTGGGTCAAAATCAGCTCCAGCTGGGTCTGCTGCTCCTTTACGTCTGGACTCTTGTGGCTCCACTTGTCCTCACCGGCCGGAACTTCAGCTGAGCTTCTGAGTGCCAAAGACACTGCTGAAGCTTATAAAGGTCTCCCTTGCCTTTTAAATTTATGTCAACTAAACTATTACATGAACGCTTTGCAAATTTGACTATATTCACGTTTATATCAAAGGCAAGATTGAATGATGCTTGATGTATAATTGAACTGTTCATTTCTAAATATATGTTTATTTGTAAGGCTATAGCACAAAGGGAACTTTTTTTGTTTTCAAGTGAACTACAGCTGTGCTGTGAAGTGAGTTCTTTATAAAGACCTATAGGTTCTTATAACTTTGATTTAAAATACAAGGTAAAAGAATGTTGGATATTTGAGACTATCTTTAATATATTTCTATTGCAGTCCCCTTAAAAAGCAAAAGCAGAATGTATTAATATGAACCTTTTCCTCTGCAAAGTCCTTCACCATGTGATGCAAGCACATTGTTTAGTGCATAGACTCTTTAGAGGTGGCGTGACCTAGTTCTTGGGCAAGGATTGTGTGTGTGTAGGTCCTTCCTCAAAACATCACTAGTTCTGTTGGGCCCATCTTCAGTGCCAAGTTTTATATGAACTTTTTCTAATGATATGTGAATATATAAGTACCCCAGATAAGAAGGCAATGATAGTTCAAAGGAATGATTGCAAACAAGTCTTCACTAGTGAACCAAGGAGTTTAATTAGGATTGCTTACAGGAACATTGGTGAAAGGTTTCTTATAGGAGCATAAACAATTTATGAGTGGCTAAGCTACCAAAGAAAAGCCTCTCCACCAACAATCATTAACAGCTTATATATCCTTAGATAGAAGTAGGATCTTATGAGCCCTTCCCTTGGAAAAGCTGATAACTGTCTATATATACTCAGGGATAAATGGACCTTCAGAAGTCTTTCTTCCATGGCAGAACATTAACAAACCAGTTATGCAAGTCTTATAGCAGTAATCACAGCATCAATGAGGACAATGGTTTGTCAGGTAATACCCAGAGGACACTTTTCTATAACATTTCTCAGTTGTACACTGATGGAGATAATTTAATTACATTATACGGTTTACATAAAGAGAAAAAAAGAATATCCTCTAAGGAGTTTAATAAAAATGGACTCCAAATTAGTTCACAAAACCTAAAAGTAAGGTGAGAAACAAAGGAAACAGACAACAAGCTAATCACTAGAAGATGGGAAGACTTCTCATACCCATTGATTGGCAAAATCAATATTGTGGAAATTATTATTACTGAAAGTAGTATACAGATTCAGTACAATTTCCATCAAAATTTCTAATGGAAATTTTCACAGAGATATGAAATAAAAAATCCAAAATTCATATGGAAGCACAAAAGGTCCTAGATAGAAAAACACTCTTAAGAAGAAAGGGCATTGCTGATAGCATCTCAATACCTCATATGAAATTATAACAAAGATATAATAGTAAAAACAATATCATACTGGCACAAAAATAATCATGTGTGTCAATGCAATAGAACAGAGTATCCAGAAGAAAAACACATGCAGCTACAACCACTTTGTTAGCCAAGGTGTTCAAAAATGTACATTGTAGAAAAGATAGCCTGTTCAACAAATAATGCTAGGAGAGATGGATAGTGATATGTAAGGGAATAAAACTAGATCCCTGTGTTTCATTCTCAATAACAATGCAGTCAAAATGAATAAAGACCTTAACATAAGACCAAAAACTCCGAAACTGTTAGAAGAACACAGGAAAATAGTTCAAAATATAGCCCTAGGCAAAGACTTTCTAAGAAGAATCCAATAATTCAGGCAATAATTATAAGAACTGATAAGTGAGATTTCATGAAATTAAAGTTTCTGCATAGCAAAGGAAACAATTGTCAGAGTGTTGAAACAGTCAACAGAATGGGAGAAAATCTTTGCCAACTAACACGTCTGATGGGAGATTAATATTCAGTTTTTATAAAGAACTCAAAAGATTAAATATGAGAAAAGAAAATCCAATTAACAAGTGGAAAAATTAATTGAAGATAGTTCTGATAAAAGAAAACATAAATGGTTAACAAATAATTGAAAAATTGTTTAGCATATTTAGCCACCATGGAAATTTATATTTAAACTACACCAAGATTCCCATTCTCTCCAGTTAGAATGGCTATCCTCAAGAAAGTAAGCCATCACATAGGAACTGTTTGTGATGAGACATTTCTTACTGTTATGGCAGGTATACTGAGAGACTCAAGAATGAATAACTACCAGGAGAGCCAGTCATGATCTGTTCTTGCCCTATATCACTTCTTTTTACTTCCTTACATTTTCCTTTTTCATTTTTAATATTCCTTTCACAAATACCAGCCTAATTTTCAGTCTGTGGCTCAGCCTTCTGAGAGATGGGACTGTTGTATTTATCTTATTGTATAACCTGTGCCTTTATAGTCTGATAGTAGCTCAAACTCCCTCATATCTTCCCCCAGCCCCTCCTACTTAATTCCTACAGTTCCTTCTTTTGTTCTCCTCTTCTAGTTCCTTTTTGTGCACCCAACAATAATCATGAGTCTTATTCTGCTTTTATACTTCTTCTTTGGCTTTTCTTCCCATTCATGCCAACAGTTACTAGTATATAGAACTGCCGCTAGCACCCTTCCTTCTCTAAAATTATCCATGCTTAAAGTGTGATTGGTTTTAGTGAACTACTACTAGATTTGCTCAGTGGGTTCATCCTTGGATCGTGACTGTTGTAGAGAGTTTTATAATCTCAGGATATAGCTTCCTATTGAATCTGGTGTCCTAAATACTAATAAAACTAAGGAAAACAAAACATCAATTCTAAAAAAAAATCTAGTTGTTCTTGAAAGTTGCAATTACTCTGACTGAAAGAAGAAAAGCTATATATCTAACAGAGGATTAATATACCAATACCCCCCAAAAATCAGGAAATAAAAAACCACCATCAAAAAATGAGCTTTGGAAGAGAGCAGATAATCCTAAAAAATGAAACACAAATGACTAGTAAGCATATTAAAACTACATTAATATCCCATCTTGCTCTTGTCAGAATGGCGGTTTTCAACAAAACAAAAAACAACATAGGCTGGTGAGGATGTGGACACTATTGCTGGAGTAGGAAGTAAGTCTACGGATATGGAAGTCATTGTGGAGATTTCCCAAAAAATGCAAAGTATATCTTTCATATGAAGCAGCTGTACCACTTCTGGGTATTTGCAAAACTCCAAGTCAACATTTCATAGAAAAAATACTTGCACATCAATGTTTATTACAACACTATTTACAATATCTAACTTATACATGTTTCCATAACCAAAGGAATGGATAAGGAAAATTATATATATATATGTATGTATGTATGTATATATATATATATATATATATATATATATATATATATATATACATACATACATTACATACATAGGAATTTTCAGCAATAACGAGTTAAGTTATGGCAATTTTAGGAATTCCATAAGCAAAGAAATGGATAAGGAAAAAAATCTATATCTATATTTATACCTATATCTATATACATATATGGCATTTTTAGGAATTTAGATGCAACTGAAGATTACAATGTTCAGTAGAAAGAAAAATATCATATGCTTTCTAATTTGTTGTTACTAGATTTTATTTTATGTGGATCATATATAAATATATATGATTTATATAGATACATATAATCATATGTGTATATGTGACTTGAAAGTAGAAGAGAAGCTAAGGGTGCAAAGTTGTTAAGCAGGAGAAGGGAAAAAGTGAGAAAAGGAAAAGTAGGAGGTTATAAGGGGAAAGATGTTCAATATACAATATACACATGTATAATACTATTGTTACTGTTGTTGGCAATACAAAACTAGATGGTGAACTGGAGAGATGGCTTAGTAGTTAAATGTGCTTGCTTGAAAAGCTTGTTAGCCTAGGTTCAATTATCCAGGACTCATGCAAATCTAGATTAACTAAGTGGCACATGCATTTGGAATTCAACTGAAGTGGCAGGATGCCCTGGAGTGACCATACTCTCTTTCTCTTCTCTTTGCTTTCTCCATTGCTCTCTCTTTGTCAGGTGAATCAAAATATTTAAAAAAAAATAGATGGTAATATCCTATTACTGAAGACAGTATATACTTGGGTTACAGGGTATAAATAAATCAAGCTGGAACTGATCTGGAAGCTTCCATTCTACTGGTAGCTGTGATAATGCCAGAAGGTGCCATGTAGAAGAAAACAGTCATCAACAGTCTTACCAAGCTGTGTTCCACAACTGACCTGCCAGGCCACATGTGTCCACTGGTACAAAAGTGGTGTGACTGTTAGGGGGTAGCCTCTAGCTTCTGACTGGATTTGGGGCATGATCTTTAGGAAGGAATTCACATCTGGTACTGTAATCCTGATTAGTATCCTGGAGCTGGAGAGGTCAAAGATGCTGTGGTACATGATATGCCCACCAAACTATGTTTTGACTATTTATGTTTGTGGCTGTACATTAATTCTTCTCTCAGCATTGGTGAGGGAAACTTTGCAGTAGACAGTGATTACTGCAGAGACTCATAACAGGTCAAAGTTCTGAGAATAAGCAACAGTTCAATGTTCAGCCCTAAAATGGGACTTCTATATTCACCTCACCCACGGTTCAGGGGACATCACAGAAGAAAGCCAAAAACATTGTAAGAGCTGGAAGAAGGCGTGGAGTGCTGTGGAACACTATTTTTGGTACATGATATAACCACTGTACTCATGACTTTACAGAGACTGTGATTGTCTGCATAAGACCTCTACAAGATTGGCCATCTCAATATCTTGCCATAAATTGGAGGCTGGCTTATAAAGCCCTACCCTTCCTTGAGGATTTTAGACACTAGAGTTTCCAGAGTGTGTGTGTGGGGGCGGGGGTACACATTTTCATCAGTGCCATAGCCATTCTTACTTAAGTTGCTCATACTCCTGTGAATAAGGCCTCAGACATACTCCAGTATATTACTGTACTTTAACTCATTTGTTCTCGGAAAATATAGAAAAGACTTGAAAGTGAAAGGGAGTGCTCTTTGGGAAGAGGAAGAGTATCAGCATGAATGAAAGATAAGTGAGAGAATTAATGGGATGGTGAATATGACATAACCACATGTTATATATGTATGAAAATATCATAATGAAACCCATACTTGTATATAATTTATACATTTAGCTATATATATAATATTTATGTTATATATATATATATGTATATATATATATAATCTTATGAAAATGAAAAAGAGAGAAAACATGTGGCAACCAATGCTGGAGACAATGCTGGGTAAAAGGACACTTATACTGATGGTGTGAAGGTAAACTAGTATAGCCACTGTGGAAAAGAGTATGGACGTTCCTCAGAAAACTCAAAATAGATCTACCATGTGAGCCAGCTATACCACTCCTGGGTATATATTCAAAGGAGTCTAAATCAGCATCTCATAGAGACACTTGTACAACCATGTTTATTGCTGCACTATTCACAATATCCAAGATAGAGAACCAGCCTAGAAGCCCTTCAACAGATAGTTGGATATAGAAAATGTGTGAATATGCACAATGCATTTCTTTCAGTTATAAAAGAATAAATATATATCATTTGAAGGAAAATAGATTGAACTAGAGATCATCAAATTCAGTGAACTAAGCCAGACTTAGTTAAAAAGGAGACATAAAGGAAAGAGAAAGGAAGGGAGGAGGATACTTAATAGGTTGATATTGTATATATGTAAGTACAATGATTGTAATGGGGAGGTAATATGATGGAGAATGGAATTTCAAAGGGGAAAGTGTGGGGGTGGGGAGGGAGGGAATTACCATGGGATATTTTTTTATAATCATGGAAAATGTTAATAAAAATTTAAAAATTAAAAAAAAACAAAGACAAAGGTGATATGTTTCTCTCATATACAGAATCTAAAGTATAAGATGTGAAACATACAGGAGACTATGTGGGGAAAATGAAAATCTAAGTTAAGAAAAAAAAAGAAAATCAAACTTTTGAAATTGAATCAATTGAAAGTGTTACTATTTGTTATAAATACTTTTAGTACAAATATTTATTGAAATGAAGCTAAAAGGATGTTAGGGAAAATAATTTTATCCCTAATTTTGTTTGTTTGTTTGTTTTGGTTTCTCGAGGTAGGGTCTCACTCTAGCCCAGGCTGACCTGGAATTCACTATGGAGTCTCAGGGTGGCCTCAAACTCATGGCAATCCTCCTATCTCTGCCTCCTGAATACTGAGATTAAAGGCGTGAGCCACTACACTTGCCTTTTACCCCTAATTTTGATGATATTCTTTACTGTTTCATTCAATGATAGTGTGAAGGAGTTGACATTATAAGACAGGAATTTACTTTTCCCACAAAATTTACCATGGCCCATGAAAACATTACAGAGTAGAGAAGAAAAGCTTTAAGAAACTTCTTGGAATTTGAAGGGAAATCCAGTAAGACTATGAAAAAAGAAGCTAGAAAGGAATGAGGGTTTGGTGAAGTATCCCAAGGGTCTCTCTTCATCTAATCCAACAATATTCTCTGACTGTATAGAGTTGGGAATATGGCTGCTTCCTCAATTGCAGTCACATACTCTTTTATTTTTCCTTTCCCAGTTAACTTGCCACAATCATTTCATAAACCAAAATTCTGAATTAAAGTAAGTGAGGCTAGTATTAAAAGTGCTTAACAGTCTGTCTTTCAGAATGTAACAAAAGTAAAGGATTTAAAGCTTCTAATATCAAATGGAATTATGTGGGATAGAAAAAATAATACATTTTAGTAAGTAGCATGAGGTATTTTTGAAAAAAAAAGAGAAAACAATGTAATCATTTCTTACATGTATGATGCTCATAGATGGTTCTAAAACTATTAGAAATACTGAATAACAGATTCAAAGTAATACCACTCACAACTGTTCAAAGATATTATTCAAAGAACAAATTTATAAAATATGTGATCAATTTTTTAAAAACATATGTTCTTTACAATTGTGTAATACATGCTTTTTCCTATATTATGTATTTGCTATAATTTCATTTAATGTCTGAAACCATGTGAATTGGGTGTTAACTTCATTTTATGAGGGAGAAAATTGAGAACCAGGGAAATGAAATTAATAAACAACTGAGCTAAAATTCACATTCATTGTGCATGCTCTTCCCACATTGGGGCTTGATTATGTGACTTGTTTTGCCTAATGACATAAGTACAGGCTTTATAAGTGGTTGTCCCCTGGGAGCTTGTCTTCCTAATAATTCCTTTGGGACCTCTGAGACTATCATGTGGTTTGTAGAGCCCTAAGTGAGTTATAAATAAAACTCCAAACATGTGGCCTCAGTTGAGCCAGTCCTATGAGATCTCAGCTATTTAAGCAGCTTAAGGTAAGGATCCAGACACTGTAGAGCTTAAATAAATCATTTTCAATGTACATTGCCTAAGTGTCTGGCCCACAGAACAGTAAGTATATAAGATAGCTATTTAAATTTGTAGTGAGTTTTCAGGCAATAAAAATGTTATCTATTTAAACCATTTTATTTATTTATTTTCATGTGTGTGCATGAATGCAAGTTGGTATAATAGAGTTTCTTGTTGCTCCAAACAAATGTCGGTCTGGCTTTATTTGGGTGGCTGGGGAATTAAAACCAGGCAAGCAGACATTGTAAGCAATTGCCTTTAACTACTAAGCCATCTTCTCAGCTCTATTATCTATTTTTCAAATATTTTATTTATTCATTGTAGGGGTGGCAGATAGATAATGGTCATGCCAGGGCCTCTAGTTAGTACAAATGAACTCCACATGCATGTGCTACTGTATGCATCTGACTTTATGTAGGTACTAGGGAATTGAACTCTTTTCTTAGTCTTTGCAAGCAAGTACCTTAACTGCTGAGTCCAGATTTCCAGCCCTCCATTATTTGTTTCTCAATACAATCTTTGTTGTCTTTTTTGTCCTTGTATATAACGTATATTATCATATTAACTTTGTATTACCCTCTTATTTTCCTCTTAGTAAATCTCTTATTCTTCCTAAGTAGTTCCCTTCCTACTTTGTCTTTTTCTTTGGTGATAAATAGGTTTATTTAGTGCTTCTTGTATGAGCATGGTTGGGGAGTTATTTGTTAGTACATGAGCAACTTTCCAGTGACTAAGCCAATAAAAAGCATGACTCCTCCAGCAACCATTAATTGCCAATAGTCATTCTGGGAGGGAAGGGTTCCCATGGACTCCTCTGCCATCAAAAACGGAATGTTGATTTTCTTAACCTTGTACAGTTGCAGAAAACCAGAGTCACTATGAGTTATGAATATAGTGCTCATGCCATGTGTAGATGATAGTGTGTATAGCACTTGTCTCCATCTTCTGGATCTTAGATTCTGTCTTCCACCTCTTCCATGATGTCCCCCTTGGAGTGGGGGATATAAATGCCCTATTTACGCCTGAGCAAACAATAGTTAGCTATTCTCAGCACTTTGTCCACACTAGCATTAATCTCTGCATTAATCTCTTCCTACTGCAAAAAGAAAAATATCTTCTCTGATAGAGACTGAGACCAGCACAAATCGATAACATAAATATTTATGAATAAAGCAGTTTGAGAACCTGCTCATTTAGCATAGCAAGAGTGCTATCTTTCCCTCTGGGACTCATGACCTCTACAGCCACAGGCTTTTAACCAGGTTTTCAGCACCAGATATAAGTTGTCTCCTATGTGGCAGGCCTCAGATATAACCAGAAAATAGCTGGTTAGCTCCTTAATAGTCAGGTGTCTAGCAGCAATCCCACCTCCTGGTTCCACTTTACTGTTGCAGTCAGGTTCACATTGCTGGTAGATATCACCCAACCAAGAGCAGCTTGTGGGGCAAAAGAGGTTTGTTTTGGCTTACAAGCTCAAGGGGGAAGCTCCCTGATGGCAGGGAACACAATGGCATGAGCAGAAGGGGGACATCACCCCCTGGTCAACATAAGGTGGACAATACAAACAAGAGAGTATGCCAAACACTGGCAAGGGGACACTGGCTATAATACCCATCAGCCTGCCCCTAACAGTAAGACTGCCTCCAAGAAGCATTAATTCCTGAATCTCCAATAGCTAGGAACCTAATATTCAGAACACTGAAGTTTATGGGAGACACCTGAGTCAAACCACCTGGAATAGACACTTATTCTGGGTATGCATTTGCCTTTCTGGCACATAGTGCTTCTACCAAAACTACCATGCATGGACTTACAGAATGCCTTATCCACCATCATGGCATTCCACACAACATTGATTCTCACCAAGGAACTCACTTCACAGCCAAGGAAGTACAGCAATGGGCTCATGGTCATGGAATTCACTGGTCTTACTAAGTGCCACACCACCTTGAAGCAGCTGGCTTGATAAAATTGTGGAATGGCCTTTTAAAGAAACAGCTACAGTGCCAACTAGGTGGCAATAGCTTGGAGGGCTGGGGGAGTGTCCTTCAGCAGGCTGTATATGCTCTGAATCAGTGTCCTATATATGGTAGTTTCTCCTATAGTCTGGATTCATGGGTCCAGGAGTCAAGGGGTGAAAATATTAATGGTCCCACTTACCATCACCCCAAATGACCCATTGGCCAAATTTTTGCTTCCTGTTCCTGCAACTTTATGCTGTGATGGCCTAGAGGTTTTGGTGTGAGAGGGAGGAGTGCTTTTGCCAGGAGACATGAAGAACATTCCATTGAACTGGAAGCTAAGACTTTCCCTTGGCTACTTTGGGCTTCTGATGCCCTTGAGTGAACAGGCTGATAAAGGAGTTACAGTGGTAGCAGGAGTGATTGATCCAGACTACCAGGGGGAAATTGGTCTGTTCCTCCACAATGGAGGTAAGGAAGAGTATGTCTGGAGTACAAAAGATTCTTTAGGGCATATCTTAGTGTTACCATGCCCCTCTTAGTGTTATTATGCCCTGTTATCAAAGTCAATGGACAACTTCAACAACCCAATAGAGGTAGTATGATAAATTGCCCAGATCCTCCAGGAATGAAGGTATGGGTCACCCCTCCAGGTAAAGAACCAAGACCTGCTGAGGTGCTTGCTGAAGGTGGAGGAAATACAGAATGGGAAGTAGATGAAGGCAGTTACAAATACCAGCTAAGGCCATGTGACCAGTTATAAAAATGAGGATTGTAATTGCAATATTTCTGTCCTACCTTGATACAGAGTGTTCATACATATCTACATCAATATTAAGATTATATCACGAGCTAACTGTTGGATTTATATTAGACCTATTATGTTAGAGACTAAGCATTCCTCAAGGAACCTTGCTTGTTGTTGGGGGTAAGATTTTGTGGTTCTGGTTGTACATGGGATAGTTATACCATATTAGGTGCAATTATGAGCTTTTTACTGTTTTCATTTGAAAATTAAGTATGATATAAGGAGATATGATTTGGTGTCATTTTGACAAGGGATGTATAGTTGTAATAGTTAAGGTGTTGTCAACTTGATCTGTTCAGTAATCCACAGAAATCCCTTTTGGGTGGGTCTCTGAGGTTGCTTCCAGGGAGGATTAACTGAAGGAGGAAGTCCTTCCTCCAGAGTGGGCCCCTCCCCCAGAGCAGTGGTCCTTCTCAGAGGAAACTTCATATAAGGAAGCTCTGCATGGAAAGAGCCCCTTCCTTCCTTCCTCTTGACTGCTGGAGCTGCTTGTTGCCTTCCAGCATGGTTTGAAGACCAGAGCAGACTGAAGACCAGTATCAACTGAAGACTCAAGTGGATTGACAACCTGTGGCTCCTCAGGAAGCCTCCAGGCCTTCACTGCTGGATGAGGACTGCTGAGGCATCTGGCCACATGGACTGACCAGCTACTAGGTTCCTTGATTCTCAGGCCTGCAACTGCTATTGGGCTACAATAAGCTAATCCAAAAAATTCCCTTTTAAAAAAATAATTCATTCCAGCAGTTCTGTTCCTTTAGAGAACTCAGACTAATACAGAAACATAGAGAAATCAAGTTGGAACTAAGATTCTCCCCACTGGTTTGCTTTCATAGTGCTGGAAGGTGCTTAGGAAGCTGCTGGGTGTGGACGGTTACAATCTTACTCAGCTATAGACATCGTGTGTCATAATACTAAACTGCCAGGCAAGATGTGCTCAATGATGCAATAGTGGCATGACTGTTATTGAGTGTATTAATTACTTTCTCATTGTTGTGTTGAAATAACAGACAAAAAAAAAAAACTTAGGAAGGAAAAACTTATTTTGGCTTATACTTCCAAGGGGCACAGTCTATAGTGGCAGGGAAGGCATTACATCCACAATCAGGAAGAAGAGAATGAAGAATGCTGGTGGTCAGTTAGCTCTCTACTTTTTCTACAGTCTGGAACCATAGTGCATAGACTGGCACAATGTATAATTTGGGTGGCTCTACCTACATTAATCAACCTAATCTAGAAATTTTTCCAGAGACATTCCCAGAGTTTTGCTTTGATATGGATTATAAATCCTGTCAAGTTGACAACCAGACATTAACTATCACAAGTCCACCCCCTGCCAACTTGGCACTCAAACATAACACATTTAAGCTACAACTTTCTGCCCAATGTTCCTCTAGGCTCATGACCATTGGTAATGAAAATTAGTTTAGTCTAACTACAAAAGTCACAACAGTCTTTAATAGTCCTAGCACTGTCCAAAAGTATATGCTGAGTGGCTTCTAAGACTCGGACAATCTCTTAACTGTGGGCTCCCATAATGCATAAAACAAGTTACATACTTACAACATAGAATGACACAGAGTAAACACCCCAAATCCAAAACTGAGGAATGGGGGCACAGCAAGCAAATATCAGACCTAAGTAAGTCTGAAACGCAGCAAGGTAAACTTCAAATCTTGCAGCTTCATGTCTGACATCTGAGGGTCTTGATGGAATGCAGGCTCCAGTGGTCTTAGGTAGTCCTGCTCCTCTAGCTTTGCTGTCTTTACCACTCATAACCTGCCCCTCTTATGGCCTGGCTCCACTCTGAGCTTGCAGCTTTCCTTGGAAGATGTCTTATGGTTTGAGCATCTCCAACAGCCTGTTGTCTGTATTAGAACTTAGAGTACTTTCACAGCTTCATTCAGTGGCCTCTGAGAACCTCCTTTCAGGGACTCTGACACTGCCATACATTGCTTGGCCTCAGCAGTTCTCTGGAACCCTGGTAAAAAACTCCATGATATCCTCAATTTCCCATCTTTCATGCCTTCAAAATAACCATTACTATGTGTGCAACACTGTCAAGATTGGTTTCTAGCTGGGCGTGAAGCTTGCCCCCTTAGACTTCAGCGTTAAAGTTCCCATCTACCTTCCAACCTGAACTTGGAAAAGCTTTTCTCTATGTGATTGTGTTCCAAAACAGAATCTTTTGTTTTAGTCTTTTTTCCCTTTCAAGTGAATTTAGATTTTCAAAAGATCGAACCTCTGAAGCATGGAGGTTTGCACCCAGGACACCTCCTCTACTGTTACAGTACAGTATAAGAGAGTTCTCTTCAATAATTATTATTAAACAATTACAGATGCTTTCTCAGAACTAGCCTGGATGCTGTCTTGCCTTGTCTTGTCATCCACCAAGCAGATGAGCCATTGCTTTTGAGCTTTTGCTTTTTTAAACATCATTCAGGTTCTCAAGACAGAGGCCTGTATTATTGACAGCATATAACAACAACTGCCTCTAGCCCAGTTCCTGGTAGAGTCCTTGATTCTTCTGAAACCTCATTAGCTAGGTCTTCACTATTTACATTTCTCTCAGCATTCTTGTCACTCTTGCAAATTCCTCCTGCAAAACAGGTCTAAAGGGCTATGAACCATGTAGTCAGGTTTATCACAACAATGGCACCACTTCTCAGTACCAAAGTTTTCTATGTAAGTTTTGCTCTTGTGTATGTGACCAAATTCTGATTAGCAATGGTTTATTTTGGCTTATACTTCCACAGATATAGTCCACATGATGATGGAACAGAAGGGTGCTGGCCACATTGCACCCATATTCAGGAAGCAAAGAGTGATGAATACTAGTGTCCACCTAGTTTTCTTCTTTTTATACAATCAAGAACTAAGTCTATGGAATGGTGCTGTCCACAGTAAGGGTTGTTCTTTCCATATCAATTAACTTTATCCAGAAAGGCCTAACACACATACCAAGAGATTTGTTTTCATGATGACTGTAAATCCTGTCACGTAGCCAACCAAAGACAACCCATCAAATGAGGGTAACAAAGCACTTTCTGATTGCATATGTGGCCTGCTCCACAGGGCGAAATTTATGACTGGTATTGCAAACATGGTCATAAGCCATGGCTGGAGAGATCATTAGGGCTTAGTGGGAAGCTACTACTATTGTTTGGCTAAATGGAACATATACCATGCTTCCCAAGGCTCAGGAAATGTCACAAAAGAGTAGAGTGTAAGAGCCAGAAAGAGTGGAGTATTGTGGGATGTTGTCTTCAAGATATGATATGCCTGTTGCTTTTATTAATCCATAGAGTCTGTCATTATCTGCAGAAGATTTCTATAAATCTGAGCCCATCAACATTCTTTCATGGATGGGATACAGGTTGACAAGGTCCTATCTCTCTCTGAGGATCTACTGAAAGTAAACAGTAGGGGAGGTGGAAACATTTTCTTAAGTAGTAGAGCCACTTGTAAGTTGTCTATGCACCCGTCAATAACTCCTTATTTATGCTCATGTAAGCATCCCAAATTAAAATCACTAAGTCACCAAAAAGAGAAAGAAGACATGAAAGTTGAAGAGAGGCTAGTTTGAGAAGAGGAAGGGATCAGTGGAGTGTGAGGGGACAACAGAAGATAATTGGGGGTGAATAGCATCAAAATATATAAATGTATGAAATTATAAAAATACACACATAAGTAATTGAATAAATAAAAGTTATCTATTCAGCGCTGCCCCAAATTCACTTAAGACATATAATAATGTACAAACAGCTTGATGAAAATGTGAACAAATGTGAATATTATTTCTTTTTTTTCATTATTTATTCCTCAATTTTTGTTAACATTTTCCATGATTATAAAAAATATCTCAGGACAATACCCTCCCTCACTCCCATTTTCCCCTTTGAAATTCTATTCTCCATCATATCCCCACCCCACCTCAATCATTCTATTTACATATATCACATATATATATATATGCACAATACCAACCTATTAAATACCCTCCTCCCTTCCTTTCTCTTCACTTTATGTCTCCTTTTTAACTTACTGGCCTCTGCTACTGAGTTTTTTCCTTCTCACGCAGAAGCCCAATCATCTGTATCTAGGATCCACATATGGGGGAGAACATGTGTCACTTGGCTTTCTGGGCCTGGGTTACCTCACTTAGTATAATCCTTTCCAGATCCATCCACTTTTCTGCAAATTTCATAACTTCATTTTTCTTTACCACTGAGTAGAACTCCATTGTATAAATGTGCCATATCTTCATTATCCACTCATCAGTTGAGGGACATCTAGGCTGGTTCCATATCCCAGCTATTATGAACTGAGCAGCAATAAACATGGTTGAACATGTACTTCTAAGGAAATGAGATGAGTCCTTAGGATATACGCCTAGAAGTGCTATAGCTGGGTCATATGGTAGATCAATTTTTAGCTTTCTTAGGAACCTCCAAACTGATTTCTGAAATAGCTTGACCAGGAGTTCTGGTTAAGATGCCGGCTTAGGTACCACACCAAAGCACCCTACGGGGCTGGGGGGGGGGGGAGACCGAAAAAGCAAAATACACACTTTTACTAAAACGTGAGTTGTATAGGAAATCGAAATGGCAGTGGAGAAGTATAAGAGATCCAGAGCCCGCACAGGCTGGCAAAAGTGGCCCCAGCAGGTCCGCTGACACGGTGGTGGCAGAGCACCAGAAAATCTGCCAGGCTCAGCTTCAGCCACAGGAAAAGCCAGGTGAGGGGAGCTTCCACTTGCACCAGAGCTCTCTGCAACTCAAGAAACGTGAAGGGAGAGCGGCAGTGAACAATGGAGGAGCAGACCACAGGGTAGAAGAACATGTGGAACAGCAAGAGAACCAGAGCACCTACGGCTCCCTCCCCTCCCCCACCACCTGTGCCCAGCTCCAGTGAACAGAGCAGCGGTCCTGGGACCAGCCATGCCAACTTGAGCGAACAGCAGGACCCAAGCAGGCACAGGGTACTGCAGCAACATCAGGGGTCCGGCCCCAACAGCAGTGGCCCCAGCAGTGGCACATCTAGTAGCAGCAGCAGCAGCTACAGAGGCAGCAGTCACAGACCCAGCAGCAGCAGCAGCAGCAGCAGCAGCAGATCCAGCAGCAGCAGCAGAGGATCCAGCAGTGGCACCTAAGGCAGCAGCAGATTCAGTGGCAGCAGCAGCGGTGGACCCAGCAGAGGTGACAGACCCAGCAGCAGCAGCTTTAGCAGCAGTGGTGGTTCCAGCAACAGGGGTGCCGATCTGCAGGGCCACAGTTGCCAGGTTGAGTTTGCCCCGCAGGAAAAACCAGTGCCCAGCTCCAGAAATTAGAACAGCAGCCCAACGACCCAGCCAGCAACTTGACTGAGACCAAAATCATCCAAAAAAGTAACTGGGATTGATTGCACCAGGGAAGGGTCTCACTTGGTCACAAGCTGACTTGGATCTGTCAACAGACCAGAAATCTTAACCTCTTTGTTGCTAGAGGATCTGGTTGCTATAATAACTACTCTTGCATAAATTTTTGGTGCTGGTTCTGATTGAATGTGTACAGTGTTTAGTTCAATTTTAAAATCTACCTGTATTTTATTCCACTCAGCCTACTTGAATACTCCCTTAGCAGGGAAACTTAACCCTTAGGAACACCTTTGTAGATACTCTGAGAGCCTTAAGAGCCACACCTAACACCTTAAGCTCCTATCCTGAAGATATATAACATCAAATCAATTGATACAGCTAAGAATACCTACCTAGCTAGAAATTCCAAGCATTAACTTAATCCAAGATGCAAAAATATATGCATTATAACACAAGAAACACTAAAAAGCAAGACAATATAAATCCATCTAACAGTATTAATGCATCAGAAATGACCTCCAGTGAGAATGAGTTAGAGGAAATGCCTGAGAAAGATTTCAAAAGAATGTTTGTAAATATGTTCAAAGAAGTCAGAGAACAAATCAAAGGAGTCAAAGAGGAACTTAAAGAGAAAATCAAAGGAATCAAAGAAGATGCGGGACACCAATTTCATGAAATTAAAAAAAAAAAATAGCTGGACCAGATTGCATTCCCACCAACAGTGTATAAGGGTTCCTTTTTTTCCACATCCCAGCCAGCATTTATGATCATTTGTTTTCATGAAGGCAACCAATCTGACAGGAGTGAGATGGAATCTCAATGTAGTTTTAATCTGCATTTCCCTGATGACTAGTGACTTAGAACATTTTTTTAGATGCTTATATGCCATTCGTATTTCTTCCTTTGAGAACTCTCTACTTAGCTCCTGTGGTGGTTTGAATAGAATAGGTGGCCCCCAATATATTCAGTTGTTTGTTTGTAGTTTGCATCTGTAGCCACCTGCTGGAGGCATTGTCACTGGGTGATCTTAAGGTGTAGTGGTGGGTTGGGTTTCTGATTTCAATCTAAAGATATGCAAAGTGTGCCTAGCTGGAGTTCCTGAAGTGTGCTATGGCTTTTGACCTTTTGGCTTGTGTTTCTCTCTCTGTGTTTGGGCCTGTGAAGGAAGGCTAGCTTTTTCTGCCATTATGCAACTTTCCCTGGATCTGTAAGCTTCAATAAATCTCTTCCTCCATAACTGTGCCTGGTCTGGAAGTTCATCTCAGTGAACCTGAATCTGTCTGCTACAGCTCCATAGCCCATTTTTTGATTGTCTTGTTTGATTCTTTATTATTTAACTTTTTGAAATCTTTGTATATCCTAGAAATTAATCCTCTATCAGATATATAGCTGACAAAACCTTTTTCCCATTCTGTAGGTTGCCTCTTTGATTTATTCAGTGTCCTTTGCAGTGCATAATCTTTGTAATTTCATTAGGTCCCAGAGATTAATCTGTGGTTTTATTGCCTGGGCAATTGTTCAGAAAGTCTGCATAGATCAATATGTTTAAGGGTTTCTCCTACTTTTTTCTCTAGCAGTTTTAGAGATTCCAGTCTGATGTTAAGGTCTTTAATCCATTTGGACTTAATTCTTGTGCATGGAGAGAGAGAAGGATCTATTTTCATCCTTCTACAGATACATGTCCAGTTTTCCCAACACCATTTGCTGAACAGACTGTCTTTTCTCCAATGAGTATTTTTGGCATTTTTATAGAATAGCAGGTGGGTATAGCTACCTAGACTTACATCTGGGTCCTCTATTCTGTTCCATTGATCTACATGTCTGCTTTTGTACCAGTACCACGCTGTTTTTGTTACTATGGCTCTGTAGTATAGGTTAAAATCAGGTGTGGTAATACCACCAGCCTTACTTTTGTTGCTCAGTATTATTTTAGATATTCGAGGTTTTTTGTGATTCGAAATGAATTTTTGGATGTTTTTTTCTATTTCCATGAAGAATGCCTTTGGAATTTGATGGGGATTGTGGTAAATGTGTAGATTGCTTTTGGTAAGATTGCCATTTTCACAATATTGATTCTTCCAATCCAGGAACAAGGGATGTTTTTCCACTTCCAGGTATCTTCTGCAATTTCTCGCTTGAGTGTTTTAAAGTTTTCATTGTAGAGATCCTTTACTTCCTTGGTTAGGTTTATTCCAAGGTACTTTTTTTTTTTTTTTTGATGCAACTGTGAATGGGAGTGATTCTCTGATTTCATTCTCTGTGTGTTTGTTGTTATATATATGGTTTCTTCGTATTTATTTTGTATCCTGCTACATGGCTGTAGGCGCTTATCAGCTCTAACAGTTTGCTAGTAGAGTCTTTAGTGTCCTTTATATATAGAATCATGTAATCTGTTAATAATGATAACTTGATCTTTTCCTTTCCAATTTGTATCCCTTTTATGTATGTCTTTGCCTTATTGCTATGGCTAAGACTTCCAGAACTATATTAAATAAAAGTGGGGACAGTGGACACCCTTGTCTTGTTCCTGATTTTAGTAGAAAAGCTTCCAGTTTTTTCCTATTTAGTAATATGCTGGCTGTAGGCTTGTCATAAGTAGCCTTTATTATATTGAGCTATGTTCCTTCTATTCCCAGTCTCTGTAGGACATTTATCATGAAAGGATGTTGGATTTTGTCAAATGCTTTCTCTGCATCTAATGAGATGATCATGTGATTTTTGTCCTTCAATCCATTTATATAACGTATTACATTTATACATTTGTGTATATTGAACCATCCCTACATCTCTGGGATAAAGCCTACTTGGTCAGGGTCAATAATCTTTCTGATATATTTTTGTATTCTGTTTGCCAATATTTTGTTGAGAATTTTTGCATCTATGTTCATGAGGGAGATTGGTTTGTAATTTTCTTTTTTTTGTTCCATCTTTGTGTGGTTTTGGTATCAGGGTGATGCTGGCTTCATAGAGTTTGGTGGAATTCCTTCTTTTTCTATTTCCTGGAAAAGCTTAAGAAGCAATGGTGTTAGCTCTTCCTTGAAAGTCTGGTAAAATTCCACAGTGAAACCATCTGGACCTGGGCTTTTTCTAGTTGGGAGATTTTTGATAACTCTTTGGATCTCCCTGCTTCTTATAGGTCTATTTAAGTGATTAATCTCATCTTGATTTAATTTAGGTAGGTCATATAAATCAAGGAAATCATCCATTTCTTTCAGATTTTCATACTTTGTGGAGTATATGCTTTTATAGTATACCCCTATGATATTTGAATTTCTCTGCCATCTGTTGTGATGTTACCTTTTTCATCTCTAATTTTATTATTTTGTGTCTCTTCTCTCTTTCTTTTGGTCAGATTTGCTAAGGGTTTATCAATCTTGTTTATCCTTTCAAAGAACCAGCTCTTTGTTTCATTAATTTTTTGGATTGTTCTTTTTTCATTTCTATTTCATTAATTTCTGCCCTAATCTTTGTTATTTCTTCCAGTCTACTGATTTTTGGTTTGCCTTGTTCTTCCTTTTCCAATGCTTTAAGGTAAAGCATTAGGTCATTTACTCGCGACCTTTCCAATTTCTTAAAATAAGCATTTAAGCCTATAAATTTACCTCTTAGAATTGTCTTCATTGTGTCCCAGAGATTTTACTATGTTGTGTTCTCATTATCATTTGACTCTATAAATTTTTTGATTTCCTTCTTGATTTCTTCATTGACCCATTCATCATTTAGTAGTGTATTGTTTTGTTTCCATGATTTTGTGTAGGAGATTAAGATGTTATGTGAGGCTCTTAACACTCTCAGATTATCTAGAAAAGTGTTCCCAGGGGTTGACTTTGCCTGCTATGGGAGTATTCAAGTAGGCTGAGTGGAACAAAATACAGGTAGATTCTAAAATTTAACTAAATACTATACACATTCAATGAAAAACAGCACTGAATATTTATGCAAGAGTAGGTATTATAACAACCAGATCTTCTATCAACAAAGAGGTTAATATTTCTGGTCTGTTGAGCTTGTGACCAAGTGAGACCCTTCCTTTCCCTCGTGCAATCCCAGTAACCTCTCTGGATGATTTTGGTCTCAGTCAAGTAGGCTGGCTGGGTCGCTGGACCACTGTTCTGATTTCTGGAGCTGGGCACAGGCTTTTCCTGCAGGGCAAACTCAACCTGGCAACTGTGGCCCTGCAGACTGGCCCT
Organism: Jaculus jaculus; assembly: GCF_020740685.1. Classification (NCBI taxonomy): domain Eukaryota; kingdom Metazoa; phylum Chordata; class Mammalia; order Rodentia; family Dipodidae; genus Jaculus; species Jaculus jaculus. The sequence continues at coordinate 103,578,543 of NC_059105.1, forward strand.
GACACTGTTGGAACCACTGCTGCTGCTGCTGCTGCTGCTGCTGCTGCTGCTGAAGCTGCGGCTGCTGGGTCCTCCGCTGTTGCTAAAGCTACCGCTTCTGGCTCCATTGCTGCTGTAGCTGCTGCTGCTGCTGCTGCTGCTGCTGCTGCTGCTGGAGCTGCTGTTGTTGCTGCTGGATCCACCGCTGCTGGAGTCGCTGTTGCTGGTGTCGGAGCCGCTGCTGTTGCTCAACTTTAAATAATAATTTATCTTTTCTACAAAAACTATATTCTCTAAAATAGTTTTTCAAGGATTTCAGAAGAAATTTTGGATAAAGCCAACTTTAAAAAACTGAATTTATTGTCTCTTTTAGTAGTGTCTCCTCACTGTAACTGATGGTGACATTGGTAGGTACTTTCTCTCATCTTACTATCTACCTTCTATGCTCTTTTATATTTGTTTGTAATATAATATGAATTAACACAATTTATTGTTCCTCACAACTTTGAACAACTAAGTGCTATTGCAAAATAGTCTGGGGTAAATTTGATTTATTCTCCCTCAATAATATTTTTTATGTTATCTTTTTGTTTGAATATTCTTCCTTTACTCCTTATAACTAACTAGCATACAGGGAAAAACATAAGAATATTAATTGGCACTGAACCCTGACTAACAGACTTGAAGGGGTCCTCTCCTGTCTGAGCTAGAGTATAGCAGTTCCACTCTCATGCTAGAAACACTTAAGGAAGCAAGAGAGAATTGGGAAGGAGATAAACAGGCTTTCCCTAGATCTCATGCCCAAGTGGAACCTCTAAGGCAAGCTGGTGCCTCATGCAGAGGTCAGCTTCCTTTGGATCAGAGAAGGTCTGATGCAGGCATAGGAATGGTGCTAGCAGCAATGGTAAGTGAATGTGCAGTTGACCGGTGGGAAAAACAAACAAGCTCTTCCTGAAGGATCACTCTTTAATAAGACTACAATACTTACTCATTAAAAATTTTTAAAAATAAGAAAAATGACAAAAATATTCACTCCATTCTGCTGGTGTGTGTCTGTGTGTGTGTATCTGCCAAGTATCCACCAGTACCCTCATGATTCCTTGACCATTTCTCATTAGAAGGGAAGGCAGCATATTCAAAACAAAAAACAGATATTATCCTAAGGAGTCTCCTCAAACAATGAGTCTGCTTAATTTCCTGAGAATATTGCTTCTATTTCATTTGAAGGAAAAGTAGGGCCCACAAATTTTACAAACAGGACAGTGATAATTGCCTCCCTTCCCCCACCCCTCAGGTGTCCTTCTCATATTATTGCTCTATCAACTTGTTTTGAAGCTCATTTAAAAACTGAATTCATACTTAAAATGTTATATAAAGTGGTTATGATTGTATTTTCATTTTGGCTGGGCTATAAGGTTGCATCTTGATCACATTTAGGCAATTCTTCACTAATGCAGTCAGAGCTTTCTACTCCATGAGGAAGACTTGTTTTCCTCAAAGTCTCAGTTTGTGGCTATAGACTATGAGAATGGCAGGGACAAAGGGCAAGTTCAACTGAATATACACATATATTTATATGTGTGTGTGTGTGTGTGTGTGTGTGTGTGTGTGTGTGTACATGAAATAAGTAAATAAAGCTCTAAGTCAGATTTTTTTTTTTTTTTTTAGAAAATGCCACTTTGGGGCTGGGGAGAGGGCTCTTGCTCAGTGGGTAAAGTGTCACACAGCACTGAAGACCCAAGTCTTAATCTCTAGTATTCAGGTAAAATCCTGAGACCTGTGGTATTTACTGTAATACCAACCTGAGGGTGAGGCAGAGGCAGGAAATCCCTGGGGGCCATTGACTAGCTAAGTCTAGTTAAATCTGGAAGTTCTAGGTTCAGTGGGAGGCCTTATCTAAAGTATAAGGTAGGAAACTGCTCAGAAAGCACTTCTCTTAATGCTCATACTCATATTAATGCTACTCTCACTTTGGGGTTAGAGAAGCTTCTTTTCAGATGGTGGTGACCTCTGGGATGACTCAAAAGGTGCCACAGTGATGAGAAGAAGTGATAGAGGCCTGTTCAGCACTGAAACATATCTATTACATCCTCCAAGTCTCATGGTCCATTGCAGAACAGAGGGGCAGAAAGAAGGTAAAAGCCAAAGGAAGGGTAGGACTCCTTACAATGGAGTTTTCCAGACACCAAATGGCCTGGATATCCATGACCTCACAATGCCTGCTACTATCTACACAGGAACCCCATAATAGGAGGAAAAGATGATATCAAAATAAAAGAGAGACTAATTGAGAAGGGGAGGAGATATGATGGAGAGTAGGTTTTTGAAAGGGAAAGTGGGGCAGGGAATTATAATGGCTTATTGTCTATAATTATGGAACTTCACAGGAATATTTTTAAAAATGAATAAGGTAGAGAACAAGTAAGAAGGACCATGACATCAACTTCTGGTCTCTATGTGAATACATGTGCACATGCATCCATACACACATGGGTGCTCACATACATGTGAACATGTACTCATACACACATGCATTACCACACTCACACACACTCATAAAAAATGAAAATAACACATTCAAGTTCTAATATGATTCTTTTTTTCAGTACTTTTTGTCATTCGATACTGACCTTATCTAAGAACCAATCAAGTATATAAATTCTTCCAATGGCCTTGACTTGTTGCAGAATAGAATCAAACTCCCTTATCATTGAAATCAACTTTCATTTTGGAGGTAGAATCTTGGAAACTTATAGTCTTATGAATCTACCAATATATCTGATCTGTTCCAAGTTCATTTCTTTCATGCCACATCATTGGAGGTTAACAGGAATTTCTAAATAGTACACTTCTCATCCAAGTTCTGACCAACAAAAAAGAAATATAAAAGATAAGGCAGATTGAGGTGATCATGTGTCTTTTATTGCCAGTAGATATGATGTTGGAGATCATCTATTGAACTATTGGACAAGTGAACATCCTGCCACCAGTTCTAGAATTAGATGGTTGTACTAATCAAGTCAGGAGTAATGCTGAATGAATGACCACAAACTCCATGTGCTGTCATGACACTACATGTTTCTCTGAAGGACATGTCTCCCAAGAAGAAGAGGACTAGAAGAAGCTGGTTTACTTAAATCCAGTCTTTCCTTTCAAAATTTTCAAAATATTAAGCCAGTCTTCCTTAGAGAAGGACTGAATGAGCTGTAAGTAGGGAGGAGTGATGAAGGCTAGGATCATGGTGCTTGGCAAAGCCTCTATTGGAGAGGAGACATAGAGAAGCATTCATCCTGGAAGATGAGCAAACTTCCAGATTTACGCCTTTGATTGCCCAAGCAAAATAATTCTTGAGGAGGAATATACAAGTGGTACCCTTGGTCACCTGTATGTATGAAGCAGCTTTAATTTCATCTCACATTTGCAACATTATCTACTTAATCTTCTGGGTTTCAGGAAAGTCTCAGGACTTGTACGCATTTTTTCACAGGGGTCACTGTGGTGGGAAAGGGAGAGGAAAGAGCTAAACTTCTGTCTTTGTTTCTTTCATCCAGTGAGTTTCTGCATAATATTGTTTTGAACATAGGTTCATATTAATAGGTTAGATCTAACAAATTTTATCATAGTTTAATCCTTCTTATAGTAATAATAGCAAACAATTAAATAACATTCATCATGTGCCAGAAAAAAACATTAAATGATGTGTGTCTCAACATACATATTAATTTAGATCTCAAGACAACCTATGAAAAAGACATAATGATATCCCTCCCTTGTTTATGAAGAAAATAAGAAAGAATGCTTAAATAGTGTTTCTCAAATTATGTACTTAGTAAGAGGTACAACTAAAATCTGCATCCAGTTTTATGAGTTTGGAGTGAATGTTTTAAATAATTACACTATTGTGAGTTCAAGAAAGTTAGAGTGTATGTTACATCTACATAGTGGGAAGGTAGAACAAAAAAATCCATATTTCTTTGATTTCAAGCTAGACTTTTCCTCCTTTACCACATCACTTGACAGGTGATCACTTAATGCTCATGTGATATTGGACTGACTGCTCTCCTTTGCTATTTTTTATTTGGTGGAAACAGCTCCAATCTTGTATATTTAACACCCTGCTTGATTTCACCTGCTGAGTGACTTACAACAATCTCATCCTTAGGAAGTCCCAAACAGAACCCGTCAAGAAAACCTACTCAGCCTACATCATCTTCTTTCAGTAAATGACATCATCAGTTTGTCAATTACCCAAGCCAGAAACTTATTCATCATCTTTAATTTCTCTGTTTCTTTGCCTCCCACACCCAACCACCAGACAGTCTCTTTGATATCCATCCAGAAAGGCAGCTGGAACCTACATATTATTCTTCACCAGACTGCCCCACCTGAAGTAACAGTAGCTTTTCCTTTCCATGTCCTTTCCTTATTTCTCAACCTTAGAATGTACCATCTGTTCTTTTTTTTTTTTTTTTTTTTTTTTTTTGCTAAGGTTTACAATAAGTATGCTCAAAGGCAAAACTTTATTTACTTGTGTTTTCTATTTTTTAACTCTACTTTGTGGGAACAAAATAAAAAGCAAAAAATTTCTTCAAATTTACTCTGAAAAATCACATTTCTACAAGTTTCCTTTGGAAGCATAATAAATCACAAGACCAGATATAATACAATTGCGTTATCCACAATTTATCTTATGCATGTCTAATTTTGCAAAGTCAGAATAAATTATTCAGCCATGTTTTATAGAAATTTGCCATACTTTTGCTATCTATTGTGGTATTTAATTTTAAAGCATGTGACATCAAAATACATACTTGGGAAAATTTAATTGCAAACAAAGTACTTAAGCTGTACTGAAATTATTTAGTTTAGACATATTTTAATCTCTTGTTACAATGTTGGTATGCTATAATTAATGGCCTATTTGAAATTCCATTCAATCTTTTATTATCAGAGGTTTAAAACTAAAGCTTAATTTTTTTTCTCCAGGCTGAAACTTGTTATATAAAAGTTCCAGTTTAGATCCAATTAAAAAATTAGTTTTGAATGTTATTTGTCTTTGAATAAGTTTTGGAATAAGCTGTTCAGCCAGGCCTATACTGCTCCATACTAATATTTTTCAAAGTCTGTCTCCTAGACTAGGGGATAGTAGGACTCCATATGTTCTGTCATATCCTCTGGTCCTATATTGTCCTAACTCAGCATTCCATTATGTACATCTCCATTCTTCAAGGTTGTGAAGGATCTGGGCCTTTCCATATAGGGTAGAGAGGGGAATCATAATGAGATTTTTAAGGAGTAATCTAGTCTTCAGCCCTACATTCATCTTCCATTTTTAGAAATATCAGGTAGCTTCTGAACCTTCTTGGGGTTCTATAATATAAATCATTCTTGGGCTGGAGAGATGACTTAGCTGTTAAGATGCTTGCCTGAAAAACAAAGGGCCCCAGGTTTGATTCTCCAGGTTCCAGATAGGCCAGATACAAATGGTGCCACATGCATCTGGAGTTTGGTCGTAGTGGCTAGAACCATGATGCACCCATTCTCACTCTTTCTGTCTATTTTTCTCTCTTCTCCTCTCTCTGTCTCTAATGAATAAATAAATAAAATAAATCTTTAAAAATCATGCTGCTTCTTGGTTATGTAGCTGGAGTTACCTAGAACTGAACTGTGTTTGATGTGACCAACAAGTGAAGTAATATTAGGTCTGTGAATTGACTATTGGATTTTACCAAGATATTTACAAAGGGTTTGTGTGTGTGTGTACACACACACATTTATATTTGAGTGCAGGTGTATACATGCCACAGCACACATGTGAAGGCCACAGGACAACTTTGGATGTTGTCCTCTACTTTCTGAGATGGTTTGAATCAGATGTTCCCATAAACTCGGGTGTTCTCAATACTGAATCCCCAGCTGGTGTTAGTTTGACAGGTGAAACCTTGCTGGAGGAGACTTGCTGTTGTGTGTAAACTTGGGTATTACAGCCAGCTCCCCTATGCTAGAGTTCAGCTCATTCTCCTATTGCTGTTGTCCACCTGGTGGCAACAAGATGCTGTCCAGCTTCTGCTCTGCCATCCTTTCCCTGCCATCATAAAGTGTCCTCTCATCTCCCATTAGCTGCTTTTGGTCAGATTCCTTGTTCCAACAATACAAAGGTAAGTACAAAACCTTCAATTCTTGTTTGAGGCATGGTCCTTCATTTCACATTTCACCACTGCATTTGTCAGGCTGTCTAACACTCATGCTGCTAGAAGATTCTCCATCTTCGTCTTCCTTCTCAGCCCAAGTGTGTTATAATTACAAACATAGCACTATAGAGTTGGGCTTTTATATGGGTGCTAGTTGTCTGAACTCAGGAGCTCACAATTGTGTGGCAAACACTTTATCTTCTGAGCCATCTCCCAAGCCACCAAACTAGTAGGTTTGGAGATAGGGTCTTTCTCTGTTGCTCATGCTAGCCTTGAACATGATCCTTAATCTTCCTGCCTCAGACTCCCAAGTGTTAGGATTACAGACATGTACCACCATATCTAGCAACAAAGGGAGTATTCACAAAGGATTTGGGGGAAAAGGGGAAATCTGAAAAGAGTTAGAGAATTAAAGATGGCAAGGATAATAATTCTACCTCAGATCATTTTTTTCAGGGGGCTGGAGAGATGGCTTAGCAGTTAAGACACTTTCTTGCAAAACCTAAGGGTGCAGGTTCAAATTACGAATACCCATGTAAGCCAGATGTCCAAGTTCATTTGCTGTAGCTAGAGGCCCTGGAATGCCCATTTTATCTCTTTCTTTCTCTCTCTCTCTCAAGTAAACAAATAAAATGCTAAACTTTTTCTAAAAGGGGAAACTAGAAATGAGTGATTACTTACAAAGATCAGGAGTCACAAAGTAACAGCTTCTTTTTATGAGAGAGAGAGTGAAGAGAAAGAGAGAAAGAGACAGACAACTGGTGCACCAGGGCCTCCAGCCACTGCAATTGAACTCCAGATGCATGCATCACCTTGTACGCATGTGCAACCTTGCACATGCATCATCTTGTGCACCTAGCTTACATGGGATCTGGAGTCAAACATGAATCTGTAGGCTTCACAGGCAAGCACCTTGACCACTAAGCAATCTCTCCAGCCCAACAGCTTATTTTTTGACAACAAAGGTCAATCCCATAATCAGAACTGCATGATGCTACATCCCACTTTTGTTGCAGAATTTTACATAACCTTACTAGTTAATTAATGATCACAACTATGTTACTGTGTTTGTGAAAAGAGCAGTCATTAAGTGCATGTGTAAATTTAGGTAGTCAAAATTCCTGGCATCAAATGCTAACTTTGATACTTATTGTCTCTTTGAAAAAGATAATTTTGACTACTTCGAAGAATTTGATGAAAATATCTTCAATTATCCAATATTCATTGGATGTGTACGGTGTGCCAGTCACCTGCCATAGGAGGTATGGGTACTTCATGGGACAAACACGATAGTGAATAGATGATTTCTGATAATGTGGGACATATAGTAATCACTGGATAAATTCAGGCAGTTCTAGTCTCCATCTATACTGACAACAGAGTATCAAGATGGGACTAAAGTCATGAAAATATGAAATATAAGGACAGTCTTGAAAATATTTAAAAGGAAGCATAATCAACCCACTTTTCATAGATTAGAATTAGGAGCAAAAACGTAGGAGAGCTAGTATTGTTTGGTATGCAAATGGAATGAATGTTTCAAAGGTTGAACAGGCTGCCTAGCTAAGATGGGGATCACTTCTCACAGGGTGATTCAAGCAGCAGCATCAGTACAGTTGTACTACTTGGGTTTCTTTGGAAGTGGTAGTGTAGAATTGAAGGCTGCAAAGTGGATCCAAACTGTAATGTGCCATATAATATCTATAAGATAAAGAAATAATCAAAAGTTTGACTTATTGATTGCTTTAAAATGTGTTTTTATTTATTTATTTGCAAGCAGAGAGAGATACAAGAAAGACAGTCTAGAAAATGGGCATATCAGCACCTCCAGCTGATGCAAACAAATTTCAGATTCATGTGCCATTTTGTGTATCTGCATTCATGTGGATACTGGGGAATTGAACTCAAGAGGCTGGGCTTTGCAGGCAAGTTCCTTAACTTCTAAGCCATCTCTCAATCCCCTTATTAGTGTTTACACGAGTCATTTCTCTGAATCTCAATTCTGAGTTTCATCTGTAAAAAGATGAGGTTACTGTCAATTATCTACTGGCAACTCAGCTCTATAATCCTAGCCAATGAAAGTGGAATGAAGCTTTTGTTTCAGTTGGTTTTTAGCTAGGAATGTGGATAATTCTGGGTTACATGCAATATATAACTCTTATTTTCTGTTAACAAATGATGAAAAATTTCATAAGCTCTTTGTAAAGGAAAGTGTTGCTTTACAGATGAATATATGAATATAAGTAAATAAAATCTACATTAGCAAGTGAGAATTGTAATGTATATTTAAAATAAAATATTTACTGGATCCAGAAACCTAAATTGCTTAAAATTAATAGGTTGAAAACACCTCCTTCTGTAAGATAATCAGTGAAATATCTGGTTTGTGATAAGGGAAACTCTCATGCTGCCTGAAAGATTTCAATGAAAGACAGTTTCCCCAACATGGAGTTATTTTCTTTAATTTCTTTTACATCTTTTCTTCCATGCTCTCTCGTATTCTTTTATTTTTCTTTGCAATTCTTTCTTTTTTTCCAAGGTAGGGTCCAGGCTGACCTGGAATTCACATTATAGTCTCAGGCTGGCCTAGAGCTCACAATAATCCTCCTATCTCTACTTCCTGAGAGCTGGGATTAAAGGTGGGCACCAACATGCCTGTCTTCCTGTGCCTTTGTTCTTCTTCTCCCCCCCTGCTCCTCCTCCTCCTGCTGCTGCTTCTTTTTTGAGAGATAGTGAGAATGATTGGGCATACCAGGGCCTTTTGCTACTGCAAATGAACCCCAAACATATGAGCCATGTTGTGCATTTGCCTTTACATGGGTACTGGGGAATCAAACCATGGTTGGCAGGTTTTACAAGCAAGTGCCTTTAGCCACTGAACCATCTCCCCGGTCTTCCCATGCCATTCTATTTTTAATTTTAGAGAAAATGAGAGAGGGCAGGAGGATTGGTTTGCCTGGAAAGTCCTGAAGGGAAACATAGGAAACACATTTCAAGATATAAGCATAGAAAAACGTTTACGGGGCTGGAGAGATGGCTTAGCGGTTAAGCGCTTGCCTGTGAAGCCTAAGGACCCTGGTTGGAGGCTTGGCTCCCCAGGTCCCAAGTTAGCCAGATGCACAAGGGGGCGCACGTGTCTGGAGTTCGTTTGCAGAGGCTGGAAGCCCTGGCACGCCCATTCTCTCTCTCTCTCCCTCTATCTGTCTTTCTCTCTGTGTCTGTCGCTCTCAAATAAATAAATAAATAAATAAAAATTAAAAAAAAACAACAACTACTGCCTTATCTAAATTCTTCATGGTGGTAGTTGTATAAGTTATAAAACGTTTACAAACAGGACTCCGATGGCACAGGAAATAGTCCTAAGAATTAGCAAAAATGGGATTACATGAAAGTATAAACCTTCTGCACAGGAAAGGAAACTATCAGCATCACAAACAAATAGCCTATGCAATGGGAGAAAATCTTTGCCAACAAGACTTCTGACAAAGGGCCAACATCTAGAAGATATAAAAGTCTGCAAAGATTAAACACAAACAAAAAATCTGCCAGTCAATACCTGAGATAATGACATAAATCTCTAAAAGAAGAAATATAAATAACCAATAAGTATCTTTAAATGTGGTCCATATATTTAGCCATTAGGTAAATGACTTTTAGATTTCATTTCACCCAATCAGAATGTCTCACATCAAGAAAACAAATGAGGGCTGGGGAGATGGCTTAGCATATAAAAGTGCTTACTGCAAAGTCTACTGGCCCAGCTTCAATTCCTCAGTACCCACATAAAACCAGATGCACAAAGGGGCATATGTGTCTGGAGTTTGTTTGTAATAGAAAGAGGCCCTGGCCAGTCTATGTTCTTTCTCTCTCTCTCTCTTTCTCCCTGTCAAGTAAATAAATATTTTTAAAAATAAAACAAATAACAAATGCTGATGAGAATGTGGGGATATTGTTGGTGGGAGTGTAAATTGGTGCAGGTTTATGGAATATTATGAAAAATTAAAAGGAGGACTACCATATGTCCTAGCTATACCACTCCTGAGCATGTCCCAAATGACTCTATATCTTACTACAGATATAATTGCATATCCATGTTTATTGATACATTATTCATAGTAGCCAGGAAATACAGCCAGTCTAGATGGTGATCAGCATGTTAATGGGTTAGGAAAATATGGTACATATACATGTTACCTGGCTATAAATTATTAGGTTTTTTTACTCTTTAACTTAATGATACATTCATTTTCATGCAGTTCTCATAATTCCATTTTTTCAAGTGAGGTGACTGAGGCTCAGAAAAACAAATCCCATGTTTATTCTCATATGTCGATCTTAGGTTGTAATATGTATGTGTATGATATAGGTCATTAAACTAGAAGGGAAGCCATAAGAGGTGAAAAAGTGGTGCTACGGAAGTGAGCAGTGAAATCATAAAGGATGCTACTGGGTGAGAAAAGGACAAGAAGAGTCAGGGGGTGAGGAGAGATGGGAAGGAGGGCAACAAAAACTAATCATATTTGAAAATGCCATAATGAAACCCAACAATTTGTATGATAATTAAAATATAAAAATAAAGAAGCAAAACCTATTGTAATGTGAGAATGAATAGGCTATTTTTATAGCAGTCATGCAAGAAGTAAAAAAAAATAAAAAATCACAGGTGGTTGCATAGATGGACTGGGAGAATATGCACAAGTATAGACAAGTAATTTTCCAGATTCTTTCCTTAATGAAATATTTGTCAAATGTTCTATGTTAAACACAGTTAACATACTTGGCAAGATGCTGGTAACATGCAAATTTTAGACAGGATGGATGTCTTCAGAAAAATAGAAAAAATTTTTGTGAAGTATTTTCTGTAGTGATCTATAACCATATTTCATATTCCTCCAGACTTCCAGTGACAAAAGTTAATTTCAACTTCTCGGACTAAAATTATCTCTTTAAATCTTGAGAAAGTCAACTAAGAGTTACACTTCATATTTGATTTCCATCTAAAATCAAGACATAAAGCACATTGTTTTTCAAATTTATCTGAGCATAGTCAATCACCTGGATACATCTTAAAGTAAAGATTTTAGAAGAGTCTGCAAGTGTATATTTTTAACACTAGTCCCAGGATACTTTTATCATCTGAAAGCTTGGGAATCACTAATTTGGCCCAAAGTTGTTTGAAACACAGACTAGCATATCTTGATAATCAATACTGGTTTTGCACATTCTAAGCTGATTTGATACACCTTTAGAAATGGCAGTCAGATAACTATTATGAACTTGGCTTTTAGTTTTCATGGGAAATGAGCATTCCAAACCTAATTTAAGTGAACAAAATTTAAAATAGTTAAATTTTAATTTATTAATGAAAAAAAAAGATTGAACCCAAATTAGTGTCACTTCTAAATATCTAACTAATACTAAGCTTTTGGCAGAAGACAACGGAATAGAGTAGGTAAAGAGATAGTGACAGGTTCATTCGCTTAAGTTTTATGCCTGGGTATTCACATAGATATTTATGTCAAGCCTTACGTGGAGGATGGATGGAGTCTGTTTTCTATAATGCTATTGTCTTGTTTCAGTTTTAGCAAAGCTTAAGAATGTAATAACAGAAAGGTAAATGAGAATCTTACTAAAAAATATTTTGGATGCTAGGAAAGGTTTTTAAATAAACAAAAGTATGTATTCCACACAATATGCTTGATATATATATATATATATATATATATATATATATATATATATATATGTAATTGTTATAAGGTTTCTCAATCTCAGTACTGATTTCTTTTATTAATGAAATAACTGAAGATGGTTTGTGATACAGAGAAGCAAAGGTACTTTATTGAGTCCTTAGTAGTGAAAACTAATGAATGTGATTTATACTTGATAAGAATGAAAGGATTTGGATTTGTTTGGGCCTCTTATTTATTGTGCAGTTCTTAGTAATTTATTTGAGTCTTCTTTTTCCTATAAATGTCTATAAAGAAAAATACAAACATCTATCATACAACTTATTGTGAGGCTCGAATAGGATACTGGGTATAGATATGAGTTACTAATTTGATAATGAAATTCTCTCATAATTTCCTGTATATTTTTGCTCTTCTTAATTAATGATATGGAAAAAACCTATCATTTCTAACTGAAAGGAATATTGGGTCAGGGAATTTAACAAAGACAAAAGAAACTTCATATTTTACCAATACTAAAATTTTCTCAGGAATAGTCTGTTCATCACCAAAAATTGTTTTAACATTAACAAATCTAAAAAATTGTTTTAACATTAACAAATGTAACAAATGTATCAGAGCTACTCTTATAAACCTTATCAGGCCTCAGTCTACATGTTAAGTAGCTAATTAAAGGTCATCCTATGAACTGCTGTTCATTTTCATCCCTTCAATGGACTTGAAAGTCTTTGTGGCTTATGAACTTCTAAATGTAAATGTTATTAATCACTTGGAATACCAAATAGGTAGATTCTGGCAATGCAGAGGTTAATAGAAGCACTCACACAACTTTAATTACAGCAGCACAAATGTACCCTCTTAATTGTAGCTAGCACTTAGTTTAACATATTCCTTCAGCCTACTGAGATTTGTTACAAGCTGTGGAGTTGCACAATACAGCAGGGTCTGATAAGAGTTACAGGCTTTGGCAGATAGGCCGCCTCACTGTTGGATACATTGTCATAATCTGTGTTTAGGCCAAACACCTGGACTTCTGCAGGGACTCCCAAACCCCCTGCCCACCTCAACATTGCTCTGGTGTCTACTCATCTCCTAACTGGGAAGGTTAGATGAAACTAGAACATCTGGATAAAGATGCCAGTGAGAATTCTTTGTAGGTTACCTCACTGAACATTCCGCATGAGGTCATTATTCACTCACATTTGAATATATATTTATTTTCATACTTAGGGAAGCATTGGAAAAGTGCCCAAGCCATCTCCAGTAACTGAATGAGCTTTGAAAGCTCAAACATGCTGATGCTTGTGGACAGTAATTGGCCATTCTCCATAGTGATGGCTTTGAAAGGGTGGAGATGCTAGCTTTGCAACTTTGAGATCTCATTTCAGATAATTTAATGAGGACCCAGACTCCTTAATATCAAAAGAGACTCTGATGGACTTAGTGCCACCATTGTTTGTCTACTTAATACTTACATTGTATTTACCTCATCTGGTTAATTCTGTGACACCTATTAAACCAATGCTATTCGGTTGGCATAGTAGCTAGTAAGATTGTCACTAGTGCCATAAGTATAATTGTCATAGTACTATATACTTAGCCAGGTTAAGATTTCAGAGAAGTGCATAAAAATGTATTTTATCATTTATGTACGTATGTATAAGTCACTTTGTGTATATTTTTATTCACTTGGTTTGCCTCAGCTAGTTATAGATTACTCTTATAACATTACTGAATGTGTGATTGAAGATTTTTTTTTTTTTACTTTAATCCAGGATAGGTCATGGAGCTAAAATTTCTCAGATGAAATTGTGTATATCAGACATTTCTGTAACTTGGTATTTTCTTTCAAATGGAAAAGACCTGTGTCAGCTTTAATTTTTTAGGACAGTTGATTTTTAATAAGTCAGTTGCTTACCCCCAATGACTGGCTGCTGCTCTTACAACTCATAACCCACAACTCTATAATGAACACCAGCAATCCCACTATGGAGGGCCCTCAATGGAATGGGAGCAGGGAGAAGGAAAGTGATGGTACCAACATATGATGTATCCATACAAAGTTTCTACTTAATAAAAAAAAAAATGAAAAGGGCTCTGGAAATTTCAAATTCCACTCACCAAAATGCTATATTTACACATTAAATATAATTACTATCAGGCTGGAGAGAGAGCTTAGTAGTTAAGGTTCTTGCCTGCAAATCCAAAGGACCCAGGTTCAATTCCCCAAAACCCACACAAGCCAGATGCACAGGGTGGAACATGCATCTGAAGTTCAGTTTTAGTAGCTGGCGTCCTTGGTGCACCCATTCTATATATCTGCCCCTCTCTGTCTCTCCAATAAATAAAAAAAATTTTTAAGTTAAAATAATATAATTACTATCTATACATATACAAAAAATACAGTTCTATTTCATATGACAAAACCCACATGGAGCTATGCTGGCCTGCTGGTCTGGATCTCTGCTTTGCTCCTCTGTGCCCTCCCACTGGAGGTCTATTAGAACCTGCTCACCCATAGAAGACCCAATGAACCATAAAAGTCTTGCCTTTCCTTCCACTGGGAGGTGCAGCACAGTTATGTGGACACCATCTTGACCAGAAGGCAGGGCTTTACAGGCTATAGAAATCATCTTGAAATTAAGTAGAACTTCTTAACACCAACCTGTAAGGTTTAGTCCTTCTGAATTTTCCTTTAAATTTTTTAAAACAAAATGCTAAACCTAAAACTACTGTCCTTTCTGTCACTTCCAAAATTAATTCTTTTTAGTACAAAACAAAAGCTAATAGCTTCATCATGTACTACTTAAGTAATTTTGTTCAGGCATGTCTAAAATTGTCCATTCCAAGTACGGAAAGACCACTCAAACATTCCACACTACAGTATTAAACAGACGGAATATCTTTAGGAAAGACTGTGGTCACATGACACAATATTAATATTTTACTTCTCTAATACGTTTTGAAATGAATATCAAGTTTTTGTTTGGTGTTTATTCTGTAAGGCCAAAAATTACAATCTACATTAAGATGATTTTGATTATGATAAGACTTAAGAGTGTAGAAGACAACACCAAAAGTAGAAGCTGATGACAAATTATAAAAGAATCCCATACTTCACTCAGACACATTTGGGAATTAAAGCTCCTCATGATACATGATAGAAATGGTTGGTCATCATGGAGCTGCCAGCTACAACCCACAGCTTCACTGGTCAGAAACAAGTCCTGGTTCTCCAGAATCTCTTCTTCAGAGAGCTTTTTAAAAATCATCACTGGGCTGGAGAGATGGCTTAGCGGTTAAGAGCTTGCCTGTGAAGCCTAAGGACCCCAGTTCGAGGCTCATTTCCCCAGAACTCACATTAGCCAGACGCACAAGGCTGCACATGCGTGTGGAGTTCGTTTGCAGTACTTGGAGGCCCTCGCCTGCCCATTCTCTCTTTCTCTCTCTGCCTCTTTCTCTGCCTGTCACTTTCAAATAAATAAATAAACATAAAAAAAATTAAAAAATTTAAAAATCATCACTAAGATCCATTTCATCAATTAGATAAAGCAATACCCTGATTCTTGGGCACTGCATACAGTAATGGCTCTTGGACATCAAGCTGCTCTCATTGTCTTTGTTATAATCATTTACAAATCCATCTTTCTTAACAAGTATCCATTCTGGATCTTCATTTGCAGTTGGATTCTGCCTGTAGTCATCAACAAATTCTTCTTAAGTAACAAATCCATTATCATTTTTTATCATGGTCTTCTAAAGCTTCTTGAATGACAAATTCCTGCCTAAAGGATGCTTGCACCATTTAGAGCACTGTTCTCATCAAAATCAAGCATTTGCTCATACATCAGGATGTTGTATTTATCCCACGTCACAATGCCATCACTATTTTTTTTTATCATACTACCAGACCAAAACAAACAAACAAAAAAACCTTCTGTTTTGCTTCTTACATAGTATAATGCTTGAAAGGCAACTGAGTTCTCTTTCAGTGAAAAAGCCATCTGATTCTGAGCAAGCCTTTTTTTTTTTTAAGCTGGACTGCAGTGGTCTTTGCTGATTTTATGATCAAGTTTAACATACTCATTGATGTCATCCTGGATGCCTGGGTAGTACAACTTATTGGCCTTGCTGGCAAAGGCTATGCACAGAGCAGCAGCCCCAGCACCTCAGGCCTGGGGCCCAGTGCATTGCGCCCAGGATGCTTACAATGGAGAACCTGTATCCACTTTTATTTTTATTGTTTTTTCGAGGTAGGGTTTCACTCTAGTCCAGACTGACCTGGAATCAACTACGTAGCCTCAGGGTAGCCTCAAACTCATGGTGATCCTCTTACCTCTGCCTCCTGGGTGCTGGGATTAAAGGCATGCACCACCATGCCTATCTTCACTTTATATATAATTATATATATATATATATATATATATATATATATATATATATATATATATATATTATATATAATTGTATGTATGTATGTATATTCTAATGATTGGTGGCAATGACATGCTCAGAGAAGCATCCTTTATCTTGATCATCTCTCCAGTAATCAAGTCAGGCAAAAGAAGCACAGGCTCCAGATCATGTGTGTGACAATCTGAGTCATGAGAAGAAATATGTACAGGAAGACATGGGTCTGTGTCCTGAGGAAGATGAAGTGCATGTGGGAGAAATACCTGCTGAATATCAAGGGGGTTCCACAAACCATGGGGAGATATGGCAGAAAGAGAAGCAGCACTGAAACAAACATTTGCACAAATAATTGATGTTAAGCTGTTTTAGTGTTCTCAGATGGTTAATGCTAGTAACAGTGCTAATAATAGTAGACTAGCGTTTATTGAACATTTACTATATTTAGGAGCTATACTAAGTGCTCTGCCATGGTATGGTGTAAAATGCTTGCAACCACTCTATGATGTTGTGGTAGTTTGAATAGATAGCCCCGAATATATTCAGTGTTTTATTAGTTTGTAGTTTGCATCTGCAGGTACCTGGATGGAGGCAATGTCATTGGACAGATCTCAAGTTATGGTGGTGGGTTCGAGATTTCAATCTAAAGATAGGCAGGGTGTGCCCAGCTGGAGTTCCTGAAGTGTGCTGTATTGTGTGCCTTTCTGTCTGTGTGTTTGGTCCTGTGAAAGAAGGCCAACATCTGTCACTATGGAACTTCCCCTGGATCTTTAAGCTTCAATAACTATTCCTTCCTCTATAACTGTGCCTAATCTGGAAGCTCATCTCAGCAAACATGAAACTATCTGCTTCAGATGTAAATATAGTTCTCATGTCCATTTTGGAGAGGAAAGTGAGACACAGTAACCTAAATAAATAATTTCACATAGTATGTTGTCAATGTTGGGACAAATAATTTTAAAGGGAGCAACTGAATGAAATAAATGGTATGGTTCTATTTAGAAAAAAAATTTCTAAGTACTATATTCTCAGAACAAAATCCATTATATTTATTTCATGTTATCCAGAAAAAAAATATGTTTACTTCTTTGGTTTGTGTATGCAAATTGGTTCTTAAAAAATTAATTACCCTTTCAAGTTAGCATATGAAGTAATGGTTTTTATTATGAAATTTTACACACATGTGTTATTATATTTCATTTTCATTTATTCCCCTTCCCCATTGTCCTTATGCCCTCTGCTCACCTCTGGCTGGTTTCCAGCCTTGCTTCAATATATGCTCTCCATCCACTTTCTTGTGAAATGAATTTCATTCCCCAGCTTTCTTAAGGTGTTCCCTTTCATGATCTCTTTTCTAGTTTCATGACCTGCGTGTGTGATCATACACACACACACAAACACACACACACACACACACACTCACACACATCATTTTAAATCAATCTTCAGCATATGAAAGAAAATATGTTAAATGTATCTTTGAACACTTTCAGCCTGTCTTATTTCACCTAGCATAATGATTTCTACTTTCATTCATTTTCCTGCAAGTATTATGCCTGTGTGTGATGTAATTGGGGTATGTATCACATTTTCTTGATCTCTTTATTGTAGACTGGTGGTTTGAATGGATGTTCCCCAGTTGATTCAGGAGTTTATTAAAGCTTGTAATTCAGATCTCTAGTCACATGGCTGGAGGAGGTATCACTGTAGGCAGATCCTAGGGCCCAGCCTCAAGATGTGTTTGGGAGTTGATCTATTTCCAGAAAAATAGATATGCAAAAGGGGTTCCTGGAGTGTGCTTGCTTGTGATGCTGGTGGTGGTATTTCTCCCTGTCTGGACATGTGAAAGTGGGTCGGCTGTCATTACGGAAGTTCCACTCCATCTATAAACTTCAATAAATCCCTTCCTCACATAACTGGGCCTGGTTTGGAAGTTCATCCCAGCAACCAGAAGATGTCTGCTACATGGACATCCTTGCTATTTTGAACAGTGCAATAATAAAGATGAATGTGTAAAAATCTCTGTGGTATATTGACTTAGAGAACCTGACCATTCAGTTCACTATCACTTTTATTGACTGGATAATTATGTTGTGTTTTATAAAGATTTTTAATATATCCTACATATTAGTCCCCTGTTAGATATGTAGTTGGCAAAGATTTTTTGTTCTCATTGTGTCTTATTTCTTTCACTGTGAAGAAGATTTTAATTTTAGGTAATACAATTTGTTAATTCTTGGTATTATTTTCTGAGTTCTTTTCTAGAAGCTCTTGTCTAGACCTACATCTTGAAATGTTTTCCTCTGGAATTTAAAAATATTTAGGCCACCTAGTAAGATCTTTGGTCCATTTGTGCAAGGTCAGTAATAATGATTTACTTTTATTTTTCTTCATGATGAGACTCAATTTCCCCAGCACCATTTGTTAAAGAGGCTATTTTTTTCTCCAATATATATATTGATACTTTTGTCCAAAATTACATGGCTCTAGCTGTGTGAGTGGATTTCTGAGTTCTCTATTCTAGTCTATTGGTCTACATGTCTGTTTTTGTGCCAGTACAATGCTGTTCTCTTTTTTCTATGGCTCTGTAGTGTAAGTTGAGAAAGATGCTGTGATGCCTACAGTATTGCTCTTTCTACTAAGGATGGATTTGGCTATTCAATGTCAGGATTTTTATGTCTCCATTCTTATCCTTAGAATTCTTTTTTATAGATATGTACAAGATCCCATTGGAATGAAATTGGATCTGTAGATTAGTTTCAATAATATGGTCATTTTCATAATATTAATTCTGCTTGTCCATGAATATTGTAAATCTTTTTATATTCTATCTCTTTCAATTTTTTTCTTCAGTGCCTTACTGCTCTGCTTTAGGAATACAACCCTGAATAAGGGGAAGGTAATCTCTCAAACTTTTCTATTCAAAAATGAGAAAACTACTTCTAGAAGCAAAGCTTGTGAGATGAGAGAGTTAATGCCTGGTATGTCCATCCCAGGAGCGGGCTAGCTGCCTACAGCAACAGCCTGATGAAAAAGGAGACTGAAGAGAAGTTTAGCTTAAGCCATTAATAAACCTGCTGCATCTGCTGGCATTACTACTCTGATCTCACTGTGGCTATAGCTTCCTCTGCATACAGGTACTCATTGGCACTTTTATTGAACAACAACAAACTAGTAATTTGTGAATAAGTACTCATTGTATGAGCAAGGGAAAGAAATGTTCAACCTTAGATAATTCTTCAATATTTGTTAGAGTATTATTGGCTAGACTCTGCTGATCCAGAACACACATATACTCTGATCACAATAGCAATCACAATAAGCCTACCTGTTGCCTTCAACAGATCTGTGGGTCCATAATCAATGACCTCATTGTCTTCACTGCTATAATAAGCATTTCTTACACATACTTGTTTGTTCTGAGTCTAATCAGGCCTCTGAGGAAAAGTGTATAAAGCATACCTTAAGACCAATCAGCATTTCTAAGCATTGTTTGTCAATCCTGGTAAACTGTTCTGTTTAGACCAAAGGCACATGAAGGTAGAGTAAACCTAGTCACATTGCTTTAAGTGGGCGTATTTCGCAGCTGTAAGATTAACTTTTGGAAAAGTTAGGTAAGTAATTTAAAATTTCACAGCAACAATCCCAGAAAAGTTATTTGTATAGTCCATAATATTCCCATAGTGCTTTCCCATGGTTCATTCTCATAGTTCATTCCCACATTTTGTTGTCATATTTCTAACCCACACTTAACAGTTTTTATTGTAGAGGTCTTCCCCTTCAGTTAAGGTTATTTATTGATTTATTGTCATACATTTTTCTTGATTTCTTTCTTACTAAGTTTTCCATTATATAGTATTTGTGTGCTCATTTTTATCCTGCTTCTTTGGTGAAAAGACTTATCGGGTCTGATTGGTTTAGGGTCTATTAAATACAAGATCAAGTTGTCTATAAATAGCAATAATTTGATTTCTTCCTTTTACATTTGTACCTCATCTTTCTCTTATCTGTTCAAGCATTGTATTTAATAAAAGTGGAAATAGTGGACAATTTTGTCTTGTTCCAGATTTAAAATCTTTAGAGGAAATACTCTCAGGTTTCCACATTTAGAATAATGTTGGTTAGAGGTTTGTCAAGTATATCCTGTTTAATGCAAAGTGTGTGCCCCCTATTCCTCATTTTTTCAGAGATTTTATCATGAATCTATGCTGAACTTTGCCAAAGATATTTCTGCATCTGAGAGATGATTACATGATTTCTATTAATGTAGTATGTTACATATCTTGATTTTCATATGTTGGCCCCATGGAATTAAGCCAGCTTGGTTATGGTATATAATACTCTCAATATGCTCTTGTATTTGGTTTGCCAGAATTTTATTGAAAACTATGGTCCCTATATTTGCTGAGGAAATCTTTCTGTAGTTTTCTTTCTTTGTTATGTCCTTGTTTGATTTTTGGCTTTGTAGAATGAATCTGGTCTGTTCTGTGGTGTACCTTCAAAAGCACTTTGAAAGTTTGGCAGAAGTCACACATGACTCTGTCTAGTCCTGGGATTTTATCTTTATTTTTTAATTGGCAAACTATATCACTCCTTCAATCTTGTTGTTTGTTTTGGATTTAAGTTGTATATGTCTGCTAGATATGATTTTGGTAGGTAATTTGAGTCTAGAAATTTCTCCATTTTTTAAAGAAATTTTCTACATGTTTTCAGTTGCTTGCTAATTCTTTTCTGAATATTCTTGTAATCTTCAATAATCCCCCCTTTCAGACAGAAACCATTATTGTTGAAAAGGCTATTGTACCAGTTACTTTGCCATTGATAGGACAAAATACCTGACTAGAAGCAGTGAACTATGGTAACAAGAGACACTACCTCAAATGAGGAGGAAGGCAAGGGCCAACTTCTAAAAATTGTTCTCTGACCTCCACATACACATTCACACACAAACACACACACACACACACACACACACACACATGAGATTGAGAGAGAGAGAGGACATAAATGAATAAATAATGAAAAAATCTTAGGAATAAACATAAATTGAGTATGTGTATAATTTAAAGGAATAATTCATTCAAAAACTATCTGTAGAAAGTCTCACCAGAAGAATGGATGAAGGAGTGAACTGAATATCAAAGCTAGAAGATTAAGTTTGCAAATCTAATACTGTCCGACAAAGAGAAAGACAAGCTAATAGGAAGGCATAAGTGGGAATTTCAAGATATTTGGGACACTATGAAAAGATCAAACATAATAAGTCAAGGAATAGTAGAAGGAGAAGAGTTTTACTCCAAAGACATGGTAAGTATTTTAAGCAAAATCATAGAAGAAAATTTCCCCCAAATTGAGAAAGAGATGCCAATGCAAATACAGGAAGCCATTGGAACAACAAACAAACTAAATCTAGAAAGAATCTTCCCTCATCATATTATAATTAAACTATGAAATACACTGTAGCAGACACCTCAGATTCACTGAGATGAACTTCCAGACCAGGCACAGTTATGGAGGAGGGGATATTTGTTGAATCTTACAAATCCAGGGGAAGCTCCATAATGGCAGAAGAGATTGGCCCACTCTTTCAGGACTAGGCAGAGATAGAGAAGCCAAGCCAAAAGCCAAAAGCCACACAGCACAGCACACTTCAGGAACTTCAGCTAGCACACTTTGCATATATTTAGATTGAAATCTCAAACCCACCACCACACCTGAAGATCCACCCAGTGAAACTGCCTCCATCCAGGTGTCTGCAGATGCAAACTACAAACTAATAAAACACTGAATATAATGGAGGCCATCTATTTAAGCTACCACATACACAAACCAAAGACAATATATGTAAAGCAGTTAGAAAGAAAAAGCAAGTCACTCATAAAGGCAAGCCAATCAGGATAACAACAGATTATTCAACACAAACTTTTGTAATTAGTTATGGAAATATTTAGCATGTAAACAACACATGCTGCCATCCTTTCCCTCCTCCTTGCCCCTTTACAGAAGAGGCCTTCCATGTTGAGGATGCAGGTCAACCCCATGGAAATTGTGGGTCATGCATTATGGGGTTAGTCAGTTATGGGGGAGAGAAAATGTCTCTGTGCAAATGTCCCAACTTGTGGCTCTAACAATCTTTCCACCCCCTCTTTCACAAAATTCTCTGAGCCATGCTGGAAGCATTTTAAGTCTACTTCAGTGATGGGCACTTAGGGTTGGAACATCTGGATCTCTGGTTTGACAGGCATTGAGTGTCCTCAATGTCTATCTTCTTCACCCTTGTGCTGATATCAGACTCATTAAGAAAGCAGCACATTTGCTCATTCCCAAAATCCCCTGTGGTTTCAGCTGGGGCCAGGGTGTAGTGTACTGGGTTATTTAACTCCTCAGGTCCAGCTCCAATCTGAAAAAGAAAGAGAGTCTTCAAGAGAGTAAAGACAGCACCAGTAAAATGGGATGATCATTATTCATTTAGAGAGAATTTAAAAGGTGAAGGCCCTCTTAGAGCCCAAGATTCACAATAGAAAGCAGAATCATTGTCTGGGTATACTTCCCACTTGTTTCCCAGTTCCAGATATGGTTGTCTTTCCAATGAGTGGATCTGTTAGACAACCCTAGAACAAGTGGTTACCCACCATGGCTGTGTGCCACTGTGTGCACTTGTGTAAGCATCATGTCATATTGTTTGCTTCTAAGTAGCTTAGATTTTGAGGTGCTTGAACATATGTTGGCCACTTTTCCCCAGTCACTCATGTAGTGCCTTCCAGACCTAGATGGGTTAATTATCTGGGGAATAGCTCTCTTCTGGATACTAACTAGGTCTCTCCATGGTCTGTGCCGACAGTGTATGGTATCTTCAGCAGTAGGGTCTTACCGTCAATATCTGGAGGGTAATTAAGTACTCTGACAGAAGTCTGTCTTGTTTGTTTTGGGAGATCTATTAGATCTCTCAGATTAACAGCTCATTGTGGATGTAAAACACACATGGAACAAGAAATTATAGGCAAGTGCCAAGGGGAAAATAAAAAGAAAAAGACAAAGAAGAAAGAGAAACAGGAAAAAATTAAGGTTAGGTTTCATCTCACCCTCACCAAGACCCTTTGATTCAGGTGCTACCTCTGAGGATCTCATGAGGGTTCCACATCTTAGTCTAACTTCCAGGATATAGGATTCTATGGTACCAGTTCAATTAGGGTTCAGTTTTGTGTTCCACCCACCCAAATCATTCCTCTAAGCCCTACCCACCCTATTATCCAAGCTTCAAAATGCTATTCAGATATGTCATCAACTCAAGCTAATCCAGGTTAGGAAATGCAGATGAGGGAGACCATGGAACAGTTGTCTTTCTGTGATTATGTGAGTTCTCTTAGAATGATCTTTTCCAAGTTTGACCATTTTTCTACAAATTTCATTGTGTCACTTTTTTGTACTGCTGTGTAGAATTCCATTATGTAGATATACCATATATTTGTTATCCATTCATTTAATGATGGGCACCTGGGTTGATTCCAGTTTTTAGCTGTTATGAATTGGGCAGCTATAAACATGATTGAGCAGATATCTCTGAACTGAGATGTGGTGCTTTTAGGGTAAAAGCCCAGTAAGAGAATAACTGGGTCTGCTGGTAACTCTATAGTCATGCATTTTAGGAGTTTCCATGTTGATTTCCAGAGAGGTTGTACCAGCTTACATTCCCAACAATAGTGTATTAGTGTTCCCATTTCTCCACATCCTCACCAACATTTGTTTTCATTTGATTTTTTAATGTTTGCTGTCCTTACAGCAGTAAGGTAGAATCTCATAGTTGTTTTAATTTGCATTTCCCTAATGGTTAGGGTTGTTGAATATTTTCTTAAGTGTGTGTTAGTTGTTTGTAATTCCTCCTCTGAGAACTCCCTATTTATTTCCCACTTTGAATTGGATTGCTTGATATTTTGTTGTTTAGTTTTTTTTTGAATTCTTTGTAGATTGTAGATATTAGGCTTCTGTCACTGGTACAGCTGGCAAAGATTTTTCTCTCATTCAGTGAGTAAACTATTGGTTCTGCTTATGGTATGTTTGTCTGTGCAAAAGCTTTTTAGCTTCATTAGATCCTATTGGTTGAGTGCTTGTTTAATTTCCTAGGCCACTGGAGTCTTGTTCAGAAAGGCTTTTCCCAGTCTTATATCATGGAAAGTACCTCCTACTTTCTTATTCCAGTAGTTGAAATATTTCAAGTCTTATATTGATGTCTTTAATCCAGTTGGACTTGATTTCTGTGCAAGACAAAATGAGTGGTTGTAATTTAATTTTTGTACATACAGTCATCCAATTTGTCCAACACCATTTGTTGAAGATACTGTTGTTTCTCCAGTCTACATTATTGGCACCTTTGTCACAGATCAAGCAGCTGTAATTACTTGACCTAAAGTCTGGATCTTCAGTTCTGTTCTATTCATCTATGAATCTGTTTTTATCCTAGTACCATGCTGTTTTTGTCACCATGGCTTTATAATATAGTTTTAGTTTGGGTATGCTGATACCACCAGGGGTGATTTTATTGTTTGTTTTGTTACTTTTGTTATATTTTCTTTTGCTGAGGATATGTTGGGAAATCTGAGGCCTTTTGTCATTCTGTAAGAATTTTGAGATCATTTTTTCAGTCTCTGCAAAGAATGGTGCTCGTATATATATTGGTATTGCTTTAAAGCTATATATTGCTTTTGGTAGAATTACCATTTTCACAAAATTAATTCTACCTATCTAGGACCATAGAAAGTCTTTAAATCTTTTCAAGTCCTCCTCAATTTATTTTTCGAGTGTTTTATATTTTCTTTTTTTAATTTAATTTTTATTAACATTTTCCATTATTATAAAAAAAATCCCATGGCAATACCCTCCCTACCCCCCCCCCGACACTTTCCCCTTTGACATTTCTTTCTCCATCATATTACCTCCCCATCTCAATCATTCTACTTACATATAAACAATACCAACCTATTAAGTACCCTCCTCCCTTCCTTTCTCTTCCCTTTATGTCTACTTTTTAACTTACTGGCCTCTGCTACGAAGTATTTTCCTTCTCACGCAGAAGCCCAATCATCTGTAGCTAGGATCCACATATGAGGTAGAACATGTGGCGCTTGGCTTTCTGGGTCTGGATTACCTCACTTAGTATAATCTTTTCCAGATCCATCCATTTTTATGCAAATTTCATAACTTCATTTTTCTTTATGGAACTCCATTGTATAAATGTGCCACATCTTCATTATCCACTCATCAGTTGAGGGACATCTAGGCTGGTTCCATTTCCCAACTATTATAAATTGAGCAGCAATAAACATGGTTGAGCATGTACTTCTAAGGATATGAGATGAGTCCTTCGGATATATGCCTAGGAGTGCTATAGCTGGGACATATGGTAGATTAATCTTTAGCTGTTTTAAGAACCTACACACTGATTTCCACAATGGCTGGACCAGATTGCATTCCCACCAGCAATGTAGAAGGGTTCCTCTTTTTCCACATCCCCACCAACATTTATGATCATTATATTTTCATTATACAGCTCTTTCACATCATAGGTTAGTGTTATTCCAAGGTATTTAATTATTTTTTGTTTTTATTAAAAATGGGATAGCATCACTTATTTCTTTCTCTGTATGTTTTATCTTTGCATATTGAAAAAATTATGGATTCTTGTGCATTGATTTTATATCATGCCACTTTGATTAAGGAATTTAGTACCTCTGGAAGTTTTGAGATAGAGATTTTCAGGTCACTTCTATATAGGATCATCTCATCTACAAATAGGGCTAACTTGACTTCTTCCTTTCAAATTTGAATTCCTTTTATTTCCTTCTACTGTCTTATTGCTTGAGCTAGTACTTCTAGTTCTATGTTGAAGAGCAGTGATGAGAGTGGACACCCCGTCTTGTTCCTATTCTCAGTGGGAACGCCTTGAGGTTTTTCCCCATTAAGTATTATTTGTGCTTTAGGAGCTTTATTTATAATCTTTATTGTGTTGAGATATAAACTCACCATGCCTAGTCTTTCCAGTGTTATCTTTTCAAATTTTTATTGACAACTTCCATGATTATAAAAAATATCCCATGGTAATACCCTCACTCCCCCACTTTCCCCTTTGAAACTCCAGTCTCCAACATATCCCCTCCCCATCTCAATCAGTCTCTCTTTTAATTTTAATGTCATGATCTTTTCCTCCTCTGTGGTGGTGTGATTCAGGTGTCCCCCATCAACTTAGGTGTTCTGAATGCTAGGTTTCCAGCTGATGGGGATTTGGGAATTAATGCCTCTTGGAGGGAGTGTATTGTTGGGAGTGTGCTTATGGGTGTTATAGTCAGTTTCCCCATGCCAGTGTTTGGCACATTCCCATGTTGTTATGGTCCACCTTATGTTGGCCAGGGGGCAATGTTCCCCCTCTGCTCATGCCATCGTTTCCCCCTGCCATCTTGGAGCTTCCCCTCAAGCCTAAGAGCCAAAATAAATCTCTTTTTCCCAGAAGCTGTTCTTGGTTGGGTGATTTCTACCAGCAATGTGAACTGGACTGCAACAGTAAAGTGGTACCAAGGAATGGGGATGCTACTAGACACCTGACTGTCTGGCTTTGGCCTTTTGGAACTGATTTTTAAGAGAAATGTGGACCAATTTGAAACCTTAGCCTAAGAGATGCCCTGAAGTGCTGTAAGTACAGCTTGATGGACTATTCTGGTTTCAGCTGCAAGACCTGAATACAGTAAGAACTATGGACTATGAGGTTTGGCTTATGAGGGTGAGAAAGAGCTTTGCTTGGACTGGGCTAGCAGTTTGTGTGAGAAGCTTGGTCTTATGCCCATGTCCAGGGAAGCTATGCAGGATTGCTTTGCATAGAAATGAACTGGTATGAGCAGAGGGATATGGCACAGAAACAAAAGTCTTTGGGTGAACTGTTGCCTGTTCACCTGCAACTGAGAGATTATAACCTTTGAGATTGAGCCAGCCTGCCTGCCCCGGGGCAACAGGAAGAGTGTAGACTCTTTTGAAGGGGCCTGAGTGCTCAAGGAGTGTCCTGTTCTTCAAAGTCTGCTTTATTCTCCCCTGGATTAACAAATTGGCACCCTACCTGGTATTGTGGAGTATAAGAAATACAGGAAAGAGAGGGTCATTGAGTTTGCAACACAGTCTAGTGTTTTGTAAATGGCCATGGGCAGTGTGAAGCAGGTTTACTGGATGCCTGCATGGAGACCCCATGGGGCTATGAGGATGAACTGGGCTTGCAGTGGAGACCCAGTGGCATTTCTGGGACCATGAGATGGCTGCCAAGGAGAGCTGCCGACCCCAATCAAGTTTTCCAGAACTCTGAGTAGCCTAGTTGGAGGGGTGGAATTGGAATGTCAGAGACATGTTGCTGGTTAGAATTATCAGACTTGGAGTTTTGTCACTGGCTAGAGTTGTTGGTCTTGAAGCTACAGGGTTTGATGTTTGCCCTGGTTGTTTTAAATCTTTTATTGGCTAAATGTTTCTTTGCTATGCCCAATGCCATCTTCTGCAGTGTGAATGTTTATTCTGTGCCATAATGGGTTTTTTGAGGTTATTTTTTGGTGATATGGCTCAGTTAAAAGATCTTGGACTATGGGAATGTATGACCATCATTGGAATTGATAAAAACTATAGGACTTTTAAAGTTAGATGAATGCATTGCATTTTATATCATGTATGGTTATCTGTTTATGGAGGCCAGGGGTGGAATAGGTGTTCTGAATGCTAGGTTCCCAGCTGATGGAGATTTGGGAATTAATGCCTCATGGAGGGAGTGTATTGTTGGGGGTGGGCTTATGGGAGTTATAGTCAGTTTCCCCATGCCAGTGTTTGGCACACTCTCCTGTTGCTATGGCCCACCTTATATTGGCCAGGGAGTGATGTCCCCCCTCATTTTCTCCTGCCATCATAGAGCTTCCCCTCGAGCCTGTAAGCCAAAATAAATCTCTTTCCCAGAAGCTTCTCTTGCTTGGGTGATTTCTACCAGCAATATGAACGAGACTGTAACATCCTCTTATGATGGTCTTGTGTAGGTAATGTCAGGCACTGTAAGGTCATGGATATCCAGGCGACTTTATATCTGGAAGGAGCATGTTTTAAGGAGTCCTACCCTTCCTTTGGCTCTTACATTCTTTCCACCACCTCTTCCGCATTAGACCCTGAGCCTTGGATATAGCACTCCTAGGCATATATCCTAAGGACTCATCTTATTACCTTAGAAGTACTTGCTCAGCAATGTTTATTGCCACTCAATTCACAATAGCTGGAAAATGGAACTAGCCTAAATGTCCTTCAAATGATGAGTAGATAAGGAAGATATGGCACATTTATACAGTGGAGTTCTACTCAGCAGTAAAGAAAATATGAAGTTATGAAACTTGCAGGAAAATGGATGGATCTGGGAAGGATTATGCTAAGTGAGGTAACCCAGGCCCAGAAAGCCAAGTGTCACATGTTCTCTCTCATATGTGGATCCTAGCAACAGATGATTGGGCTTCTGTTTGAGAAGGAAAAAACTCAGTAGCAGAGGCCAGTAAGCTAGAAAAGAGATATAAAGGGAAGAGAAAGGAAGGGAGTAGGGTACTTAATAGGATGGCATTGTATATTTGTAAATAGAAGAATAGATTGATGTGGGGTGAAAAGGCCCAAAGTAAGGTCAGGGGAAGAGATTGAGTATAGGAAAGGTGGAGAGAGGGCTAATCAAAATCTAACAGGATATAAACAAATCATATGGAATCCTACTTTTTTGGACAATGGAACACTCAGGAGCCATAGATTTTTGCTAGAAAACTTTCAGTGCTAGGGATGGGATACCTTCTAGTGAGATGTTGGCCAGGGAGGTCCCTAATGCCCCCAAAACATTATAGGTCATTGCCAAGACCCTTGGTTTCCCACCAGGAATAGATGGTAAGACCATATTGCTGAAGACTCCACAGACTTGGGCTGCAAGGCCACTGAGAAATCCTGCTAGAACTGAGCTGATAACCTCCTCCATGTAGACCAGCTGACAGAAAGCTGGGAAAAGCCATTGTTCATGCAGTTCAATGGGACAAAGAGATACTACCAGTGAAGATACTCAACAGTGGGCACTGCAAGCCTTATATTTGGCCAGCCAGGCCAAATGAGTCAACAGGTGCAATAGTGGCACATCTGTCATGGTGCAAATCAACTGCCCTCTCATTGGACTGGAGGCCCACTCCATGGGAGGGAATACATCCCTGATACTGAAAACTTAAAACAGGGGTAGTCATGAGCCCTAGGGGTGTAACATCTGCTGATGTCTGGATTAGTGTATATACTATGCTTATGAAACTGCCCAGTAAGCACCCCTCTTAATGTTCATACTCTTATATTAGTGCTGCTCTCACTTTTGGTAGAGAATCTTCTCTTTTCAGATGGCAGTGACCTTGGGATGACTTGGAAGGCATCATGGTGCTGGAAAGAAGTGGCAGGAGTGCTCAGCACTGCAATATCTCTATCACACCTTTCAAGGCTCAGGGTCTATTGTGGAAGATGTGGCAGAAAGAATGTAAGAGCAAAAGGAAGGGTAGGACTCCTTACAACGTGCTCCCCCCAGATACAAAATGGCCTGGATATCCATGACCTCACAGTGACTGACATTACCTACCCAAGCCCATCATAATAGGAGGAAAAGATCATGACACTAAAAGAAAAGAGAGACTGATTGATAGGGGGAGGGCATATGATGGAGAATGGAGTTTCAAATGGGAAAATTTGGAGAGGGAGGGCATTACATAGGATATTGCTTATAATCTTGGAAGTTGTTAATAGAAAAAAAAACTTGAAGAGAAAAGAAAATTACAAAGCATACACAAAATCATGGAGATTAAACAGTACACTACTGAATATAAATGGGTCTTTGAAGAAATCAAGCAAAAAAGCAAAAAATTCATACAGTCAAATCATAATGAGAACACAATATACCAAAACTTTTGGGACACAATAAAGGAAGTCCAAAGAGGAAACTGATAGCTTTAAGTGCCCATATTAAGAAATTAGAAAGGGGGCTGGAGAGATGGCTTAGCAGTTAAGGTGCATACCTGCAAGGCCAAAATACCCAGATTTGATTCCCCAGAACCCACTTAAGCCAGATGCACAAGGGGATGCATGCATCTGGATTTTGTTTGCAGTGGCTGAATCCCTGGCATGCCTATTCTCTCCCTCTCTCTCTCTCTCCCTTCCTCTCTCTCTCTCTCTCTCTCTCTCTCTCTCTATCTCTCCCTGCCTATTTCTGTATCTCTTTCTCTCTCAAATTAATAAATAAAATTAAAAATAAAAAAAGAAATTAGAAAGGTTGCAAGGAAACAACTTAATGCTTCACCTTAAGGCCTTGGAAAAAGAAGAACTAGGCAAAACAAAAATCAGTACACTGGAAGAAATAATAAAGTTTAGGGTAGAAATTAGTGAAATAGAAACCAAACAGAAAAACAAACAAACAAACAAACAAAAAAGAATCAATGAAACAAAGAGTTGGTTCATTGAGAGGGTAAACAAGATTGATAAACCTTAGCAAATCTGATCAAAAGAAAGAAAGAAGAGAAACAATTAATAAAATTAGAGATGAAAAAGTCACCATTACAACAGATAATAAAGAAATTCAGAAAATGATAAGGACACACTATAAGAACATACACTCTACTAAGTCAGAAAATCTGAATGAAAAGGATGGTTTCCTAGATTTATGTGACCTACCAAAATTAAATCAAGATGAAGAAAGCCATTTAATTAGACCCATAAAAAGTATAGAAATCCAGGCAGTTGCAAAAAAATTTCCCAACCAAAAAAGTTGAGGTATAGATGGATTCACTAATGAATTTCATCAGATATTCATGGATCTAACATCAATGCTTCTCAAACTTTTCCATAAAATAGAAAAGGAATGAATGCTACTATGTTCCTTCTATGAAGCCAGCATCACCCTGACACTAAAACCAGACAAAGAAAGGAGAAAAAAGAAAGAAAGAAACAAAGAAAGAAAGAAACAAAGAAAGAAGGAAACAAAGAAAGAAGGAAGGAAAGAAAACAGACAAATCTCCCTCATGAACGTAGGTGCAAAAATTTTGAACAAAATATTGGCAAACAGAATATGTAAATACATAAGAATGATTATTTAGGGATAGGTCATGGATGAGCCTAATAATGGTACCAAACTGCCTGTATTTGCTGAATAGAAAACTAATTAAAAAAAAATCCCCCTAAAAGAAAAAAAGAAGAGAAAAAAATCAAAAAAAAAAAAAGAATGATTATTTGTCCCAACCAAGTAGACTTTATTCCAGTGAGCAGGGATGGTTCAACAAATGCAAATCAATAAATGTAACACACTATATAAATAGATTGAAGGACAAAAATCACATGATCATTGCAATAGATGAAGAAAAGGCATTTGACAAAATCAAAAACCCTTTCATGGTAAAATCCTACAGAAACTGGGAATAGAAGTTACATCAGGACATAATAAAGGCTATTTATGAAAAACCTACAGCCAACATAATACTAAAAACTTTAAGCTTCTGCATTAAATTCAGGAATAAGACAAGTGTATCCACTGCTCCCACTTTTACGTAATATAGTACAGGAAGTCTTAGCTATAGCAATAAGGCAAGAAACATTCAGAACAGGGATACAAATTGGAAAGGAAGAGATCAAATTATTATTATTTGCAGATGATATGATTCTATACATAAAGGACCTCGAATACTCTACCAACAAACTTCTAGTGCTGATAAACACTTTTAGCAACATATCAGGATACAATATAAACACAAGTAAATCAGAAGCTTTTCTATATAGTAACAGCAAATATTCAGAGGATGAAATAAGGTAATTCTTCTGTTGCAGTCCGGTTCACATTGCTGGTAGAAATCACACAACCAAGAGCAGCTTCTGGGAAAAAGAGAAATATTTTGGTTTACAGGCTGGATGGGAAGCTCTACAATGGTAGGGGAAAACAATGGCATGAGAAGAAGGTGGACATCACCACCTGGCCAACATAAGGTGGACAATAGCAATAGGAGACTGTGCCAAACACTGGCATGGGGAAACTGGCTATAACACCCATAAGCCTGCCTTCAGCAATACACTCCTCCAGGAGGCATTAATTCCCAAATCTCCATCAGCTGGGAACCTAGCTGGGAACACCTTTTTATGGGGGACACCTGAATCAAAACACCACACCTTCCCATTCACAATTACCTCAAATAAATAAGTAAATAAAATACCTTGGAGTAAACTTAACCAAGGAAGTGAAGGATCTCTACAATGAAAACTTTAGAACACTGAAGTGAGAAATTGCAGAAGACAGTAGGAAATTGAAAGACATCCCATGTTCTTGGACTGGAGGAATTAATATTGTGAAAATGTCAAACTTACCAAAAGCAATCTACACATTTAATGCAATATCCATTAAAATTCCAATGGCATTGTTCACAGAAATGGAAAAACAATCCCAAAATTCACTTGGAAGCACAAAAAACCTTGAATCGCCAAAATAATTTTGAGCAACTAAAACAAGCCTGGTGGTATCACGATACCTGATTTTAAGCTGTATTATAAAACCATAGTACCAAAAAAGCATGGGACTGGCACAAAGACAAACATAGCTGAATAGGACATAATAGAGGACCCAGATGTTAATCCTGGCAGCTATAGCCATCTTATTTTTGACAAAAATGCAAAAAATATTCATTGGAGTAAAGACAGCCTTTTACAAGTGGTGCTGGGGAAACTGAATATCTGTATGTAGAAGGATGAAAATAGATCCTTGTCTTTCTCCATGCACAAGAATTGAGTCCAAAATGGATCAGGGGCCTTAATATCAGACTTCAAATTCTGAAACTGCTAGAGGAAAAAGCATGGGGAACTTTCAAGACATTGGTATAGGCAATGACTTTCTGAATATAACCCCAGTTGCTCAGGATATAAAACCAAAAGCCACTAATAAACCATAGGGATCTCATGAAATTTCAAAGCTTTTGTACAGCAAAGAACACTGTGGATAGAGCAAAGAGACAACCTACAGAATAGGAGAAAATCTTTGCCAGATACACATCTGACAAAGGATTAATATCTAGAATGTATAAAGAACCAAAAAGCAAAACAAAAAGAAATCAAACAACCCAATTATAAAATGGGCTATGGCACTAAATAGAGAGTTCTCAAAAGCAGAAATACTGATGGTATATAGACATCTAAAAAAGTGTTCTGTGTCCTTAACCATCAGGGAAATGCAAATTAAAACTACTTTGAGATTCCATTTCACTCCTGTCAGAATGACTATTATAAAGAAAACAAATGTCAATACATTTTGGTGAGGATACATTAAAAGGGGAACCTTGCTACACTGTTGGTGGGAATGTAATCTGGTACAGCCATTGTGGAAATTAGTGTGGAGGTTCCTGAGACAGCTAAAAATAGATTTACTATATGAGCCAGCTATAGCACTCCTAGGTATATATCCTAATGACTCTTTTCACTACCTTAGAGATACTTGCACAACCATGTTTATTGCTGCTCTATTCATAATAGCTGGAAAGTGGAACCAGCCTAGATGACCCCAACAGATGAATGGATAATAAAGATGTGGTACATTTACACAATGTTCTATTCATCAGTAAAGAAAAATGAAATTTGCAGGGAAATGGATGGATCTGGAAAGGATTATACTGTGAGATAACCCAAGCCCAGAAAGGAAAACATCACATGCATTCTCTCATATGTGGATCCTAGCTAGAAATTTTTAGACTTATGTTTCAGCTGTAACCAAAAATTAGTGGCAGAGGCCAGCAAGGTAGAAAACGGCTATAAGGAGAGAGGAGGAGGACTTAAGGTATGGTCTTGTATATGCAAGTAGATTACAGGGAGTGGAATGGCCCACGTGAGGCCCGGGAAAGAGATTAATTAAAAGAAGGATGGGGGGAGGATCAAACAAAATTCAATATATTCTGAGTAACACATATCCAAGCCTACTTTTTCAGATAATAGCACATTCAGAAGCTATAGATTGTTACTAGAAAATTTTCACTGCCAGGGATAGGATACCTACAAGTGAGTTGTTGGGAAAGAGGATTCCTGTTGCCTCCAAAACATTACAGGCTATTGCCAAGGCTCTTAGTTTCCCACAAGAAACAGATGATAAGACTCTACTGCTGAATATTCCACTTGCCTGGGAAGTCACCGAGAAATCAAGATGGGGCTGAGCTGAACATATCCTCCCTGTGGACCAGACAACTGAATGTTGGAAAAAGCTGCAC
This sequence comes from Jaculus jaculus, assembly GCF_020740685.1. Lineage (NCBI taxonomy): Eukaryota > Metazoa > Chordata > Mammalia > Rodentia > Dipodidae > Jaculus > Jaculus jaculus. The sequence goes on from NC_059105.1 coordinate 103,613,097, forward strand.
TGCATGCAGCCCTATGAGTAACAGAAATCATCAGCAGTGAACACAGTGGGCACTGGAAGCCTCAAGTTTGGCTGGTCAGGTCAAATAAGAAAACAGGTGTAATGGTGGCATGTCTGTTATGGGGGAAAACAACTGTTCTCTAATTAGACTGCAGGCCTCCTTTATGGGAGGGAATACGTGCCTGGTATTGAAAACCTAATCAAAAGCCTAAGGCAGGGGAGCTCATGAACCTTAGGGGTATAAATCCTGCTCTTGTCTGGCTAAATGCACATATTATGCTCACCAAACTGCCCTGTAAGCACTATGCTTAATGTTCATATTCATATATTAATGCTACTCTCACTTGTGGTTATCTCTTTTCAGATGGCAGTGACCATTGGCCTGACCCAAAAGGCAACATCATACTAAGAAGTGACAGAGGAGTATACAGCACTGAAACATCTCTATCACACACTCCAAGGCTCAGGGGTCCATTACTGAAGAGGTGGCAAAAAGAATGTAAGAGCCAGAGGAAGGGTACAACTCTGTGACTCTACAATGCAACTGTCCAGACAGAAATTGGCCTCGATATCCATGACCTCACAGTGCCTAGGAATACCTTCAAAAAACCCTTGTACTAGGAGGAAAAGATGATGATATCAAAATAAAAGAGGGAATAACTGAGAGAGGGAGAGGATATGATGAAGAGCAGAGTTATGAAGAGAAAAGTGGGGAAAGTGATAGAATTTTCATGGCTTATTGCCTGTAATTATTGAAGTTGTCACTCAAAATATCATACATTTTTAAAAAAGAATTATCTAAACTATCATGTTCGTGTTTTAATGAAAAATACTTGCTGAATATTTTTATTGTGAAAATTAGGTATGGGACATATAATATTTACAAATTCCCTACTAAAGGGAGCCCCCCCTTCAAAAATATACAATTTTCTGAAGATGTAGACTTAGAAAGGGAACATTTCTGAGGATTTTTTTTTTATCCTTTATGCTTGTATTTTAGAATTGCATAAACTCCTATCTAGTTCACAGTTGCTTGTGGATTTACTCAAGAGAAAGTCCTTTAACATTTAGTCAGACAGTAGCCAGCTTTCATTGGAAAACCCAGTAAACTGAACAGCATTTCTTTTCTGTGCTGTAATATTTGTTTGGTACTTATTTATCTTTGTGCAAAAGGTGACATACTAGTTTGTGATAAGCCTTTAATAATTACACACTTTCTGTTAAATTTATCTGTTTTTCCCCAAGTAGACAATTTTACAATAGCTGGGATACATCATGAAAATATGCTAATACCAAATTCAAAATAGTATAATCTAGCAGAAAGAACTGTTCTTCTGAGTTCAATAAATTGCAACATTGAATGTAACTCTTCTCAATCCTGGTAAATATACTATAACTTTTTTTGCTGTGTGCTGGTTTTATTCCTGCCTTCTGGACAAGAATGTGATATATGATTTGCTTTAGGCCATGGTAAGTTAAAAACAGGATTTAATCCAAAGCTTGAATTTGCTTGGCTGTTCTTACTTCTGGAATATCATGACAAGATCAAAGCCCCCTATTTCTTGGTATGGGTTCTGGAAAGAGATGTGTGTGGAATACCATCCCAGCCCATTGACAGGCATGCAAAACTGAAAGTCACTGAGTGTTTTTGTTTGTTTATTTTTGTTAAAACTAACTGATCATGAAACTGGAGACCTATTGTGTATTCCTATTTCTGTTTATTTACCAAATGTGACAGTTAATCTGCCTTGTCAATTCGGCAGAATTTATAATCACCATGGAAACAAATCTCTGGGCATGTCCACAGGGATTTTCTAGATGAGGTTATTTGAAGTGGGAAGACCCACTATAACTGTGTGTCATAGACAGCTCCATGTTGCTGGGATGAACATTCAAATCAGACACAGTTTATGGGAGGAAGGGACTTAGTTCAAGCTTACTGATCCAGGAAAAGTGCCATAATGGTGGAAGAAGCCGGCTCCCATTCATAACTTCAAGCAGAGAGAGAAACCACCACCAGCTAGTGCACTCCAAAATTAGCCAATACCAAATTGCAGCAAGCAGGACCCCCAGCGCTGAAATCTTTCTATGTACCATTGGGCTGGAATTCAGATATGCGCCCAAACACATCTTTGGACTAGATGCCTTATCATCCCTTGTGACATCTCCAGCTAGGTGGTTAGAGACCCAAGTTTAGAAGCTTTAATAAAACACCTGAATCTATGGAAAAGAGACATTCAAACTACTACACTGTGGGTAGAACTATTCATGGACTGGAATCCTAGAATATATGAAAAGAAGAAAGCTAGCTCAACTAGCATTCATCACTTACTGTTTCCCAACTGTGGACTGAATGTGACCAGATGCCTCAAGCCTCTGATGCTATGCCTTCCCCTCCATAATGGACTATAATCTCAAATAAGTAAGGTAGAATAAACCCTACTTCCCTCTGTTGTTGCTTGTCAGGTAACAGCAACCAGAAAGTAACTAATACATCATATATATGGCCCTATAAGCCAAATCCTTGATCTTTCTGCTCAGTTTCTCAGTCTTCTGAATAAGGATAGAAATATATACATTATAGTAGTCTCTTGAAACTAAATTAAGAAAGTATTACAGTAGTAAGGTAGGATTAAAACACATTTTGGTTTAGGGCTTGAGAGATGGCTAAGTGGTTAAAGGCACTTGCCACATGCACACTTAAAGCCAAAAGTACAAAGTGGCACTTGCATCTGGAGTTCATTTATAGTGGCAAGAGGCCATGGTGTGCGCATTTTCTCTTTTTGCTACTGTCTGTCATAAATAAATAAATATTTGTTTAAAAAAAGATATTTGGTTTAGAGTGAGGAAAGAGGATAAATAAACCCAACTGGATGATAATGAAAAAGCTGTACATTTGTTCTTTGGCCTAACACTCTGGACATAGTTGAATAAAAGTTTGTGATATATAATTGACAAACATTTCCTCATTAGATAGTATTCCTCAACCTTATTTGATGAAAAGAATCTTCTTGAGAATTTGTTGAAAGGAGAAGGAGAAAGAAGAAAGACATTTCCAGGGAGGGTAGTGGACCTAATTCACAGAATAATTAAAATTAAGAAGCAGCAAACAAATTAGAATTAATGAAAAAAAAAAAAAAACTACAGGGCTGGAGAGATTGCTTAGCGGTTAAGTGCTTGCCTGTGAAGCCTAAGGACCCCAGTTTGAGGCTCGATTCCCCAGGCCCCACATAAGCCAGATGCACAAGGGGGCGCACGTGTCTGGAATCAGTTTGCAATGGCTGGAGGCCCCAGCGTGCTCATTCTCTCCCTGTCTCTCTCTTCCCCCACCCTCTCTATCTCCCTCTTTGTCTGTCACTCTCAAATAAATAAACAAAAATATTAAAAAATAACTACAGTTATAATTGATATATTTTTTAATTTTACAAATAAAATTATCTTCAAATATAACATTTAATTTTTATTCACTGGTCAAATAGGCAACTTGAAAATGGCCTTGAACTCTGTTACTAAAATTTGCAGAGGCCCCAAACCTTCAACAAATAAAGATACAGCTGTCTGTAGTTTTAAGATTGGAAAGCAAAAGCTATGGAACAGCAGTTGCTTGGTGACTGAACAACGCTAATCATGACACAGCATTTAAGGTTATGGTGGCTCAGTGCCAAGGGCAACTTTATCTTCTTTAACCTGTGTGTGTGTGTGTGTGTGTGTGTGTGTGTGTGTGTGTGTTAGAAATATGTAGAACTCTCCAATGTATGGGTTCCGTAGGTTTTACTGGCGATAGTGTAGAGTGAGTGACAGGGTGGTTGACATGAGTACCTACTTGGAAGAAGCTGGGCATCATATCTTTTAGCTGTGACTTGCAGCATATCATAGGAAAGGGCTATCTCTTATTAAACATCAAGAAAGGGACAGTTCAATATAAAAATAAATATTGCAGGGATGATTTTAGCTGTCCTGAGGAAGTATTAGATTAGAACATGGAGAATGAGAGCAAGAGTGGTGGGAGATAAGGTCAGAGAGGTAACTATTAACTGTGATCACTAATCATGATAATCTGTACATATCACTGATACGCTGAACAATTTCACCTGAGTTTTTGATACTCATTTTGAACATTGATGTATCCTCTCATTTATCTATATCTATTATCATGAAAACTTCTATGCAGGGCTAGGGAGATGGCTCAGCGGTTAAAGGTACATGTTTGCAAGTATGCTAACTCAAGATCAGTCCTCCCTGATACTGACATGAAGCCAGACACAAGGTGGTACATATGTCTGTGATATCATCGTGCCTACAACAATAGGAGGAGGCAAAGCCAGGAGAATCCAGAAGCATGAAGGCTAGCTAATCTGGCATATGCAGAGGCAAAGCAAGAAAGACCCCCTCTTAAAGGTGGAAGAAGAGGATGGACACCTTGAGGTTGTCCTGGCTCCATTTGTGTACCATGACATGCATATGCACATACACACATATATTCAAGTCAATAAGAATTAATAACAGCTTAAATGCAATTGTTACCCTGTGCTTTGTCTTAGCTCCTCTTCCTCCTCTCTCACTCTTTCATTGCAGGTGATTGCCAAATATTCCTGTGGTCCCCTTCTGGGGCTGAAGTGATGTCTCATGTAGACATTGGGTTGTGGTGGGGATCCCTGGGCTCCACAGACAAGGCTGGATCAGTGAGCTGGCTGGTATGGGGGAGAGAGGGGCATGGGCAGAGGGCTGCACACAACAGTGCCTACAGGCAGTGCATGGTGTTGGGAATTGAAGTAGCAAAACAATGTGGGGCCAAGGGGCATATTCAGGAAACACAAGATCTGAGTGGCCTGTGCACTGGGGCAGAGACAAGGGGGCAATCAGGGGGTCCTGAAGGCAGGGCAGGCTGTGAGTGGCTGGAGCACCAGGGCCCAGATAGGGGAGTATGTGCAGCCAAGGGATGCACTCAGGGGCACCTTCAGACAGTTCAGGATGTAGGCAGCCCATGCACTGGAGCAGCAAGACAGGGGAGTACAGGCAGGCCAGGCCAAGGGAGCACTCAAGGGCTCCTTCAGCCAGGGTAGGGCATGGGTGGCCAGTGCACATGGGTGGCTAGTGGTGAGGGGAACCACAAAGTCTAGCACACTACCTGAGAGCATGGGGATCAGCAGATTCCTGACTATGCTCCCCCTCAGTCCATCCAGTGGATTTCCACTAATACCCACTGTACTGGAGCTCTCCAGTTCTTGTCCTATGTTACCCCAGGAGCTCAAGTATGGTTAGAAAGCTGCCAGCCTTGCTGGAACTCTCCCATTTCTGTTTTTTTTTTAATTACCAGTTAATAGCATGCTAGTTACACATGAGAACAGACATGTGCAATGTGTAAACATGAGAGCACTAGGATTGCTGTTCCATCTACATATGTCAGGCAGACGCCACTCTCTACTGGGCGGGACTCTGACTTGTAGTTTCTGAGGAAGTCTTTGAAAAGATGACCATGATGGCTCTCAGTGAACTCCTTGAAAGTTACTGCAGTATTGTCTATGCAAGAGCTCATGAGTAATTCATGTGGTAATGTCTGCAAGTTACTACAGCATTGTCTATGAAAGCATTCATGGGTGATTTGGGTGGTAATGGCTGAATGTTATGCAGTACTGTCTAGCAAGTACTCATGGGTGATTCAGGTAGTAATGTCTCCAGTGGGGACTATGAACTCTTCTTGGGATGTTTAAGGAACCATTGCTCAATGTTACAAAAATGCAAAACCTACCTCCTATTGGGAGGGGAGAGTGTGAAAAAGAGGCAAAAGGATGATTTTCTGAGTGCATCTCTTCCTTCCCACCATGTATCTAAGAATAACTTTACAAGAGACAAAGTTGAATATGAAAGACTTCAATATTCCAACTATCCTTTACTGAAATGAGTTAATATAGTTTCTAGTCACTGTACTTTTCATTATTTCTTTATCCCTTGAATTCTGAAATTTTGTTATATGCTTATTATTGCTTGAAATAATATGGAAATTTTTATTTATTATCTCAATAGATAAGCATCATGTGGCCCAGGACACTGCCTTGTAAGGGTTATACTGTTTTAGCCCATGCTTCATGCTGTACAGGGTGGTGTATCGTATGTATGAGGTGCTTAGGAAATGTTTGCTGAATGAACAGTGACCCAGTGCTCAGTCTTCTGCTGCAACTCACCTCCTTAGTTGGTTCTGGGGGGGGCAATTATTATAATATCCATCCACGGTGTTCTTGGCTATCTCAAGCCAAGTCTATTTCAAAAGATGGAAATTTAGCAGTCAGCACGCTGGCATACAGTAATAGCAGAGTCCGGGGCATTTAGAGTTCTGGCATGCTTCTTAAGCAATTTGTTGTGTGATCACTGAATGGCAAAAGGTGTGTGACTTCATTCCACAGACTTCCTATGCAAATGTATGCAGGGAGGTTCAGCAGAAACAACAACAACAAACAAATCTTTGAAATAAGAGCCCCGATGTCTGGGATCTAGATTTGGCTCTGTCATGAGATCTGCTAGCAAGTTTATCTCTGAGGAAGCATGTTAGATCAGCTTCTTCATAAGATCTTTTCCATACCTAGTGTGGTGGGGGGGAAGGTATTTCAGGAATCTTTGCTTTCTAATGCCATTCAGAATATACATTTTGAAAGATTCAACCAACCCTGAGTAGAAGATGTTGAAGAAAACCTGCATCTGACCTGATCGTGAACATTTTTTCCTTATTATTATTCCTGAAATTATACTTTGTATACATAGAATATAATTTAATTAAGTATTGTAATTCACATTGTATTAATATTTAAAATTAATATACACATAGTTGAAAACATACAGAAAACTGTGAATAGACTATGCAAGTACTATATCATTTTATGAAGAGACCTGGATATTCATCTGAAGATTTTCATATGCAAGAGAGTTGCTAGAATTAGTTCCTGGGGAAACTTAAGGTCAACTGTAAGAAGTACTACTAGATGTCTAGAATTCACACAAGAATCTGAAAACCTCCATGAATGGCCAGTAGCAAGGCATTTCACTTTCTCTGTTTGTGAATATTTATAAGTCACATACAAATCATACATGATTTTATAGTCAATAATCAAAATATCTAGCCCCTTTGATAGTCTTATTTCCTCATGATTCTGTTGCTACATTCATCCCTCTCTGGGGCATAATACAAGTTATCCTTTTATCTTTATAGCATCCTATTTATTCCCTTTTCAAGAGTTGAACTTGAAGGTCTTTCTTTTTCTTTTGTCCTGTATAGGCCTCTATGCCACCTTGAGTTTGTCTGTGGTCTCACATGACCCACAGCATTATCTCCACCATACTGTCTCTATCCCCCACAAAGAAGATGTGCCTTTCAAGACATGTACAGTGAGTACACAGTCCACAGTAGGTGCTCCCAATTTTGGTTAGGCAAATTAATACATGAACACAACATTTGTTGTAATCACAGTTCAAATGTCAAGAAGTTAATTTTCTCCTCATTTCATTGATACTGGAATAAAACGGACTTAAGCCTAACACTTCCTTTTTAAGAGTGCTGTGCCCTATAAGAATCAAAACCTGACACTGATGGCACCTAAGTCATAGTATATAATTGTACACTTTCTTGAAAGCCACAAAATTCACGTCAAATAATCATCTGACCAAATGTTAGAGCCAAGAGAATGACAGCCTCTTAATTAATTGGTCCAAAATTTCAAGCAGAGAAACCACTAATCTGGGACCATAATCCTACCATTCTCATTTCTACCTCATCCATTAACCTAGTACCCTGCTCTCCACAGGCTCAGCTTGCTGTGTCTTGATTCTAATTTGAATTAGAAATTTCTGTTGCTTTCTCTGTCTCCTCATTCTTCGCAGCCAGGCCTCCTTTTGGTACGTCCGCCTCTCCGACAGTGTTCTCTCCCTCAGGCGCTCTACAGAATTTCAGTATAGTTCACATGCATCCCAAGGCTCTCTCCCTCCTGTTTCTCTCTTTACAGTTTTCTGAATGAACCTGTAATTCAGGAAGTTGACACGAGTGTGAAAGGGGAGGAAAGGCAGCAGATGGAGTGGGAGGACAGATGGAGTGGACAGGCAGAGGTAAGTAGGGAATCTGGAAACAGGCTGCAAATTGCCACAACCTGGAAGGCTAAGCCCCACATAGCTTAACTCTGCAGAAGTCTATACATAAATTTCCACTCTCATGACTATGGTCACATAATGGAAATAGAACATTGTCAAACTTGCAATCAACTCATGTGAGAAGTTGAAATAGTATAAGAAATAACTTGATTCAGTATTGGGATTATAGTTGTAATAATTTATTCTAAATATTTTATTGTGAAACTGTTTGTAAATTTTTGGCATGTTATTTAATCTTTCTGAAACTCAGAGTCATGATCTGTAACATGGAGTATAATCTATATCCCTCTTAGGTTTCTTTGAGGAGAGAATAAGTACATTCAAAGTACTTTGTTAATTATAATTTGCTATTAAATAACCTGGCATGTTTCAGTGGGAATTTTGAAGTTCTTATTCTGAGAAACTACTTGTTGGATGGTTCTAATAGCTGTGTAAATGTTCACTTTCATGGATTTGTTATAAGGTGGTAAGATCTAAATACCCAGATTAGCATACTTTCATGTGTTATAAGTACATTTTTCCTCTCAGTATTTTATGCCTTTCTTCTCCTTCTAGTCAAGCCTCTCTCCCAGTCTGGGTTGTGTAAGGTAGACTGAGCGGGGTAAGAAGTTTATAGACGTGGACGGTTCCTAGAGTGAGACATCTCCCTGTAGTTTTGGTGAAAGATAGGAAGAATGAAACACACACTAAATCCAGGCAGAAGAGGCCTTGATGACCTGAGATCCAGTGCAGAATTGAGACAGAAACAGAGGAACTATGAGACCTGTAAGGGGAAGTGATAAATTTCCCAGCATGTTATGAACTTTGTGGTCTGACAACCAAAGAAACAAATAGAATGGAAGCAATTAATTCATGCTCTTCATTTTGACAGTGGACATGTATGACTGAACCAGTTAAAATTCCCTCAGCATGAAAGATTCAATTCAGCTGGTACCACTATCCAGTAGGATTGTTGAAAAATAGGTAGATTTCAAGCTAAAGGCACAAGAACCCAGAGCTAGCCCCAGCAAAATAACTCATATGCTTAAACCTGGTGAGTGGTGAAGAGGACATTATTCAGAAATAACAAGAGAAAGAATAATTCAGAGAAAGTCAATTCCATCTGGCAGCAAGAGGTTAGAGCTCCCTGTTGATGTGGTTCATGCTGTTTAGACTATAAGCCTGAACACCAGGTGAAGGTGAACTTACAAAGTGTCTTGGGTACGTCAATGGGAGATAACTTTAGAAGCTTTCCTTCAATTTCTTGGCATAGTACAAACTTCTTGAACTTTGGCAGAAAGATGGGGAATGAGAGGAGAGTGGGTATAAACTGGTTGGCACTGAGTTTCTACCACTATGGCAGAAAAGGGACCCAAAATAGAAATCTAAGGTACTGAGAAAGATATCTGTCATAGTTCTTGAAAAACATCAATTTTGTATTGAGAATTGTATCCACATTAAATACCTAGGATACATTTTATGTGAACCATGACAAACATCTTTGGTCCAGTCTTATATTCGGTACATGCATGTGTATACATACATACGGACACACACACACACACACACACAGAGAGAGAGAGAGAGAGAGAGAGAGAGAGAGAGAGAGAAATATGTCACCACCAAAATGACAATGCAAATGACATTTCCATCAAGTTATAGCAGGGGAAGGAGTGTTGGCAAAGAGAAAGAAGGAATAAGTTGAGTAAGAAATCAGTAGGAGTGCATTAAATTAGAAATGTCAAACAAGGAATGAGGAAATATGATTTGAAATGGCAGGAGCCCTGGAATTGTGAGCTGAGGATTTCTTGAATGGCATCATGTCTTTGCAGTCAGCCTTTCTCATCCCTGTCCAGAACTGGGCCAGAAAAAGAGCAGTAACTGCACTGAATAGGAATAAAAACACAAGAATGTGGGGTTTCTGAAGACATGGGAAAGAAGCCCACTTTTCACTCCTTGCTCTCACTTTCCCTACATTACAGCCTAACTCTCCAATTCTTCCTCACTGTCATCTCTTTTAACATAAGTGGAGTAATGTTTGATGTCAGGTTTGTCTATTATAATTTTTATTTATTATGAAGAGTTTACTTAAATTTGTAAACCTAAACTCGCACTCTTCGTAATGCAGAAAATGAAATCCACTTGGGGCATTGGCACACTCCAATAATCCTCACTCCCCTTCCCCTTCCTGGATATGTGAAGTTGTCAGCCACTTGCCATGCTTTTCTCTACCCTCATGAAAACTTTCCTTCAAAACTGTAAGCTTGAAATACACTATTTCCTTTCATAAGCTGCTTCCTAATTGGGTGATTTGTCCCAGAAACAAAAGGCTAACTAGTACACCATCCTTCTGTTTGTAATGTTTCTTTACCCCAAACACTGTCCTTAGAGAGGCAGGCTTGAAACTTGAATCTCCGTCTCTACACTTGGCAGCCTTGTGAATAAACTCTCTTTGCCAAATTCATTGTTATAATGACTGGCACACTAGTGGCAGCAAAACAGTCCTTTTGACTCACAATTATATGTGATATGTAATAGCATATACATTATATAATATTACATATTTATAACATATAATAACATTATAATGATAATTCATATGGTACCTAGGATATATTATATGTTTCAAATTGCTTCACTCAACACAAAATATATTTCACCATATAATACTGGAAGTTTACAAATTAAAAAAATAATTATATAATTATAAATAAAGTCTGGTAATTCAGTCCATATAATATGGTAGAGTAAGAGATGGTGTGAGAAATACATATTCTTAATATGGTAAGTAAAAATAAACCTGCATATTGTATGATTTTCTAGGCAGATATTCAAAGATGAAAAATACAGGAAAGGGAATGGATAGAAGATAATGTAATTAAATTTACTTTTGAGACTAAAATGACCGTGTGTGTGTGTGTGTGTGTGTGTGTATGTGTGTGTGTGTGTATGTGTTATACATTTATGTGTGTGGTGTACATTCATCTGTGTATGTATGTTTGTTTGTGTATATTTACACAGGTGAATGTAGAGTCATATAAATGCTAGCTATCTTCTTCAGTCACTCTCCACCTGAATTTTTAGTTTTTGAAAAAGAGTCTCTCACCAATTCAGCTACAATAGCTAGCCAGCAAGCCTTAGGGAGTCTACTGTTTCTACATTCCTAGTGCTGGTATTACAGGTGTGTGCTTTATTTAGGTGGTGAGAATCTGAACTCAGGTTTTAATGCTTGAGTGGCAAGCATTTTACTTCCTGAGCCATCATTTATCCCTTTCCTTTTATTTATTTTTAAAAAATTTTTTTGTTTTATTTATTTATGTATATGAGAGAGATCGAGAGTGAAAGAGGCAGAGAGAGAGTGAGAGAGAGCAAGAATGGGCGTGCCAGGGCTTCCAGCCACTGCAAATGAACTCTAGATGTGTGCACCCACTTGTGCATCTGGCTAACGTGGGTCCTGGAGAATCGAGCCTTGAATCAGGGTCCTTAGGCTTCACAGGCCAGTGCTTAACCACTAAGCCATCTCTCTAGCCCTCCTTTCTTCTTAAATCATTACTTATTAGGGCTTTCTAAATATTTGCAGTAAGCACTGGTTACTTTATGTTCACAAAAACTAAAATTGATTAAAATCATTTACCTCCTCAGAGTCAGTGGAGAATCTTTATTCAATTCAGTTCTCAAACCATGCTCTCTTCACCAAAAATTAAAAAATTAAAACCTCAACAAGGAGAGGCCAATGGGGAGGGGGTAGGTCACAGATGAGCCTAATATGGTACCAAACTGACTGTATTTGCTGAATACAAGATTAATTAATAAAAAATTAAAAATAAATAAATAAATTTTAAAAATAAAAAAATCCAATACTAAGAGGCAATTGTTCTGAACTTAGATAATATTCAAACATGTAACTACACAAAGCTCATTAATACCACATAGAGTATCTGTACAAATATTGTAGAATGAACTTTGTTGATTTTGCTTTTAAAAATATAAAAAAATGAGAACTAAGTTATATACCTAATAGAGTTAATCCCAACATAATCAAAAAAGAGTTTATCTTACCAATGACAGGTCCCATGAATATACATGGTGTCTAGGAAATTAAGTATCTCACAAATTCATGTTTTCTTTCTTGGGTAACAAAACAAAGAAAATATATTTTAGGTTCTCTCATTAATCCCATTCAAACAGACTGATTTTGAAAAAAATTTTGGTATGAAAAAGTATCATCTTTCGAACCCTATCTAGCTTTAGAAAATAAGGTTTTCCACAATACATGTAGGGAAAAAGCAGTGGATTTATATTTATTCCTATTTTCTCAGTACAATTCACTTACTTCCATAATTAAATTGTAATGATTTGATTAGGATCAGTTTTGTGGGATCATTAGCCACTATGGGTCTCTTCTCACTTCATTAACTAGCAAACTCAGCAAGGACTGTCGATAATAACTAGTTTCTCATGGTCTGTTGCTCAATATTACCAAATGTTTTTAGTATTATGAAGCTATTTTCATTAGAGAGTGAGCCATTTTCCTACATTTTTCTTTTGTAATACATGCCAAGTTCACATTAAAATACATGTCTATATCACATAGGTTCTGATCACTTTTTCCAAAGTAAAAGCAGTGTTGTGTTCAAAACTGTATTTTGAGTAGCATTGGTCTGAATAAAAAAATAGCACTGCTTAATTTACCTGGTATCTTTCTAACAAATATATCAAAATAAAAAACTTGGAATTTAAAAAATAATGACATTATTTTTGCTCTTATTTTTCAGTGATTAAAGTTAATTTTGTCTTGGATTCATAAATTGGGTAAGATGTGATCAGGAAAGCTGACAAATTCACTGCATTTGAAGTGTACTTGTTTATAGATGCCTAATAAATGTTTCTGATTTACATGGCATTCACTAGCATTGCCTTCTGCCCCCTTCCCACCCTGTGTTTTACTTAAAAAAAGAAAACATGGGTCAGGACTATAGCTAGTGGAAGGGTACTTGTGAATTTCCAAACCATTTCTATTATTCTTAATTTTATGATAGATTATCTTTTACCTTTTGTTTGTAGAAACTTTTCATATAATGTAGCTGTTTTTGAAATTCTTGGTTGAAATATTTTCCACTTCTCTGTTACTTATGTAATTTTTATTTACTCAGTTGAAAAATAAAAATTATATAGATTCTTGGTCTGGAGAGATGGCCTAGCAGTTAAGATGCTTTCCTGTGAAGCCTAAGAACCCAAGTCCCACTTTCAGATCCCACATAAGCCAGACACACAAGGTGAAACCAGTGTTCAAGGTTGCACATGCACACAAGATGGCACACGTGTCTGGAGTTTGATTACAGTAGCTGGGGGCCCTGCCACACCAATTCTCTTTCACACTCTCATAAAAAAGTCCAGTCTGTTAGGCTTGCCTCAAAAAGAAGTTATATAGATTCTCATTTACAACAGGTTTTGAAAATGCATAAGTAATGGGATGGATAGAATAAGTTAGCATATGCATACTTCCTACATTTATTTTTGAGTGATTTATTTTGTGGTGATAACTCAAGGGTCAGGGAATTTTGTGGAAGAGGGAGTGGAAAGATTGTAAGAACCTCAGGGTGGGAGGGAATATCCAGAGGCATTGCTCCCCCATCCCCTACAAATTCTAACTGCTGCTCTCATAACTCATAACCCACAACCCCATCGATACCAGAAATCCCACTGAGGAGGGCCCTCAGTGGAATGGGGGCAGGTAAGAAAGAGGTAAATGATGGTACCAACACATGATTTGTCCATACAAAGTTTCTACTTAATTAAAAATATCCACTCCTAACAATTCTCATGGATATAATAAGTAGCAATTAACTGTAGTCACCAGTATGTTTTCTGCCATGCATGGAGTTGAAGCCGGTGCTCGATCACTGAGCTACAATACAGACTATTGATTACTCTTATATCTTTTTTCTTTACTTTTTTTATTATATGTGAGTATGTATGTGTGTATGTGTATGGTGTGAATGTTTGTGCATGCATGTGCCACAGTACCCATTTGGAGGACTGAGAACAACCTCAGGGCATTTGTCTTTTTCTTCCACCTGGTCACCTTGTTGCTTCTCATGCTGTCTAAGGACTGGTTTAGCTGACACATAAGCTTCTGTGTTCTCTGGCCCTGCCTCCCATTGCCCTTTGCACATCGGGATTACATATGCATGTACCACTTTGTGTCTGGCTTTATATGTGTGCTGCAGAATTGAACTCATGCTGCACGCTTATAAGTGTACTTTTGAATGTTAAGCCATCTTTCCATCTGTAATTTTTCCATGTGCATATGTGTAGTATATGTGGTGTGATGTGTGTGTGGTATATACACATGTGTGTATAAATGTGCATGCCCTATGTGTACACATGTGTAAACCAGATGAGAGCATCGGGTGTTTCTTCCATCAATTATTCACAGGTTGGGTTTTTTTTTTTTTTGACACAGTCTCATTGATTTAGAGACTTGCCATTTTCATGAACATCAGCTGTTCTTTGGTCTCTGCTTCCCACCATACTAGGTTACATACATGCATGCCCAATCCCAGCTGTTTACATGGGTTCTGGGGAATGAAATTCAGGTGTCTAGGGCCCCCTTTTGTTCTCATGCTTATGCAGCCCTGCAGTGCTCTTAACTGCTAATCTCTAATTTCTCTAGCTCCCAGCTCTTGATTTTGTGAGAGGTTTCCCTGGCTGTATAGCTCAGGCTGGCTTAAAGCTCTTGGTTCTCTTGCCTTAGGCTGTCAGTCTAATAAACCTTATTCCTATCTGAAAATTTGTTTCCTTTGAATAACATCCTGCCTTCACTATCTGGTAATAATTTTGATACTGTCTACTTCAATGAATTAAAAAATATTTCAATTTCATAGCTACTTGAGACAATCCAGTGTTTGTGTGCTGTTAGTTAGTATAATATCCTCCAGCTTCAACTTGTCACTAGCAACAGAATTTCCTCTTTAAACTGACTATTATGTCATCATGCATATACATCACATTTTCTGTATCCATTCAGACATTGACAGATACTTATGTGCTCAAACCAGTCAAGATTTAAGGGTGCTTAATCTTGCCTTGGTTTATTTACTATTTGTAACTGGTCACACATTTGAGAGAAAATTAGAGTGATGAGGGGGAGTTTTTGTATACTTTCTTCTCTCCATTTTTTTTTTTCAATTACCAGATCTCACCATAGGTACTTCCCAGCTTTATCAAAACGTTTTATCCTAGGGGAGAAGTCAAACCAAATGAACTGATTTTCTTTTGTACCACTGCTTGGCCACAGTATAAGTTGAATATGGCAGTCAATGATCTGAAAATGTTACCTTCTCTCTCAAAATGCTTATAGACTTATATATCTTTATACAGTGCAGCACCAAAATGCTTAGAGACCTCATATAACCAAGCCTTTTCCTACCTCTAAAACTGCCCCTTTCACTGCCAATTTTTCTCTGCATTTCAAATCCCCTTACTACACTCAGGTTCTGTTCTTTTCTGGATGATATGGATTAGGGGGGAAGGTATCGTTTTCTGTAAGGTAGTCAGCAAGAGACTGGTCCACAGAAACACAGATGTCACTGCCCTGGGAGGACTAGAACTCCAATCTTATTCAATGTCATCTAAGATGGCTGCAAGTAGCAGCAATGGAAGCTTCCTGTGTCTTCCTAAACTTTTTTGTTTTTTGTTTTTTGTTTTTCGAGGTAGGGTCTCACTCTGGCCCAGGCTGGCCTGGAATTAACTAGGTAGTCTCAGGGTGACCTCGAACTCACGGCAATCCTCCTACCACTGCCTCCCAAGTGCTGGGATTAAAAGCGTGTGCCACTATGCCTGTCTTTTCCTACACTTTTCAAGAGCTTAGCCCTGGTGGATGGGTCCTTTCTGAATCAGTGTTCCTCATGAATCAGTGTCTTTGTGACACACCTAAACTTGGCAATGAGGCTAATCCTTATTAGATGTCTAATTTATAAAAAGACTTCATCCATGCCTCCACCTGAGATTTTCCCAGTTTCCTTTGGTAACTTTTCTGTGCTTGGGTGCTTTCTTGCTTTTTTCTCTTCTTGCTTCAACTCTCCCTGAAATAAAACTCATAATTTACTGTTTACTGAATCTGTACTTTTCAATTCTTTGACAACTTGGACAGGGACCTGAGGTTTGGGGTTCACAAATCTAAGTGTCTCCTGTATCACTGTAGAAATCTAATCCTTCCAAGAATTCTAATAGCACTACAAGGCTATTTTTCTTCCTTCTAAAAATAGTTCTCTCAACTCCTTTTTCTCCATCACTACCTCCTCCTCCTGTCACCTATGGCTGGAACATGGCTTTTCACAGTAGGAGGGTGAGCAGAACTTATGGCTGAGAACAATTGTGTACAATTAGCCTCATGACCAACATTTTAGCAAGTCATCTTTTTCCAAATTGCAAGTACTCACTGTCAGGCACATGTTCTACATAGCAGTGTTATGGACCAATCACAGTCTATGAAAATCCCTTAGAGGTAGTCCAGCCTGATCTACCGGCTGGATCAGCTCTAAAATGAAGTTGGGTTTCACCTCCCTAAGACCCATTAGGAGATTAAGACCCACAATGGATCTCTCATTCCTTAGAACCCACCTTTTGACTCACCCCTTGGATATGATTTGAAAAACGAATCTACTTTCAATCTGCAGACTACCTTCAGCCACACCCATCCTTTCTCCCCTCTTCCCTCTACCTCTGTACTATAAACCAGATTTAACAGTCCACAAAGACTTCTGTGTTCAAAGATCAAACCCTAGAAAATGCAGGCAAACAAAGCTTACACCAACATTTACTTCTCCACCTCCCTCAAAACGCTGCTTTTCACTACAGACCTGTGTGTCACTTCTCATTTTCCCCCATGCCACTTCTACTCATGGCTACTCCACCTTCCTTTCCATCAAACACTACCCTTTCCTCCCAGTTTCATCCTTCTTCAAACCTGCTGCATTCTGGTCCCCAACCTGAATAGTCTCTTTCTTTGTCTCCTGGTCCCTTTGGCCTGTGTTAATAATTGATTTTTAGTGTGTACATTACATGGATGTATAGAGATGATTTTATACTGATAAATACAGATTTTTTTATTTACAATGTATTTGGAACAATAACTCATTTCTTTGATATTAGTTTTTTAAAAAGATAAAATAATTTAAAGACAATTATGTGTTAAATGATTAATATGCCTGCCATAAAGGTAAATACATGGCTCAAAATGTAAAAACAAGACAAAAAGTAAATTTTAATTTTGCGTTTTGATTGCCTTACAGACACAAATGAAAAAATGCTACTTAAACAAAGACAGTTCTATATGCTTATCATAATAAAACAAATATTTATTAAATAGTTAATTTTGATTTATATATATATATATTCATATATATATATGTTAGTTACTTTGTGAAGACACAAGACAGTTTATATATTTTGCCTATATTTATAACTGTACAATATTTAAGATAATATGTATTTCAGATAGTTATCCTGAGTTTTCATTTGCAATATGATTAGTTTTATAAGCATTTTCTAACTTTTGTACTGATGATAACAATAAGACAGGAAGCACTGAGTGAGACAAGGATGGCATGGGTGAAAGTAAGTTGATTTTAACTAAAGGTCATTAAATTTTCTAAGGTCAAAATTCAGTACCATAAAATAAAACTAATTTCTGGTTTGCTTGATAAAAATTCTGACCTGGTTCAAATGGAGAGGCACTGAAGTGTACTTTAGGTGGAATTCTTTGGTTAATATAAGCCATTTTGTAGTGGGAGAATCTCACATAGTCACCGGCAGAAGTTCACAGGACAGAGGGAACTTCTTGCTCTTGTAACCTTTCAGTTAGAATGATCTCTAGCTAGAGATAAGGCCTTGCTTTGGGTGAATGTGATTCTGGTGGCTAGTGTTAGGGGCTGGGAGAGAGCACCGGATAGCTTACAAAGTCATAAATCAGAAATTTTATCTGGTCCTGCTGTCCTGTCCAGGTTGTCTGCTTTTTCTCCTGTTGTACCTGGGGTCTGAAGGAGTTGCAAGGGGTTATTACTACCTTGACTCCATAGGACTAATATTTTTCATCTTAAAGAAACAGTGTCTGTAATCTAAAATTCCAGCCTTTTTTCTTATATAAAGGAAAGAAAGAAGAAGAAAAAAACTTTATAGGACATGAGTTAGAGGAATATGCAGCCTGTAGTGGTTTGAATGAAATGTCCACTCCTCCCATAGCCTCATGTGTTTTGAATAGTTAGTCCCAAGCTGGTAGAAATTTTGGACTCTTGTATGTCATTTGGGAGGTAGAATCTTGTTGGAGAAGTTGTGTCACTGGGCGTGGTCTTGGGGGTAATGAAGCCCAGCTCCAAGTCCAGTTCTTACACTACTACCCTCTTGCTGTCATGTGATGATATAAGCCAGCTTCCTGCTTGTGTCAGCCTGCATCTCTGCTGTGATAAAGCTTGGTCTTGAAACTGCAAGCAGAAATAAACCTTTTCCTTTCATAAGCTGCTTTTGGCTTTTGGTTGGATGTTTTGCCCCAAAAACAAGAAGGTAACTGCAATAGGGGTCAAACACCTTTTGGGCAATGTCTTCATTCTGGCTGCTTTGTGCTGCAGTGAGGTATCATATGGGGTATGTCTAGTCATCCTCACTCTGTCTCCCTGGTGTCAGTCAGTTGATGATTAATAATGGATATTACATTCCAAAGACTCAAATATATTTGAGCTCTAAGAAAATCTATTAATTTTATCTCTTCAGTTTACTTTAACACATAGCTTCTTTTTTGTAGTTTTTTTAAAATTAGTTTTCTATTGTGCAAGTACAGGCAGTTTGGTACCATTATTAGGCTCATCCATGACCTACCCTCTCCCCATTGGCCCCTCCTTGTTGAGGTATATGGGTTGTGCATTGTGTAGTTAGCCCACAGTTATTGGTATGATAAATGTCTCTGCATATCATGACCCAACATGTGGCTCTGACATTCTTTCCGCCCCTTCTTCCGCAAAATTTCCCTGAGCCATGTTGGGTTCATTTTTGGTCTGCTTCAGTGATGAGGTGTTAGGGGCCTCTGGGGATCTGGCTCTCTGATTTGGTAGTTGATTTTTCTCTGTGTTGGTCTCCTCCCCCTTGTGCTGGTATCTGATTCATCAGGAAAACAGCACCCTTGCTTGTTTTGCCAATTTTCCTTAGTTGCAGTCAGGGCCCTTTTGAGGTATGATGGGGTGGCTCTCTCCTTAGGATCTGCATCTATCTGCAAAAGAGAAGCAGATTCTCCAACGGAGAGTAAGTTAGCGTCAGGTCAAATGAGATAACACTTACTTTTTTATATAGAGAGTTTAATAGGTGTAGGTTCTCTTGTGCCCCATGATTGATGGTAACTTGATATTGGAGAGTGGGCTTATGTTTGGATATGGTTCTGACTTGTCTCCCAGTTCCAGCTATGGCGTAGTTTGTTTTTTATTCTTAGTTATATTTTTCTTTTTGCTTCTTCAGTTAAGCTTTTAATATATTCATTTTCAGTTTTTATTGTTTTTCCGTATATGTCTTCTATTTTATACATTTACTTCTAAAAAGTTTTTGAGTTTCATCCCATAGACCCTTAAGTGATATACTGCATTGCTGCACAGTTGTACATATTTCAATTTTGCAAGATATTTTCATGTGCAATACACAAATTGCTTAATCCATAAGAAAAACAATGAGATTTTATATGAAGTATCTTATTATTCTGTATATGCCTAGAGTGCCACATCTCTTTATCACAACATGGTATGGAACATGCATTCTCCATAAAAGCTGGGTTTAGTAACCATTTCTTTCAAGAACACTCAGATTGAAACAAGTAAGCCTCTTAAATGATTTTTTAAATATACTTATTTATTTGTTTATTTGAGAGAGAAAGAGGCAGATATATATAGAGAGAATGGGTATGCCATGGCCCTTAGCTGCTGCAAATGAACTCCAGGTACATGTGGTACCTTATGTGTCTGGTTTTACATGGATACTGGGGAGTCAAACCCAGGTCCATATAAGGGCTTTGCAGGTAGGTACCTTAACTGCTGAGCCATCTTTTCAGACCTGTGTCTCTTAAGATTTTTAGTAAGGTTTATTGAAGTATATTAAATATAAAAAATTTACCCATTTTATCATTTTGATAAGTACATATTAGCATATGACTTCCACTAAAGTTAAGATATAATACATTACATCTCATGCCAAAAGGTGTGTGTATGTGTGTGTGTGTGTGTGTGTGTGTGTATCTTTACAGTCAGTCTCCCATTCCATGACCAGGCAACACTGACATAGCTAGTTCTCTCTCTTTCTTTTCTCTCTCTCTCGTCACTATTGTATTACTTTCTATCAAGTTATAAGAGAATATGTAGTTATGCATCTGTGTTGTTTTGAATGCGAATGTCCTTATAACCACAGGTATTTTATTGAAGCTTCCTATTTAGTCCCCATCAGGCAAAGCCTAGCTGGAGAAGGTGTGTCACTGGGGTTAAATTTTGACTCCAGCCGCATAGTGTGTTTAGAACCAGCCTGAGGTCTAGCTATTCTCTCTGCTGTGGATATATGATGAAGTGAACCAGTTTCTTCCACCATGATGATGTGTACCCTTGAAACAGTCAGCTGGAAATAAACCCTTTCCTCCTATAAACTGCTTCTGGTCTAGCATTTTGTCTGAGCAATGTGAATGTGACTACAACAGTATTTATTGTGCATGCCTTCTTTTATGTAGCATACTGCATTTGAGATTTCCCTTTGCTGTTGCATGTAACAGGAATAGTTATAACTTTTCATTCATTTACCAGTTAATAAACATTTAAATTGCTTTAATTTTTGGTTTGCTTTTTAGCAATTAAGAATAAGCCTGCTAGGGGGTGCTGGAGAGATTGCTGAATGGTTAAGTCGCTTGCCTTCAAAGCAAAGGACCCAGGCTTGATTCCCCTGGACCCATGTAAGCCAGATGCACAAGGTGGCACATGCATTTGGAGTTCGTTTGCAGTGGTTGGAAGCCCTGGCACAAACATTCTCTCCCCTCACCCTCTCTCTCCCACCCTCCCTGCCTCCCCCTTCCCTCTCTCAAATAAATAAGTAAAAATAAAATATTTCTTTGAAAAAGAAAAAGCCTGCTATAAATTTTGCATACTGGTTTTGTAAATTTATATGTTTTTATTTTTCATGAGTCAGTACCTAGGAATAAGCTTGTTGGCTGTTATGATAATTGTATGTTAGGGATAAGGATAGAAACTAGTGAAAAGGAGAATGGTGTCATTTTTTTTTTTTTTTAAGACTTGGTACAGAAGAGTTTTCCAGTGAGAATGGCACACTTCTGATGCTATTAATATCAGGTCTAGGGGTGAACCTAGACTCCAAGGGTAGAAGAGAAGGTTCTTCTTTGATATTCTTCCATTGGTAATGAATACTACCTATGCCTGGGTTAAATGATTTCTCAGTCTCTCTCTCTCTCTCTCTCTTTCTCTCTCTCTCTCTCTCTCTCTCTCTCTCTCTTTCTCTCTCTCTCTCTCTCTCTCTCATTGGCCCATAGGTTTTTCTCTTTATGAAAGGATGGACTATGTGTTCATGGGGGTAAGACTGGGGTTAGTGATTGTGCTATGGTGGCAGCTGTTCCCCTCCTCCTAGCCTGCAACTAGAATGACTGTCAAATATTTGATGTCTCCCATTTTTCTCAAGAACACCTCCTGGCAATTTGTGGAAA
The DNA here is from genome assembly GCF_020740685.1 of Jaculus jaculus. NCBI lineage: Eukaryota > Metazoa > Chordata > Mammalia > Rodentia > Dipodidae > Jaculus > Jaculus jaculus. The sequence goes on from NC_059105.1 coordinate 103,634,940, forward strand.
AGAGTTTGGAGTAAACACTCTGTGTTTGGAACTGCCAGGGTTTCTATGCTGTCACACTGGCTTCCATTCAAATTCTTAAAAGAATTGATTGTCAATTCTTTAAATAAACTGTATTGTGGCAGCACTTTTTCCTTCCTTTGCTCTGCCACCTGTGAGCCAGCCCACTGGTGCTTGATTTAATTCTGCTTCATTCAAATACAAAATGAAATTAAAAGCACTTCAACAGGGTTTCACTTCCTGCAGGACTGAAAACTGCTATGAATTCTATTTTGAGACAGCAATGGAAAACAAGATACTTGAAGAAGACCGAAGTCTGAAATCTGCTTCCCAAATGAACTTTCCACAAAACACTGGGATATTCCTACAAAACTTAACCAAGTCAGTATTTTACAAAACTATCAGAAAATATTTGTTTATATGTAGATTTTTGGAACTCTATATTTTTACCTCATGACTTGCTACAAATGTAAACCCTAGGACGTTTTTCATAATATAAACATTAGGATATACAATGAGCACGACAATGGAAAATTAGATAGTGTGTCAACCTCTTTTGTAACATTAAATAGTTGAATTTATTTTATACAGTTTTAAGTTGATAAAATGTCTTTTTTTCAGAACATTTTTGTTTAATTTGGGAGTATAGAGACCTGTATCATCTTAGAGATGTTAAACATTTTCTGTGTTGCCTATAGAAATTCATAATGATAAACACTACATGGCAAATAGGATGATATAGTCAGCACATAAAATCAACAAAAGGTTATTGATTTCAATCTCATATTGCTTCTGTTGCTTTATAGATTTTTGAACTGTCATCACTCATATTATTTCAAATCACTTGAAAAACAAAGATTACACTAAACACCATTTGGACATCCAAATGAAAGATCTAAAGGAAAGACATGTTTGAACACAAATAAAAAGCTATATCAATTCAAGAGAAAAGCCTTCAAAAGATGTTAATCCATAACAATTTTTATCCTATAAAAGTATGTAGAAGAACTTTCAGGGCTTAATTAGAAACCACTGAAACATATCCTGAAGAATTTTCAACTTTTACAAAATTTAGTGAGCAAATGCTAATTATCCAAGGCATAGGATGTCTATTTTGACCAGAGTTGAAAGCATTCTAGAACATGAGATTCATCTCTAAACCTGGAGTCTAATTATCTATTACCTCTATACTTAAGAGTTTATAGGAGAAATATAATTTTCTATCTTGTATACATTTTCTAGAAATATTTTCTATTAAAATTTGTTTCTAGTCTACAAAAATGAGCAAATATATCAATATTTCATGGCATGCCACACAAAAGTGCTATGATTTCCAAGAAAGTTAATCTCCTGAGTTTGAGTGGCATCAATCAGTTATCATGTGATTTATCCTCTATGTTGAGACATAAACCCCAATGATGATTTCAATTGAAATATGATTGTGCATTAATTCCCTCCTCTGTAAAATGGGAATAAGAAAAGTAGGTTTATTATGATGATTAAGTGAGATGCTGCTTATCAAATTTTTGTGATGGCATCTAGTCAAAGTAAACATTCATTTATCCAACTGTCATTAATATCTATAACATAGAGGTCATTTTTTTTATTATTTTGCAGGAGTTATGGAAGACTTAGGTGGCCTGACAGAGATTCTTCTCTTTAAAATGGTTGCAATAACAGTGATAACAGTTTTTTTAGCATATGAACTTCAAGGATTTACTTTGAGAGTCAGCTGTGGGTTGATCTATGTAGAACATTTAAAACACACTGCATACATGGTATTTTGAGGTTGCAGTTAACAACTAGTCACATTAAGAAAACAATTGTCTTTTATTGAATACACTCAGAAACTTAAATGCTTTTAGGTTTTATTTATTCATTTTTACTATATTATTTTCATATTTTAAAGTAGCAGATTTTCTAACCATAAATATTAGACATCTTCCCTTAACTATTAACACTGGGCAACCATGAATATTCTGGCTTGTTTTAGCTCAGGTCAGGTCACACAATAAGTCAATCATACGTAATATAGTATGTCTAGATTCTAAAATTGTCCTTTAGGCCGACCTTCTTTGGCCATGTCAGAACAATCCCTGAAAGTGTTTTCAGATTATCTTCCTACTTTGCAGGACCAGTAGAGGGAGTGCTGGCTTCTCCCTATCTAAATCATAATGACTTTTAAACACATGGTGGACCTCAAGATAAAAATAGAAACAGAACTTAAGATATAAAATTCAATGTACGAATGCCCATTAATTACTTTAATAATACTGTAAAGTTTAAGCCAACTCAAACAGAAACTGATTTACAAGGCTATCTGTCATCATACAGTAATACTGGGACCCACTGAGGAACTTTGATATAACATTATTTAGAAAATATAAGTTGCCAAAGGTAAGGGGAGTAGGAAGTGAAAAGTGGCTAGGATAATTTAATAATATTTGCTGAGTATTTACTGCTTGCCAGGTCAGGAGTTAAAATATGAAGCTACAGAAATGAACCAAATTTAATCTGGGGATGCAAGCAGGAAAAAGAAAAATAAAACATTTGAAGAAAACAATGTCTTGTTCCTAAGAGTTTTAAATAAAATATTTGCTAATAGTATGGGCATTAATACTACAAGTTTACATATTTATATTGTACTTCGGAGTTTAGATACTTTTGTATTCATTGCTCACTAAAATACCCTTGGGAAAAAGAAAATCTTGGACATAGTAAAATATAAGGCAGTTCCCTTGCTCCATGTCATCGCTCTTTGTATTCACCATGAAATGTTCACAATTTATCCTTTAAAATAGGTACAATTTGCTTGCAAAATAAATTCCTGGAAAATTAACATAGTCATTTAGTAATGAGCAATATTTTTAAAGATAAATTTGCTAGTTAGTAAAAAATAATTTTAGACTCCTAAGCACACACACACACACACACACACGCACACACACATATCATATATATATATCATATATATATATATATATATATATATATATATATATATATATATATATATATCAGAAGCCTAACAATGGTTTCCTTGAGATCTTTAGACATTCTTAGTTGAAGTAACATCAAGGATTTTAGACTCATGAAATTAAGACACTAGGAATAAAAGATTTAAGAATCTTCAGCAAATTGAGTGATAGAACAGCTGGGATAATATACCACATATACATGTATGTGCTTCTCATTTCTTCAAAATAAATTAGACAATTTACCTAATGCACTAAAGTTTGGATTAATAGTATAAAAGATTTAGATTAAATATTACTCACAGTTAATGTTGAATTCACTATACTTTATGTAGATAAAGTAAAGTTTTGGATCTTAACAAGTAAAGAATGTTGATGTTATGTTATCGTTTGGAGAGTATTCATAGTTATTAAACCTATCTACAACCAGATTTACTCTAACCAAAGGTAGACAAGAATCAAAAACAAGCCAAGTGTAAATGGAGCTTATGCTCAGCTCTTGAATGCCTTCTTTAATATCTCCTAATCTTTTGTTGAAAGCAAGACATCTTTCAGAATTGCAGATACTTAGAGAAACTATATTTATGTTTAGGGATGAATACACCCTTCCTTCTGAAAGAGGAGTTGAGCAGCATTAAAGGTTTGTTATTTCAGGTATCTTCAGTGTTCTCAGACATCAAATTTTTCCAGTGGCTTTAGAGATAGACTGCTATCCCAATGTTATTTTCTCAATGTGCACCCCCTCCAATAGTTTTAGGTCTTCCTTTTGCACAATGCCCATACTCTTTTCTGCTCTCCTAGCCACAAACATCTGAGTATTATTTTTATTTCACACTGCTGCTCAGGATGGCAGGTAATTAAACAGAAGAATGTTGTCTGATGCTTCAAATAAGCTTCAGGTTTGGTATGGTACTGTGTCCTCTTATCTCTAGATTATGACTACTCCTGACATGTACTTTCCTTTGTTCCAGAATTGTTGCTTGCTTCCCTTTTTGGTTCTTTCCCCAGCTGTAGTTCACACTTCTTGTTGTTCTTTCTCCTATAGATTAAGGTTTCTGCTTTGTAAGGAAGGGAAAGGTTGTGAGTTTGGCTGGAATTTGTGATTCTTAGTAATTTGTCACTCTCGCACTGGGTCTCTAACAGCTTGTTAATTTTAGCTGCATTTTCTTACAGGCTAATGAAGCATCTGGTGCTATCAGCCTCAGGTAAGCAAATATTTCTCCCCTTGAAGTCACTTCTCTCCAGTTTTTAGGTTGGAGTATGTTCAACTTTTATTTCCATTTACATTATCATCCTAAATTCCACTGTAAAGCAAACAATGATTAAAACTGCAATATCCTTCATTTCTCTGAAGGTATTTCTAGCACCAGTTTCTAGAATCCTGAAAGTTATTAAGTTTTATTGATGGATTAAAAATATCCAGAATTACCAGGTGTGGTGGTGCATGCCTTTAATCCCAGCACAGGCAGAGGTAGAAAGGATCGCTATGAGTTCAAGGTCACCCTGAGACTAAATAGTGAATTCCAGGTCAGCCTGGGCTACAGCAAGACCCTGCTTCAAAAAACAATCAAACAAAAATATCCAGAATATAGAGGCCAAGGAAAAAAGGAACTTAGATATGAAGTAGAAGATAAACTGTTTTGACCTTAGTTGTGAGTAGAATAGCTTGGCAGAGGGTTTTTTTATGTTTTTTTTTTTTTTTTTTTTTTTGAGGTAGGGTCTCACTCTAGCCCAGGCTTACCTGGAATTCACTATGGAGTCTCAGGGTGGCCTCGAACTCATGGCAATTCTCTACCTCCCAAGTGCTGGGATTAAAGGAGTTTGCCACCATGCCTGGCTTGGCAGAGGGTTTTTAAATACAGATGGGTAGGTGACAAGGGGAACTTAGAAGAGAAGAGGATGGCAGCAGTCTGGGTAAATAAATTGTTGAGCATTTCATATGGAAGTTCTGGAGATGTGGAGGGGACTGTGACATGTGTTAGTATGCAAGAAGAATATGTGTTGTGAAGGGAGAGGTCATGAAAGAAAGCAGATACATAACTAAGGGTTAATAATAGGAAAGAGAAAGGGAGGAAAGGAGAAAAATCTAAAGTTTGAAAAGTGAATAAATAGGTCCAGCACATCTCACAGAAAGCTTTAGTCCCTGAAAAGCAAAATGAATTGAGTTTTCCAATTTTGAATTTAGCAACTGGGTAAGAAGGATAAATGTTACTCTGTTTATTAGGAGAGGACAAATTTATCAAAAAGAAAGAGGAACATATTTTCATTTATTTAATTGTTTTTTATTAGTAGAATAACTTTCATGAATGTGTAGTTTATGAAATATTTTAAAGTTCTGTCTGTCATCCACCTTTGGGTCTACTATGGCAACAGAGTAAAAAAAAATGGATTTAGAGTCATCTTGTTTGGATATTATCATAGTCAAATATTGTTTGCAAAGGAAAAACAATGTCTAATTGTTATGCAAAATAAATAATTTCATCTTTTAAAAAGTTCCTCTGAAGTTGTTTCTCAAATATTGTCTCACTGCTAGCCTGACATCCAGATCCAGAGAGATTGTGACAGACATGGTGGTCACTCAAAAATAATGAAAGCAGAAATCCAGAGGCAACAAGTAACTCTACACTACATCATATTGCCAAAGCTCAGGGAACATTATGGAAGTAATTATGGCAGTAAGATTGTAAGAGCCTTATCCTTAACAAAATGCTGGAATGTTAGGTAAAACAAGAGTTCCAAGATGGAGTCGAAATGAAGGAAGAGAACAACAAATATCCTGTGGCACACCTAACTCCCTAGAGACTAAGGATGACATCACAGTGAATACCAATAATCCCACTGAAGACAGTTCTCAGTGGAATGGAAGTGGGGAAGAGGAGATATAAGAGTATAATCTTTTTCAAAATAAAGTAAAACAGTATAAAAATATTTAGACACCAGAGACTACTTTCAAAGAAATTGGTAGGACAGGGAGCATGTGAAATCACAGCTGTCTGTCTATATGTCACTACCCATGAGTGCTCTGTGTCTTCTTGACATACTGTTTCTGCTGGATAAGGAAGACTTCGGAACCCTAGAAACCACTTGCACAGCACAGCTTGGGGAAATAGGCATCATACATCAAAACTGTATTTTGGTTAGAATGGAAGTTCATTCAATTCAGAGTATAAGACAATTTGTAGAATTACAGAATTTGTTCTTGAGTTTATAGGGAACTTTATTCTTTTTTGCAGGGTAAAAGCTATTTATTGGGGCTAGAGTTGCCAGGCTGTCTCACGGGAGGTGAGAGAGTGAACAGCCAGCATGACTCTGGATAGTTTATGCTTTTGTAGAGCTTTTCCTTTTGGGAGGAGAATACAGAAGTCAACACATGGGTAATGCAGGAAATAGCAGGGGCCAAACAGAGAAGGTAGATAGTCAGAGGGACAAAGATTAAGCAACAGATGAGGAGAGATGTCACCAGGAGAAGAGCAAGGCTATCTCTGAGATAGGATCAGTGGGGAACTATGGTGGAGGGCATTTTTAAGTCAGAGGAGTGGGAGTTAAACAATATAACCATGTAAAGTTGCATCAGTCACGCTGCTGTTGTTCTCTTCCTTCATTTCAACTCCATCTTGGGACTCCTTTTCTTCCTAACGTTCCAACATTTTGTTAAGGATAAGGAGGCCTGGTCATCTCTCCTTGCTGCTTCCTGCTGTAAGGGGCCGTGGTCAGGCATTTCAGGGGACACTGGTGTCAGGGGCTGGTAACTCCCCTTTGAACAGGCAACAGGGAGTCAAGTCTGAGGAGGTTAAAAGTTGGTATTGAGAGGCAGAGACATAGGTTAAGAAAACTTGGTTGAACAAGTGATGTGTAAGAGTTTGAACCTCTTTTTAGATGTATTTCTAAAGACAGGGGACTACCAAGAATAAAAGAAATATCTCCATTAATGGCCCAAGTAAGGGTAGTAGTCAAGGCCAAATAATTCTAAATATATCCCATGGTGCTGAAGGCAGTGAGGTGCCAGGATAGAGTCTGTCAGCCAGAGTTTGGGTTTTTATATTTCTAATTTTACATTACCTGATTGGTTTATATGAAAACAACATTTCTTGTTTACAAAGAGACGGTTTCTTCCCTTCTCAGCCGTGATGAGGTCAAGGCTTTGACAGTTCTGAAGGACTACTGATGCCAGTGAGGTGAGTTGCTGCTGTAGCAGTTGGACTGTAGCAGAGTCTTTAATGGCTGTACTCAGTTCTGTGGAAACTGTTGATAAGTGATTAGGCTGTGTCCCAGCCCACCTGCAGCTAGTCCTGTAACTGTTATAGAGGAGGCAAGACTTATTTTTATTAGTATAGGTAAACGGATTATGACAAGCTCAGCCTTTTAGGATGTACTTCTCTTAGATAAAAGGCCAGTCTCTATTATCTGGACATCTAAAACAATAGCATGTCTTGTTAAATATATGGATATAAATGAAGACCCAGAATTAGAAGGACAAAAACTGCATGTTATATCTTACATACAGATTGAAACTTTTGTGTTTTATTTGTTGTTACTGTTTGTTTTCTAATAAATTATGAATTATTTTTATTTTGAGAAAAGTTATGAATTATAAGATCCATTATAGTAGGAATTAAGATCCAGGAAGGAGGCGAGCTGAAAGACTAATGGAAGAGGAGAATTTTCCTTGCCTGACTGGAAAGGGAGAGGGGAGACAGAGAATCTCCATCAGAGAGATCTCCAGGGATAAAATGATTCTGGAAGAGACACCTACACTCACATGTGGAAGGCAAAGCAAAAGAACCCAAAAATCCACTTCATATAAAAGACCACAGAGGATTAAGAAATCGGGACCCAGAAATCAAAGAAAATTCATACATATAAAAAAAGTGAGAAAGCATCCCAAACAAGACACATGTAGAAGGCAAGCAGGAATATAACCAGGCAGAATAAAGTGCTCCCTCCTTTCCAGCCAGAAGGGAAGGGAAAGATGTATACACTTATGTTCAGGCAAAATCACAGGAAGAAGGCTGAAGGGATGGCTTAGCAGTTAAGGCATTTGCCTGCAAAGCCAAAAGACCCAGGTTCGCTCCCCCAAGACCCATGTTAGCCAGATGCACAAAAGGCCAAAAACATCTTGAGTTTGTTTGCCATGGCTGGAGGCCCTGGCCCATCCATGCTCTTTCTCTTTCACTCTCTCCCTCTTTCTCTGTCAAATAAATAAATAAAATTAAAATTAAAATTAATTAGATTCATATATTTTAAAAACCACAGAAAGAAAAGAGCAAAACTTTTGGTTCATGTATGTATGTGTAGGTGTGTGTTTCTGTGTGTGTGTGTGTGTGTGTGTGTGTAGGCTATGAGATGGTGAAAAGAGGGTTAAGGAAGCAGGGAGGAGATAATGGAATACACGTGGCATATAATTTCAAGTTTAATTTCCAATTGTTTCATCTCTACCATGCAAATCAGAATCATGTAAATAAGGGAAGTTCTGGTCAAAGGTCTTGATTGGGGTGTTTCCTGCCAGCAACATGAAACTGACTGCAACTGTAAATTTGTACTAAGTAGAGTCACTGCTGCTAGAAAACTGACTGTGTGGCTTTTGGCCTTTTGTGGATGATTTGAGGGAGGAAGGTGGAAAGATTTGAAACCTTGGCCTAAGAGACACTTTGCAGTGCTTTAAATTCAGCTTGATGGACTATTCTGGTCAGAGTTGAAAGATCAGAGTGCACTAAAGGACTGTGGACCATGATATTTGGCTTGTGAGGGTAAGAAAGAACTTTGTTGGGACTGGGCTCAAAGTGGGTTGTGTGAGAAACTTGCTGTGTTCTGTCTGTCTGTATCCCAAGAACTCTTCAGGGTTGCATTATATAGAAATGGACTGGTGTGAGTAGATAGATATGGCACAGAAGGAAATGAAATCTTTGGAGTGAAACTGGTGCTCCTTCAGCTGCAATTGTTGGAGAGATTACAACCTTTGAGATTGGGCCGGCTGATATGCATTGTGACAAGAGGAGGAATACAGACTCTTTTGAGGTAAAGGGCCTAAGCACTAAAGAAATTGCCTGTTCTTCACAGTTGGCTTTAATCCCCCCCTGGATTAACAAATAGGTAGCCCACCTAGTACCATGGGGCATAAAAAATACAGGAAAGAGAGGGTCATTGAGTTTGCAGCACAGTTTTGTTTTTTTGAAATGGCCATGGGCAGTGTGAAGCAGGATTGGATTTCCTGCATGGAGGTCTATTAGAGCCATGAGGATGAATTGTGGGTTGCAGTGGAGACTCAATGGAGATGCCAGCATTATGAGATGGCTGCCAAGGAGAGCTGCCAGCACTGAATTATGCTTTTGGGGACTGTGAGTAGCCTAGCTGGAGGGGTGGAATTCCAGAGACTTATCGCTGGTTAGAATTGTCAGACTAGGAGACTTTACACTGGTCAGAGTTGTTGGACTTGGAGCTAAAGAGTTTGATGTTTGCCCTGTTTGTTTTGAATCTTGTATTGGTTGACTATTTCTTTGCTATGCCCAATGCCATCTTTTTCAGTATGAATATTTATTATGTACCATTATGTTTTGTGTGTGCACGCACGCGCGTGCGAGTGTGCGTGTATTATGGTTCAGTAAATAGACCCTGGACTATGGGGACATTTGAACATCATTGGGAATGATAAAAATTATAAAGACTTAAATTTGGACTGACTACATTACATTTTGCATCATGGATGGTTATCACTTTATGGGATCCAGGGGCAGAATGTGATGGTTTGATTCCGGTGTGCCCCATAAACATGTGCTCTGGATGTTAGGTCCCCAGATGGTGGCAATCTGGAAATTAGAGCTTCCTGGAAGTGGTGTATTGTTGGCAATATGCTTATGGGTGTTAGAGTCAGTTTCCCCTTGCCAGTGTTTGGCAATTCTCCTACTGCTATTGTTGACCTGATGTTGGCCAGGAGTTGATGTCCACATTCTGCTTATGCCACAGTTTCTCCTACCATCATGGAGCATCCCTCTCAGTCTGTAAGCCAAAATAAACTCTTTCTTCCCACAAGCTGCTCTTGGTTGGATATTTTCTGCCTGTAATGTGAAGCTGACTAAAACAGTCATCCTGTCTCCCCAGCCTCTCTCTTAACTTCTTTCTTTCTTGTGTATGTATATGGAATGTGGCTTATATTTATATGTGGTGTGTGTGTTCACGTGTGTGTACATGCACAAAAGTGTGTGTGTGTGTGTGTGTGTGCACGCATGCAGTATGTGCATGCATGCATATGTACTCATGCAACACCCAATGAACTTGCCTGGGATGGTATGTGCTTTGCCTGTGTGGCTGGGGTAGAATGTCAGGTCACTTGCTCCATCACTCTTCTTTCTTATTTGAACTGAAATCTCTACTGATTCCAGAGCTCCAGCAATTCTCTGATTTCTTCCACTATGGAACTTGGGATACACACATTCATGACAATGCCCTGCTGTTTATGTGAGTCTTGGAGATTGAACTCAAGCAGTTTGTCAGGCCTTCTCAGGCTTTTATGACTGGGTAGGAAGTGTTCTTACCATTCAGCCATCTCTTCAGCCGCATAAAGAGCATTCTTTACTTGGCTATTGGGGTACAAATTTAAGCAGGCAAAGAAGTCCTCAGATACCATTTTTTCCTCTTTCCCTTTTCTTAAAAATACTTGTTGAGGTCTGCATAGATTTCTCAGTGGTTAAGGACACTTGTTTGAAAAGTCTGATGCCCTGGGTTCTATTCCCTAGAACCCAGTACCCACATAAAACCAGATGCACAAAGGGGTATATGCATCAGAAGCTTGTTTGCAGTGGTAAGAGGCCCTGGTACATCCATATTCTCTCTCTCCCTCTGCAAATAAATACATAGGAACACAAAAAATTTGAAAAGCTTTTTGAAAGTATTAATAATATGCATAGTATATTACTGGCATGCACACAAATTCCAATGGTATAGAGGTACTGTACCATGACTGGTAACTTGTAACTAGAATTATCTCATGAGACAGTTATTATGATAGTCAATATCCAAGGTGTTTTTACATACTGCAATAATTTTCAAGACTAGAAGACAAATGGAGAGTACAGTAATTAAAATTATAATAACAAACAAGACAAAACTGTTTGGCCAAATTAATAACCCCAGGATGGCTTTTGGGCAAGTATTTCCACAATACCTCTGATTTGATGATATTTTCACTTTTAAAACCTCGAATAGCAGGGTTTTTTTATTCTAGAAATAAGAAGTAAAAGTGTAGTGAATATAAATTTTGCTTGCTTTTAATACTTACTTTATTAAATGTATGTGGGAAAAGTGGGATAGATGAAATATTTTAATCCATTTTTCTTATCTATCATTACTAATAAAATTCAAATATATTCAAGCATGTATTTTAGACATCAAAAATAATTTGTTGAAAAAATAAGAATACTTAATAGAGACTCTTGAACACCACCTAAGGGACACATTGGGAAACTATCTCAGTATGCTAATTTTATAACCAGGAAATTGATTCTGAAAAAAAATTCACAGCCCAATTAGCATCACTCATGACTTTATGAAATCTTCCTTTTATGTTTTCAGGAATGCAACAGCTTGAGTTAGATGAAAATTAAAATTCAGGGGTTGAATATGTGCTTGAGCATTGTGTAAATTCACTGAGCTCAGACACATTTGTTTACTTGAGAACTTTTCAACTTTCCTTATACTTGTGGTTCCCAAATAAGCTGTGAAAATCACAAATTCTAAAACTATGGAATTTTTGTGCAGTGATGCACTGAAATTAGCACTGTATGTCTTGAGTAAAATCTATGAAATGCAGATATGTCTCCAGTTTTCTTTGGATCAGGAAACACAGCTAAAGTTCTGTCAGTGTCTGTCATGTTTCTTGGTACCAGTTTCTTACTTAGGGCAGTACAGTGAAAAAGCACAAAAGTCATCCTGAGTTAAGCCTGCTGTGAAGTCTTCCACTTCACTCATCCCTTTGATTTGCAAAACACTTTCCAGATTTCCTACCATTGCCCATTAAACATTTCCCCTGATCTCTAGAAGATCATAGCATCATATTGCATTTCAAATGGAGTGCATCCCACTTGAAATGTTTCCAATCCTCATTCATCTATTAGAACAGATATGAAGATGAAAAAGCTTTGTAATTTGATGATAAAAATAGTAATGGCTAGCATATTTTATGTATTTACTACATGTCAAGCCCAGATGCAACACTTTGCTGACATTACTTCATTAGACCCTCACACAACTTTGAGGTATATGCTATATTTTATCACCTCTAAGAAGCCATCATGTATTGATTTCTTTCAAAAAGACAGAGAGAGAGAGAGAGAGAGAGAGAGAGAGAGAGAGGCTGGGAAACAGACTATGATGTAATATGTTCTTCTCACTTTGAATTCTTATTTCATAGTTCTTGAAAATGTTCTCTTATCAGTTTCTCTCATTGCTTTGCATTCTTTGTCAGTTTCAAAGGAATTTGGAAATTCTCTTGCTTTCTATTGCATGGCATGGTGCAGAATAACTAAACTTTTTATTGTATCTCAGTAACAAATGTAATGCAATACCAGCTATGTGTGGCTATCTTCTTTCCTTGGACATTATTTATTATTATTTGCTCTTTTATTGACAACTATGCATATAGGCAAGTAAGCCAACTCCCTCTCTTTTCCCCATCCTGAATTCCCCATTAATTGAATCCTTTTTTTCTTTACAACTAGTCTCTCTTCTATTTTGATGTCATCATTTTTTTCCTTCTTTTATTCAGGTTTTGGGTGGGTAGCATCAGCCATGTAAGGCCATGAATACCATGGCCACTTCATGTGTGGAAGACAGCATTATAAGCACTCCTCCCCTTACTTTGGCCCTTATGTTATATCTGCCACCCCAATGGTCCCTGAGTTTTGGAGAGTGTGATAGAGATGTCAGGTGCTGGCTCTTGCATTGTTGCTTGTTCTCAACACTTTGGTGTTTTGTGTCACCCCAGTAGTCACCACCATCTGAAAAGAGAAACTTCTCTATAAGAGTTGCATTAATTGATATATGGGAATTAACATAAGTATTTAGAGGACACTTTGTTGAGCAGAATATATCCATTTAGCCAGACAACAGTAATAATTTTCCCCCTAGGACTTATGGCCTCCCCAGCCATAGGCTTTTGATTAGATGTTATTTTTTTCTAAGAAAATTTGGAACCATGATCATTGTTATTGTGTTTTCCATGTGCTGTAACAGAAGTGATGTTGAATCTCTCCTTATGCCAGCTTTATCCTGCCATCTGAAGCTTTCCCTCATGACTGTAAGCCAAAATAAATCCTCCAATCAGCTGCTTTTAGTCAGGTGTTTGGTCTCAACAATGCACGGATAACTACAACATATAGCCTCTCTTTTGTGTCTTCTCCATTTTATGTCTTCAGCTTTCCTTAAAATATATTCCATAACTCGGGCATCTCCAACATCATGAAGTCTCCATTGCAACTTTTAGGTCAGTTTTGTAACTTCAAGGAATGGCCTTTCACCACTTCCTTTCGAGAATTCCAACATAGCCTGACCTCAGGACACTCTGGAATCATGGAGAAAGACTTTAATGCCCCATCAGTCTTGCTTCTTTCATGCCTCCAGAATATAGAACTATATGGATTGTACTACTAGATCTGCTGCCTACTTGGGATATAGTCTGGCCTCCTAAAGCCATAGCTATAGCAATACCTGTGTGTTTTGGTTGCCATTCCACAGCCGGAATTGATTCTGCCTTGAAATTTCCTCTGTCAAACAAATAAGTCACTGTATTTAAATGCAACCTCACTCAAATTCTCAGGACATAGGCAGAATGCAGCCAGACTTTTTGTACAATTTAACATGAATGACCCATGGTCCTATTCCTCATAGATTTCTTGTTCCCCTCTGAGACCTCACAAGACCACTTCCATTATCCAGATTTCTATGAGAATTTTTGTTTTCTAAGTGGTCCATTAAGCTCTATTTATAATATTCAAGGTCTTTTCTAGGCCAAAGTTTCAAACTCTTCCACATCCTTCCTACAAATAAGTTCCGAAGGTAAATATGCCACATGGTCATTTATCATAGGAATGGTACCCACCTCTCAGTACCAGTTTTATATATTAGTTACCTAGTACACTGGTGGAGAAAAACACTTTACAAGAATAATTTTAGGAGAAAAGTTTTGTTGGAGCTTACATTTACATGGATATAGTACACTATGGCAGGAAAAGCATGGTGTCAGAAGCATGAAGAAGCTGGTCATGTTCCGTCCACAGTCATGAAGCAAAGAATAATTATTACTGATTCTCAGCTACCTTTCTTCTGTCTACACAGTCCAGGATTCCAGCCGATTTAATGTTACCACCCACAGGTAGGATGAGTCTTCCCACTTGAGTTAACCTAGCATAGAGAATTCCTAACAAACCTGTCAAGAGTGTTGTTTCTATAGTGATTCTAAATTCTGTCTAGGTGACGAGCAGAGATCAACCATGACACATTGCAAAAATGATTGGGCTGTTCCAGTTCTCTTAAGGGAGGGCTATCTAAGAGAACTGCTAATGAACTACACTGGCTAGTTTCCCCCATTAAAAGCAAGTACCAAGGATCATAATGTAAATGAAGGCAACAAAGGGGATCTTTAAGGTCTACCACTGTATACCATTTAGTTGACTCAGGGACCTGAGATAGAAGAACATAAGATTAGCCACTAGAGGAGGCAGTGGGGCTGCTGCTTCATCAGCAAGACTATGATCTGACACTATATAGTATTTTACAGTTGGCTTAACAATTGGAGGGATTAGGGTGATTTTTAAGCAGACTATGATCTAGAATTTTTAAATTTTATTTACTTATATATATATTTATTTATTTAAGAGAGACAGAGATAGAATGGGCATGCCAGGGACTCTAGCCACTGCCAACAAACTCCAGTGCATCTGGCTTATGTGGGTTCTGAGGAGTCAAACCTCAGTCATTAGACTTCACAGGCAAGTGTCTTAACCACTAAGTCATCTCTTCAGCCTTAGAAAAATTTTAATAGCAGGTTATATCCCTAAAAGATCCTCTTTAATAGATACCATTTGTAGTTGGGTTAACTTATTCCAAGAGTTTACTGGATTCTGTTTTTTACTAGCAATAAGTTTTAGCTATATCCCAAGCAGCTGGTTCCACCTTTGTTAGGATTTCTTGAGGCACGTGAAAAACTAGAGATGTCATGAGATTAGAACTTTGTGTAATTGCAAGATTGTCCTTAGGTGGCTTATCAAGTCTTTTCCCAACATGGGAGAAGAACATTGAGTTACATCTGAAAGTACATGATAAAAATTCTAGTCCTGCTGTGTATAGTCACCTGTGCAAGAATGGCACCCAGCCTAGCAGATAACCATAGGTTTTCTGATTGGTTATGAGATCTGTTCAGTGGAAAGGAACTCATAGCTGGTAATGGGAACCAACAGAATCCTGTGGGGATGAGGGTCATGGACTCCACTGAAAAACTTCCAATACTTTTTGGCCAAAAGAGACTACACCCATGCTACTCTCACTATCCATTGGAGAACCTGCTTTTTTTTTTTTTTTTTTTTTAGAAGGCAGCGAAAACTGATTCAGATAGGGTGGTGCGTATCTTTTATCCCAGCATGTGGGAAGCAGAGGGAGGAGGATCACTGTGAGTTTGAGGTCACCCTGAGACTACAGTGTGAACTCCAGGTCATCCTGGGGTAGAGTGAAACCTTACTTTGTAAACTCAAAAAAAAAAAAAAAAAAAAACTGGGAAAAACCAAAATCTATCAACATGACAACAAAAGCATTAAATGAACCAGATCTCACACAACAACCAGGGTCCAGATGAAACCATAGAGGAATTGGTATGTTAAGCAAGAGTGCTGCTCCTGTGCCAGGGTGATAAAGATAGACACTGAGAACACTGAAAACATATCAAAGAAGAAATACAGAAGCTGGTGAGATCCTAACACTAATGTAGATTTATAACACAGCCACCAAGGTTCAGAGAACATTGTACAAGAGAGTGTGTAAATATTGTAAGAGTCACAGGGTAGAAAGGAGTATCCAGAGGCATTGCCTCCCCACATAGTGACTGAATGCTGCTTTCACAACTCATCACCCATAACCACATGGTGAATACTAGTAACCCCACTGAGGAGGTCCCTAAATGAATGGAGCAAGGAAGAGGGGAATGGTACCAACACATGATTTGTCCATACAAAGTTTCTACTTAATGCAAAAAAATCCTGGTCCTCAAATTGACAAATCACTGCTGAGTGGAGTACTGCCATTGTGGGGTTCCTGCTATGCTCACTATAGCTATAGACTGGGGGGTACATTTCTAGAAAATAAATAAGGACTGAGTAAATGGATCAGTATCTAAAAAAGCAGATATTTTTATCTGCCACATCTAGAGTAACCAGAGTTGCTTCAGCAAAGATTGAGATGTCAGGACCTGAATCCAGACTGTGTCCTAGTCACCCAGTCAGGCAAGGTATTCATAATTATGAGGGTTAGCCCCTTTCTTCTCTGAGAAAGAAACTCTAGCATATTCAAATGCCTTTGGATATTTATATCTTGGATATAGTTGTGAGGAGGTTTTGGTGCATTCACATGTGTTGGGCCTTGAGAGACCTGGGCCTGAGGCCTAGTGGAACTTCCTGAGCCTAGCTAAAGTTTGGTGATCTGCCTTGGGCCAGCTATGCCTAATGGCTTCTGGTCAGCTACTTCCATGTAGGAGTTGGAATTCCTGTGCACGCAGGCTTGGGACCAATCATCTCAAAGGTCACGGTTTACTATTGGCCCTTACCTCTCCCCACAGTCCTAAAATCCTTGCCTTCATTCTCAACATTATATAGGCAACCACCTGTAACAATAAAGCAAGTTCCTGCTTTGACAAGACTCCTGACTCAGTGTGGTTTTTTTCTCCGGTGACTAGAAGAGGTTCTGAGTCGTCCGACGTTCACCCTTCTTCCTCAACCCCTTGGGAGGAACGAGCGGATGTGGTCCCTCCTCAGCACTACCTGCCCACCAGGGAGGAGCCCAGCACACATGGCCTTGGCATTTATACTTGAAACAGGTCTTGCCTTTGCTTTTGGATCTTGGAGGTTTATCATGAGGATCCCCTTGGTAGGCATTTCTGCATGTTCAAGGGCAAGGATAATCATTTGGACCCTGTCTCTCCCCTCTTCTGTTCTTGTTGGTCTTCCTCCAATTCTCAGTTAGTGGTAGTTTGAATGTAAAGTAGCCCTCATAGCCTCAAGTGTGTGTGATTAAGCTTTCTACTTAGTGCCCAGCTGAGGGAGGCTTTTGGAAGGTGGAGTGTGGCTGGAGGAGATGTGTTGCTAAAGGTAGGTCATGGAGTTGATTAGTCCAGCCCTACTAGATGTTGTGAGCAGGTTTTCTTAGATGCCTGCCTTCCTGCTTGGTATAAACATGTGAAGACCCAATTACCTGCTCTGCCATGCTTTCTCCACTATGATGAGACTTCCCTTAGGAATTGCAATCTTGGAATAAATCTTTTCCTCCCATAAGCTGCTTCTGTCAAGTGTTTTGTCACAGCAATGACAGGATAGCTGCTACAGTTGTTTAACATTGAGAAGGTAGTGTCCAACAGCTGTGACTCAGGGATCTAAGATTCTACCTGCACATTCTGAAATGTTCTGTAGATTTCATGTGCTGACTGGTACATGACACATTGACACAAAAGAAGGTTTCTTTGGAAGATGAGGTACCATGTCAAGTTTGATGAATTTCCAAAAGATCTCAAATAGCTTGTTGAGAAATAGGCCAGGATTTCCTTACTTTCCTTGAGTAACATTTCTAATCTTGTCACAATTAGTTAACAGGTTTCTTAATGTAATTTTCCATTGATGAAGTAAAGTTTTCTGTCATTTACCTTTTGTCTATGAGTCACTGGTGAGATGTTATAATTCTAATTGGTGAGTTCTGAACTGGGACTACCTGGCAATGGGCTGACCATTACTAAATAGCTCATTTGAATGCATTTAGCTTCCTCATAGATCCTCTGTTTTTCCTCAGGAGTGAAACAAGTTATAGGTCTAAGTTCAGGTCTTTCCATGCAAGATTATAAGCTAAAGTTAAGGTCTAGAGGTTACTGGTAAATTGGTATGAGTCCTCAGAGAAACTTCCTAGATTTTCCTTATATTGTTTAAGGTATATAATAGAAAAAGGGACATGGGCACAGATTATTCCCAAGGGTCCAGGATCTTCCCTTCAGGGGTGTGCAGTAATCATAGGAGACAACAGTTTATAGAAAGTTCTACTTCTAGTATACCCTGCAAGACTAGATATCCTTTTTTTTTTTCTGCTAACTATGGGCAAATGGGAGAATATGGAGGTGATAGCTTGTTTAGTGGGAGAAGATACTTCATTTAAGTCTTATTACCCATTATGTCCTATTTGGTAAGCAGGGTTTGTTCCCAGATATCCTAGGATTCCTCTCTTGTTTTTTCTTTGCATGGCCCCTATCCTGAGAGACAGACATGAAGGTCTGAATATAAGCACTTCATTTCCCTTGATTCCTACAAAACAGGTCTAGGTACAGCATGATATTATACTTTAAGTTTCCATCTGTTGCTCAGGAACAAACCTGCCCTCATTCTTGAAGATACAATATAGCAGGAGTTTAGTGAAACTGAAGGCAAATTAACTATGGTGATCCTAAGGAAGGAGAGAGACAAAATACCAAAATCTCTACAATGGAAAAGTGTATCCCCTTTGACTATACTGAGCACCCAAGGACACCTGATGGGTTAGAGTGTCTTCCTTTCCACCTTTGGATCCCCAAGTGTCCTTGAGCATGTCTGAGCATAGCCACAGAAGAACCAGACACCATGGTTTGAGTTTCACATGCTCTGTGCTTATCCTTTCCCAAGCCACAATTTAAACCAATTGCTCACATTGTTTCTCTCCCAGGACTAATTTCCATGATAGTCTAATGTTATTTTCATTTAAGATCATTTCTTAGGTAGTTTATTTAACTTTGGTGGAATAGGAATAAGGTCTTTCCATTAAAAACTTCCTTTTTTTTGGAGGGAGTTCTCAATTATTAGGCTTTGAGGTTGTGTGAATGGCTTTGTCATTTTTGTTGTTGTTAAGGTACATTGAGGTCAAAAGTGAAAATGGGTGGAAATTTTCCATGGAATTGCTCCTCAGCTGAATGACTTATTACCTGGTGAACTATCTCCATAATTGAGATGTAGTACTATCTACAATGAATAAGCAAGGAGAATGTGAGAACAGTTAGAGTACAATGAAACAAGCAAAGTGTACTGGTTTAGAAGTTCTGAGAGGGGGAAAAGGGAAAGAAAGGAAACACAAACCACCTTTGACTCAACCTGATTTGCATTCTGTTTCCCAGTTATGGGCCGAGGATAGAATTTAGTTTGGCTTCCTTTCCCCCAGGCTAGACTTTGCTCCAGGGTCAGTCTTCATGCTCTGGGCCCAAATCCCCACCCACAGAAGGGATTGGGGCACTTGAATAGATTAGGATGCAAATCTGGCAGGTATGAGAACTGTAGGTAACAGAGTCTAAATTTACCTCACATTCAAAGCTTTTAAGGAAGGGTACATTTACCCAAGCAAAAGCTGCCACAGTGCCTGCAATTAGAACCTTTTCTACATATGCCATTCCCATCAACCCAGGAGCTGTCTTGGAAGGTGAAATAAATTGGGGAAGGAAGATTTAGGTTGTGAAAATGAATGGCAATGTCATAGAAAAGTCTGGGAGTGTTGTGGTCTTCAAGGTTACTCGTGGCATTGAAGATCCTAAGAAGCCATGTGGGCATAGCCATCTTGGCTGATCATGTGATTGTCACAATCTTGTCTACTGGTGATGTGACTTTCATGTTTTCATACCCATGTGATTACCTTGTGTCTGTGATTGGTGGACAGCTCTATGAGAATATTTACACATTTATCATTGATAAATAAGTCCCCATGGAGCAGGGAAGTGGATCCAGACATACTCTAAGCCTCCAGCTATGGAGCATTATAAGTCAAGGAAAGGGAAGAGAGAGATTGAGTATGGCTTTCCTAGGATATGGTCAGACCTCCTGTGGAAAGCTGATGATTTCCAGGTACCAAGGAAGGAAAGAATAGTTTTCTGACAGGTGCTCTTGTTAAGAAACAGAGAAGTTTGAAGGCATTTCATGCTTTAAATCTTGGCAGTCTGTTTGCCAGATTTTAAGGACAAACTTGAGTCTGGAAAGAATATCCAGGTTCTTGAATCTCCAAACAATGATTTGGACCTGTGGATAGTAACAGAAAAGGAGAAATTATATTAGAAGGGAGAAAAAAATGGACATGGAAATGGCCCAGTTGGACTCAAGTCCATGCTTTAAAATAGAATTGAAGCATGGTGCTTGAATGAAATGTTCCCCTTAGGCTCATGTAGCTTGTAGGTAGATCATTTGTGGGGTCCCTGGTTCCTCAGGAGGCACTGGATCCCCTGAGGCATCCAGGCAACTGTGGAGCTGGGTCTTGAGTGGCCTTGAGTGTAAGGAAAAAAAAACACCTGGGAGACGGCTTCAGAGAACAGCTCATTTTCTTGTCAGGGAACTGAGTTTTTTGTTTGTTTCTTTGTTTTGTTTCTTGAGGCAGGGTCTCACTCTGAACCAAGCTGACCTGGAATTAATTATGTAGTCTCAGGGTGGCCTAGAACTCTCAGTGATCCTCCTACCTCTGCCTCCAGAGTGCTGGGATTAAAGACTTGTGCCACCACTCCCGGCTTTAGGGGGACTAGGTTTTTATAAATAGTTGAAAGAGAGCAGGAAGACGGTCCTAAGGGGATTGGTGGGTTCAAAGGTAGCTTGCCAATGCCTAGTTGGCATATAGGGACATTCATTACAGTATATAGGGAGTCAGGTGATGTATGTAGTGGCAGAAAGAGGTATGGTTCACAGGGAGATGGGGTGTGTGAAGGCTGGCCAATACCATATAAGGCATTTCCTAGGAAACTGGCCAAAGGTCACAGGGCTATGAGTGAAACCTAATTCTTTATTTTTTATATACTTTTTAAAATGAATAACTTCCATGATTATAAGCAATATCCCATGGTAATTTCCTCCCTCCCCCCACTTTCCCCTTTGAAACTCCACTCTCCATCATATCCCTTCCCCCTCTCAATCAGTCTTTCTTTTATTTTGATGTCATCATCTTTTCCTCCTATTATGATGGTCTTGTGGAAGTAGTGTCAGGTGCTGTGAGATCATCAATATCCAGGCCATTTTGTGTCAGAGAGAGCACATTGTAAGGAGTCCTACCCTTCCTTTAGCTATTACATTCTTTCCACTACCTCTTCCACAATTGGCCCTGAGCCTTGGAAGGTGTGATAGAGATATCGCAGTGCTGAGCACTCCTCTGTCACTTGTTCTCAGCACCATGATGCCTTCTGAGTCATCCCAAGGTCACTGCCATCTGAAAAGACAAAGTTCTCTAATGAAAAAGTGAGAGTAGTATTAATAAGTGGGTTTGAACATTAATAGGGGTGCATACTGGGCAGTTTGATGAGCATAGTATATACATTTAACTTGACAGCAGCAGACATTATACCCCTAGGGATCATGATTACCTCTGTGGTAGGTTTTCAGTATCAGGGTTGTATTCCCTCCCATGGAGCAGACCTCCAGTCAAATTAGAGAACAGTTGGTTTCCCCCATACAGATGTGCCACTATTGTACCTATTGGCTCATTTGGACTGGTTGGCCAAATATAAGGCTTGTAGTATCTATTGTTGAGTATCTTCACTGGTGATTTTTCTCTTTCCCATTGAGCTTCATGCAGTGTGGCTTCTTCCAGCTTTCTGTCTGCTGGTCTACATGGAGGAGGTTTTAAGCTCAGTTCCAGCAGGAATTCTCAGTGACCTTGCAGCCCACATATGTGGAATCTTCAAGAATAGGGTTTTACCATATATACCTGGTGGAAAAACAATGGCCTTGGCAGTGGCCTATAATATTTTGGGGGCATCAGGGACCTCCCTGGCCAACAACTCACTGGAAGCTATCCCATCCCTGGAAATCTCCAATAGATTGCCAGTGGGAAGGCACAGAGGGAGGGGGGAATAGGGAATTGCTGATTCCCTCATGGGTGGTTGCCCACCGCTCCCCCCAAGTAGCTGCCATCTCCACGGCCTAGCAGACATCTACAGAACTTTCCATCCCAAATCCACAGACTACACATTCTTCTCGGCAGCCCACGGAACATTCTCT
Source organism: Jaculus jaculus (assembly GCF_020740685.1). Classification (NCBI taxonomy): domain Eukaryota; kingdom Metazoa; phylum Chordata; class Mammalia; order Rodentia; family Dipodidae; genus Jaculus; species Jaculus jaculus. The sequence goes on from NC_059105.1 coordinate 103,657,135, forward strand.
AAAATAGACCATATACTGGGACACAAAGCCTGCCTCTACATATTTAGGAAGATTGACATAATTCCCTGCATGATATCAGATCATAATGCTACAATGCTATATTGCTAGAAATCAACAATAAAAGACCTGCCAAGAATCCCAACGGCACCCGGAAACTGAACAACACACTTTTAAACAATAAATGGATAGTGGATTAAATAAAAGATGAAATTTCAAAATTCCTGGAATTGAATGACAATGAGAACACGTCATACTAAAACTTATGGGACACAATGAAGGCAGTCCTCAGGGGAAAATTCATAGCATTCAATGCCTTCATAAAAAAGACAGAAATCCCAAATCAATAACCTAACCATCCACCTAAAGGCACTGGAAAAGCAAGAAATATCCAACCCAAAGAGCTCCAGAAGGAAAGAAATAATTAAAATCCGAGCAGAAATTAATGAATTGGAAACCAAGGAAACAATTAAGACAACTGACAAAACAAAGAGCTGGCTCTTTGAAAAAATAAACAAGATTGACAAATCCCTGGTCAATTTGATCAAGCAAAAAAAAAAAATAGAAACTTCAAATTAACAAAATCAAAATGAAAAAGGAGAGATCATAACAGCCAGAAGTGAAATTGAGAGAATCATCAGGACTTATTTCAAAAACCTCTACTACACAAAACTGGATAATGTGGAGGAGATGGATAAATTCCTGGATGCATACCATCTATCAAAGCTAAACTCAGAGCAGATTAATCTCCATCACACTCATGACCTGAGAGACTCCATCCCAAAACACCTGAAGGTGATTAACTCCTACAGCAAAGTAGCAGGATACCAAATCAGTGCACAAAAATCAGTAGCCTTTCTATATGCAAATGACAAAGATACAGAGAAAGAAATAAGGGACATGGTTCCATTTTCAATAGCAACAACAACAACAAAAATACCTTGGAATAATGTTAACCAAGGAAGTGAAAAATCTATACAACAGAGTTCAATCAGTAGTGGGAGCGGAGAGCGGACCCCAGAGCAGCCCCACCACCGCTGCCAGCATAGTTACCATCACACCCCAGGAGGAGCCTCAGCTGCTGCAGCTGGCCCCAGCCATCATCACTGAAACCATGAGCAGCGAGGCCGAGACCCAGCAGCCGCCCACCGCCCCCACCCTCAGCACTGCCAACACCAAGCCCAGCACCATGGGCAGCGGTGCAGGGAGTGGCTGCCCAGGCGGCCTCACATAGGCAGCCCCTACAGGCGGGGACAAGAAGGTCATCTCAACAAAGGTTTTGGGAACAGTAAAATGGCTCAATGTAAGGAATGAATATGGTTTCATCAACAGCAATGACACCAAGGAAGATGTATTTGTACACCAGACTGCCATAAAGAATAACCCCAGGTAGCACCTTGGCAGTGTAGGAGATGGAGAGACTGTGGAGTCTGATGTTGTTGAAGGAGAAAAGGGTGCGGAGGCAGCAAATGTTACAGGCCCTGGTGGAGTTCCAGTTCAAGACAGTAAATTTGCAGCAGACCATAACCATTATAGATGCTATCCACATCTTAGGGGTCCTCCACGCAATTACCAGCAGAATTACCAGAATAGTGAAAGTGGGGAAAAGAATGAAGGATCAGAGAGCCCTCCTGAAAGGCCCAACAACGCAGACCCTACCGCAGGCGAAGGTTCCCACCTTACTACATGAGGAGGCCCTATGGGCCTCGACCACAATATTCCCACCCTCCTGTACAGGGAGAAGTGATGGAGGGTGCTGACAAGCAGGGTGCAGGAGAGCAAGGTAGACCAGTGAGACAGCATATGTATCGGGGTTATAGACCACGATTCCGCAGGGGTCCTCCTGCCAAAGACAGCCCAGAGAAGATGGCAATGAAGAGGACAAGGAAAATCAAGGAGATGACACCCCAGGTCAGCAGCCACCTCAATGTCGGTACCACCGCAACTTCAATTACCAACGCAGACACCCAGAGAATCCTAAACCACAAGATGGCAAAGAGACAAAAGCAGCCGATCCACCAGCTGAAAATTCGTCCGCTTCCAAGGCTGAGCAGGGCAGGGCTGAGTAAATGCTGGCTTACCATCTTTACCATCATCCAGTTTAGTCATCCAACAAGAAGAAATGAATATGAAATTCCAGCAATAAGAAATGAACAAAAGATTGGAGCTGAAGACCTTAAGTGATTGCTTTTTGCCCATTGACCAGATAAAATAGAACTATCTGCATTGACTATGCAGCATGGGGTTTTTATTATTTTTACCTAAAGATGTCTCTTTTTGGTAATGACAAATGTATTTTTTAAAAAAGCCTGGTTTTTCTCAATATACCTTTAAAGGTTTTTAAATTGTTTCATATCTGGTCAAGTTGAGATTTTTAAGAACTTCATTTTTAATTTGTAATAAAAAGTTTACAACTTGATTTTTTTTAAAAAAAAAGTCCACAAACTGCAAGCACCTGTTAATAAAGGTCTTAAATAATGTCCAAAAAAAAATCTATACAACAAAAACAAAAATTCACTCAAAAAAGAAATTGATGAGGACTTGAGAAAATGAAAAGACCTCCCTTGCTCCTTGATAGGTAGAATTAACATTGTGAAGTTGGCAATCCTACCAAAGGCAATATATAGATTTAACACAATTCCAATTAAAATCTCTACAGTGTTCTTCACAGAGATAGAAAAAATGATCTCAAATTTCATATGGAAAGGCAGAAGACCTTGCATATCCAAACGTATTCGCAGCAAAAGAAATACCTCTGGGGGCATCACAATACCTGATCTAAAGCTATATTACAAAGCCATAGTAATAAAAACAGCATGATACTGGCATAAAAGCAGGAGTAGAGACCAATGGAATAGACATGAGAACCAGGACTTTGGGTCAAGCAACTATACAACTTGATATTCGACAAAGCCCCTAAAACTATAGGCTGTTTAAAAGACAGCATCCTCAACAAATGGTGCTGGACACACTGGATAACCATACGCAGAAAGCTGAAACTTGATCCACACATTTCGCCATGCTCTACACTGAAGTCCAATTGGATCAAAGACCGCAATATAAGACCAGAAACTCGACTAGTACTTGAAAATTTAGTAAGTAGCTTCCATGATATAGGAATGGAAAAAGACTTCCTGAACAAAACCCCAGTAGCTCATGATTTAAACAGTCACTCAACCAATGGGACCTTGTGAAGCTAAAGAGTTTCTTTACAGACAAGCATACAATAAGCAAAGCCAATAGATTACCCACAGAATGGGAGAAAATATTTACGGGTTATCCAACTGACAGAGGCCAAATCTCTAGAATGTGCAAAGAACTCAAAAATCTAAACAGTAAAAATTCAAACACCCCACTCACAAAATGGGGCAAAGAGTTCAACAGGCAGTTCACAGAGGAAGAAATACAAATGGCAAACACACACTTAAGAAAATGTTCATCATTCCTAATCATTAGTGAAATGCCAATTAAAACAACTATGGGATTCCACCTTACCATAACAAGAATAGCAAACATCAAAAGATCAAGAGAAAATAAACACTGGTGAGGATGTGGAGAAGTAGGAACACTCATCCACTGTTGGTGGGAATGTTAGATGGTAAAACCACTTTGGAAAGCAATATAGAGACTCCTGAAAAAGCTGACTATAGAGATACCAACAGACCTAGTTATTCCATTACTGGGCAACTACCCTAAAACCTTCAAACCACAGGCCAGAGAGATTTACTCAAACATGTTTGTAGCGGCACAATTCATAATAGCTAAGAGCTGGAATCAACCCAGATGTCCATCACTAGAAGAATGGATAGCTAAGATGTGGTATATCTACACAATGAAATTCTATACAGCAGTAAGAAAAAATGACACAATAATATGTGAGGAAAAATGGTTTAAGCAGGAACAGATCATTCTCAGTGAACTTACCCAATCACATAAAAAAAATTGCCACATTGTCTCACTCATCCACAGCACCTAACCTGAATCTACCCAAGGTGTCTTACATACCCAGCAAGCATCTTGTGGACTAAACAATAGGATGGGTGGGGAGGGAGGGGAGGGCAATGGAGGGGTGGTGAGCACAAATCTAGATCCAAAAGGCAATGGTACCATAAAATTCTACTCCCTAAAAGGCAGACCAATGGCTGAACCTTCACCAGGCCCTTAGAGGGAACACCTGAGCCACAAGACACTAGAGAGGGTATGTTGAAGACCAACATTAATCTTCTACAGCTTCCCTCCCTCCATCATCCCCCCCTTTTTCTCTCTATATTCTCTCTAATTCTTGTATATTACTTAGCGCTTTTTTTGCTTTTCTTTTTTTTAATTAATTAATTTATTTATTTGAGAGCGACAGACACAGAGAGAAAGACAGATAGAGGGAGAGAGAGAATGGGCGGGCCAGGGCTTCTAGCCACTGCAAACGAACTCCAGACGCGTGCACCCCCTTGTGCATCTGGCTAACGTGGGACCTGGGGAACCGAGCCTCAAACCGGGGTCCTTAGGCTTCACAGGCAAGCGCTTAACCGCTAAGCCATCTCTCCAGCCCTTTTTTGCTTTTCTTAATGGGCACTGACCAATAACTCCCAGTACCAGCATGTGGCTATCATCCACAATGAGATTTTGATCAGAGAGACCTACAAGGTTTCCTAAAATAAAGACAGATTGCTGTCTGAGTACTTGATGAACCACAAAGGTTAGTGGTAAGACCCTGCTGCTGAGACCCTGTATGTGGTCGACACGTGAAATGGAATGGCATGGCTGGAAGCTGGAAGAGAATCAGTTCCTAGACAGTCAGCACATCTAGGCCAGAAGGTGCTACCTGGGTGACTGAGGGAAAATGACCAATGTCTGTTCAAGCATCTAACCTACTTAGCAGCAAATAACCTGTTGTGATGCCCACACAAGTGCAATGGTGGCACACAGCCATGGTGGGGAGCCAACTGCTCTTAATCTGGGTGACTGATCCCCTCAGTGGTATGATACACATAGGTGGAGCTAGGAAATAAGCCAGAACCATATCCAAACATAAGCCCTCTCTCCATTGTCAAGCTACCATCAATCATGGGCTACAAGAAGGCCCACACCTATTAAATTCTCTATAAAAAAAAAAAGTAAGTGTTATCTCATTTGTCCTGGTACTAACTTACTCTCTGTTGGAGAATCTGCTTCTCTTTTTCAGATAGATGTAGATCCTAAGGGGAGAGCCACCCCATCATACCTCAAACGGGCCCCAGCTAAAACTAAGAACAACTGGTGAAACAAGCAAGGGTGTTGTTACCCTGGTGAGCCAGATATCAGCACAAGAGTAAAGGAGATCAACAGAGAGAAAAATCAACTCCTACCAAATCAGAGAGCCAGAGACCCAGAGGCCCCCAACACCTCATCACTGAAGTGGATCAAAAATACACCCAACATGGCTCAGGGAAATTTTGTGGAAGAGGGGGTGGACAGTATGTCAGAGCCACATGTTGGTTCATGATATGCAGAGACATTTATCCTACACATAACTGAGGGCTAACTCCACAATGCATGACCCATATACCTCAACAAGGAGGGGCCAAGGGGATTGGGTAAATCATGGATGAGCCTAATAATGGTACCAAAGTGACTGTATTTGCTGAATATAAAACTAATTAATAAAAAAATTAAAAATATTTATTTTATTTTACTTGTTTATTAGAGACAGACAGAGAGAAAGAAAGAGAGAGAGGGAATGAACATGCCAGGGCTTCTAGCCATTGCAAACAAACTCCAGATGCTTGTGCCACCTTGTGCCTTTGTCTTATGTGGGACCTGGAGAATCAAGCCTGGATCCTTAGGCTTCACAGGCCTTAACTTCTAAGGCATCTCTCTACCCCTGGATTTTTTTTTAAATTTTTTATTTATTTATTTGAGAGCGACAGACACAGAGAGAAAGACAGGTAGAGGGAGAGAGAGAGAATGGGCGCGCCAGGGCTTCCAGCCTCTGCAAACGAACTCCAGACGCATGTGCCCCCTTGTGCATCTGGCTAACGTGGGACCTGGGAAACCGAGCCTCGAACCAGGGTCCTTAGGCTTCACAGGCAAGTGCTTAACCGCTACGCCATCTCTCCAGCCCTCTAGCCCTGGATTTTTAATATAAGCTGTTATCCACATATGTATTCCAGGCACAGACTTTTTATTTTTTTATTTTTGTATTAATTAGATTTGTACTCAGTGAATGCAGTCAATTTGGTACCATTGTTAGGCTCATCCATGTCCTACCCCCTCCCCCAGGCCCCTCCTTATTGAGGTATATGGGTCATGCATTCTGGAAACTTTTAATCACTGAATAACACTTCTATTTAAATTTCAACAAACATATCACATACAATTTCCAAGGTCCCAGTGTTATTTGTTTCCGTACTTCAGCAAGTGTCTCTGATAAATGCACATTTGCTTTCCTGAAGCCACACAAGCTTCTTGGTATGTATGAACACACCCAGGAGACGTAGCTAGCAAATAATCCCTTTGACTCTCTACTTTTACCTTCCTTTTTAGAAACAGAGACAGTTACCACTTCTTTTAGGAAGTTTAAATCATATCAACATGGCGGTAGTAGATAGAAAGGTAATATCTCATTCACTATGGTATTAAAGTGCTCTGAAAGGGTAATGCTAAAGAAAAATAGTACTGCTGCTGTGAAATATTTTGACTTACCAAGAAGTTTATTTTCCCAATAGGGAAATCTAGGCATAATATGAATCACATAGGCATATAACTACAGCCACTACACAAGAGACTCCAAATTTAATGCTGGGGATAAATAGGAAGAGATGAGTAATTTCAAGCATGAAAAAATAATAATGATTTGATTTATGGTGGACTACAATAACACTTGATTGTCTCTCATATTCTCTTCTTCAGGTAACAAATCCATTTCAATTTCCCATAACTAAAGAGCCTCCTGTAGTGATCATATACACCAGCATCATATACACCATATGGTGGACACATGACCTAGGCTCATCCAATCAAAAAGTCTCATTCCCCAGGCCACTGTAACTGTAGTTTTTTTTTGTTTGTTTTGTTTTGTTTTGTTTTGTTTTCCCACAAGCTTCCTATTTGAGATTCTCTTTTCCTTTCTGTTGAGGTGTTAGAAACAAAATCTTTAGCTCATTGTGCCTATATTTCTCAGTGTTTGGGAAAAAAACCTACCTGATGTAGAGGATAATATGAGACCAGAGGGATAAGGCCATGGAGAGGTGAATATATGTCACCTGGCTATTCTTTTAGAATACCATGTGAACAACACTCTCTGGAATTGTGCCACAAAGTATTCTTAATGAAGGGGAAAGACATCTAGGGATTTTGAATACCTTGTCCTAGCTTCTTGGGATAAGGATCATACAGTTTAACCTACAGTCTTTTTTAAAAAACTTTTTTTTGTTTTATTTTTATTTATTCATTTGAGAGCGACAGACAGAGAAAGAGGCAGAGAGGGAGAGAGAATGGGCATGCCAGGGCTTCCAGCCACTGCAGATGAATTCCAGATGCTTGAGCCCCCTTGTGCATCTGGGTAATGTGGGTCCTGGGGAATCGAGCTTTGAACCAAGGTCCTTAGGCTTCACAGGCAAGCACTTAACCACTAAGCCATCTCCCCAGCCCTAACCTACAGTCTTTTGATACTCTCAATATTCTTATCATTTTCGTCATTTAACACTACTTACCTTCATAGCTTTTGGATTTCCCTATACTTGTAACCTAAATAATTCTGAATGATGAAAATTTTCTATAACATTGTAGAATGCTCTCACACAGGTAATTTCATTTCACAGAGAACCTTATGGTACATATTTTATGAATGATTAAACAAAGAGATTAAAGACTTGTCTGTCATGATAGTGGAGCAAAATTTTAAAATGCAGAATTAAAAATATGAAAATTATATCCAGGCTTCATCCAGGTGGATTCAGTGAATCTCTCTCAGGCTACAATACATCAGATTGATTTATCTCCAAACTAAAGCTGGTATTTGGAAGGCAAAGATCCCCAGATCCTTACCCACATATTGTTGATTCCAGTTATGTTCTCTTCATTCTTCCTATCCATACTTTAGGTAAAGTGCCTGAAGAAGTGATCAGTATTGGGCCCCTGTTGCATTTACCAATTTTTCTTATAGCTTCTATTTATTAAGTACTGGCTATGCACCAGGCATCATAGTCAATACTGAATTGGTATTAGCACATTTAATCATCAACAAATGAATTCTACTTAATGCCTGAGTAAAAAGATGCACAATGAGATTACATAATTTGCCTCCATCATATTGGTAGCAAGAACAGTGGGATTCACAGGATTCAGTCTGTTTTTGCTTATGTACTCATCATGTGCTACTCTGATGGTCTGTGCTAAAGTTCTGTATATATTTAATATCACCTGTGTGCTTGTATGCCATTTTTATTCCCCACTCTCATATCTTGGATCTTTTTCTCCTGATGTATAATTCTATAGCTTCTGTGTCTGTAGGACCTGATTATTCCTATTTTGGCTCAATCTTTCTTTATATAACCTATGATTTATATAATTTAAAAAATTAATGTTCGTGTATCTCTCAAGATAATATTTCCAGTACTTATTCCCAAAAGTGACAATAGTAAAAAGGTTGGCCAGATCTGATCTGGTTGTGCATTAAATTAACAAGCTAGCATCAGCTGTCATTGAGTTCCCAAAGCACTACAAGTAACACAATCTCTCTCTGTCTCTCTTTCTGATGTGTGCACATGCCACCAACAACCTGTGGTAGTATGACCTATACACCCCTTTTTTGTACTATTATCTGCCATGGATCTTGTGGAATTTAATGCCCATGGTCTACCATAAGTGTGACATGCATAAATGGAATGTCAAGAAACAGTCTACACACATTTTGTCAATTTCATCTGTTCACATACATGTTTAGTCATTGAATTTCGTTCATGAAACACAAATTTGAAGATAAATTTCGAAAGAATTTTTTGACAAGAGAGCATTAATTCAGCATGAGACTTGATGGCTTAAGTCTTCCAGTGTAGCTATCAGCCCTTTGTGTTATCCATACTTCAATAAAAATTTACCCAAATCAAAATGAGAAAATAATAAGATTTATTTGAAAACATGTTCATTATGTAACAAGTCAAGTTCAAATTATTTTTTAATAAAATAGGCTTTAAAAACTTTTCTCAATTCTCTTCATCTCCATTGTTCTTCTCTACACAACCAGTTCTCCTTCTCCAACACTGAGTCACCTCAAAACCTGAAAGTCATCATCCTTTCATTATATTATTTTTCTGCTGAAGGCTTTGTCATCTTGCCTTCAAAATAACATAACAGGTTGAATACTGAGTCCTTTACTTATAATATTTGGATTCAGAAATGATTCAGATTTGTTTTTCAGATTTTGAAAATCACTGATTTGCATCCATATGAGATATCTTGAAGATGAGACTCAAGTCTAAACACAACATTTATGTATATTTCTTATACACATAGCCTGTAGTGAATTTTATTTTTTATTTTTATTTTTATATTTTTTAGTGAACCTGTGTTTTGACTTTGAAGTCAGGTCAATTATGGAATTTCCCACTTGTATATCATTGGCATGCTCAAAACCTTCCAGTTGGAATATTATTTATAGTTCATGTTTTTAAATTAGGTATTCTCTGTCTGTAAATATGAGTCTACTTTCCCATAGAAAGAAATTATTGTAATGTAAACCTTGTGGTGCTTGGGGTTTTGGAATAGGGACCTTATTTAATAAGCTAGCTGAAATCCCTGTGCAAATTGAAGCCCAATGCCAATAGCTGGATTCCAAGGTATGAGGAGTTTCCATTCATTATTCTTCCATATCCTCGGCAGTCATTATTCAAACAATAGTCAAAGAGTACCTTAGATAATAAAAATAACTCCTGCTCAAACTCTACAAAGGGTTCCCATTATGTTGAGAATGAAATCTAGAAAGTTCAGAACCACCAGGTTCCACCCACACACCTTCACCCTCTTCTCTCCCTCTTGTTAGCTCACTTCACCCCATCTTTTGTCTCTCTTTAAGGTCCTAGTTTGTGTGTGTGTTTCCTAATTTCTCTATCTAAAATGCCTATCACAGCATGGCTTGTCTCTTCCTTTTAGGACTCAGAGCAAAGTCCCTGCTCAGCGAAGCCTTGGCTAAGCAATAAAAGTAGATATTCCCCACAAATTCTACTTCTCTTTTAACACAACATCAGATTCGTTCCCCTCCTATCAATATCTGCAATGAATGGTTTTACCAATTTGTTTACCTAGTGGCTGGTCCTTCCAACTGAATGCAAGTCTCAAGGAGACTGGTTCATTTCATCCTAAGAATCTAGAGAAGCATACAACAGATAGTAAATGCTTTAAAATATATTATCCCATAATAATCTCTCCTTTGGCTTTTTATTTTTATTTATATACTTTTTAATTTAAGTTTTTTGTGGAGGGAAGATGGTTCTGTTTTGTATAAATGGATGTAAGGTTCAGTATAAGGTGAGCACAGGAGCATCAGGAGCCTGGTCTCCTCGGGCTTACACCTGTCTTTCGACAGCTATAAACTGCTACATTTTATAAGATAAATGAATACAACTAATGCTTTCTTTGGCTATTCTTTTTGCTTGTGACATTACTATACAGCAGTCCCTAGACAATCTAGTATATAAAAGACTCACCGAGTAAGAGCAAAGATGCTGGAATCTGTTCTCTTTTAAATCTCGATTTTACCCATTCTGGGCTGTATGACTGTGATGATTTGAATCACATGTCCTCCAGAGCTTCATGTGTTTTAAATGCTTGGTCCCCAGTTGGTGGCAATTTTGGATGTGAAGCCTTGCTAGAGGAAATGTATTGCTGGAGATGGGCTTTAGGGTGTTATCACCCATCTCCCCGTACTCAGAGCTCATTTCACTCTTTGTACTTTCTTCTAGCTACTGTGGCCAGACATGACACTCAGTCTTTGCTCTACTATCCTTGCCTTGCCATAGTGAAACTTCCATTTGAGACTGTAAGTCAAAATAAACTCTTTCCCATCAGCTGTTTTGGCTGGGTATTTTGTCCCAGCAATGAGAAGGTAACTATGATGGTCTTTGGCAAGTCACTTATCATCTGTCTAGAGTAGGTACACTACTAGTACTTTTTCATCATTTGTTGTGATAGATAATTATTTACATAGTAAGTAGTAACACCTATACTTCTAAAGTTGATTTGTATTTTCCTGACAGGTGATAGTGTCGCTAAGATGAAACTAATCCTCTTCAATAGAAAAACCAGTGAAGGAGCACTGAATAAAATCTTATAATGTCAATTTCAACAAACATTTATAATGAATCTAGGATCTTAAACATTTAAACTTAAATGTATCCTCTTATCCTATCCCTTGAAACAAGATCTATATTCTATTATCACTTGTTTGAGTTTCTTTCTTTCCCAATTCCTGTCTAAGAAAACTTGTGCATGGAACTTATAGCAAATGAAAAGGTGGATAGACATAGAAAATCTCACTTGGAGGCTAGGGAAACAGACCACCTGTGTGAATGGAATTCAGGTCCCTTGCCCATATACGTGTCTGCCCCAGCCTCTGTTCCCCAGCCCTCTGCCTTAGCCATTCACTCATTTGTACACCTACTCTCTCCATGTTTTACTGAATGTCTACATTCATGGCCATCTCCTAGGTGCTAGAATTAGTGAAACACATCAGATTTTTTCTGTCCTAGAGTTTACATTCTTATGCAGGGAATAATGGTGAAATGGGATGGTAGGGGTTCAGGAAAGCCCTTGATCCCCAAACCCTAAGTTTGTGCCTACTTTTAACCAATAAATAAATAAATAAATAAATAAGACTAAGAAGGATAATTATTAAATTATTATATTTATTGAGGAAAGTGTGAACCAAGAGAAGGAAAATGAATGCACCCACATGGTCTGAAAGAACATGTGATGGGCCTGGAGAAACCATAAAAAGAAAGTTAGAGAGGAAGGAAATGTTAAAAGATCTCCTGCCATGTGAAGGGCAGGAGAAGGTAGAGAATCCATGTGTGAAGTAGGGGGTTCAAGAGGTTCTCCTGGCTGAGCTGAGACGAGGAAAAGCTCACCAGAATTTGGAGGTTCATGAGTGGTTAGGCAGCCCAGAGAGAGGCTTGTCCCCGTGCATGCATCCACTTATTTATTTAATTTTGTTTTATTTATTTATTTATTTTTTGAGGTGGGGTTTCTCTCTAGCCCAGGCTGTCCTAGAGTTCGCTATGTAGTCTCAGGGTAGCCTCAAAGTCATAGTGATCCTCCTATCTCTTCCCCCTGAGTGCTGGGATTAAAGGCGTGTGCCACCATGCCTGGCTTGCATGCATTCACTTATAACCTTAATGTGGTAGGTTTTAACTTCTGGCTCAGGTGAGCCAAAGAGACAGCTAGTTGGTCTGGGCTAGATGCTAGCACAGGAATAGGCGAGTCATGATGCCAAGTTCTGGGGTCTAAGCTTGACCAACCACAATGTTAGGATTAGGTTTAAATCCTAGGAAAGACCTCCTTCCTAGGAGGGGCTCGGGTTGTTTGTACTAAAACAGAACTTGGGAAGACATAAGAAATCCTATCATACTTTTATCTCTAGCAAAGTGGATACTGCAAGTATACTTTCAAGGACCCAGTCACCCTAATTGCCTAACAAAGCTACATGACCCCCTCTCAGTGTTGCAGGTAAGTAATGATAAGATAAATAAGTCAACAAGTTTTCAGACAAGTATAAATTTAATTAAAACCTTAAATAGGGAATAGTAAGACTCTTTTGTGGCAGGCCAAGTCTAGTCAAGAAAAGAAATACATTACCTCAGTCAGATATCAGCAGGCTTGTCATTGGGGATGTCCATGTCTCAATCACTAACTTATAAAACCAGGAACTAAGACTATAGAATGCTGATAACTGGTCCTATGAATGGTATCTGAGTTGTATCTCTGTCCCTGGATGGAAACATGACATTTGGAACTGCTTGTAAGGTCATAATTATTATCTAGCTGGAGGTTTTCTGATAAAGAACAGGGGTATACCATTGTCCCTTACCTTAGGAATTAATCTAAATGGGCCTGTCATTCACTTGGGCAGAAAAACACCCCTTTGATGAAGCTGTCTTTTCCAGAGACTTTAGAAATGATATGAAGTCTACCTAGAAATATAAATGGGCACAATGGTCCTTCTGGTCATTGTCCTGTCTCGCTTCTTGAGAGTATTCTCTGCTTTACTCTCCAAAAAGCTACCTTTTGCACTGCACTCTGACCATGTTCTGCACCATCCAAGGATAGATTTAGAAGATTAGTATAGGTCTAGACACAGAATCTTGTGTATTTGGAGGTTTGGGCATGCAGGATATAAGCTAAACATGCAGTCTCCCACTCCATTCAGGAAGAAAATCTATTGGCAGGACACTGAGACCATCCAAAAGTCCAGGAGGGAAGGGCTGTTATGAACAAAAATCAGGTTGCCTGAGATCTTCTCCAAGTAGTCATTCTTTTCTGTCCTACTACTGGGTTTCCCTTGTTACCAGTGGTTTCTGTGCAGGTTCTTAGCATCTTATTCCAAGAATTAAAACAGTGCAGACATACAGAGATGGTAAAGTAGCAAGAAGTTTTAGTAAAGAGCAAAATAAAAGTAGAAGCTGGAGGTACTCCAGGAAAGTAGTTGGCTTCTTGAGTCAGAATACTCAAGAGCATCGATTATTGTGTGGGGCTTCCCTTTTGGGGGCCCAAGAGGAGGAGAAGGAGTTGGTTGCTAAGGGGTGTGTGATGTGAGTGATTTCTGTTTTGATTGAAAGGCTTGGGTTAGATAAGCCTTTATTTACTGAACATGTCCTTTCCCATGAATCATCTGATTTTAATCATATGCATGTTCAATCATGCATATGCATAAGATGGTAAGTAGGGGATCTTCCCTGACAGTTCATTCAAAGGTCACAGTTTGCCTTGTTTTGTGTGCACCCCAAGCCAGTTCATACTGGATGGGCTAACTGCCTCTATTCACCAAATAGTCAGAAAAATATTTTAATAGAAACCTACCACTGAGGGTGAATTACCAAGAGGTTGCTAAAATGGGGCAACCCTGCTGCCTTGTTTGAAGCTCAGTGCATGTGTAGATCAATGGCAGTGGGGGGCTCTTTCAATGCTTTTTTTTAACCCTTTCTTTCTCTTTGTTGTTTGTAAGACTTAATCCTCTGGAAGTTTGAAATTAGCTATTCATTTCCCAGTAAGGCTATGAGATCTTCCGGAATAAAAATAACTGCCACTTGTTCATTCATTTTTTTTATTGATTCAATAACCTAAACAAAAAAATAACATGTGAAAGCTGGAAACAGAATGTTTACTTTAAGTACCACTACCAGCTGTGTCAGTCTTTTCCTCAGAAAAATGGGGACAATCATAATACTTACCTCATAAGGTTAAAGTGGAACAAAGCTGGAGTGTAATGTGATCCCTCAGTGTGTGCCAGCTAGGAGTAGGACAGCACTTACTATCTGCAGGTGCTATGCAACATTTACTTTGTGTGTGATTGGAAGTTCATTGTTACCACCGTCCCACTTTATAGAAAATAGGGCTGAGAAGTTAAGTGCTGTGCCAGAGGACATTGCAGAGCCAAAACTGGGTTCCCTGCTTGGGTGTCTGGAAAGCTCAAGGTTTCCATGCTGTCTTAGTTGCAATGCCTTACCTTTGTAGCCTGAAACTTCAGGGCAGAGGACTAAGACTCAAATAATCCATTTGGCCTCTCTCTTTTTTCTCCTCTCTTTCCCTATCTTCCTTTTTCTCTTTTTTCTAAAAAAAAAAATATTTATATTTAAGCTGAAAGAAGGAGAGGGAATGAATAATGAATATTAACAAGCACTTCACTTCTTGCCACTGCAAACAAATTGTGGAGCTATGTGCCATTGTGTGCATATGCCTTTACTTGAGTGAGTAATAGGAAATTGAAACAGGGCCATCAGGTTTTGCAAACAAGTGCCTTTAACTATGGAGCCATCTCTCTAGCTCCTTCCTTCCTTCCTTTCCCCCTCCTTCCGTCCCTCCCTCCCTCCCTCCCTCCCTTCCTTTCTTCCTTCCTCTCACCCTCCCTTTCTTCCTTCCCTCCCTCCTTCTCTCTCTGTCTCTCTTTCTTTCTTTCTGACAGATAGTCATATGATTTGAACTTCCTACGTAGCCAAAACAGGCCTTGAACATCTCATCCACCTGTAGCCAAGTTCCAAGTTCTTAGATGGCATGCATGTGCCTTGTATGGAGTCACACAAATGGATCAAATTGATTCTTATGGTTGTTTCACATATTATTCAGGCCTCACATGAGCTCAGCATTTTCTTTGGTTCTAACTCACATCATGGCTTCACAATGCAGAACTGAAGGTAGATATGTTGGACCAGTTTTTTTAATCCTTGTAATTTAAGGTCAGGTTCTGAAACAGCATGTTGAAATATATATTGTTCACAGCCTTTTTCTGTTCACTGAACTTTCCAATTAGTGTCCACTGAAATGGATGCCAGGGAGAATTTCTTACAAGTTATGGTGTCATTTTGAATTGTGGTGATTATGAAGGCTACAGTGACAGGAAAGACCAAAGATATATTTTTTTCCCTCCCTTCACATTGCTTGGCAAAACTGGCTGTGAAAAATAACTCTAGAGTTAAGAGTTCTCAGATATAAAACTACATTAAAGTTTTTTTTTAAAATCAGTTTGTTGCTGAAAGTTCTAATTTAAATGTTCCATTTCCTTGAGTTTTGTTTTTTAGATTATAGTGTAAATGGCTTTCAGGGTAATGTTAAATTGATTATCAAATGCCTTCAGTGCATTTCTGGTCTCCATCTATTTAAGTATAGAACAAAATAGTATAGATTTTCTTTCCTTCCTTTGAAATGTCATTTGCTGTTAGCTATTTTTAATACTCAGCTGCTTTCCTTTTCTTTTGTTTATATTAATTTGCATAGACCTTTTACAAAATTAGATACAATATGGAATTATACTGTGGTCTGAGGGTGAATATGAACATTGCAGCTGATATTTTATTTTATGTGAGAGAGATTAGAGAATTTTTCACCTTTTATTCTCCTTAAAAATGCTCCAGTCAATGAATAATTTAAATCTGAATTCTGAAGAACATGTTTGACAATTTCATGGTGCAAGCACCTTTATTTTATGCTTCCTTCCTGAAGGCATGAGAGGTGCCAGGTTTTATAATCCAAACTCAATCACTCATGTCCTTTGCTGGGTCTGTGTGGGTATGTGTGTCTCACTTCTAAGAATACTCAACTCATGTACAAGAAGAGTTCTAGTAAGGTCACTGTCAGCCTCACTTATTCTACATCATCTTCCCAGACAGTGTAAGGGTGTGGGCTTGCACCTTTTTTTAATGATAAAACTAAAAGGCCGTGCTCTTTTATGAAAATGTAAGTCTCTTTTCCAAGGATCACTGGTTTGTGGCCAAAAGTTTGCAAGGGATTCCCTTTCTGTTTCCATATTAGCTATATACTGTAGGAAGTTCCATGTTGCTAGGATGAACATCCAAACCAGGAATAGTTTAGGACAGGAAGGGATATATTTCAAGCTTATAGATACAGGGGAAAGTACAATCAATGGCAAAAAACATTAAAAAAAAAAAAGAAGCTGTGTCCATACATCCAAGCAGAGAGAGACCATTATCAGCCAGCAAACACCAAACAGCAGCAAACACAAGTGGGCAGCAAATAGCAAGGACCCACGTTGCAAGCTTTAATAAAACATATGAGTCTATGGGGTACATACATTTAAATTACCATACTATACTACAGTTTCATGGGGTTGGCTAAAAACAAAATGTTTCAAACTATACTTGGCTTTGATCAATTTTATCAGTATCTGTTGTGCATTTCTGATCATCTCAATGAAAAAGAACATGTGAACATAAAAAATGTGGAATATCTATGCATTAGGAACTCAGAAACCATACAAGGAAAGGATAATTTTTGATGCATTGTGTTGTCTTCAGTTTTAAGCACATCTCACGTTGTGACAAGTAGATAAATATAGCCAACTTGTGTTTTAAGAATAGACTCTGTAAATTTATTTTTGGAATTCAGAAGCTTAATAATTGTATGTAGAAATTGTCAAGAATACTGACCAAGCTCTGCCTTCTTTGCACACAGATGATGATGGAACAGTGCATCAACTTCCTAGAACTTTTATAAAATCAAAACAAAATGTAGAGCTTTAAATTACAAAAATATATTGTCTCTCCACTGTAGAGGCTAGAGATCCATAATTAAGGTATCAGCAGGGCTACACTCTCTTCAGAGGCTTTAAGAGAATTCTTCTTTCCCTCTTTTAGCTTCTGGTAGTTGTTGACTATACTGGCTGTTCCTTAGCTTGTAATACATCACTGCAATGTCACCCCTTTCTTTACACTGTCTTCTCCCTTCTGTGTCTACATTTCTGGGTCCAAAATATCATAAGAAATTTAATGTCTTACTATGCCTCTTCTAGAAAATGGGGTGTCAATACTCTTACAGGCTAGCTGGCCTCCATAGTTTCAAGGTTGTTCATCTACTTAAAGGGTGTTCTCCACTAAGACTGGAAGTCAGGCATTCATCTAGAGGAACAATTAGGGAGATGCTTTCTTCAT
Organism: Jaculus jaculus; assembly: GCF_020740685.1. Lineage (NCBI taxonomy): Eukaryota > Metazoa > Chordata > Mammalia > Rodentia > Dipodidae > Jaculus > Jaculus jaculus. The sequence continues at coordinate 103,674,759 of NC_059105.1, forward strand.
AGTGTGAAAGCACATAGGAGCCCTTCCATAACCCTGAGAGTGGTTATCTCTTCAAATTTTGGTTCATCCATCTTTTCTTACCTTTCCCCAGTCCTAGCTTGTTCCTTAAGGCAGTGCAAAGAATAAATCTTTGAAAATTCCTGGCATCTTTGTCATGAGAAAGAAAAATTTAGTTTTTATCTGTGGTGTGGAACCCTGTGCCCTCAGGGTGTTGAAAAGTTTGGAGTGGTTCAGGTGACAGTGAACTAAAGTCTCATCTAATTTTTTTTTTCTCAGAATCCAGAGTACATGCTTAGTGCTTTCATGTCTTACCAACAGAAACAGACATTGCTATTATCTTCTATTTCATAACACATTTTCATAGCTGACACTCACTGCTCAAATTTTTTTTAAAAATATTTATTTGCAAGCAGAGATATGAGAGAGAGAGAGAGAGAGAGAAAGCAAGTATGGGTCTAACAGGGCCTCTAGCCACTGCAAAAGAACTCCAGATACATATACCAATCTGTGCATCCAGCTTGTGTGGGTACTGGGGAATTGAACAACTCAGGTCATTAAGCTTGGCAAGCATCTTAAGCATTGAGCAATCTCTGGAGCCCAGTGGTCTAAATGGTTATGTGAAAGGAAAAGTCTGCAAGTAACCACAGTGTTACCTGTGTTATGTACTGTCCTGGATGTCAACATGCACAGATGAATGAGATGCTGACTCTATCCTCAGGGAACTCAGAGTGCATGAACCGCATTTTTACTCCAGGATACCTAAGGGGAACATGCTACTGGAGAGAGCACCTTCCAACCTGGCCCAGATGCTTAGAACACTGCCCTTTGCCAGATGTGATGACCCTAACACTTTGTTTTCTGATATAAGAGGTCTTAGTACCTGAATGATGAAATGGTTGTTATCTAAAGTTCTTCTGTCCAATAATTGAGCTGTGTTTAACATAAAAACCCTGACTTCACACTGTTTTTCCTTATTTTATAAAAATAAGTTTATTTTTATTTATTTATTTGAGAGAGAGAGATGTGCAGAAAGAGAGAAGGAGAGAATGGGCATACAAGGACCTTCTGCCACTGCAAACAAACTCCAGATGCATCATGTGTCACTTGCATTTGGCTTATGTGGGTCCTCAGAAATCAAACCTGGGTCATTTGGCTTCATATCCAGCCTGACACTTTTTTTTTTTTTTTTTTTCTGGTTTTCGAGGTAGGGTTTCACTCTAGCTCAGACTGACCTGGAATTCACTATGTAATCTCAGGGTGGCCTGGAACGCATGGTGATCCTCCTACCTCTGCCTCACGAGTGTTGGGATTAAAGGTGTGTGCCACCATTTCCGGCTTCTGACACTGTTTTCTTAATAACAACTTTTTGGAACCCATAGCTAGAGCTGGGAAACAAGTCATAACTATATCCAAAAATCAAGTCTGCTCTCCAATATGAAGCTCCTACCAATCTTGGGCTACAAGAGGGCCTAACCTATTAAATTCCCTCTAAAATAATAATGGTCCAATTTATCTGGTTCTGACTTCACTCTCCAATGTATAATCTGCTTCAGATGGATGCAGAACCTGAGGAGAGATTCAGACCATTGCACCTCACTAGGGCCTCAGCTGAAACCATACAGTAATTGAGGAAATGAACAAGAATGCTGCTTTCTTGGTGAACCTCATATCAGCCCAAGGATGAAGGAGATAGACACAGAGAACACTCAACTCCTACCAAACTAGATATCCAGAGACACAGAGGCTCCCTCATTACTGAAGCAGACCTAAAATAAACCTAATATGGATCAGGAAAATTTGCTCAAGAGTTGGGAGAAAAGATTGTTAGAACCACATGTTACAACATTATGCACAGAGACATTACCTCCTCCCCATAACTGATGGCTACCCCCACAATGTATGACCCACAGTCTCCAAAAAGGAGGGTCACTTCAGAAGGGGGAGGCAAATGATGGTACCAACATGGCTATTTACACACTGAGTATGTACATAAGTAATAAAAAAAAAAAGAGTGAGAGGATTTTAGAGCAAGCTCTGAAATCCCTCTTCATTAATTCTACTTAATAGTATAAAGTGGTTTGATAACTACTTTTAAAACTAATTAACTACAAACATTCTGATAAATAATATTTAATATATGCTAATGAGGACTCACATTTATGAACTGCATTTTAGTAGTTTCTTATAATTTTTTTGCAAATTAATGAACATTACATCCTACAAGAAATGACATACTTTGATGGCAGTTTCAATGTAGTTGACATCTTCGGTCCACTCTTGTTAGAAAGAACTGGTGAATAAGTGATATTGACTAGGATTCCTAGATAGAGCAAGTGAGATGTGCTTACGGTGCCTGAGAATCTTTCTCTTCCACCTTGGGGAATGTAGGAATGGCCTTCTTAAATCTCTATTCTTGGGATCACACCTGTTCATTGGCAATAAGTTGTAAACAGTATATCACCATTACTTGGCACAGAGAAGATGCTTAATACTATGTTTTTGATAAACATATAAACTGATTTAGCTCTCTTATTTATGTTTCCTGGAATTTTACTGGAGCTCTTCATTGTGCAATGCATTATTCCCTAATTTAGGAGTGATAAAAGGAAATTTTTTGCTGGTTTGAAAAAATTGTATAACATTTCTTCCTTTCACTATATAATGATATGGTAAATAATATACTATTAACATATGTACATATTATAGTCTGAATCTAAAAATTAAGTTTGTTCATATTATATATTTATTTATTATACTAAAGATTGATATCTGTAAAAATAATAATTTCGGCATATTTTATCACACAGTAAGCTTTGTCCTGAAATAATGGGAAAATATAAACATCTTGACAGAAAGTAGTATTTGAGTATAGAAGAACACTGAATTCTGTACTTTAGGGTGTTTGGAGAATAAGTGATTTGTATGTTAATATATTGACAACGTGCAAGGATTAAATAGCTTTATCCCTTTCAAAAGTGTGCCACTATTGGAAGTTTCAGCCTATATATATTCAATTACTAAATATTTCTTCTTATGAAGATGCTAAACAGATAATGGACTCAAAGAATTTTCTTCAAGCAATATTTTCAGAGAAACATTCTTGATTACTTACTTCCTAGGTGCTACAAGTGTGTGAAATAGTGTCTAGAGATTGGTCTTACCTTCAACTTAACACCTTCTGATGAGAAGACATACAAGAAACTAAAAGGACAAAACTGTTTTGTCACCAACTGGTGAAATTCCACTTTAAACTAAAGTACCTGTTACTCTGGTGTTTGGTGGAGGCTGTTTGCCAAGGATTAAACTGTAAAACTATTTTATGTTGCTGAAAGATATAGTAATTTCATCCCACTGATTTGGAAAAAAAGTACTTTAAAAAAGATAACCTCTTAGCCAATTAGAAAGCTATTGGTTACCCACTGAGGCTGTGTGCCATTATTGCACTGGTGTGTACATCATGTCAAGGTTATTGCTTCTGAGTAGCTTAGACCTCTGGTTGCTCAGACTGTTGTTGGCCACTTTCCCCCAGTAGCTCATGTAGTGTGTTCCAGCACTAGACAGGCTAACTGTGTGGGCACTGGCTTTCTTCTGACTTCAAGCAATAGCTTTCTGACTGGCTAAGAGATCTGCTCAATGTAAGGGTACCCATATCTGGAACTGGGAACCAGATCAGAATCCTATGGAGACAAAGATTATGTTCTCTAGTGTCTAGCTCTCATTAGTCTTTGTCTGAAAGAGGGGCTACATACATCAAATTCTCCCTAAATTAATAATGTTTATCCTATTTGATCTATGCTGACTTCAGTCACCATTGGAGAATCTGTTTTTTCTTTTCAGAAGGTAGCCAGAGACAAGGAGATAAACTATCCCTCTCACTTCAGTCAAACCACAGCTAAAACCACAGAGGAATTGGGAAGCTGTGCCTGAGTGCTGATTCCATGATGAACCTGATAATCTGTGGCATGGTGTAGGAAACAGACCCTGAGGACATTCAGCACCTACCAAAGCAGAGATCCTGAAGCTCATAAGAAATTATCACTGAAGTTTACTTAAAACTCACCCACCACAGCTCAGGGAATAGTTCAGAAGAGGAGGCAGAAAGATTATAAGAGCCACAGGTTGGGACATCTTGCTCAGAGCATTCCCTTCCCCAAAATATAACTGACTGCTGCTCCCACAATGCATAAACCATAACCTCATAGAGAATACCTATAACCCCAGTAAGGAGGGTTCCCAAGGGAATTGGGGCAGAGTGAGGGAAAAGAAGGTATCAACATATGATGTATCTATATGAAATATGTTGTTAACAATAATAATAATAAAAATAAGAAAATATAAACATAAGAAAAAAGAAATAGAAAAATAGTAGATATACAGTCCTTCAGTCTTTGTAGTAATAAGTCATATTATTCTAATAGAAGAGTTCAGACTCAAGAAATATTACAAATAAGCTAAATGCTGTTCAAAAAAAAAAAAAAGAAAAGAAAAGAAAACTCTGCTAAAAGGTAAGACCCTATTGTTGAAGATACCACAAGCTGTGATCACCTGACATCAGAATACCATGCTGGAATCAAAGGGAAATTAGCTCCCTCCTGGTTAGCCCCACAGTGTTGGAAAGTACTGTAGGAGCTGCTGGAAGAAAACAGTCTCTAACACCATGAATAAGCAAGGGACCATGAAGACTATGAAATAAACCATCAGCTGGACAAGAAGTACACATTTGTGCAATAGACACAGAGTGTCTGTGAGTAACCAACTGTTCTGTGATTGGACATGAGATCCACTCACCTGGTACTGGAAAACAAGTCAGAATCTCATTGTCAGGAAACTCATAGACGTCAAAGAGAAGCCCTACTGCTGTCTGAGGAAGAAATGTGGGCTTGCATAAAAATTATATTTATATCAAATAATTTTGCATATCCCCAAGCTGCTTTCACTCTTGATTGGAGAATCTGTTTTATTTTACAGAAGGCAGAGAAAATGAAGAACCAAGATCTCTCTATAAGACAAAAAGGATAGCTGACTGCCCACTATGAGATGTGCCAGCTCTGCCACAACTGCCAAGGTTCAGGAGAAATTTCAGAGGAAGCAGAGACATGAATACTGCTCTTACTGCTAGCCTGGAAACAAAATCCAGGTCATGGTAACAGGCATAGCAATTGATCAAAACCCATCAAAGCAGAAATCTAGAGACTACAGAGAGCTCAACACAAAATTAGACTGCCAATAGGCATGTCATAGTTCAGGGAACATTGTAGAAGAGAGGTTGGAAAGACTTTAGAAACCACAGAGTTATAAGGAATACCCGAAGCACAGTTCCCTCATTATATCTCAGAGACTGACTGGGACCTTCATGACTTCAGTGAGGAGGACCCCAATGAAATGGGAAGAGGGGCAAGGGCATAAAAAAGTGTAACTTGTTATAATGTACACAATAATATAATTTTTTTAAAAATCTAAACATGATATAGTCATTCATTTGGAAATGACAAAAAACATAGGTTATTAAATATTAAATAAATCCTACTCTGAATATAGAAATAAGTTGTAAAATATATTCATATTTCTAGACTCTCCTTTCCCCCTTTTTTTCTCAATGTAATACACCAAGTTTATTTGGGTTAGATAAAATACTTAATGTCAAATGGATGTACCCACTGTCAAATGGATGATAGAAGAGAGCTCATGCTCATGTTCTCTGTTTTAAAAGCTAGAAAAAGTGACTTTTTTTGGTTTTGAGGTTGAGAGTAGTCTCACCTTTACTGTAACATCTAAAAGAATAAGAATCAGATGAAGATGATTTGACTGGAAATTCCCATTGCTTACTAGAGAGGTTATAGTGGCAGTTACTGCTCTCATAAAATTGTACAGAACAAAATCCTCTTTGCAGTTGTCCTTCCCTCTATTCTGATATTCCCAGTGTATAGTGAATTCAATAAGCTATTTCACCTATCTCAGTATTTAGCATTGTATTTTAAAAGTCTTATTTTGAGGAAGTTGTGACAGGTTTAAAGTGTTCAGATAAAGTGTTGGAAAAGCAGAATGTTTGTATCTCTTCTCTCTCCTTCCCTCTTTCTCTCCTTCCCTCCCTTTCTCCACCTCTCCCTTCCTCCTTACCTAAGTATGGCTAAAATAGCAAATAAGACTTTTTAAAAAAAATTTCTTTGTTCCTTTGTCAGCAGTAAGGAGACTGAGACACACCTAGTGGATTCCTCTCTCAATAGCCTGAGGAGTTCCCTTTTCAGAGATTTCAACCCAGACACACCCCAGGATACCTGATTTCAGTGCAGAAGAGTACTCCAGGCAGAGATGGAGTTTTCATTAAACAGAGAGTAAGCTGTTGCAACACAGGAAGTTCAAGTGTGTGCTTTGCAAGAGTCACTTAGGGAGAGCAAAGCATACACAAGAGTCACAACACTATCTCTTTGTAATAGATATAGATAGAGGTTTGATGACTCTCAAGTAGCCTAAAGGCTGCTAAGAAACAACATCACCTTTCTCTCTAATGTCCAAAGAGTGTAATTTGTGACAAGATTAAAAGTTAAAGGAGTTCTCTCACTAAACACTTTATGAGGGATACTGTCCAGACCTAGGAATGAGAAGGGGTGGTAAAGATCTAAGGTTACTGATTATTTTACCCCTAACTGAGTACAACTTACTTATTGTCCCTAACATGATACCTCTTGGAAATATCTAACATCTCACTGGCAATTTGGTCCTTGTATGAACTCTGACATCTTCTGCTTTTTCTCCTAGTAATATCATTTAGTCTTCTATCAGTAAAAGCAGATCAGACCTTCGTGATAGAGGCCTGTGTGCTTCCTATGCCATTTTGACTTTTTGTCCTGACACATCTTGATACTTCCTGAGTGTCCCCTTTGAATGAGACTGTGACGTCTGCTGTTTAAGAATCTGACATCTAAATTAGGTAGGTGGGTAGGGGAGAAATTTATTTGTGAAAATATAAAAAAAAGGAGAATGTCAATTGTAGAAGTAGGCCTTAAGACAGCTTTTAATTTCTGTAACAAAACTCCATGGGCATGCTAATTCATATTTTAAAAGATGCTTATTTTGACTCATGATTCTTGAGACACAAGGTCCAACCAGCAATGATACAGGCTTCTGAGAGGGTTCCTGTGGGCTAAATCACAGCAAGAAGCATGTTTGTATATCTAGGTCTATGTCTTTTTTGATTGACATGAAAATGAGTGATAAAGTAAAAATGACTTAGAACACTGAAAGTCATCTCAATTTCTGTATAAAATTCATATGGTCCTTAATAGATCATCAGGGAGATTTTAGTCCATCTCTGCATAAGAGAGACAAAAACTTTTCATAGTAAAACCATTTTCTTCCTTGTCTACTTAAATCAGATATCTCATTTGTTAGTAGATTAAGGCCATTCAATTGCAATAAGATTCTAATTCAGAGGTTGACAAAATAGGCAAGTATCTGATTATGTTTCTGGACCTATTCAATGGCTAATCAAAACCATAATCTCTTCTTGATTACATGTAAGAAGGGTAACACTTCAGTTTTGTACCAGTTAATCATGAAACCAAAAAAAAATTTGTTAAAATACTTCATAATCTTTATACCACCTGCCCACAGGTACAGCAATTACTGAAAGATGAGAAGACTAGGGAATAAGATCATTTCTAAGTGGATTCTAGTTTTAATATTTAGTTAAATTATAGCTGGTAAGAAAAATATGTATGGGACAAATGAAAAAAGTTTAGTGGAAAATAGCACTTATGCATAATGAAAAAATATAGGTAATTATATTTATCACCTGACTGTGGTGATCCTTTCACCTCTGGTTACCACCCCCCCCCCCAAGCTAGAGTTTCACTCTAGCCCAGGCTGACCTGGATTTCACTATGGAGTCTCAGGGTGTTCTCAAACTCACGGTGATCCTCCTACCTCTGCTTCTTGAGTGCTGGGATTAAAGGTGTGTCTGACTGCTCTGTTTTAATTTTTTTAATATAAATAAAAAATGTGTTTTTTAATCTGGGCATGGTGGCACACGCCTATAATCCCAGCACTTGGAAGGAAGAGGTAGGAGGATCGCCATGAGTTCGACGCCATCCTAAGACTCCTTGGTAAATTCCAGGTCAGCCTGGGCTAGAGTGAAACCCTACCTTGAAAGAAACAAAACAAAACAAAAAAAATGTGTTTTTTAAAAATCTATTTATGTTCATGAACTGGAAATTTATAGCATACTCTTTTTCGTTTTGACCCAAAAGGAAAAGTCTTTATTCTCTTGGGTAACTGACAGTGAATTACATGAAGTCAGTTTATATAAAGTTAAAGTAAGGGACAGTATTAAAACATGAAAATTGCAGCAGAACATTACCGAAAAGAGGCATTCTGAATAGTTTGAACAAAGCTCCCAAAAAAGCACATACAAATGTCCTCAATTTATTATGGAGTTATGTACTGATAAACTCATTACAAGTTGAAAATATTTTAGTTACAGTGTATTTAATACACCACACCTATCAACATCTAGAATTTCAGCACAGCACACTGTAGATTGTCAGTTGTTGGCCCTCACAATCACATGCCAGACTGGGAGCTACTGCTGTTGACACTATATTCATCTGAAGAGAATCATGCCACATATGAGTACTCTGTACCAACATAAAAATCTAGAAGTCAAGGGTAGTTTCAAATTGCACCATTGAAAATTGGAGCCCATTAATATCTATATAGTCATTCATGTGTTCAACAAACATTTGTTGAAGCTTTGTTACATGTGCTTTCACATGCGCACATATATCCTAGTGAACTTACTTTCACACCAACAATTTTCTTAGGTAGATAAGTTTTAGGTTTTTTTTTTTAAATATCCCCTTAAAATATGGTTAATTTCTTTCCTTTTTCTCATCCTTCCTCCGCTTCTAAATTTACAACAATAAATTATACAATAGACGTGACCATCTTCTTATTAATTTATAAATTTATCTATAATTTTTATTTTTAAATATTTGTAATAAAAATATTAAGACTGGAGAGTGGCAGCGAGCAGTGGAGGAGAAGACCGCGAGGTAGAAGCACACAGGGAGCAGCGAGACAACCAGAGCAGCCGCAGCTGCCTCCCCTCCCCCACCGCCTGAACCCAGCCCCAGCGAACACAGCAGCAGCCCGGGACCAGGCCGCGTCAACTTGGGCTGACAGCAGGACCCAAGCAGGAGCAGAGTTCGGCAGCAACTTCAGCGGCTCCAGCACCGGTACCAGCGGCCCCAGCAGCAGCGGCCCCAGGAGCGGCAGCGGCGGCAGATCCCGCAGCAGCAGCTTCGGGGGGAGCAGCGGCGGTGGACACGGCAGCGGCAGCTTCAGCAGCAGTGGTGGCTCCGGTGGTGGCAGCTACGGCAGCAGCAGAGGCAGCAGCAGCGGCTCAGGTTGCCCCGTAGGAAAAGCAAGTGCCCAGCTCCAGAAATCAGAACAGCAGCCCAACGACCCAGGCAGCAACTTGACTGAGACCAAAAAAACCCAAGGTAACTGGGATTGCACCAGGGAAGGGTCTCACTTGGTCACAAGCTGACTTGGATCCCTCAACAGACCAGAAATCTAAACCTCTTTGTTGATAGAGGATCTGGTCATTATAATAACTACTCTTGCATACATACTCGGGGCTGATTTTGATTGAATGTGTACAGTGTTTAGTTAAATTTTAGAATCTACCTGTATTTTATTCCACTCAGCCTGCTTGAAAACTCCTATAGCAGGGAAACTCAACCCCTAAGAACATCTTTGTAGATACTCTGAGAGTCTTAAGAGCCACACCTAATACCTTAAGGTCCTACCCTGAAAATATATTACATCAAATCAATTGATACAGCTAAGAAGACACAGCTAGCTAGAAAATCCAAGCATTAACTTAATCCAAGATGCAAAAATATATACATTATAACACAAGAAACACTAAAAAGCAAGACGATATAAATCCACCTAAAAGTATTAATGCATCAGAAATGTCCTCCAGTGAGAAAGAGTTAGAGGAAATGCCTGAGAAAGAGTTCAAAAGAATAATTATAAATATGTTCAAAGAGGTCAAAGAACACATAAAAACAATCAAAGAAGAAATCAAACAGGAAATCAAAGGAATCAAAGAAGAGGCAGGACACCACTTTAATGAAATAAAGAAGGCAATACAAGACATAAATAGGGAAATAGAAATAATAAAGAAAAACCAGTCAGAATTACTAGCAATGAAGAACACAGTTAATGAAATAAAAAACTGTAGAAAATCTCACCAGTAGGATGGATGAGGGAGAGGACAGAATATCTAAGCTAGAAGACCAGGTGGCAGACCTAATGCAGTCCAACAAAGAGAAAGACAAACTTATAGAAAAGTATGAGTGGGAATTTCAAGATATTCGGGACACTATGAAAAGATCCAATATAAGAATTCAGGGCATAGTAGAAGGAGAAGAACTCCACTCCAGAGGCATAGTAGGCATCTTCAACAAAATCATAGAGGAAAATTTTCCCCAAATTGGGAAAGAGGTGCCAATACAGATACAGGAAGCCTTTAGAACCCCAGCCAGACAAAATCTGGAAAGAACCTCTCCTTGCCATATTATAATCAAACTTCCAAACACACAAACCAAAGAAAAAATATTGAAAGCAGTTAGAGAGAAAAATCAAGCTACCTACAAAAGTAAGCCCATCAGGATTACAGCAGATTATTCAACACAAACTTTTAAAGCCAGAAGGGCTTGGAGTGATATATTCCAAGTTCTGTAAGATAACAACTGTCAACCAAGGTTATTTTATCCTGCAAAGTTATCCATTCAAATAGATGCAGAAATAAAGACATTCCATGACAAAAGCAGGTTAAAGGAGTATTTGAAGACAAAACCAGCTCTACAGAAAATACTTGGTAGAATCCTCCATGCTGAACAAAAGGAAAAGCACATATATAAGGAACCTAGAAAAAACAAGCTATACTCAAATACCAGTTAACAGAAGAGAGCACAGGTAGAACCAGTAACACACACACACACACACAAAAATGGCAAACATAAATACACACCTTTCAATAATATCTCTTAATATCAACGGTCTCAATGCCCCAACAAAAAGACATATATTTGCACACTGGGTTAAAAAGCAGGATCCTACAATTTGTTGTCTCCAAGAAACTCACCTTTCTACAAAGGATAGACATTATCTTAGGGTGAAAGGTTGGAAGACGGTGATTCAAGCAAATGGGCCTAGAAAACAAGCAGGGGTTGCTATCCTAATATCAGACAGGGTGGACTTTAGTCCGACGTTAGTCAAGAAAGATAAGGAAGGTCACTTTATATTGATTAAGGGCACACTCCAACAGGAGGACATTACAATCCTAAACATATATGCACCTAACATGGGGGCTCCCAAATTCGTCAAACAAACACTACTAGAACTAAGGTCACAGATAACACCAAACACAGTGGTGGTGGTTGACTTTAACACCCCACTCTCATCAATTGACAGGTCATCCAGGGAAAGAATAAACAGAGAGGCATCTGGACTAAATGAGGTCATACAAGGAATGGACTTAACAGATATATACAGGACATTTCATCCAAAGGCTGCAGAATATACATTCTTTTCAACAGCACATGGAACATTCTCTAAAATAGACCATATATTAGGACACAAAGCAAATCTTAACAAATTCAAGAAAATTGAAATAATTCCTTGCATTCTATCTGACCACAATGGAATTAAACTACAAATCAGTAGCAAGAAAGGCTATAGAGCATACACAAAATCATGGAAACTAAACAATACACTACTAAATGATGAGTGGGTCAATGAAGAAATCACAAAGGAAATCAAAAAATTTATAGAGTCAAATGATAATGAGAACACAACATACCAAAATCTCTGGGACACAATGAAGGCAGTTCTAAGAGGTAAATTTATAGCCTTAAGTGCCTATATTAAGAAATTAGAAAGGTCGCAAGTAAATGACCTAATGCTTCACCTTAAAGCCTTGGAAAAAGAAGAACAAGGCAAACCAAAAATTAGTAGACGGGAAGAAATAATAAAGATTAGGGCAGAAATTAATGAAATAGAAACAAAAAGAACAATCCAAAGAATTAATGAAACAAAGAGTTGGTTCTTTGAAAGGATAAACAAGATTGATAAACCCTTAGCAAATCTGACCAAAAGAAAGAGAGAAGAGACACAAATTAATAAAATCAGAGATGAACAAGGTAACATCACAACAGATTCCAGAGAAATTCAAAAAATCATAGGGACATACTATAAAAGCATATACTCCACAAAGTATGAAAATCTGAAAGAAATGGATGTGTTCCTTGATCAAATATGACCTACCTAAATTAAATCAAAATGAGATTAATCACTTAAATAGACCTATAACAAACATGGAGATCCGAACAGTTATCAATAATCTCCCAACTAAAAAAAGCCCAGGCCCGGATGGATTCAGTGTTGAATTTTACCAGACTTTTAAGCAAGAGCTAACACCATTGCTTCTTAAGCTTTTCCAGGAAATAGAAAAAGAAGGAATTCTACCAAACTCCTTCTATGAGGCCAGCATCACCCTGATACCAAAACCAGGCAAAGCTAGAACAAAAAAAGAAAATTACAGACCAATCTCCCTCATGAACATAGATGCAAAAATTCTCAACAAAATATTGGCAAACAGAATACAAGAGTATATCAAAAAGATCATTCACCCTGACCAAGTAGGCTTTATCCCAGATGCAGGGATGGTTCAATATACGCAAATCTATAAATGTAATACATTACATAAATGGGTTGAAGGACAAAAATCACATGATCATCTCATTAGATGCAGAGAAAGCATTTGACAAAATCCAACATCCCTTCATGATAAAAGTCCTACAGAGACTGGGAATAGAAGGAACATATCTCAATATAATAAAGGCTATTTATGACAAGCCTACAGCCAACATATTACTAAATGGGGAAAAACTGGAAGCTTTTCCACTGAAATCAGGAAGAAGACAAGGGTGTCCACTGTCCCCACTTCTATTTAATATACTTTTGGAAGTCTTAGCCATAGCAATAAGGCAAGAGACACACATAAAAGGGATACAAATTGGAAAGGAAGAAATCAAGTTATCATTATTTGCAGATGACATGATTCTATACATAAAGGACCCTAAAGACTCTACTAGCAAGCTGTTAGAGCTGATCAAAACCTACAGCAATGTAGCAGGATACAAAATAAATACACAGAAATCAGTAGCCTTCATATATGCTAACAACAAACACACAGAGGATGAAATCAGAGAATCACTCCCATTCACAATTGCACCAAGAAAAATAAAATACCTTGGAATAAACCTAACCAAGGAAGTAAAGAATCTATACAATGAGAACTTTAAAATACTCAAGCGAGAAATTGCAGAAGACACTAGAAAGTGGAGAAACATCCCTTGTTCCTGGATTTGAAGAATCAATATCGTGAAAATGGCAATCTTACCTAAAGCAATCTACACATTTAATGCAATCCCTATCAAAATTCCAAAGGCTTTCTTCATGGAAATAGAAAAAACAATCCAAAAATTCATTTGGAATCACAAAAAACCTCGAATATCTAAAATAATACTGAGCAACAAAAAAGAGGCTGGTGGTATCACCATACCTGATTTTAACCTATACTACAGAGCCATAGTAACAAAAACAGCATGGTACTGGCACAAAAACAGACATGTAGATCAGTGGAACAGAATAGATGACCCAGATGTAAGCCCAAGTAGCTATAGCCACCTGATATTCGATAAAAATGCCAAAAATACTCATTGGAGAAGAGACAGCCTCTTCAGCAAATGGTGTTTAAAACTGGATAAATATCTGCAGAAGGATGAAAATAGATTCTTCTCTCTCGCCATGCACAAGAATTAAGTCCAAATGTATTAAAGACCTTAACATCAGACCGGAAACTTTGAAACTGCTAGAGGAAAAAGTAGGGGAAACCCTTCAACATATTGGTCTTGGCAAAGACTTTCTGAATACAACCCCAATTGCTCAGGCAATAAAACCACAAATTAACCACTGGGACCTAATGAAATTACAAAGATTTTGCACCGCAAAGGACACAGTGAAAAAAGCAAAGAGGCAACCTACAGAATGGGAAAAAATCTTCGCCAGCTATATATCTGATAGAGGATTAATATCTAGGATATACAAAGAACTCAAAAAGTTAAATAATAAGGAATCAAACAAGCCAATCAAAAAATGGGCTATGGAGCTAAATAGAGAGTTCTCAAAGGAAGAAATACGAATGGCATATAAGCATCTAAAAAAATGTTCTACGCCACTAGTCATCATGGAAATGCAGATTAAAACTACATTGAGATTCCATCTCACTCCTGTCAGATTGGCCACCATCATGAAAACAAATGATCATAAATGTTGGCGGGGATGTGGAAAAAAGGAACCCTTCTGCACTGCTGGTGGGAATGCAATCTGGTCCAGCCATTGTGGAAAACAGTGTGGAGGTTCCTAACGTAGCTAGAGATTGATCTACCATATGACCCAGCTATAGCGCTCCTAGGCATATATCCAAAGGACTCATCTCATTTCCTGAGAAGTACATGCTCAACCATGTTTATTGCTGCTCAATTTATAATAGCTGGGAAATGGAACCAGCCTAGATGTCCCTCAACAAATGAGTGGATAATGAAGATGTGGTACATTTATACAATGGAGTTCTACTCAGCGGTAAAGAAAAATGAAGTTAGGAAATTTGCAGAAAAATGGATGGACCTGGAAAGTATTATACGAAGTGATGTAATGCAGGCCCAGAAAGCCAAGAGCCACATGTTCTCTCTCATATGTGGATCCTAGCTACAGATGACTGGGCTTCTGCGTGAGAATGAAAATACTTAGTAGCAGAGGCCAGTAAGTTGAAAAGGAGACATAAAGGGTGGAGAAAGGAAGGGAGGAGGATACTTAATAGGTTGATATTGTATATATGTAATTACAATTATTGTAATGGTGAGGTAATATGATGGAGAATGGAATTTCAAACGGGAAAGTGTGGGGGTGGGGAAGGAGGGAATTACCATGGGATATATTTTATAATCATGGAAAATGTTAATAAAAATTAAATAAAAAAAATTCAAAAAAAAATATTAAGACTACTATATAGTTTCTGGATACAAGATATCTGAGTTCAAGCCCCAGCTTCAAAACTTACTAGTTTCATCCCCTGGAAAATGAGGATAATAATAATGCTAAACCCAGTGGATTATTTTGATGGCTAAATGAGTGCATATTGGATGATTAGTACATAGACCAGGTGATCAATATGTAAATATGTTAACCATTGTGCTTTTAATCTGACTTTTTGTCTTTTAAAGATCTTTTTGCTTTTATTATTGATAACATAATTCTTTGCTTTTGTCCATTTGATAATTTTTGCTTTTAGAGAAAATTGTACAGTAAAGTAGAGCCAATTTTCCTACTTATGAATTTCCTAATTATCAGTTTGTTGAAAATAATACCCCTTTGTGTGTTTTTAAGTTGTCCAGTATCTTCTAATTTGGGGCATATTTGAAACTATTTATAATACTTTATTAAATTTACTCTCAAAGATTTGCTATGACAAGTAGATACAGGGATTAAATGATAATACATTTTATAGTATTCTAGATATTGAGAGAAGGTTCTGAATACTATGATATGCCTTCCTATTTTTTGTCTCTTTTCATGACATTTAAGATGTTCCTAAATAATATTTCACTGCAATTGGAAGTCTCCAATGATAATTTCTTAGTAAATAAAACATTTCTTATAAAATAACAAATGTAGAATTTCCAAGCTATTTGCATCACATAGTGATTGTAATATATTCCTCATTAAAACAATGATCAAATGGAATATTTCTAATTCTTTGAGTATAAAACATTTTCTATGTATTATTAAATTTTATCATTTGTTTATTTTTGCTTCTTCTAAATTTAATATAGCTTAATTATGGACCAGGTATATTTTTTGTGAATATTTTTTGTTAAGTATATCTGGGCATCAGTCATTACTGCATTGTATAGCTCTTTTATAATTCTGTATTATTGTATGAATTAGATATCAGATCTTTTACAAAAATAAATTGTAATGAAATTGTTATCTATCATCTCCCTTCTTTAATAATACCTACAATCAAGGACAATACTTTCCTAAACAGAATCTAGTATTCAGTTAGTTTACAAAATTATATATAGCAAAAATTCAAGGCATAGCAAATTAGAATTAATTTATGTAAATTACCACAGAGAATAGATATTCTTACAAAGCAATCAGTACTTGCTAATAAGATGACAGTGGGTTTCTGAAAACCTGATAAAATTCCTTTGAAATGTCAGTTGTCAAGAAAATAGTAAAATATGCCCCACCACAACTTTAATATCATCATTTATAGGCTGCTGTAAAATGATAATTTTTTAAAAATTTATTTATTAGAGTCAGGGGGCGGAGCAAAAGAGAGTGAGAATGGGCACACCAGGGCTTCTAGCCACTGCAAACGAACTCCAGACACATGCACTCCCTCATGCATCTGGCTGACATGGGTCCTGGGGAATTGAATCTGGGTCCTTGGGCTTTGCAGGCAATCACTTTAACCATTAAGCCATCCCTCCAGCCCATAAAATGATAATTTTTATACTCAGAATAAGTATTCATAGTAGGACTTCCTTTATAAAAATTGCTGATAAAAGCCCATGAGTTAACAGATGATAAGAACAGTAATGACATTCAAAGCAACATCAGAAAAGACAATGAAGGGCTGGAGAGTTGGCTTAACAGTTAAGGCACTTGCCTGCAAAGACAAAGGACCCTGGTTCAATTCCCCAGGACCCATGTCAGCCAGATGCATGAGGTGGAGAATGCATCTGGAGTTCGTTTGCAGCGGCTAGAAGCCCTGGCATGCCCATTATCACCCTTTTTCTCTTTCTCTCTCTCTATGTCCATAAGAAATAAACAAAAATGGATCCTTTTTTTTTTAAAAAAAAAGACACTGAAGTTTTAAAAAAGTACACATTACACAATAGAATATAATTTTTGTTTTTCAAATAGCTTATTTTGGAGAATAAACTTGAAACTGAGCTTTCTTTCTTTCTTTTTTTTCCTTCTTTCTTTTTTATTTGCAGAGAAAGAGAGGAGAGAGAGATAGAATGAATGGGTGTACCAGGGCCTCCAGCCACTGCAAACAAAATCCAGACACATGCACCCCCTTGTGCATCTAGCTAACACGGGTCCTGGGGAATTGAACCTGGGTCCTTTGGCTTTGCAGGAAAAGGACTTAGCTGCTAAGCTATCCCTCCAACCCTGACTTTTCTTTTTTTATTAACATATGTTAATTATACAAAACATTGGTCTTCATTTTGACATTTTAATACATACATATAACACACTTTGATTGTATTTGAAATAGGCTTTTTGTTGATGACCAATGCAAGTGTCCACTGGAAAGGACCCACAAAGATCCTTGAAGATAGGAATTGTTTTTGTTATTGTTGTTGTTGTTGTTTGTTTTTTGTTTTTGAGAGTGAGTCTCATTCTCACTCAGGCTGACTTGGCTCTCATTCTGTAGACCCAGGCTGACCTTTAATTTACAGTTACTCACCTACCTCTACCTCCCAAGTGCCAGGACTACAGATGTGAGTTACCATTCCCAGTCAGGACAGGGTTTTTATGTCTTGCTCTCCATTACTTTCCCAGCATCTAGAAAAAGGTTGGAAGAATTGCAGGGGCTCACTTGGCACTTATTGAATGTGTGAACTCACAAAGTTTCCAAGCCAAATATATTAAAGCAAGTGAAGCAAGATAGAACTATGGGTCTTTACAATCCTTTAGCCTGGAAAAAAAGCCTTTGACCCTCTTCTTGGTCAGTTTCAGAGCAGGAGTAAGATACATTTTTTTTGTAAGGTGAAATTTTTATGAAAGAGTACCCTTAGAAAAATCTACCTCTAATGTCAAGAAGTGAAGATTGCTTTATAACTAAAATCACAAAAGAGCAATAGTCAAGGGACTAAATGGTGAACATAATATTCCTTTATAGCTGTGAAAGATCAGATGAAAGAACTAACCTTTGAGGATTTTTAGTACCTTTAACAGTCCATTTTTTGCTTCCATTTGAGGTGAAACCTCTTTTTTTAATTCATTTATGACAGCAGAGATAATTCTACTATTTGTGGGCCCATTTGTGCTCTCCTACTTCTGCTCTTTTGAAGATGTGGGCTTCAACATGATGATATTAGCTTGTATTGAAGAACATTATGAGAAAGGCTTATACAATATGATAATTGTATTTTATGAGTTTTTATTGTTAATATATAATTATATTACATAATTGAATTTTATTTCAATTTTCATATCAACATTAGTTGTTCTCACCCCATGGATCTTATGCATTTTAGAAAGGATCAACTGGTCATGTTTTCAATTTTATATTGTCTGTTAAAAAGCTTACAAATAAACTTCTAGGGCACTTGTTAAAGTGTTATTGTTTTGATACCAATGCACTGTGTGTGTGTGTGTGTGTGTGTTGACATTTTCTTCACTTCAAGCACATTTCACCTTATTATTTCTTTTTCTTTACTTTTTTCTCAACATTTAATTTATAGCATCTTAAAAAATGTACATGTCCCTATAAAACAAATTAAATCAATTGCATAATAAAGTGAGCATTGTCCATCAATCAATTATGATTAATAATTTTAAATGAATAATTTAAAAATTAATAAATGAATAAATTAAAAGAAATGTCTGGATAATAGTATAAATAATTTTGTAGATGGCTTTGTTGTTATTAGAAGTGCTAAGTATCCCACAGAGGACCGTGCTTCAAGATACAAAATTCAACAGGAAAGAACTCTGTTAATCTAAAAAATACCTCCTCATTTGTAGCCCCAAACCTCTTACATAAGGATAGAGGAAGTGAAGGCAATGCTAAAGGAAGAAATGAATAAATAGATCTGTTACACCAATATCAGAAGAAAAAGAAGTCCCTTAAAGGTGTGCGACCTGTCCACTATATAAGTAATGGCGTATGATGAGATGATTTAGACAAATAGTATGTTATGAGTCTATAAGGAAACTCCCTTTGTCCTTCTAAGTAGTACATTAACACTATATACACCAAATTCTTTTTGTCCTTCTATATATTCAAAAAATACACTTTATCCAGTCAACTAATAAAATTTCTACTCCTGAATGGACTTGATTGTTACCTAGTCTCATTCTTGAGTTCTGAGGCCTCCTTGTTTTAGTTTTATATTTAGGATTGAGACAAAACCTTTATTGATAGTGTCAAGTATTGTGGACTAGGAGGCCAGAGAATGAATTTTTTCTCTTATAAATCATACAAGTCAAATTATACCCTCCTTTCTTTGTGTATGAAGCAAGGTCTCACTGTATCTATCCCAGGCTGACTTAGATCTCTGTAGCTCAAGCTTAACAGAAATTTATGGCAATCTTATTACCTTAGCCTCTCTAATGCTGGACTAAAGGCACACACAACCATGCCCTGCAAGTTATATTCTCTTAAAACAAACACTTAGTATTTTGTAATGACATACTACATAAAATTACTATGCTTTCTTTAATTATTTTGTCTTCTCAGTCTTATAACTTCACATGAAGCTACTCAAATATGAAATAATTCTAATTTGGAGTTCTTAACATAGAAAACTATTTTTCTTGGTTTCTTCATTTGTTAGATTATTTATTTCTTTTTCTTTCCATATTTGTTAAAATTATTTTATTTACTTATTTGCATACAGAGAGGGAAAAGAGATAGATAGAGAGAATGGGTACTGGGTCACCCGTTGATGTAAATTGATCCCAGATGCATGCACCACTTGGGGCATCTGGCTGCACATGGGCATTGGAGAATCGAACTTAAGTCATCAGAGTCTACAAGCAAGTGCTTTAATCTCTGAGCCATCTCTCTAGTCCATCCTCTCCAAACTTTATATACTTGAGAGACACAGAGGCAGGTATATATAGAGAGAATGAGTGCACTGAGGCCTCTAGCCACTGCAAATGAACTCCAGACACTTGAGGCTCCTTGTGTATCTGGCTTAGTTGGGTAATGGGGAATTGAACCTAGGTCATCAGGCTTTGCAGGCAGATGCCTTAGCCATTAAGCCATCTCTCCTGCCCTCTTCTCCCAATTTCAAAGAAGGAAAGAAGGGAAACTCAGCAAGAATATCACATGAAAGCACACCACTTTGTATACTGATGTGTGGAGAGCAGTGTTTCTAGGCAAGGAGAATGATGGGAAGAGCACTAAATTAACCATAATTGAGATTCTCAGAAAATTTTCTAAAATCTTGTTATTCATTTCTTCTTACGGTTTGGGAAGAAGAAAGGAAGAGCAGAATGGCACAGTTCTTGTGTACTTTGTTCTTCTGCTTAGAAAGCATTGGAATAAACATAAGCTGCCCTGAGGCATTTGATGATTTGTGACTATTGCTTATGCTGAACTTTGACTTTTTTGGAAAAGACTCTTTGGAGCCACTCCATTTTAGAAGCCTTTCCAGTCTCTGTGGCTTATCACTCATCACACTGAACTGTGAGCCTCTCTTCTTTCACAAAGCCTGCTGTACTATACCCTGGAGGGAGTGGGTACATAGGGTATACTTCCTGCAGTCTGGGTTTCCTCAGCTCTTGTATCTGTTGATTTCTACTCAGATTTAGTCAATGAAAGGCTGGCACTGCAGAGAAAAGGTGAAGAGGAGAGACCAGAATCTTTCTGTTCTGTCTGATTCAGGTAGCATCTCTCTTAATGACTGAGTTTTCTTTTGTGGTTCTAATTGGACAGATCTATGGTGGCTTCAGATTCACAGCTCTGGCCATTGGGGTTCTGGGCTGCTACTGATCTCTAGACTGTGTCCCTGTCATTCACTTGTCTTTTCATCACTTTTATCAACTGGAGAAACAAGACCATGTATCAAGTTTTCTCTATTATAAATCATTTAATTCTCTTTTTTTTTTCTGATTCAAACTAAGTGATAGAAGTTAACTGTTGGCTTCAGGCTGTGCCCAAATAGGTCACTTCTTCATGCACAAGATAGTGTTTATTTCAGGTTGCACCTTGTCCTGAGACTCAATTTTGCAAACAACGTTTGACTCCATTTTAGTGTAAACATAGAGACAGGATGACTCTGCACCTTGGTATCTCTCTGACATCCCCACAAAGCACAGACTGATAAATAAATTATTCTTAAAAAGTAAAAATTATGCCACCTTATGAATTTATTGAGTAAACTTGGGGCATATGGGCACTTGAGCATATTAGGTAAACAAAGCCCCAGAACCTAGAAAATACATCAGATTGAGGAAAGAGTGCAACACTCACCTGGACCCCATAAAGAGGAGAACACCAAACACTGTGGTGGTGATGAACCTCAGGACCTGTCATCTAGCCACCTATTGTGTGCATCTAAGGACCAATAGATAAAGAATGCCCAACTCTCTCTGGGGCTTCAGTTCATCATGTTCTCCGCTGTCCACATGGCTTACTCAAATTACTGTTCATCCACTTGCCCTTTCATCTATCTGAACCTGCTGTCCGTTCATCTGTCTGTTCATCCATTTAGATCAAGTTTCATGATTAAATATCAAGTTTCACAATTAAAACATGAAAGAAGCAGCAAATGATTACCTTAAATTCACTATAAAGATTATTATTGAACTAGAACTTCAATACCGAATATTTCATGTATTTAGAATAAGAAGCTTGTAGATAATCTATCAGTCCATTGGTATATTGTCTTGTGATTATAGGAAGCACAGACAAGACTTAGAAACAGCCCAGAATCATGGCATACAAATCAATAGAAATTATTTTGACATTAAATGTTACTGTTCTTCCACAGGAAACTTAATGTGATTTTTCCACAACTAATAAAACCAAAGCCTATATTCATGAATTAAGGGGCAAGGTCAAAATATATAAATAAAATAACATGACAAAAGCCAGAGAGGAAAAACTTAAGGTCCTGCTTTCTTTCAGAGAAATAATGAACAGAAATTAAGACATTACCCTTTCAACTGAAACATTTTTATTTCTTCAGAGAGATTTCTGGACAATGTTTTAACTCCTAGGGATGAGTGCTGTAGCATTAAAGATGTGGGGTGGGAGACAGATTATGTTTTACAGTGAGCATGTAACACTACCAAACGCGGTCTTAAGAAGTCATAATCTATCTCTAAGAACAGCTTCAATTTATTTTTACTTGTCTTGCTGTATGTTGGAAAAAGCCTTGTTAGAAAAACATTTTAAAATAAGTTCAGAGAGATTATAAAAATAATACAGAGAATCTCTGTGAAACCTTTACCCAAGTGACTTGACTCTTAATATTTTGCCACATTTGTTTTTATCATTTCACTATATCTCTCCCCACCCCTTTCTTCACATACTCTTCTCTGAGACATTTGAATATTATAAATAGAATAGCTCATGTTACATGGCAAATTTCCTCCACATTGAAAGGTGTAAACTATTCCCAGATTTATCATAAGCAGCTGGGTCAACTCGAGTGAAGGTGTGGGGAAGATCATCAGACCCTACCAGAGATTCAGGTGCCCCTGTGCCAGCTGTATACAAAAATGCATGAAGTCTTATGACCTTATGGGGAGATGGAGTGTATAGAGGGTAAAAGATCAAGGGGCAATGAACTCCACTGAAGTGGTATCTCTAGAGTCTCCAGGCTCTATAAATCAACCCTTACCTCAAGCTGAGGGAGAAGTGGGTGGTAACCCCAATATAGTGAGCACCATTGATGTGCTGCTTTGGGGTCTCATGCTCTGTAAATAAGCCTTCAACCTGAGACTGAGAGAGCAGCACCCACAAGGGTAATCCAGATAGTGAGCCCCACTTAAGGGCTGCTCTGTGGTCCTACACTCCTGGACAGGGACAGGGACAAGGAGCTTATGGAAGTAGCAACAGGGAAGTCCTCATTCAGAGTAGGATGAGACTTCTCAGTATTATAGCTGCTCTGAGGTCCACATGCTCTGTAAGTTAGCCCTCATGCTGAGACTGAGGAAGGAGCATATAAAACATAATCTTGACATGGGAATCCTATCAAAGTTGCTGTTTTGAGGGCTTTATATTCCTAAAACAACCCTACTCCATTATCTATACATTACCCCCAATAAACTCATTGATTCACTCAACTGATATTGGTGTAGTTGTACTTTGGTCTGTGTGGTGGTTTGATTCAGGTGTCCCCCATAAACTTAGGTGTTCTAAATGGTAGATTCCCAGTATTGAGTGTATTGTTGGGAGTGGGCTTATGGGTGTTAAAGCCAGTTTCCCCATGCCAGTGTTTAGGACACCCTCCTGTTCCTGTTGTCCACCTTATGTTGGCCAGGGGGGTGATATCCACCCTCTGCTCATGCCATCATTTTCCCCTGCCATCATGGAGCTTTCCCTCTAGCCTGTAAGCAAAAATAAATCTCTTTTTCCCAGAAGCTGCTCTTGGTTGGGTGATTTCTACCAGCAATGTGAACTGGACTGCAACAGATTGCTATCTTTGCCCTATTTGGGATGAAGACGTGTTTATATCTCCCCAAGGGAAAAGTTACCTGTGACAGTGCATTTTCCCAAAGTATTCCAGTGAACATTTCTCATAAATAAGGACATTCTCTTACATGACCATAGTGAAATAATCAAACTTGAAAAGTTTATTTAGATTCAGTATTATTATGATGTAATCAACACACTTCATAGAAATCTTACTAGTGCACAAATAGTTTCCTTTATATAGCTAGGCTTTCAACTGTGGCTCTTCCTGGATTCCAATTTTAAGTATAGATACTTCAAATCAAACAAGCAGTACCTGCTATAGAGGTACCTTTCCTATACTTGGATAGATTCTTGCTTTATGTAAACATAAACTTTGACTTACATAGAACATTTCCCTAATGCTTGCTGTCAAAGAAGTTGTACCTCTCCTAGGTCATATTTAATGTTAAATAGTATACCATGGCCTCTAATTTCCTAACAGAAGTTTACCCACTTTCTAAACATCCCTGTGGTTGATACCACCACTTCCTAGCCAGCACACCACCACAGTGAGGCAGCTACCATCTACTTCTTTGTTCTCTGCTGGGACTCCCAGGTGATGTGGTCCACCCCTCAGGCAAGATCTTGCTTACAGTATTTAGATGCTTTTTATTGATGACACTAGACAATTTCCCTAGCCTCTGTGACTCCACAGAGATAATGGCTAATGTCTATGAAGAGGACTTCCTCTAATTCTCCTCATACACTATGTATTTCCTCATTTCTTTCTGTGTAACTCATTTTCTCTCAGTCATTGTCATTAGTAATTTAAGATAGTTCTGATTCTCTGAAGCTTCAATCCCTTCTCTCCAAGCATACCCAATCAGAATTTGGCTGGTCTCTCACACACCCAAGACATTTAATACTGACAATTAGGGACAGGGGAGTATGTCAGAACATTGTAGCTAATACATGAAAACATTCTCTCATATACATGTCATGTGGACAAACTGTGATCCTTGTATTTCCAGAACCAGGTCCTGTCTTACTTTTTTTAAAATTATTAATGAGTTTTGTACTCAGTGAATACAGTCAGTTTGGTACCATTACTAGGCTCATCCATTACCTACCCCCTCCCCTTGGCCACTCCTTGTTGAAGTATATGGGTCATTCATTCTGGAGTTAGCCCACACTTATGAGTAGGATAAATGTCTGCATATCATGACCCAACATGTGGCTCTGACATTCTTTCCACCTCCTCTTCTGCAAAATTTCCCTGAGCCATGTTGGGTTCATTTTTTTTTCTTTTTTTTTTTTAATTTAATTTATTAGTTTTCTTTTCAGTAAATACAGGCAGTTTGGTACCATTATTTAGGCTCATCTGTGATCTACCCCCTCCCATTAGACCCTCCTTGTTATTGAAAATGGGTCGTGCATTGTGGAGTTAGCCCCCAGTTATTAGTATGGATGGTCTGCTTCAGTGATGAGGTGTTGGGGACCTCTGGACCTCTGGATCTCTGATTTGGTAGGAGTTGACTTTTATCTCTGTTGATCTCCTTCACCCTTGGGCTGGTACCTGGTTCACCAAGAAAACAGCACCCTTGCTTGTTTCACCAATTGTTCTTTCTTACTTTTAGCCAGGGCCCTTTTGAGGTTTGATGGGGTGGTACTCTCCTTAGGATCTACATCTATCTGAAAAAGAGAAGCACATTCTCCAATGGAGAGGGAGTTAGCAGCAGACAAATGAGATAACCCCTACTTTTTTATAGAGAATTTAATAGCTGTAGGCCCTCTTGTAGCCCATGATTGGTGGTTGCAGGCTTATGTTTGGATATGGTTCTGACTTGTTTCCCAGCTCCAGCTATGGGACCTGTACCACTGAGGGGATCAGTAAGCTGAATCAAGAGCAGTTGGTTTCCCACCATGGCTGTGTGCCACTATTGTAACAAGCTTCTTGTGGACTAGACAGTAGGATGAGTGGAGCAGGAGGGGAGGGAGAAGGAGAGGGAGGGAAACACAAATCTAGACCCAAATGGCAATGGTACCATAAAATCCTACATCCTCAAAGGCAGACCAAATGGCTGAACCTTCACTAGGCCCTTAGTGGGAACATCTGACCCACAAGACACTGGAGAGGATATGATGAAGACTGACCTTAATCTTCTACAGCCTCTCTCCCTCCCTCTCTCTCTCTGTCTCTTCTCTCTATCTCTTTTATATTAGTTATCTTTTTCTTCCTTTTCTTAATGGGCACTGACCTGTAACTCCCAGTACCAGCATGTGGCTATCATCCACAATGAGCTTTTGATCAGAAAGACCTACAAGGTTTCCTAAAAGAAAGACAGATTTCTGTCAGAGTACTTGATGACCCACCAAAGGTTAGTGGTAAGACCCTACTGCCAAAGACACCTTATGCGGTTGACACATAAAATGCAATGGCATGGCTGGAAGCTAGAAGAGAGTCAATCCCCAGATAGTCAGTGCGTCTAGTGCCAGAAGGTGCTACATGGGCGACTGGGGGAAAATGACCAATATCGTCCAAGCAACTCACGCTCTCACCTACTTAGCAGCAAACAACCTGTCTTACCCTTCATAAAGCTGAGGATAGATAACTTGTTCCACCTTAAATAGCCAGTGTCACCTTTCAGCAAACCACCCTCAGCTGCTGATAAGACAGCAGAAAAACAACTGGTGAAATACAGACCTCAAAATTTAATTGCTCAATGTTTGCTGAATACATGATAAAGATGTTACTATTTAAACATACTCCAGCTAGCTGTAAGAAATTACAGCATCTTAAACACCATCCTTAATTGCACTATTGGTAACACCAATCAATGATTCTGTTAGGTTAATATAAGTCCAAGAGATAAACAGAGATAATATGAGAAAGGAAATGATGGTATTTAGTAGCATCATATAATTATGGCTATTAAAACGAGATACATATTGGTTAGTAACTACCTACATTCACATATTCAGGAAAAGATTTTAAGTGGATATGGCAAGTTGCCCCTATTAATACCCACTTGTTGCTATTTGTTTTTAATGGCTACTTCAATGCTACTTGCTCTGTTTTCTTCCTAGAGGTCAGAGATCTTCCCTGCTGTTCATGCAATGGACCACAGTGCCAGGAGTTTTCTTCAAATGTGCTCTATGCTAGCTGTTGGACCTTCTCTGAAGTCTCTTCTTTTGGGGGTGTTTGGTGTTCTTCATGCTACTGACAGCTGGTTTCTTCCAAGTTTTGTCTCTACTGCCTCCTGCATTTTAGAGAAGAAACTACCTATTTCCTGACTTAGATCCTTTTTGTTTGTTCTCACTTTTATCTTTGATAGATTTATTAAAAATTATTAAGTGTTACTTTTGAAGTAATGTTAGGTTCACAAAAAAACTGAAAGTACAGAGAGTCCTCACATATAAAACATACCCCTTTTTAACATGCTCCATATCATGTGGTATATTTATTACAATCAATGAAAAAAATATTGACACATCATTATCAGCCAAAACCCATAAATTATATTAAAGTTCACTTCAGAGAGGTACATTGCATGGGTTTAGATAAATGTATCATGAAATATATTTTAGCAACACCATTTAAGTGTTATACAAAAGAGTTTCAATGTCCTTAATAAGCCATATTCCACCTGATTGCCTCCCCTCCCCTCAAACTCCTAATATCTACTGTTTCTTTTGTTGTCTCTGCAGTTTTGCCTTTTTAAAGTTGCTATATAGTAGAAATCATTTAACTGGGCTATTACATTTTGCGATATGATTTATATCTTTCAGTGATAGTTCATTTTTAGTGGCAAATGTTATATTCCCTGAATGTATTATAATTCATTTATGTACTCATCTTTTGAAAAAAATATTTGGCAACTTCCACATTTTGGTAGTTACAAATAAAAAATTTTAAAGAATAAATTACAGGTTTTGTGTGGTCTTAATGTTTTCGTCACCTTTGGATGAATACTAAAGAGCACAATTTCTAGATAGTACAGTAACATAATGTTTAATTTTGTAAAAAGAAAAAATAAACATCAAATTGTTTGCCAAAGAGATATTAGCATTTTGAATTTCCATCAGGAATGAACTAAATAACCTAAGTATAGTTTGGTATTGTCTATGTTTCTGAATTTAGACATCATTGTTTTGATTTCTGAATAACATGATGTTAAACATCTTTTCATTTATTTATTTACCTTCTGCACATTATCTTTGGTGAAGTGTTAGATCATTTACCCATTTTTAATTTTTTTTAAGAATGTACTTATTTTTATGACTTAGCATGTGTGAGTATATGATGTGTGTGAATGCAGGTGGGCATGAGTGCCACAGTGCTTGTGTGGAGGTCAAAGGTCACCTTTGGGCATTGGTCCTCATATGCCATCTTGTTTGAAGCAGAGTCTCTCATTGTTAACCACTTTGTTTACCAGGCTAGCTGGCCCAGGGAGCTTCCAGGTGATTCTCCTGTCACTGCCTCGCTTCATGCTGCATGTGTGCTAGTCTTGCAAATGCTTATGCTATAGTGTCCAGCTTCACATGGGGGCTGGAGATACAAACTCTGGTACTCACATTTCTGTGGGAAGCATTTTATCCAGTGAAGAATCTTATCAGCTTCAGGTTATCTATTTTCTCACTGATGAATATTGAAAGTTCTTTGTATATTTTGGATGAGTCTTTTAAGAAATGTATATTTGGGGCTGGAGAGATGCCTTAGTGGTTAAACGCTTGCCTGTGAAGCCTAAGGACCCCAGTTCGAGGCTCGGTTCCCAGGTCCCAGTTAGTCAGATGCACAAGGGGACGCACACGTCTGGAGTTCGTTTGCAGAGGCTGGAAGCCCTGGCACGCCCATTCTCTCTCTCTCCCTCTATCTGTCTTTCTTTCTGTGTCTGTCGCTCTCAAATAAATAAATAAAAATTTAAAAAAAAGAAATGTATATTTTGCAAATATTTCCTCTCACCAATAGCTTGCATTCTCATTTCCTTCCTTCCTTCATTTTTTTTTTCTTCTTTATTTATTTTTTGGTTTTTCAAGGTAGGATCATGCTTTAGCCCAGCGTGACCTGGAATTTACTATGTAGACTCAGGGTGACCACAAACTCACAGAGATCCACCTTCTTATGCCTCCTGAGTTCTGGAATCATAGGCGTGTGTCACCATGCCCAGTGCTTTTTCATTTTTTTGATACCACCTATTATAGAGCAGTGTTTAATTTTAATATCATCCATTTTAACAATATTGTTTTTCATGGATTATGTTTTTGGTTTTATATCTAAAAGTCTTTGTCAAACCTACTGTCGTCTAGATTTCCCCTAATGTTACATGCAACTGTTTTACAGTTTTACATCTTATATTTAAAACATACTACAGTTTCAGAGATTCCAGTCTGATGTTAAGGTCTTTAATCCATTTGGACTTAATTCTTGTGCATGGTGAGAGAGAAGAATCTATTTTCATCCTTCTGCAGATATATATCCAGTTTTCAAAACACCATTTGCTGAAGAGGCTGTCTCTTCTCCAATGAGTATTTTTGGCATTTTTATAGAATATCAGGTGGCTATAGCTACTTGGGCTTACATCTGGGTCCTCTATTCTGTTCCACTGATCTACATGTCTGTTTTTGTGCCAGTACCATGCTGTTTTTGTTACTATGGCTCTGTAGTATAGGTTAAAATCAGGTATGGTGATACCACCAGCCTCTTTTTTGTTGCTCAGTATTATTTTAGATATTCGAGGTTTTTTGTGATTCCAAATGAATTTTTGGATTGTTTTTTCTATTTCCATGAAGAAAGCCTTTGGAATTTTGATAGGGATTGCATTAAATGTGTAGATTGCTTTAGGTAAGATTGCCATTTTCACGATATTGATTCTTCCAATCCAGGAACAAGGGATGTTTCTCCACTTTCTAGTGTCTTCTGCAATTTCTCGCTTGAGTGTTTTAAAGTTCTCATTGTATAGATTCTTTACTTCCTTGGTTAGGTTTATTCCAAGGTACTTTATTTTTTTTTTATGCAATTGTGAATGGGAGTGATTCTCTGATTTCATCCTCTGTGTGTTTGTTGTTAGCATATATGAAGGCTACTGATTTCTGTGTATTTATTTTGTATCCTGCTACATTGCTGTAGGTTTTGATCAGCTCTAACAGCTTGCTAGTAGAGTCTTTAGGGTCCTTTATGTATAGAATCATGTCATCTGCAAATAATGATAACTTGATCTCTTCCTTTCCAATTTGTATCCCTTTTATGTGTGTCTCTTGCCTTATTGCTATGGCTAAGACTTCCAAAACTATATTAAATAAAAGTGGGGACAGTGGACACCCTTGTCTTGTTCCTGATTTTAGTGGAAAAGCTTCCAGTTTTTCCCCATTTAGTAATATGTTGGCTGTAGGCTTGTCATAAATAGCCTTTATTATATTGAGATATGTTCCTTGTATTCCCAGACTTACATCAGACCGGAATCTCTGAAACTGCTAGAGGAAAAAGTAGGGGAAACCATTCAACATACTGGTCTTGGCAAAGACTTTCTGAATACAACCCCAATTGCTCAGGCAATAAAACCACCTAATGAAATTACAAAGATTTTGCACCGCAAAGGACACAGTGAAAAAAGCAAAGAGACAACCTACAGAATGGGAAAAAATCTTCGCCAGCTATATATCTGATAGAGGATTAATATCTAGGATATACAAAGAACTCAAAAAGTTAAATAATAAGGAATCAAAGAAGCCAATCAAAAAATGGGCTATGGAGCTAAATAGAGAGTTCTCAAAGGAAGAAATACGAATGGCATATAAGCATCTAAAAAAATGTTCTACGCCACTAGTCATCAGGGAAATGCAGATTAAAACTACATTGAGATTCTATCTCACTCCTGTCAGATTGGCCACCATCATGAAAACAAATGATCATAAATGTTGGCGGGGATGTGGAAAAAAAGGAACCCTTCTGCACTGCTGGTGGGAATGCAATCTGGTCCAGCCATTGTGGAAAACAGTTTGGAGGTTCCCAAAACAGCTAGAGATTGATCTATGTTGCAATCCGGTTCGCATTGCTGGTAGAAATCACCCAACCAAGAGCAGCTTCTGGGAAAAAGAGATTTATTTTGGCTTACAGGCTCGAGGGGAAGCTCCACAATGGCAGGGAAAAACGATGGCATGAGCAGAGGGTGGACATCACCCCCTGGCCAACGTAAGGTGGAACACAGCAACAGGAGGGTGTGCCAAACACTGGCATGGGGAAACTGGCTATAAAGCCCATAAGCCCGCCCCCAACAATACACTCCCTCCAGGAGGCATTAATTCCCAAATATCCATCAGCTGGGGAGCTAGCATTCAGAACACCTAAGTTTATGGGGGACACCTGAATCAAACCACATTCCGCCCCTGGCCCCCATAAACTGATATCCATACATGATGTAAAATACAATGCATTCAGTCTGACTTTAAAAGTCCCCATAGTTTTTATCAATTCCAATGATGTTCATACATCTCCATAGTTCAAGATCTTTTAACTGAGCCATAATACCAAAATATAACCTCAAAAAACCCATAATGGCACAGAATAAATATTCACACTGCAAAAGATGGCATTGGGCATAGCAAAGAAACAATCAACCAATACAAGATTTAAAACAACCAGGGCAAATATCAAACTCTGTAGCTTCAAGTCCAGCAACTCTAGCCAGTGACAAATCTTCAAATCCGATAATTCTAACCAGCAACAAGTCTCTGGCATTCCAATTCCGCCCCTCCAGCTAGGCTACTCACAGTCCTGGAAAACTTCATCAGGACCGGCAGCTCCTCAGCAGCCATCTCATGGTCCTGGCATCTCCACTGGGTTCCACTGCAATCCACGGTTCATCCTCATGGCCCCATGGGGTCTCTATACAGGCAACCAGCAAACCTGCTTCACACTGCCCATGGTCATTTCCAAAACACAAGACCGTGTTGCAAACTCAATGACCCTCTTTCCAGCATTTCTTATACTCCACGATACCAGGTAGGGTGCCAATTTGTTAATCCAGGGGGAATAAAGCAGACTTTGAAGAACAGGACACTCCTTGAGCACTCAGGCCCCTTCTAAAGAGTCTACATTCTTCTTGTTGCCCTAGCGCAGGTCAGCTAGCCCAGTCTCAAAGGTTGTAATCTCTCAGTTGCAGCTGAACGGGCAATAGTTCACCCAAAGATTTTTCTTTCTGTGCCATATCCCTCTGCACACACCAGTTCATTTCTACGCAAAGCAACCCTGCACAACTTCTCAGGACATGGGCACAAGAGCAAGCTTCTCACACAAACTGCTAGCCCAGTCCAAGCAAAGCTCTTTCTCACCCTCATAAGCCAAACCTCACAGTCCATAGTTCTTACTGCCTTCAGGTCTTGCAGCTCAGACCAGAATAGTCCATCAGGCTGTACTTACAGAACTGCAAGGCATCTCTTAGGCCAAGGTTTCAAATCCTTCCACATTCCTCTTGAAAATAAGCTACAAAAGGCTGAAGCCACATAGTGAGGTGTCTAGCAGCAATCCCACTCCTCGGTACCACTTTACTGTTGCAGTCCGGTTCGCATTGCTGGTAGAAATCACCCAAGTAAGAGCAGCTTCTGGGAAAAAGAGATTTATTTTGGCTTACAGGCTCGAGGGGAAGCTCCACAATGGCAGGGAAAAACGATGGCATGAGCAGTGGGTGGACATCACCCCCTGGCCAACGTAAGTTGGAACACAGTAACAGGAGGGTGTGCCAAACACTGGCATGGGGAAACTGGCTATAAAGCCCATAAGCCCGCCCCCAACAATACACTCCCTCCAGGAGGCATTAATTCCCAAATATCCATCAGCTGGGGAGCTAGCATTCAGAACACCTAAGTTTATGGGGGAACACCTGAATCAAACCACCACAATCTACCATATGACCCAGCTATAGCACTCCTAGGCATATATCCATCCAAAGGACTCATCTCATTTCCTTAGAAGTACGTGCTCAACCATGTTTATTGCTGCTCAATTTATAATAGCTGGGAAATGGAACCAGCCTAGATGTCCCTCAACAGATGAGTGGATAATGAAGATGTGGCACATTTATACAATGGAGTTCTACTCAGCAGTATAGAAAAATGAAGTTATGAAATTTGCAGAAAAATGGATGGACCTGGAAAGTATTATACTAAGTGAGGTAACCCAGGCCCAGAAAGCCAAGCGCCACATGTTCTCTCTCATATGTGGATCCTACCTACAGATGATTGGGCTTCTGTGTGAGAATGAAAATACTTAGTAGCAGAGGCCAGTAAGTTGAAAAGGAGACATAAAGGGAAGAGAAAGGAAGGGAGGAGGATACTTAATAGGTTGATATTGTATATATGTAATTACAATTATTGTAATGGGGAGGTAATATGATGGAGAATGGAATTTCAAATGGGAAAGTGTGGGGGTGGGGAGGGAGGGAATTACCATGGGATATATTTTATAATCATGGAAAATGTTAATAAAAATTTATATAAAAAAAATCATACTGCATCTTGTACTTCTGTTTGAGTTAACTTCTATGAAGGTGTAGTGGTGATAACAAAGGCTGTTTTTGTATATTCAGTTATTGTAGAATTATTTTTTTTTCAAAACTTTCTTTACTGAATTGCCTTTATTCCTTTGTGTATGGTCAGTTGACTATTTCTGTGAGTTTATTTCTGGTTTCATTATTCATTTTCATTTTACTGTCTAGTCAATACTCTTCCAAGTACCATATTGTCTTGGTTATAGTTTTTTTTTGTAAAGTTTTAAAGTTTAGTGGTTTCTGTTAGGTCAGGACAAAACGGAGTCAATGGGGACATAGGACAACAGAGACATAAGGAAGTGGGTCATTCACATTCCTCAGAGAACAGCTCAGCCATTGATCCCTTCCTTGCCTAACAATGCCCCAGGTCTAGGTTTCCTGCCTCCTTGTCTCCCACCTGTTCACTATTCTGGTTCTCACACCCTAGCTATTTCCCTTCCTCACCTTCTCCCAACTGAAGAACTCTATGTAGCCCACTATCTGTAACCTCAAAGTTGATTGTGCTCAGTTCTTGAGAGTCAGTCCGGGCAGCTCATGTTTTCACTGAATAAAAGCTTTCATCTTGACCTCAGAGTGGTCTCTGTGGTCTTGGTCACTCCTGAACCTTATAGTCTCTGTCCTTTGAAATTCTTGTTGCTAATGTTCAAGTAAAGAACACGCTGTTTTTTGTAAGAGGTACTTGTTTAACTTAAATGTGTCCCCCAAAATTCATGTGTTTAAGAACCTAATTGCTAATACAATATTATTGAAAGAATGGGGGCTTTAAGAGATGATTACATGATAAAGGCTCTGCTCATCTGAATGGATTCAATGCCATTATTTCAGTAATAGATTCGTTATCATGGGAATAGGTTCTCAATAAAAAGAATAGTTAGATCTCTCTCCTTTCTCATGCATACATTTTTTCGGGCTTGTAATCAAGAAGAATTTACCAGATTCAGGACTCATAAGTCTGCACTTTGCAGCCTCCAGAACTGAATTGTAAGACACATATTTCTTTTATTTGTTAATTACCCAGTCTGTGGTATTCTGTATGACAACACAAAGATGAGATAATCATCGTTTTAAAGACTTTGATTTTTGGATTTATTTTTTGTTTTATTATTTATATTTCAATCTATCTATCAAGATGGAGTCTTTCTCTCTCTCTGTACTCCAAGCTGGCCTAGAATTCACTATGTTGCTCAGCCCAGACTGGCCTCAAATGCCTGGCAATCCTTCTATATCCCAATTTCTCAGCTTCCCAAATACTGGGATTATAAGTATGAGCCACCATGTCTGGTTCTCATTTATGGACCTCTTAAAATTTTCATTTAGTGTGGTATTTTTTGACCATATAGCAACTGTGCTTCATTTGTCTAAACAATGACATTAAACTTATTCAGCTAAACTGGGTGTTGCACTATTTAGGTTAATATTCTGGTTAACAAAATTACTAGAACATATCTATAAAATACTATCTCCCAAATACCTAGGATAAGTAAAAGGCCATATAAAATACTAATGAGAGATTATTTTTCCATTGATAGTGCCACAGGTACATTAAGGCTATTAAGGTCCTTTAGGAACAGCATGTAGTTGGACAAAGAACTTCCAATTCATTTAATGTTTTTTTCTTAGGTAACTTAACATATAAAGTTACATATGACAGAAGTTGACTGCCATGTTCTTTGATAGATTCAAAGAACACTCAGATCTTCTATCAGTCTCCATCATTCGGTTAGGAAGAGCTGGCTTAATCTTCCATGGGCTATGTGCCCACTTCCATATGAAGTTCACAAATCTGCCTTGATAGAAGTACCCACATGGATTACACATTTTAAAAGGCTGGGAAATTCTTAAACTAAACCTTCCTATGTTTGATTGCTATGGTTTTCAAAATCAAAAGATTTATATTTGGTTATTCATAGCTTGAGTAGAGGATTACTATCATTGGAGAGCTTTGAGGCAATTCACATAGGAACCAAGTATGCCAGTATGTAGCTCATGAAGAAGTTAAGGATAATGCCAAAAGTATGCCATTAACCAAGGCACTTCTGATTTGTAAGTGCTAGCTCAAAAGTTTTTTTTCTGTTGGACAGCTATTCATGTAAATTTTTCTCTCTGAAAATTACTGATAGAGCAAGAATCTTGCTCTTATTTTAAAAACAGATAAAACTAGCACACAGACTATTGGTGGCTTCTGCTGCCTCACTACAACATAAAAGAGCTTATGATAGACAAGAAAGCAGAATCAGTACAAGCATGGGAGGGCTTAGAAAGTCAAAGTGAGGGAAATCAAGAGCAAACTGGTTTATTTCATACATGCTCCAACAATAAAACTGTCTCCAAGTCAGCATCTGCTCTTTCTAAGTCCATCCTCATGCTCCCAGGATCCTTTGAAAATAAATCCAAAAAAAAAAAAGGAAAGAGTGCTCCCTGCTATTACTTTATACTATTTCCAGGGACACGGAGCTGTGGAACTTTGGCATTGTATTTTGTGGTATCAAGTCTTACTTCCTTTCAACTTCTAGGAGAATATAACATAATTAAAGACTTTAAAAAACAGAAAAAAAAATACTCTATTTGCAAAGAGTAGTCATTAATAAGAAAGTCACAAGTTGTGAATAGGATGGTTGCATTTATTATTAAAAGAACCTTCCTTTGATGAAAGTACAAAGTACAGGAGAGCAATTATGTTTCCTAGTGAGCATGTCTCCATTGTGATCTGAAATAATGATACATTTTGGAGAGAGACCATAATATTTCCATATATATGGAATATATACCATAATATGTCCATAATATTTCTTTTTTTTAACTTTTTTTTTTTGAGGTAGGGTCTTGCTCTAGCCCAGGCTGACCTGGAATTCACTCTGTAGTCTCAAGGTGGCCTCAAACTCAGAGTGATCCTCCCACCTCTGCCTTCCAAGTGCCGGCATTAAAGGCATGCCCCACTACACCCTATTGTCCATAATATTTCAAACCAATGGTCTTTTGTTTAAATGTTGATTTGAAATTATGAGAATTTTCAGCATAACTCTGATTCATTGTCTTATCCTAGATATTTTTTTCTGAATCCTTTGTGCAGGTGGCTTTATCAGGGTATTGAGCCTGCAGGCTTTGCAAGCAAGCATGTTTAACTACTGATTCATATCCCCAGCCCCCTTTCTGTATTCTTAATCAATAGCTCTGTTTCACTTTTGTCAAATAATCCAGGAATAAAAGAGCATACATATATCTATGGCAACAGAGGCCAAGTGGTGAAGCCAAGATCTGTAAAAGAATAGTAACTTACCTTTGAGGCTCATCATTGTGCCCTGTGATCTGCCCAAGAATAAGGCAGTCAAGAAAATAAAAAGGGAAGCCACCAACGTTTGGTAGTGGCCCAGGCAGGAAGGGGGTGACACAGAACAAATGCAGGTCCACAGGTTCTATCACAGAATCACAGGTGACAGAGGAGAAGAGTGAAGAAGCCAATGCAGAGAGACCATAGGAATGGAATTGCTAAAGTACTTTGAGATAAAGAAAGCTGCTGCTCAAGACGTTACTGCTGTCCTGGCCTCTCAGCCTTACATACTAATATCCATATTGTCAACCTCTCACTTTTCATGGGCAAGAGCTTCTCAGTGACACCAAAATGGAATTAAATTCAGCCCATCATTATGGCCTCATTGGTTTGCATGAAATTGGGAAGTCCATGCTGCTCTCTGCTTCCAGGACACATGAAGTACTCATCCCTGTGTACACTGACATCTATTATCTGAATCATATGTGTCCTAGTGGTGAAACTCCTTTGTGCTAAGTGATAGAAGTGGTCACAGAGCACGCCATGCTGGAGACAGAACCTGAGCAGCTGACCGATGAGAATGTGGAATGTATGAAGCTCTTTGAATTCTATAAGTGACTTGAGGAGCTGGATGCCAATAATGTTGAGGTGAGAACCTCACAAATCTTGCATGGACTAAATTTCATACCTGCCATGCAGCATAAGAAACAAAAAGACTCCAATAGGGGCTGGAAAATGAGGCTCCCCTTTGCAGAGACTTCTTTACCTGACCCTTTATGCTGTTTCTGTGCAAACCCACCAAACACTGGGACCTAGACACTTGTGATGAATAGGTAGAAGAGAAACTAAAGAATCTTAAGTTCATTCTGGTCTTTGTGACCTATTCTCAGGATTTCCTACATGAGGTCTACACCAATATCCTCCATATGCACAATGAGAATCTGAAGTATTATACAAGTAACTATGAGCAATATTTGAAGAAACAGCTGGACAGCTGGAGCTGGAGGAGAACCAAATGGACTGGTTCTACTGATAACATGATCATATTGCATACATGAGGAACTACATTGCTAGTTTTGTCCTGGCGGTGCCACAATGGCCTAGCAGGCACAAAGAAAAAAAGAATATGCTACAGAAGGGGATAGTATTGGGACTGACAGTGAACTGTCAGATAACGTCATTTTATTTACCATGATGTGGCAAGATCGCACTACCCATCATTATTGTGCTAAACATGGGCTTCAGGTATACAAAAGATGGGCTTTACATCTGCATGAAGCTAGAATTTGGTGTTGACCTTGACTCACTAGTGGCTCAGGTATGACTCAGCAGTACAGGAGAGTCCACTCCTTTGAAGCTGCTAACTAGAGAGCTGCCTCATGCAGACAAAACGATCCAAAGCACTTTTACATCAAGATACACTGTTGCCATCAGCACTTACAAGAGGAGAAGGACTTGGACCTTTCCCTTTTAGAGTACATGATGACATGCTACCCAGAAACAAGGGAGAAGTGGTAGATGAGGTAGATCATTGTGTGATATAACCTCATTGGGAAATAGCAGGTAAACCCAATCCAGAACCTGTTTGGTAAGCAGAAGTGCTGAGTGTGTCTGGCCTGATGGCTTGTTATAATCCCCCACATGAACTTCCTGAATGAGGACACTAATCACCTGGACTTCAGACTTCAGCAGGTTACATAGGAAATCTGGGTCTATAAAAAGTAAACCATCACCAACTGTCCTGGAGGCAACATGGCCTACAAGGAGCACCACAGAACCAAGGTGGTATACAAAGAGCCTCAGGTCATCAACAGAATACTAACCTGTGATTCTTTGGGTGGTCTTGGGTCAGAAATGCCACCTGGAAATTACTAGCTGTCACTTGATCAGCAGCTCAACATAGCATACTGAGACAGCACTCCTGAATAATGGTAGCACTGAACACCAAACTGCTGGATGCAGCTTATCTTCACTGCACTCTGTTATCTCCAGCTGTAAAGTACCTGTTCATTGTCCATCTTCCTACAGCTTAGGTCTGTTTGTGTCTACATCAGCTGGATGTTCTCTGAGGCATAGCCATTGGTACCTAGGTTAATTCAAGATCCCAGATTTGGATATATAAAAGAGTTTAAAAACCCCATTTCCTGGATTTCACTGATTTTGGAGGAATATCCACTCCCCTACCATCCTTATTCCTTATTGCTTCTCATTTGACGCTCTACATTGGGGCCTTAGTTTTAGTTAATTCTTATTGTATTTTTTTAATTTTATTTTTCCATCGATGTGTGTATATAGTATACATGCATATGCATTCATGTGTGTGTACATATGTGGGCACATTTGTATGGGTATATGTGTACATACATGTGGAAGCCAAAGGTTTATGTCAAGTGTGTCTTCCTCAATTGCTTTTTCCCTTTAGTTCCTGAGATAGTGTGTTTCATTTCATTTCAACCCAGAGCTTGCTAATTTGGCTAGTATAGCTAGCCAGCTTGCCCCAGGGATCCCTTTTCTCTGCCTCCTGAGCACTGGGATAACAGATGAGCTGCCATGCATATGTGGCATTTACAAGTGTACTGAGGATTTGAACTGCAGTACTCATGCTTGTGTTGAAAACACTTTATCCACTGAGCCATCTTCAGAGTCCCTTGTTCAGTTTTAAAATAATCATTTAAGAGTATAGCTTTCAGAATTGTTTCACATCTAAAAATCATCCATTAAATAAAGAGGAAGTTTAAAGAAAAGTGTTGTGCACATATAATAATTACTAGCAAACAATAACTTTTGTCCAATTTGATAAACAAAGGTATTCTAATGAAAATTTACTGAATCAGTTTTGTGCCAAACAGGTAGAAAACACTTGTTATCTGCACTGTGAAGAATGTTATATATTGTTAGTCAAGTTTTCCAAAAAGCTTGGTGGGAACTGTTCCTCAGACATCTCATGACAGGGATCCTACCAATGACTTACAAGGATGTGGATTTATATATATATGGATGGAGAGATGGCTCCATGGGTATAGTGCTTTCCATATCAGCATGAGGACATGAGTTTGGATCCCCAGCACTCATGTAAAATCCAACCAAGTGGCATATACCTATAATCTTAGCATTGGGGAGGTAGAAACAAGCAGATCCCTGGAGCTAGCTGACTAATGAGTCTAGCAAAAGCAGTAAGCTCTGGGCTCAGTGAGAGAACTTGCTTCAAAAAATAAGGTAAGGGATAAAAGAGATTGAAAAGACACTCAACATTTATCTCTGGCCTGCACACACATGCACACATGCACACGTAGCCCCCCCCCCCATTTTCACTCACACACAAGAGGACACCAATACATACATAAATGTAAAGAAAAGAATATGACTAGAAGGACACACTAAAGACAATAAGAGAGTCCTGAAAAGCACACATTTGGCAATGTTTTCTTCAGTATTTTCATACATAATCGTGTTCTTCTCCTTTTCTTCCATATCAGATTTTTCTTTTTCTTCTTTCTTTTTTATTTTTTGTTGTTGTTTTTGTTTTTTGAGGTAGGGTCTTACTCTGGTCCAGGGTGACCTAGAATTCACTATGTAGTCTCAGGGTGGCCTCAACTCATGGTGATCCTCCTACAAATGCTGGGATTAAAGGCGTGCATCACCACACCTGACTTGCTTTGACATTTTTGAGACCACAAAGGAAGCTAATCACAATTAATGTAAATGTTCAGCCACATATATTAGTGCTTGGTATAATGTGGATACATACTGTTTTGAATGACTGAGCAAGCTTTTCATTTACCTGTAAATTCACTTGAAGTAATAAACAGAATAGTGGCTATAAAGCATGCTAAAATATTCATTGACCACTTGAATTATGGACAAACGAATTACAGACCTGTGGTGGTTTGATTCAGGTGTCACCCATAAATCTAGGTGTTCTGAATGCTAGGTTCCTAGCTGATGGAGATTTGGGAATGGGTATTATAGCCAGTTTTCACTTGTCAGTGTTTGGCACACATTCCTGTTGCTGTTGTCACCGTGATGTTGTTCAGGAGGTGATGTACACCCTCTGCTCATGTCATCATTTTTCCCTGCTATTATGGAGCTTCCCCTTGAGTTTGTAAGCCAAAGGCAAAAAATAAAAAATAAACTTTTTTTTCCCCCACAAGCTGCTCTTGGTCTGGCTTTTTGTTTGTTTGTTTTTTGTTTTTTGGTTTTTTTTTTTTTTTTTTTTTTTTTTTTTTTTTTTTTACCAGCAATGGGAGCCTGACTACAACAGTAAAGTTGGTACCAGGAGTGATGTCATTGCTGCTTGAAACCTGACAGTGTAGCTTTGGCCTTTGGGAGCTGACTATTTTGTTTGTTTGTTTGTTATTGTTGTTTGTTTGTTTGTTTGTTGAGGTAGGTTCTCACTTTAGTCCAGGCTGACCTGGAATTAACTAGGTAGTCTCAGGGTAGCCTCAAACTCATGGCAATCCTCCTACCTCTGCTTCATAAGTGCTGAGATTAAAAGCATGTGCTACCACACGCAGCTTTGAAGCTGACTTTCAAGAAGAATGTGGAAGGATTTGAAATCTTGGCCTAAGAAACACCTTGCAGTGCTGTAAGTACAGCTTGATGGACTATTCTGATTAGAGTTGAAGGACCTGAATGTAGTAAGAACTATGGACTGTGAGGTTTGGCTTATGAGGGTGAGAAAGAGCTTTGCCTGGACTAGGCTACAAGCAGTTGGTGTGACAGTCTTGTTATGCCCATGTACTGATAATTTATCCAGGGTTGCATTGCATAGAAAAAGACTGGTGTGAGCAGAGAGACATGGCATGGGGAAAAAAAAAAAAAAAAGAACTCTTTGGGCTGAAACTGTTGTTTGTTCAGCTATAATTGTATGAGAGAGTACGACAATTGAGATTGGGCCAGCTGACCTACATTGGGACAACTGCAAGAATGCAGTCTTTTGAGGGAGCCTGAATATTGAAGGAGTGTTCTGTTCTTCAAAGTCTGTTTTATTCCCCCTTGGATTAACAAATTGGCACCCTACTTGGTATTATGGAGTATAAGAAATTCAGGGAAAAAAGGGTCATTGAATTTGCAACATAGTCTTGTGTTTTGGAAGCGGCCATGGCAGTGTGAAGCAGGTCTGCTAATGATTGTCTGCATGGAGACCCAATGAAGCCATGAAGACAGACTGTGGGTTGCAGTGCAGACCCAGTGGAGATGACCAGACTACAAGATGGCTGGCAAGAAGAGCTGTTGGATTTAGCTAAGTTTTCCAGGACTGTGAGTAGCCTGACTTGAGGGGAAAAATTGAAACTATAAAAATTTCACAGTGATAAAAATTATCAGGTTTGGAAATTTGTCACTGACTAGAGTTCTTGGACTTGGAGCTACAGAGCTTGATGTTTGCCCCATTTAAATCTTGTATTTGTTGAACATTTCTTTGCCATGCCCAATGCCATCTTCTGCAGTGTGAATGTGTATTCTGTGCCATTATAAGCTTTTGGTTTATTTTTGTTATTATGGGTCATTTAAAAGACCTTGGACTATGGGGATGTTTGAACATCATTGGGATTGATTAAAAAGTATGGGGACATTCAAAGTTGGATGAATGCATTACATTTTACATCATGTATGGTTATCAGTTTATGGGAACCAGGGGTGGAATGTGGTGGTTTGATTCAGATATTCTGAATGCTAGGGTCCCAGCTGATGGAGAATTGGGAATTAATGCCTCTTGAAGGCAGTATGTTATTGGGGTGGGCTTATGGGTATCATAGCCAGTTTCGTATTGCCAGTGTTTGGCACATTCTGCTGATGTTGTCCATCTGATGTTTGTCAGGAGGTGATGTCCACTCTCTGCTCATATCATGTCTTTTCCCTGCTATCATGGAGCTTCCCAAAGTCAAAATAAACCTTTTCTTTTCCTACAAGATGTTATTGATCTGGTGTTTTCTGCAAGCAATGTGAGCCTGACTGAAACATGACCAAAGAGGGTTATAATCCTTGTCCTCTATGGAATATCCACATAAAATGGTGTCTCTGGCACAGGGTCATAGAAAACAATGTCTCTGCAACTGATTAGCAACTTTTTCCATAATCAATGGGTTAAGTTCTCAACCCTGTGTTTGTATCATGCCATGTCCCGACCCGCGGGACCTCGTTATTCGTGGGGGCGAGGGGGACCCTAACCTGAAATAAGATGGGCGAGAGAGAGGAAGAGACTCAAGCAAATGTACACTTGTCAAGAGTCCAATTTTATTGAGCCACAGCGGCCTTTTTAAGGGTTAGGATTAGGGTCTTGGGTGGGGGGGGGGGGCTGGAGGAGGCAGGTGGTGGAAAGTTACAGAATCTTCTTGGCCTTTGGCCTAGGACAGTTTGCAGTTATTCCAAGAATTCACGGTATAGTTCTCATGTCTCTGCAGTCGCCAGGCAGGATGTTAATTAGTTAGGTGTGGCGGGGTGAGGGGATGGAATCAGTTAGGTATGGCAGGGTGGGGGGATGAGGAAAGGTTAGAAGTTGCTTAGGGGAGAAGTTATCTCAGGGCAGAGGTTATCTCAGGGCAAAGATCTGTTCAGGGCTCATCTCCTCATCTCCAACATCTCCCCCTCTTCTGTATACAAGGACCAGGATAGGGAGGTTACCGCAACCCCTTAATGATGTCCCAAAGAAGGGCTTGTTTTGGTGGCCGATTATTTTTGTTTAAGAGTAGAAATGGATCCAGAGGAGCAACCTGACAGCAACCTGACATCAGAGAGGCGAGCGTTCCCCAGAGTAGGTTGAGCGCTGTTACTCATAGGTCATTGATTTCGATAAAGTCATTTGGATTGACCTTAGAACAAGGGGCACAAATGGTCTGAGCCTGTTAGAAGGGCAGTGCTGGACCCTTACCCGTCATTGGATCGGCCTCCTCTCGGCGAGGTCATCCTGTCTTAGGCAGGTCGAGACTTAGCCACCCGTTCTGTCGCTGACTTACCAGACCACTCACTTTGTGGAAATGTAATGCATTTTGCTCTCAACAAGACCGTCAATGCCACATAAGGATCCTGGAGGAAATATGTTTGGTAGCCAATTAGTATGAGGGGTCACGGAGACCTGAGTTATTATTCGGAGGGGCGGGACCAAAATTTCCACCCCAGGGTGGGTTTTTGCAGGGAGGTAAAGTCTAAGGGTCGAGATGGGGGGTTGTCTTGTTCTTTTGGCAGGTCAGCGGCAGATGTTTCTTCTGTGGCAAGGCGAGGTAGTGGACTTCCATCGGCTTGATTGCAGAATCTACCTGACTCTTAATGAAACTGGTTAGTCGTCTGAAGGCCCAGGGGCCAAAGGAGATAAGCAAAAGGAATCCAACAAAAGGGCCTAAAAGACTGGGAAGCAAAGTAGTTAGCCAGGGAGATGTGGAAAACCAATTTTTATACCAAAATTCTTGTTGTTCTCGAGTCCTTTTTCTATCCTCTAGATTTCTTTTAACTTTATCAAGGCTATTTTGTATTAGCCCAGTCTTATCTAAGTAAAACAACATTCTTCTTTGAGGGCACACAGAGTCCCCCTTCCTTTAAGAACACCAAATCTAGCCCTCTCCGGTTTTGAAGTACAACCTCAGAGAGCGAGGCCAAAGAATCTTTGAGATCTTGTATCCCCTCATGTATGAGGTTAAGATCTCTGTCCACTAAGGCACTGAGTTGTGAAAAATGCTGTTGGGAGGTTACCAGCGAGGCAATACCTGTCCCAGCCCCTGCAGCA
Organism: Jaculus jaculus; assembly: GCF_020740685.1. NCBI lineage: Eukaryota > Metazoa > Chordata > Mammalia > Rodentia > Dipodidae > Jaculus > Jaculus jaculus. The sequence continues at coordinate 103,718,792 of NC_059105.1, forward strand.
CTAAGTCCCAGGAGCACAGTCAGGGTGAGGGCAGTTAAAGGCTCTCTTTTTGGTCTAATGGCAATGCCTTGATCTATAGTAGTTGTAAAACTTTCAGAATCATGAATGAAAAATCGTGGCAAAACTATAACTACAACACAATAGTCCTTAGTCTGTAAAAAGTCCTTGTTGACAATAAAGGGAGTCAGCCCCGTGGAACAAGCAAGATAGGAGTTACTAGGGGCTTTAGTATATATAAAGGAGTCATTGATAATAGCAGTTTGGTTGCATACTGGTTCAAGAGTCAGAGGAGGGAGCATATCAGGGCCTAATAGACACAGTCCGAGGCCGGAAATGGATGCAAGAGTAATACCCCCCTCTGGGGCAAAGTGCCAGAATAATCCCTCTGCACTGTTAGTAGACACAGAAGATGTAAGGATGGCAATTCCCTCATAAAAGGGAGGTCCTAGAACTTTTAATCTGTATGGCATTTCAATCAAGCTCTATAATTTTATTTGAGGAACTTTAAATAAACTTATTTTAAGTAAACTTTATCTATGACAACAGGAACGTATGGTATAGACAGTCTATTTCCCTTTTATTTCTCCCTCTCATGAGAAGACACTCTAACTGCTTTAGGGGGCTGGGTCGAAGACATCAGATCATTTACTACTTCCCGCTGAACGGGACACAAAGTGGAGACTTGTTGCAGTTAGAGAATCTCTCCTAGAGAGGGGAACTATTTTAATGTACCCCAGAGTGTAGGAAGATAATCTTGAAAGATAACTTTGGAAAGAAAGAATAAAAGGAGTTACTGAGAAGTGAACACACAGCAAACTGGTCTTTTTGTAGGTCGAGGGAATCCAGGTAGACAGGCTTGGATCATCTCAGGACCATCTGAGGATGAGCTGGCTGAGATTTTCTTTCATAACTGATCATTAAATGGCACAGTAGTATTTAACATGGCTTGTAAAACAGATGAGATGCTAGCAGAGTTATCAGAAACATATACATAACATTTAATCTTAATAATAAAGAGCTATTTTTTATCTTTGGTTATACATTTTTCTCTTAGTGTTTAAGACCTTGCAGATAGCCAAAAGTTAATTAAGGATTAATTTTGGAGGTCATTAATGGCTCTCCAAAGAGACTTTCGGGACACAGGAGTAGCCCCATAGCTTACTGGTGTCTTTTGCCTGTTAGGATGAGTCAGGGTCATGCTGGCCAAGTAGTTTTCCCTTCTTTGGGAAGTCAGGAGGACTGATTGCTTCTCAATTGTGACTCTCCTGTTTTACATTGTACACCACTTTTGTTTGGGTCTCCATATCCTCCCTGCTCAGGAAGACAGGTGACTTACCAGGGGGCCAGTGTAGAAGTGTCCCATCATCTCCAGTGGCCTCATGACATGGGAGCACAGGGCAAAATATTGACACTTTTTACTCCGATGATTCCAATTGGCTTTGGCTTCTACATAGGTGATTAACACACTTAGAAAGGTAGTTACATCAGCTTGGATGTACATACACATGGAGCACATTTAATTACTGAAATAGACTTAACTAAAGAATGGCACAGGGCTTCTAAAATCATTTTGTCCTATCTTTAAAATTTTTGTTGTACTGTGGTAGCATAAGCCATATATCTGAGGTATAGAAAGTAGGCACATCTCCCATTTTAAATATCCAACATTTATAAGTATAGGCAGAACCTGTTATCAGTCTTGAAAACAGTACCAGTTGATTTACAAACTTAACTTATTTAACCTAGAAAACAAGTAAGACAGTATAAGGTCTTAGCACCTGTGTGAAAACATCTTTGATTAGTTCAGATACCTGTGTGGGTACAAATTACCCAGAGAACATTGGAAACAGAACCATGGAGCTTGATTTGTTTTTTTTTTGTTTTTTTTTCTCAGATGAGGACCATTGTTTGAGCATGAGGCTGTGCCCTAAAGTAGGGAATATGTCTTAAGGGTTAATTTTGTTATAAGCACTGGACTTAAGATGCCAAAATTGAGACAGTTACTTTACATATAACAGAGTAGAATCTGGTCTTTTCTGAGCCCAAACAGCTAGCTAAATATTAATATAACCCTTGATAAATCTTTTTGAAAGAAAAAAACATTATTTGACAACCAATGATTTTGGCTTAAACTTGATAACTATTGATTTCATGCACCACAGAAATTTTTTATTAACATAAAACAATTTTATGTTTTGCCCATGACTTAAATTTGATAAAGCTCAAGCAAACTATCCCAACATACTTAAGCCTGAAATTTTTTTTTTCTATCACTGCAGCCAATATCCTATTTAAGCTCCTTTCTTGTCTCCTTTTCTCTCTTTTGCTTCCTTTTTTTTCTTTCTTTTCTTTTTCTCTCTCTCTTATGATAAACCTTTTCAGCTTCCTTAATTATGTCTGTCAAAGCTAGATCTTGTAAACCCTCCAGATGTTGTAATTTCTTTTTAATGTCTGGAGCGGACTGCCTTATCTATGTCATTGTTATCGCTGCCTGTTGACCCGGAGAAGTAGGGCCAAAAGGAGTATATCTCCGGGAAGCCTCCATCAAGCATTCTAAAAAAATAGAGGGAGGTTACCTTAGCCAGATTCGCGGGGCAGCGAGCAGCCCCCCTGAGACCTGCCATCAGAGCCTGGCGGTAGACTGTCAGTTGCTCCCTACCTTCTGCTGAGTTGTAATTCCATTCAGGTCGGGTGAGAGGGAATCCCACATCAATCTCATTTGGGAGCTAGGTAGGCTACTCATTTGGGCCTGAGACATGCTAGGGTCAGGGGGAGGACCAAAGGCTTGTACGGTAGAATCAGGTCCTTCAGTTTCTAGTCCCTGTAGCGGGCCCATCTCCTCCTCCCTCGGGCAAAGCTGGAGCAGGGAGAGCAGGGGGCTAAGGTGGGGGAGATGGAATCAGGGCAGAGGGCCACTCGGGAGGGTCCTCTATTTCAGGATATATTTTGGGTTGAGCCGAGGGGTCTGGGGCCACTCGGCTTGGTTTTCTCGTGGCTTGTTGGGCCACTGCCAGGACTTGGGAGCCTGACTGTGGTGGGGGGGGGTGGATCCAGGGCTTGACCCATGCCGGGGGATCCATCACTAGGCTCTCCCAGACCAGGATGTATGGCTGTTGATCTGGGTGAGAATGGGTCCCTTCTGAAAAACAATATTCTTAACAGCAGAAATAATGGTTAGATCAAATGCTCCCTCTGGCAGCCACCCAAAGGAGCAGAAAGTCTGTTATTTACCTTTTTTAATTTTTACAGATAAGTCATGAGCCTTACTTCTAACTTCAGAGAAATGAGATACCGTCAGACTCAGGGGAGTCGTCACAGTCTGTACCATAATTAGAAACAAGAGTCCACAAACAAACACAAAATAGATACTGACAAAAAGAAACCAAAAACCGTGACACCTCTGATGCGTCCAGAACAGAAAACCATATGCAGTTTCAGATGGAAGATGCCTCTGTGGTTTCTCCTGAAGGAGAAATACACAATCTTCCTTTACCAGATAGGAGACTGTCAGCCACCCTGACTCTCCTCAGATCCTGGGGCGTCCCCCAGGATTGCAGCCTGTGGTCCTGCCAACCACCATTGTCAGGTCCTCACGGTCCTGAACAACAGCTGCCCAAACTGAAATTAAAACAGATCAGAGCAACAGAAACCACAGAAATCACTCAAACACTCAGACAAACACTCAGACAAGCAGCGCTGCAGACATTTACATTGTTTACCTCCAAGGGGGTCTCTGGAGTCCGGGGTAGACGTGCAAATCCCTGGACGAGTCCTCAATTGAAAGACCCCCAGAGGGAGACCTTCACTCAAGTCTCGAGATAGCACGCACCCAAAGACACACAGGAGACCCAACTTGCTGCAAAAGCATGAGGCTTTATTTAGGAAACCAGAGCTCTGGGGTCGACACATATCTCACGCAGGAGACAGAGGTGTCGACTCTTTGCCATTTCTTTAGTAGTAAGTTTTTAATTTAATTCTTTATTGACTCTTTGTCATTTCTTGGGATGAATGCTAGGTCCATCAATCATAAACCATGGACATCTCTTATCAACAAAAATAAAAAACTGTATAAGATCCTTTTTCTTTACCCGTATTCCTCGCTCTCTGAGAGAGGCTTTTAAATCCTTTATGAAAGAAGCCTCTTTAGACAATGAATGGCCCATGTTGATGGGACGGAATGAAGAAGGAAAACTTACCAGGTCTTGCCGTCTTCTTGGGCGGAGAAGCGGTGACCATTCAGGAACACTCCGGAGCTCGTGTGCTGGGGGCTCTCCGTCCAGCAGGGGTCCGTGCCTCGAGCCGCCACGTTGGGCGCCACGTGTCCCGACCCGTGGGACCTCGTTATTCGTGGGGGCGAGGGGGACCCTAACCTGAAATAAGATGGGCGAGAGAGAGGAAGAGACTCAAGCAAATGTACACTTGTCAAGAGTCCAATTTTATTGAGCCACAGCGGCCTTTTTAAGGGTTAGGATTAGGGTCTTGGGTGGGGGGGGGCTGGAGGAGGCAGGTGGTGGAAAGTTACAGAATCTTCTTGGCCTTTGGCCTAGGACAGTTTGCAGTTATTCCAAGAATTCACGGTATAGTTCTCATGTCTCTGCAGTCGCCAGGCAGGATGTTAATTAGTTAGGTGTGGCGGGGTGAGGGGATGGAATCAGTTAGGTATGGCAGGGTGGGGGGATGAGGAAAGGTCGGAAGTTGCTTAGGGCAGAAGTTATCTCAAGGCAGAGGTTATCTCAGGGCAAAGATCTGTTCAGGGCTCATCTCCTCATCTCCAACAATGCCACCAGGTTATTAATTCATTACAGAATCCTTTGTGGCAGACAAGCAAGGGAGCTATTTCTCTGCCACCAACAACAGGAATACATTCTGAACAGGTCAAATAATTTTATACATATATCAGCCAAACCAAATCATAATCTTAAAAGTCCATTAAAATACTACAATATTTTCAGAGTTTCAACAAAGAATAACTAGATTGTTTGTTGTAGGGGTAAAGAGCTTAGCTATTCCATTTTTCTTAGCACTAATAATGTGGATCAACAAGCTTTAGGATTTAAATCTATTTTATGTGTTATGACTATTCCATATGTAGGGAATATTCTTTCAGATAATATTGACTGAAACTTAGTATTTCCATTCTATTGTTTTCTTAAATGAGAAATATTTCAAGCTATAGGTAAAGCTTGTCATATTTGCAACATTTATAGATCCACATGAAAAGCTTTGCTGCTGTAGAATGCATGTAGATAGTTTCAAGTCACTCCTTGTAAAAAAAGATTTTTACTATTTATTTGCAAGTAGAGAGGGAAACACACACCAGAACAAATTCTAGATATACATGTGCCATTTTGTGCATCTGGCTTTACATGGGTACCGAAGAATCAACCCCTGGCCAGCAAATTTTGCAAGCAAGTGCCTGTAACTGCTGAGTTGTCTCTCCATCCCCCTCAAGTTGCTTTTAATGATTAATGTATTTTCTTTTAAATTTACAGAAAATATACTCACCATCCTATATAACATTTGACTGACTTGTAAATAAGATGGAAGATGTTATAGTAAGGGTATAACAAATGAATGCATCTTACACAACAGTTGTATACCTGGAATCTTATCCTTGTGCAAACAATTTAAAAAAATTCATTACTCACTGGTCCAATTTTACATTTAAATATGAATTCATTTAATTTTACCTTGCAATCAGGTAAATTAGTGAGAAGGAATCTAAACAATATGCTATAATTGCATTTATAAATTATTCTTTCTGTCCTTCACAAGTATTCTTTCCTTTTTAGATATTGAAATGTGGTATCTAAATATAAAGTGCAGTAACATCTGTTTCTAATTGCTGGTTTGAATAATATAGACAGACCTTCAACATTTTATGCTTTTGAAAGGATATGTTTAGTAGGAGGGACACAGTCAAAGGTTGTAAAAATTTTGTAGCACTAAAAATAGTTGAAATTTCAGATTCATTTAAAATGGAAATTACCAGCTTCTGAACAATAATCCCTCTCAATATAAGGTGTATTTTTTGCTGGGAATGGTTCATTGAAATAATCTTTTTTATCATAATCCCCTATGCTATAGTTCTTATGAGAGTAATTTTATTTTTTCAGATTCCAAGTCTAGATCAAATTCAAAAGTAAATATTCAATACAATAATCATTAAACAAGCACAAATATTATTGTCCTTGATGCTATCTTTCATATCCGTCCTCATCAGTAAGCTGAAGAGTTCAATCCTATCAAGGTAACAAGGACAGATAGGTTATTGAACTGGAAGTGTGTGTGTGTGCATGTAACCTAGAAGTTGTGTGTGGGAGATCGCTATCTTTCTGATAAGTCCATATGAGTGCATGTATTTATTTATATTTACTTGAGCCATCTTTCATGCCTTTAATCAAAAGATCCTTCCCCCAATATTTGTCCTATCAACAATTTTGTGAGTTCTGATTTTGTGTCTTCATTGCTACAGAACCCTTTAGAAGGAAACATCAATAACATTATACTTTCATTTCATAGCATTCAAAAAATACTGTTGCTTTAGTAATAAATTCCTGCTTAAATAAAATAATCCAAAATCTTAGAGCATTAATGCAATTCATGATAAACACCTAGTGTACATTTGAATTCACAACTTTCTTAAAAGGATAAAATCTATTTATTGCAGGTCAGTGCCCTGAAGTAGAAAATGTTTCTATCATTTGTTAGGCATCTATGATAATCTGAACCAAGAGCACTCTGAGAAATTGAAAGTGACTACTACTTTTGAAATAGTATTATATTCATCGTAGCAGATACTTACTTTTCAATTAGCTTTCAAATTATGAGTTGAGCCTTAAATATAGTAGCCATTTAAGATGAACCAACCCCTGTGGCCCATGGAGGATGGCAATAGGCTTGTTGCTAAAAGCCTCTAAGAGTTAGGTGAGTGCCTCAAGGGCTCTGGAGCCAGGATCTTTTGGTTCATGCTGAGTTTTACTGTTGACAAAATACTTTTACTTGATCAGTTTAACAGGTTTATCTGGACTTCACTGATCTCATCTGTAAAATCAGGATGCTATTTGTATCTATTTCACAGGTCATAGTGATACCTACTTGAAATAAATCATACGAACTGCTTATTATTGTTATGCCCACTTCTCAGAGCCTCAGTGACCACCAAGAAGAACCAAATACATATGCAAAGGTAAGGAGCTTTATTTCAGGACTAAGCAGGGACTCTTGACTCCACCAGCACAGTGGATCTGTACAAGAGCCCCAAATAGCAGGAGGGCAGGGTTTTTATAGGGATTCGAACAAAGAAGTAGGAGGTGGTTACATGATTGGTTGGTTTAAACAATAACTGTACTTGTATTCCTTTGATTGCCTGGGGCAGAAAGGCAGAAGGGACAAGTCTTGGGCATGCTTGGACATGTCTAGGGACTGACTCAGGTCCTTTGTCTAAGCAGGAATTTGAAACGTAGGCCTAGCTGGGGCAGCGTCTTACTGAAGCCTGCCATGGCGCCAGTCTGGTTTCCAGGTCTTTCAATTATCACCGAAATTATTTGAAAATTTTTAATGACTTGACTGGGAAGCTAAGATCAAAGTAATCTCTCTTTAAGCATGTTCTAAACAGAAAGTTTGGTGAAGAAAGCAGCATGGAGAATTAAAAGAAGGTTTGAATCAGCTCTAGCCCAGCACCAGAATGACTCTCTGTGAGCCTTTCCTTGGAAACAGGCTCAGACTGATCTCTGGATCAGAAAGTCAGGAATCTCCCCTATTATAGAGGAAATTTTTTTTTAATTTTTTTTTTGTTTATTTTTATTTATTGGAGAGTGACAGACAGAGAAAGTGGGAGAGAGAGAGAATGGGCGCGCCAGGGCTTCCAGCCACTGCAAACGAACTCCAGATGCGTACACCCCCTTGTGCATCTGGCTAATGTGGGTCCTGGGGAACCGAGCCTCGAACTGGGGTCCTTAGGCTTCACAGGCAAGCGCTTAACCGCTAAGCCATCACTCCAGCCCAGTAGAGGAAATTTTTAACCTCCAGGACTTCTTAAAAACCACATCTCCTGATAGGATCTAGTTGATGTTCTAAACATATGCATACATTTGAATACTTAAATTTTCCCTATCATTGTCACCTCCCCCCCAAGTTCCTTCCTGAGTCATTTACAATAATCCTGGCTGACAGAACTCAGTCTTTTATATCATCAGAGCACTAATATTAGCAGAGTCAAAATGTCCCCAAAGCATGCCTGCTAAAAATCCTACTGATATTCCTAATTATGAGCAACTTAAGGAATATTTATTGAACATATAACGAGGACTAAGACGACATATTTGCCAGTTTTCATCAGTCAATATTAAGGAATTGATATTACTGCTAAATGTTTGTCTTGTTATTCCTATTAGCATTGTCTTTTCAGAAAATCTCATTCAACGTAGTGTCACGAGCACTCTCCAAGATGATTGGTTGAGAGGATTCCACCCACGAAGGTCAATAATACTCAGACGCTGGTGTACTCGCAAAGGAGTTTACTGGGATGAAAGTCACACACAAGCAAGTCCAAACTATCACAACTAATATTATAGCTAATATAATATATATCCAAATTATATTCATCACTACTAACACAAGAATATTTCTAACGAGTCTAACATGTATACAACCTGATATCGCGAGACTTGGGACGCAGTATCGCGAGACTCGGTCTCAACGCGAGACTCGGTCTGCGAGATTTCTGACGTTTTACAACCTGGTGGCGCGGGTCCATGCTCCGACTTTTCTCTCGGTTCGCAGTGTTTCAAGGCACGTCTCGGTCGTTCGGACAGCATGTCGGGCAGATGAATTTGGATCGGTGATGTGTCTCGCGGAGGTCTCAGTCCGGACTGCTGAGCAGCCGTTCAGTCAGTCATGGTGTCGGGAGGACTGGGACAACGGCTGCTGAGCAGCTGGGGTTTTTGTATTTTCCACTACTTATCTAGGGTTCCACACACACCTTCTGCTAATCTCTTACTATGTCATTGTACTCTTAGTTTTTTGCTTACAAAGTTTGACTTTTCATTTTTACTCTCACACACAAAGAAAAACAAACTTATTTATCTAAACTGTCCCTGGACCATATGCTGGTCCTTACATGCTCATAACACGTAGGTGGACATTTAAGTTTGAACCTGATTTTGCAGTTCACATCACTTTCTTAGTTCAGTGTCTTGTCATTTCTTAACTAAACTATCCACAAATGGCCACTAGCTTGAGAGTCTTTTCTCCACATTTCCACTCAACAATACTTCATGTCATGGCCAAAGTTTGACTTTCCTGTGAAAATCTTTAAATCTGTTCCTATGTATAGCAGACAGCTTCAGGTTCACTGAGATGAACTTCCAGGCCAGGCACAGTTATAGAGGAAGGGATTTATTTAAGCTTACAGATACAGAGTAAGTTCCACAATAGTGGAAGAAGCTGTCCTGCTTTCACAGAACCAAACAGAGAGAAAAGAAGTCCCAAGCCAAAAGCCACACCACACAGCTCACTTCATGATCTCCTGCTAGGCACACTTTGCATATCTTTAGATTGAAATCTCAAACCCAAAACCACACCCAAAATCCACCCTGTGACACCACCTCCAGCCAGGTGGCTGCAGATCCAAACTACAAGCTGATAAAACACTGAATATATTGGGGGCCATGTAGTCAAACTACCACACCATGACTCATTTATTTAAAACTTTTCAATACATCCTTCCATAATCTAAAGAATAAAGCACAAACCTTAGGCTTGCATATCTGGTCCTTCACAATCTGGTACTGCCTTTCTCCCTCATTTCAGCTACTCCTCAGCAAAGATCTGTGCAATTTCAGCACCCAGCCCTCTGCCATGTTCTATGTTGTTTACCACTTTTATGTGGCTAGCATACTGCCTTTCTTTCTTAGATGCCCCTGTCTACTTGAATATCTTCCACTTGTTCCTGTTCTTTTTTTCATGAGGTCTTTATGAGCATCTCTGATACAGATTACATGGCTTTTATTTCAGTTCCCATAGTAATCATTACTTTACTTTTAGTTCTTATCATTTGTGCTCAACTGCTCATTCATTCTTGGCCTTCTTCCTCCACCTCTCTGAAAAGCTATGATTCAGTCTCATGAAGACTAGTCTAAACCTACTCATATCTGGGTGCAAAAGTAAAACAGTAAATAATAAATACTATGTGCACAGTCAATGTGATTGGGTGGATTTTTAACATCTAAATATTGCTTTTTTATCCACAAAGCTCAACCAGCAAAAGACATGATGTTCGTTGATAATTTCTCTTTTATCCCTGCATGGGAGTTGTTGTCTCTGGATGTTCTTCACATTTTTGTAGAAAATTTTATTCTCTTATGAGCCTAGCATAGACAAGTATCCATTAAAAATAGTCGATGTGCTCACTGACACTGAGAGTGCATTGGTACATGGAGGGACACAATTACATGAGTGGTACTAACTTGCTTTCCTTGAAAATGGATCAATGTGAAAGATGAACCTAAACTTTACTTGTCCATCCTCTTAATCTGACCTTTGTTTAAGGATGTACTTTTCCCAGTGTTTTCCATTTGTTACTACTCCTGAAAAATGCTTCACAAGGAGTCCTCTAGTGACACAAATTTAGCACAAAATTCTATCTCCCTTTTACAGACTCCATATATACAACAGCTTATTACAGAAAAGAAAGTCTTATAATAGATACACTTAACTTTGCTGGATATATTAGTTTAAAGACATATATGGCCACAGGAATCTTGTTTTATCATAAAATTTTTAACATTTCATGAAACACATAGTAACAAACACTGTGCCAATGTTACTTGAGTGGAAACATTGGGCTCATCATTATTACAGGTCTTATTTTTCCAACTTTGACGCTGCATCCTTCTCCCCAGTCTCTCTGTCAATTCTTCTATATGTATTTTTAAAAGAAAAGCATCTTCTTATCTATGTTGGGTTACAAATTACAAAATTGTAGTTATTGGCTTATCTTTCTAAAAAAAAAAAAAAAAAAAAAACATATGAAACACTGAGTTTTTCCACCATGGTCCACTAAGTTGGATGACTCAGCCCCTTGCTGTCCCAAACTTGGCAAGTCATGTTCAATGATGTATCCCAGTACTCTATGTGCTTTAGCTATAATCAATTTGTGTACAGAACTTTTATGATGTTATGAGGAGTTTCCACTTTGTGTTCTTGTTTCATAAACTCTTCAGGGATCTTACTCCCCAACTTATGTATTACTTCTACCAAGGAAACAGGCTTCAAATCTTTATCTCAGTGATCACTCAATGACTTACTAGAAACTGATTGCTAACAATTAAACCATCTTATATAAAAAGGAGAAAATTAAAAAGTAATGAGTACAAAAATATACTTATAAAAATTTCTCAATTATTAATTGAAGAAAGTCAAAATATCAAATGATTTTGTGTATTTTCATATCAGTTGTCAAAGGACTTTTCAATTAAATGACTCCAGATTGCACAATCATTAAAATATTCTTAAAAGTTTACACAATTGTATGCAGAGATATACATATTACCTTGACTGAAAAAAGTAAGGCTGAAATGTTTATGCCCTATGTAATAGTTGTTGTATTTATATATTTATACATATGAATACCACCTGTAAAGTTCTTATCTATCATAACCTAGTTTAACCTAGGTTCAGAGGCAACATTTCAATAGTATGGAATTAATAAATGTTCATCTGATTACATTATGCTGCGTTTTCTCTGTTGGTTTATATGCAGTTTTAGAAAATAGTCATGTAACCTTTGCAATAAGAAAAATAAAACATTTTCTAATAAAAAAACACAGATGCTTAGTTAATACATTTGCTACCAAAGAGATAGTCATCATTTAACTCATTTTGCCTGAGGTGCTTCTAGTAATGCACAGGTGAAGATGCTTAGCTCTCATTCCCTGTTTCCTCAGTGCTTTGAGATCATTCTGTAGCCAGTCCTCCATTGACAGCCATGCATGTCATAAGAGTGAATTTTATATGGCTTAACTGTATGTTTAAATTTTCTGAAAAATTCCTGCCTACTTACAAACTTTATCATTCTGAGCTTGGAACACTTTCTTGTTCCATATTGTATTTTTCAAGAACACTTTCTATGTAGAAAAATGGCTCCCAAGAAGCAACTGAAGCATTTGTACAAACAGTTAAAATTGACATATTGTGGAATGATTAAGGAATTATTTGGATAAATTGTAATGTAGTCAGGGACTTCTCATAATTCTGAACCAATGAGGCCTTCCCTCAGTGACATTATTTTCCTCACTTGCAGAATAATGGACTTCACATAGACTATAGATTTATTCAGTAAATTTTGAATATAACAGCTTGTCAGTGGGCTGTAGATATGGCTCAACAGTTAGGTATACTTCCTATACAATCATGTGGCCTGAGGGGGCCTGAGACTGCCCAAGTTTAAATCTCCAGATTCTATGTAAAACAGCATGGGCATGGTCAAAGGTTCCTATAACCCCAATTCCACAGGGGAACACAGATCTCAGAATCTACCGAGCCCCACAAGCTCTGAAAACAGTAAAGGGACTCAGGTTCAAAATCAAGACCAGGCGGAAGAGCTACAGAGCAGGACAACCAACATTACACTCTGATCATTGCAGGTAAGTGACCCCCCACCACATGCTAGCATAGAGTTCATCCGAAGAGCACATACATATGCATACTACACATAGTCATATACATACACACAACATTACACACACACATGAGCAAAAGAGCCCACAGAAGCTCATCAATGTGATAATACTTGGAAACAACTGAACATACTGCCCCGGTAAATATTAACATAAAAGCAAACATTGTAAGTTATGCTTGTTCTAGTCATCCTTGTAAGCAACTGGAAGCTCAGCTGCTAATGCACTCATAAGGCAGTAAGGACTGACCTGGGATATTTCACTGTGGGATGTTGCGATATCAGAAGCCCTTACCAACATATTCCAAACAGGCAAAACTTTTGTACCTTGTGCTATATAAAAAGAGGCTTAACATTCCTCCATATGCAAAGTCTGGAATTAGGGAAATTTGGCTTTCATAATTGGTAACTTTGTGTGTGTGTGTGTGTGTGTTAGAGTGTTGCTATAGCCCAGGCTGACCTGGAATACATTACGTAGTCTCAAGATAGCATCAAACTCCTGTTGATCCTCCAACTTCTGCTTTCCGAATACTGGGATTAAAGGCATGCACCACCGTGCCCAACTACTTTTTTTTCTTTTTTATACTAGACAAATAGTTAAATTATTTTATGCCTTATTTTTCCATCTATCAAAAGGGCCCATCATAGGAGTATAAGGACTGAATATGGTAGTGTTGGAAACAGCAAATAAGTATAAACTTTTATAAAGATTACTTATAAAGTGCTCAAAATTGTGGATTCTTCCTACTAAATCAACATTGTTATCATAATCATTATCCCAGGTAAAGAAATCAAGTTTTATTGTCATGCTAAGCTTCACTTGACACCATTGTTTTATTAAGCCATAAAGGTTAGAATGAAGAAACAAACAGGGAGGAACAGGAGAGGAGAGGTTGAAGGGAATAAAGTATCAGGGCCATGAAAGTTACCTTGTGTGTCACCTGCTTGCCTTAAGTAGGGCAAAGAGCAGAATTTGATGGGAGGAAATCATCTAGCTACATAGTAGCCAGATGCCTATACATCTATATAGTTCTTCTAAGATAAATAGGACATATTCTTGCAATGGTATGCACCTCCTTACCTGTGCAGAATAACTTTATACATTATATATATATATATATATATATATATATATATATATATATATATGATATGTGTGTGTGTGTGTGTGTGTGTGTGTGTGTGTGTGTATGACAACTTCTATACTTACATATAACAAACCATGGTATTTCCTTCCCCTCCCTTCCCCCACTTTCCACTTCATAACTCTGCTCTTTGTCATATCCCCTCACCAGAATAACTTTTAACTATGTACCCATCATCCTAAATCTCTTCACTTGAAACTCTCCAGTCTTCTTCCATGATGGCGGTAGTGATAGTGATGCTGATGGACTATCAGGAGCTAAGTACCACATTCCATAGGAGAAGATGATAAGTCTTAGAAAATAGAACAATGATTTAAGAAAAACTCTGGAGATACTCACATACCTCTATCTAAATGTTGTCTGCCTTGGGATATTTCTATCATACCATTCTCATCACACTTTTTTTTCCTACAAACCAAAATGTCATATTGCTGTGTGTAATGTTCTTATGATTTACCAGGTTATTCTACTCTCAAGGGTGGGAGAAAATGAATGAAAACATCAGATGTTCAAGTAAAAAATACACAGTCTTATTGTGGCCCTTTCTTGGTGTGGTATGTGTGAATGTGAACATGTGTGGTGTATGGTGTATATCTGCATTTCTAAAGGCAGGACCATCCATAGGGAGACTATGCCACTATGTTTTCAGAAACTACTCAGGTACTTATTTTATTTGGCACTCTTTACCCGTGCAGTACCAGACTTTTCTGCTCCTCTAGTTCTTTACACACTGAGGGTCCATTGGAGATCTTTACAATAAAGAAATTTCCTATGCCTCTGTCAGGCCATTTCACTACAGATTAATTTAACCAAAGCTATCATACCTAAATAAAATAAATGCAAGTAAAAGTCAGTTTTCCTATTAACATCTGGGATTACAATAATCATAGTGAATAATATCAATAACTTTCAGTGCTTTTCTTTTGTAGTATGAGATATGGAACTGCTTTTCCAGATCAATAACTTTTAAAGTAATTTTCTTTCTCTTGTTCTCATTTATTTAGTTGCATGGGTCTGGGGAGACGGGTCAGTGTTTAAAAGTACTTTTTTTTTAAATTTATTTATTTGAGAGCGACAGACACAGAGAGAAAGACAGATAGAGGGAGAGAGAGAGAATGGGCGCGCCAGGGCCTCCAGCCTCTGCAAACGAACTCCAGACGCGTGTGCCCCCTTGTGCATCTGGCTAACATGGGACCTGGGGAACCGAGCCTCGAACCGGGGTCCTTAGGCTTCACAGGCAAGCACTTAACCGCTAAGCCATCTCTCCAGCCCTAAAAGTACTTTTTTACAAAGCCTGCTGGCCTGGGTTAAATTCCCAAGCCATCCACATATAGAGAGCATTTGTTTGTGGTAGCAAAAGACCCTGGTGAACCCATATACATAATAAAGATGAATGAATAAATAAATAATCCCAAACTTCCCCTAAGCTATATACTTTCTAGTGTCAAAAATGTGTACATGTATGAAGTGACTGAAAAGTAACAATGATGGAACTTGCTTCATCCTTGAATATGTCTCCTGGTTGCGGGGCGGGGGGGACATTCTGAAAGAAGAGAGGTAACTTAATTCAAAAATAGTAGGTATTAGAGTAAAGGACTAGTTGTTTCTCCCACCCTGAAATATAAACTATAAACCCTTGCTTATTTAGTTAGTGCTAGAAACAGTTGTCTATAAAGGTCAATCAATCAAATAAGTACTTATTAATTAGGTGCTCAGTATGTAGCTAGTGCTATTATGGGCATGTATAAAACCTGATAACTGTTCCATTTGTTTTTAATTTTCATATATACCCAGAATCCTGAATAGTATCTGATTTATGTGCGTGATCAATAATTAATTGATGGGTAAGTTAATGAGTGAATGAATGAGCAAATGAATAACTTCTGAAGAATCTATAGCCTGGTTGTGGGGTAATAAAAGTGAGATGAAGAAGCAGCCTTTATAAAAGAAAGAATATAATTTATTTTTCAAAGTAGCATAGTGTGGTAGACTGATTTCATGATTGGATTCTATTTCTACTTTCCTTTTGACTTACTCAGTGACCATATATGTTACTAAACTTAGTGAAGCCTAACATATTTTTCATATCATTTTAAATTGCAACATATTTTGATCTTATAAAAATGAGTTCTGAGCTGGGCATGGTGGTGCACACTTTAATCCCAGCACTTGGGATACAGAGGTAGGAGGATCACCATGAGTTTGAGGCCATCCTGAGACTACATACTGAGTTCCAGGTCAGGCTGGACTAGTGTGAGAAAAAAAAAAAAAAGAAAGAAAGAAAGAAAAGAAAAGAAAGAAAAGGAAATGAGTTCTGAAATATCTAAGATTTATCAACCATAAGATGACAAGAAAGATTTAAATGACAGAGAAATAAATAATATTTATGCAGTTATGGTTCAATAATTAAGGCAGTGGACTAGAAATAATATTTGATTAAGATACAATGTTGATTGGGAGGGAAAAGGAGGAATTATTATTAAATTCATCTATGTACCATATGCTTATAAAAATACCATCAGTGTCACAAAGAGGTAGTTCAATAAGGATTTTAAATTTTATTTTTATTAATAGATATGGACATATTTTGTATGCAAACATCACATGTTGGTACCATCCTTTCCCTCCTCCCTGCACCTTTTCTGAAGAGGACTTCCTCATTGAGGATGTAAGTCAACCCATTGGAATTGTGGGTCATGCATTGTGGGGGTGGGGGAGGAGAGGCAATGTCTCTGTGCAAAATGTCCCAATTTGAGGCTCTAATAATTTCCTCCCCTTTTTCCTCAAAATTCCCTGAGCTGACTTTTGGTCAATATGGCGACCACCTAACTGTGCTGCACCTCCCCAGGAAAGAAAGGTAAGGCATTAAGGTTTAACTGGGTCTTTTAGGGGAGAGAAATCTCTAATAGATCACCAGTTGGAGGGTGCAGAGGGGAACAATAAGGGAATCACTGATTACCTAGCCCATAGGTAGCCCACCAGTCCCCCAACCAAGCAGCCACCATACCTATAGTCCCAGATTCAGGATACTCCCACACTTACTGTAGGAAAGGGGACCCTAGCCAGCAGGGGCTATCACCCTGCTACTCCTGCCCACACATGACCTCGGGCAGGCTTCACCTGCTGTCCTGCTTGATCTCAGGCTCAATCGGTCCATGTGCCCACCACATGCGTGTCAACCATACACTCTTGCAAGCTTAGACTGCTCTGCCCATTTGCCCACTTACTGCTCTGGCTGCCTGCCCATCCATGCATGAGCTCAGGCCCATTCCACCTGCCCATGCAAGCTCAGGATCACTCTGCATGTCCGCTTGCACCAGCTCAGGCACAATCCCCTGTCTGCCATGCTTGCCACCCACTGGTATCCTGCTGCATAAGCTCAGGCTACTTCTGTTTGTCCCAGTGTCATGCCACATGCCAATTTAGGCTGCTTTCATGCTTGGTGCTTAGGTGCCCCTCCATGCACGAGCTCAGGCTACTTCAACATCGCAGCACTTGAGAGGTCAGGCTACTTTGAGGTCCCTGCCATGCGAGAGCTCAGGCTGCTTTGGTGTTCAGCCAAATGAGAGCTCAGGCATTCAGCCAAGTGAGAGCTAAGGCTGCTTTGGCATCCGGCCTCAGGCTCCTTCAGCTTCCCACTGTGTGTGAGCTCAGGCTGATTCACCAACTATGTATTAGCTCAACAACATTCTGCCCATCTGCTTGCCTGCATGCTGGCTCAGGCCATCTCCCCCAAGTGGCACCACTTCCCCGGCCCATCAAGACCGCAGTCCTACTCTCCCTGCCCATACACTGTGATGGGCAGAACACAGTGCAAAAGAACTAGCATGAAAAATCAAATGCAAGTAAATCCAGTGAGATTACTCAGTCCTACAATGAAAGTCTCTAATCAAAACATAGAAGAGACATTAGGATCAGAACACCAAAATGAAGTTATGAGCAATGCAACCCTGACCAAGCTACTGGTAGAACATGCAGAAAAGTAACTTAGGACCAATAATTATGTGGATGCTGCCGTCACTAGACTAGACCTAATAAATAAGAAAATGGTAGGAGTTCAAAGACAGTTAAATATGAAGGAGAGTGGGAAAAAAAAAAAGAGGACCTCAAAAATCAGCTGGTGATGCTAAATGCTAAAAGAAGTCATATAGATATGCAAGGATGAATTCCTCAAGCATCAAGAAAACCAGAAAATGATGTGAAAAGGGAGCATGACAGAGGGATGGAAACTATGCATAGAAAAGTAGTAGAAAATGCAAACCTAATTGAACAAGTCCAAAAATCTTTAGAAGCACTCAAGAACAGAGTCAGCTGTGTGGAGGATAGAAACTCCAATCGTGAAGACAAGATGAAAAAAACAGTTTGAGACTTCAAAAGTTTCAATAAGTTCAAAAATTTTTCTGAACAGAACATGAGGGAGTTGTGGGATACCCTTAAACATCCTAACATCCAGGTTATAGAGATACCAGAAAGGGAAGAAATTCATACCAAAGACATGAAGAAGTTATTTAACAAAATAATTGAAGAAAACTTTCCCACTCTCTCAAAAGAAAGGCCCATCAAGATACAAGAAGCTAACAGAACTCCAAAGAGTTTGGACCAAAGGAGAAACTGTCCAAGACATATACTCATTAAGACTCTAAACATTTGACTTCTGGCCAAGAAGGTGACTACCTAACTGCGCCGCACATCCCCAGGAAAGAAAGGCAAGACATTAAGGGTTCACTGGGTCTTTTAGGGGAGCACAATCTCCAATAGATTGCCAGTGGGAGAGAACAGAGGGAAAAAAAACAGGGAATCGCTGATTCCCTTGCATGCAGGTAGACTACCCCTTCCCCCAAGCAGCTGATGTACCAAGACTCCCAGCTTCAGGAAACTCCCGCACTTACTGTAGGAAAAGGGTCCCCAGCCAACATAGTTCCACTTGCCTCACTGCACAGGGGTGATCGCACTGCTACCCCTGCCCATGAGTGATCTTGGCCAGGCTACACCAGCTGGCCCATTAAAGCTCAGGATCCTTTGATCAATTTGCCCATCAAACATGTGCCGCTGCTGATCCCTGCTGGAGCAAGCTTAACCTGCTCCACCCATCAGGTCACTCATTCCTCCAGCCACACATTCATGCCCAAGCCCAGGCTGATTGCAACTCCCCAGTCAGCTCAAACTGTCTTTGTCTGTCACTTGCACTAGCTCAGGTACCAGCCCCTCTCTGTCTGCCACACCAGCCAACTGCCATTGTCCTCTTGCAGGTGAGTTCAGACTGCTTCTGGGTCCCAGTGTTCCACCACACCAGAGTTTGGGCTGCTTCAGTGCTTGGTACCTCAGTGTCCCTCCTAGTGGGAGCATAGGCAGCTTTGGCACATTATCGCATGAGAGCTCAGGCAACATTGGTGCCCTATCAGGTAGGAGCTCAGGAGGCTTTGACAAGTGAGAACCAAAGCCCAGCCTGCTTGGCAACTGCCTCAGGCTGCTTCAGATTCCCATTGTGCTTGAGCCCAGGCTGATTCACCCACCTACATGCCCATACACTGTGAGGGGCAGACCACAGCACAAAAGAAATAACATTCTACATTCTACATGTAGGCCAATGGGAGAAAGAGTGAAGATACTCAACAGTGGACACTACAAGCCTTATAATTGTTCAGCCAGCCCAAATAAGCCAATGGGTGCAATAGTGGCATGTCTGTCATGGTGGAAACCAACTGCCCTCCAATTGGACTAGAGGCCTGCTCCAGAGGGGAAACACATCCCTGATAGTGAAAACTTAAAACAGGGTAGTCATGAGCCCTAGGGGTGTAACATCTGCTGATGTCTGGAAAAATGTATATAGTATGCTTATCAAACTGCCCAGTAAGCACTTCTCTTTAATATTTGTACCCTTATATTAATGCTATCTCACTTTGGGTAAAGAATCTTCTCTTTTCAGATAGCAGTGACTTTGGGATGACTCAGAAGGTATCATAGTGCTGGAAAGAAGTGACTGGAGTACTGAGTAACATCTCAATCACACCTTCCAAGGCTCATGGTCAAATGCAGAAGGGGTGGTGGAAAGGATGTAAGAGCCAAAAGAAGGGTAGCATTCCGTACAATGTGCTCCCTCCAGACATAAAATGGCCTGGATATCCATGACCTCATAGTGCCTGACACTACCTACACAAGACCACCAAAAGAGGAGGAAAAGACCATGATATCAAAATAAAAAAAAGAGACTGATTGAGATGGGGAGGGGATCTGATGGAAAACAGAATTTCAAAGGGGAAAGTGGGGGGGGGGTATTATCATGGGATACTTTTTATAATCATGGAAAATGTTAATAAAAATTGAGAAGAAAAGAAAAAAAAAGATACAAGAAGCTAACAGAACTCCAAACAGACTGGAACAAAGGAGAAACTCTCCAAGACATATTTTCATTAAGACTCTAAACATTGACACCAAAGACAAAATCCTAAAAGCAGCTAGGGAAAAACAGCACACCACTTTTAAAGGTAAGCCCATCAGAATTACTCCAGACTTCTCAATGGCAACCCTGAAAGCCAGAAGGGCCTGGAATGAAACACAACAAGGTCTAAAAACCTATGGCTTCCAACCCAAAGTACTCTACCCAGAAAAAGTATCCCTCATAATAGATGGTGAAAGAAAAACTTTCCATGACAAAACTCAGCTTTACCATTACATGAACAGAAAACCAAATCCACAGAGAGTATTTCAGGAAATTCTACACAGAGAAGAAACAAATAATCAACCTCAAATGCCTACAAGAAGAAGAACACAGGGCTGGAGAGATGGCTTAGCGGTTAAGCGCTTGCCTGTGAAGCCTAAGGACCCCGGTTCGAGGCTCAGTTCCCCAGGTCCCACGTTAGCCAGACGCACAAGGGGGCACATGCGTCTGGAGTTCATTTGCAGAGGCTGGCAGCCCTGGCATGCCCATTCTCTCTCTCTCCCTCTATCTGTCTTTCTCTCTGTGTCTGTTGCTCTTAAATAAATAAATAAATAAATAAATGAAGAAGAACACAATAACCAAACACAGAGTAGGCACAAAAAACTTCAAAAGTCCATGAAACCACCAAACCACATGTACGATCACAATATGGCAGGGATCAAATCAAATATCACAATCATTACCCTAAATATTAATGGCCTTAATTCACCCATAAAGAGACACAAGCTAACAGGATGAATCAAAAACTTAGATCCCTCAATCTGTTGTCTTCAAGAAACCCACCTCACCACTAAAGACAGAAACCTCCTCAGGGTGAAAGGGTGGAAAACAATATTCCAAGCAAATGGGAATAATAAACAAGCAGGTATAGCTATATTATTATCAGATAAAATAGACTTCAAACCAAAAATAATCAAAAAAGATAAAGAATGCCACTTCCTTCTTATCAAGGGAATGATCCATCAAAGGATATTACAATCATAAATGTGTATGCACAAAACACATGGGCACCACAGTTCATAAAGCATAACCTACCTGACAATAAAACAGAAATAAGCAGCAACACCATAATATTTGGGGACTTCAATATACCATTATCAGAAATAGACAGATCATCCAAACAGAAACTCAATAGGGAAGTAAGAGAGCTCAACAAAACCATATATCACTTAGACCTAACGGACATCTACAGAGCTTTCCATCCCAAATCCACAGACTACACATTCTTCTCAGCATCCCATAGAACATTCTGTAAAATAGACCATATACTGGGTCACAAAGCCTGCCTCCACATAATTAGGAAGATTGACATAATTCCTTGCATGATATCAGATCACAATGCTATACTGCTAGAAATTAACAACAAAAACCACCAAGTATCCCAACGACACCTGGAAACTGAACAGCACATTTTTAAACAATAACTGGCTAGTAGATAAAATAAAAAATGAAAGTGCAAAATTTCTAGAATTGAATGACAATGAGAACACATCATACCAAAACTTATGGGACACAATGAAGGCAGTCCCCAGTGGAAAATTCATAACACTAAATGCCTTCATAAAAAAGATAGAGAGATCCTAAATCAATAACCTAACCATCCACCTAAAGGCACTGGAAAGGCAAGAAAAATCCAACCCAAAGAGCTCCAGAGGGAAAGAAATAATTAAAATCAGAGCAGAAATTAATGAATTAGAACTAAGAAAACAATTCAGACAACTGACAAAACAAAGAGCTGGTTCTTTGAAAAAATAAACAAGATTGACAAACCCCTGGCCAATTTGATCAAGCAAAAAAAAGAGATACTTCAAATTCCCAAAATAAAAAAGGAGAGATCAGAACAGACTTAAGTGAAATTGGGAGAATCATCAGGACTTATTTCAAAAATCTCTACTCCACTAAACAAGATAATGTCAAGAAGATGAATAAATTTCTGGACGCATACCATCTATCAAAGCTAAACTCTGAGCAGATTAATCTCCTAAATGAACCTATCACACTCATTCAGAAAAAGTAATAAAAAAAAAAAACTACCCAAAAAGAAGAGTCCAGGACCTGATGACTTCTCAGCTGAATTTTATCAAACCTTCATGGAAGAACTCAAATCAATCTTCCTCAAACTATGCCATACAATTGGAGAACAAGGAAAGCTACCCAACTCCTTTTATGAAGCTACCATCACCCTTATTCCAAAACCAGGCAGAGATGCCACAAGAAAAGAAAACCATCAGCCAATTTCCCTGATGAACTTAGATGCAAAGATCCTGAACAAAATCTTCTCAAATCAAGTCCATCAACACATCAAAATCATTATCCACCCTGACCAAGTGGGATTCATCCCAGGAACACAGGGTTGGTACAACATACAGAAATCTATCAATGTAATACACCAGATAAACTAGGTTAAACATAAAAACCACATGATCATTTCAATAGATGCAGAAAGGCCTTTGACAAGATACAACATCACTTCATGATCAAAACATTGGAGAGAATTGGGAAGGTTGGTGCATATCTTAATAAAGGCAATATACAAAGCTCCAAAGGCCCAAATAATACTTAATGGACAGAGACTGGAGGAATTCCCATTAAGATCAGGAACAAGACGGGGTTGTCAATTCTCACCGCTGCACTTCATTATAGTACTGGAAGTCCTAGCTCAAGCAATAAGACAGGAGCTGTAAATAAAAGGGATACAATTTCGAAAGAAAGAAGTTAAATTAGCCCTATTCGCTGATGACATGACTGTATATATAAGAGACCCGAGAGACTCAATCTGAAAACTCCTGAAAGTGATTAACTCCTACAGCAAAGTAGCAGGATACAAAATCAATGTACAAAAATCAGTAGCCTTTCTATATGCAAATGACAAAGATAGAGAGAAAGAAATAAGGGACATGGTCCCATTTTCAATAGCAACAACAACAAAAAAATACCTTGGAATAACTTTAACAAAAGAAGTGAAAAATCTATACAACAAAAACATAAAAACACTCAAAAAAGAAATTGAGTAGGACTTAAGAAAATGAAAACACCTCCCATGCTCCTGGGTAGGCAGAATTAACATTGTGAATATGGCAATCCTACCAAAAGCAAGATACAGATTTATTACCATTTCAACTAAAATCCCAATGATGTTCTTCACAGAGATAGAAAAAATGATCTCAAATTTCATATGGAAAGGCAGAAGGCCTTGCATATCCAAACATATCCGCATCAAAAGAAATACCTCTGGAGGTATCACCATACCTGATCTAAAGCTATATTACAAAGCCATAGTAATAAAAAGAGTATGGTACTGGCATAAAAGCAGGAGTATAGACCAATGGAATAGACTGGAGGACCCGGACTTTGGGTCAAGCAACTATAGCTTCTTGATATTTGACAAAGGCCCTAACAATATAGGCTGGAAAAAATAAATAAATAAACAGCATCTTCCACAAATGGTGCTGGACAAACTGGATAATCATAGGCAGGAAATTGAAACTTGATCCACACATTTTGCCATGCACAACGATAAAGTCCAAATGGATCAAAGACCTCAATATAAGACCAGAAACTCGACTACTACTGGAAGAAAATTTAAGAAGTACTTTCCATGATATAGGAATGGAAAAAGACTTCCTGAACAAAACCCCAGTAGCTCACGATCTTAAACAGTCACTCAAACAATGGGATCATATGAAGCTGAAGAGTTTCTTTACAGACAAGCATACAATAAGCAAAGCTAATAGATTACCCACAGAATGGGAGAAAATATTTGCTGGTTATCCAACTGACAGAGGGCTAATCTCTAGAGTCTAAAAGAATTCAAAAATCTAAACAGTAAGAAGTCAAACACCCCACTCACAAAATGGAGCAAAGAGCTCAACAAGCAGTTTACAGAGGAAGAAATAGAAATGGCAAACACACACTTAAGAAAATGTTCATCATCCCTAATCATCAGGGAAATGCAAATTAAAACAACTATGAGATTCCACCTTACCCTAATAATGATAGCAAACATCAAAAGATGAAGTGAAAATAAATGCTGGTTAGGATGTGGAGAAGTAGGAACACTCATCTACTGTTGGTGGGAATGTAAGATGATACAACCACTTTTGAAAGCAATATGGAGACTCCTGAAAAAACTGACTATAGATATTCCAACAGACCCAGTTATTTTCTTACTGGGCATCTACCCTAAAACCTTCAAACTACAGGCCAGAGATATTTGCTCAACCATGTTAATAGCAGCTCAATTTGTAATAACTAAGAGCTGGAATCAACCCAGATGTCCATCTCTAGAAGAGTGGATAACTAAGATGTGGTATATCTACACAATGGAATTCTATACAGCAGTAAGAAAAAAAAAAATGACACAATGAAATTTGAGGAAAAATGGTTGAACCTGGAACAGATCATTCTCAGTGAACTTATCCAATCACAGAAGAAAAAAAAAAAATTGCCACATTGTCTCATTCATCTATAGCACCTAACCTGCATCTACCCGATTTGCCTTACATACCTGACCCACAAGACACTGGAGAGGGTATGATGAAGACTAGCTTAATCTTCTACAGCCTCTCTTGAACCCCTCTCTCTTCTCTCTATCTCTTTTATATTAGTTATCTTTTTCTTCCTTTTCTTAGTGGGCACTGACCTGTAACTCCCAGTACCAGCATGTGGCTATCATCCACAATGAGCTTTTGATCAGAGAGACTGACAAGGTTTCCTAAAATAAAGACAGATTTCTGTCAGAGTACTTGATGGCCCACCAAAGGTTAGTGGTAAGACCCTACTGCTGAAGATACTTTATGCATTTGACTCTTAAAATGGAATGGCATGGCTGGAAGCTAGAAGAAAGTCAGTCCCCAGACAGTCAGCACATCCAGTGCCAGAAGGTGCTATATGGGCAACTGGGGGAAAATAATGAGTATCTGTCCAAGCAACTCATGGACTAACCTACGTAGCAACAAATAACCTGTTGTGATGACCCCAAAAGTGCAATAGTGGCACACAGCCATGGTGGGAAACCAACTGCTCTTGATTCGGCTAACTGATCCCCTCAGTGGTACAAGTCCCATACCTGGAGCTGGGAAACAAGTCAGAACTGTATCCAAACATAAGCCCACTCTCCACTATCAAGCTACCACCAATCGTGGACTACAAGAGGGCATACAGCTATTAAATTCTCTATAAAAAAGTAAGGGTTATCTCATTTTTCTGGTGCTAACTCCCTCTCCATTGGAGAATGTGCTTCTCTTTTTCAGATAGATGTAGATCCTAAGGAGAGTACTACCCCATCAAACCTCAAAGGGGCCCTGGCCAAAAGTAAGAAAGAAGAATTGGTGAAACAAGTAAGGGTGCTGTTTTCTTGGTGAACCAAATACCAGCACAAGGGTGAAGGAGATCAACAGAGATAAAAATCAACTCCTACCAAATCAGAGATCCAGAGGTCCAGAGCCCCCCAACACCTCATCACTGAAGCAGACCAAAAATGAATCCAGCAGGGCTCAGGGAAATTTTTCAGAAGAGGAGGCAGAAAAAATGTCACAGCCACGTGTTGGGTCATGATATGCAGACATTTATCCTACCCATAAGTGTGGGCTGACTCCAGAATGCATGACCCATATACCTCAACAACGAGTGGCCAAGGGGAGGGGGTAATGGATGAGCTTAATAATGGTAACAAATTGACTGTTTTCACTGAGTACAAAACTAATTAATAAAAAAATAAAAATAAATAAAAAATAAACTACTAAAAGATTGATCATAGAAAAAGGCAAAAACAAATTGTATTAGTCAGAGTTCTCTAAAAGAACAAAATCATTATAATAAATATAAATTTTAAAGAGGATTTATCAGTTTGGCTTACAGGATACAGGGTAGACAGTCCAGCAGTGGCTAACTACAGGATAGAGAGTTTGAGAGCAGCTACTCAGTCCATGAGGCTGGATGCCTCAGCAGTCATCATCTGGGACTGAAGGTCTGGAGGCTTTGCAGAGAATCATTGGTTTTCAGTCCATGTTGGCAGGCTGATGAAGCTGGGAGTCAATGTCTATGAAGAACAGCAGCAATAGGATAGATGCATGAACCAGCATGTAGCATAGGAATCAAGATAAGAGGGCCAGCAATCTTCTGAAACAACTTTATAAACAGTCCACCACCAGAAGTGCCAACCACTTAAGGGGAAAATCCTCCTCCCTCCATGAATCCTTCTTGGAAATATGCCCTCACAGACTTATCCAAGAGACATGTTTAAAAAAAAAAACTATATATATTGATTAAGGTAAGGTCTCACTATAGTTGACTGACCTGAAATTCAGGGTGACATTTGAACTCATGTCAATCCTCTGACCCCTTACCTCTCAAGTGCTGGGACTAAAGGCGTGCAGCACCATGCTCAGCTTTTAAAAAAATATATTATTTATTTATTTAAGATAGAGAGACAGAGAGAGAATGAGAGCATAGGCATACCAGGGATTCTAATCACTGTAAACAAACTCCAGATGCATCTGCTACTTTCTGCATGTGGCTTATGTGGGTGCTGGGGAATTGAGCCTGGGTCCTTAGGCTCTGCAGGCAAGTGCCTTAACCACTAAGCAATTTCTCCAGCCCAAAAGACATGTCTTTTACTTAATTCCTAATCTTATCAAATTCACAATAGAACTTAGTCATTACACAAAGATGAAACAAGTTAAAACAATAAAAACCCTATTTAACCAAAATATACTTATAAAACAACAAACAAGCAAGAACAGTAAGAACATACATCCATGTCTATATCCCCATCCAAACACACACAAAGGCAGTAACATGAAATAAAAGAATTTGTGCATGTTCTCCCTAAATGGTATGTTGTCCGGTATTTCTTGATTTAATCAAATTAGGAATTGAAATTAACTGTCAAAACTAACAAATGAACAATTAAAACCTAAAACTTGCCCAGTGTCACACCTTTAATCCTGTACTTGGGAGGCAGAGGTAGGAGGATCACTATGAGTTCAAAGCCACCCTGAGACTACATAGTAAATTCCAGTTCAGCCTGAAAAAGAGTGAGACACTACCTTGAAAAAATTTTTAAAAATACTAAAACTTAAATAAGGGCCATTTATAATCATGTACAAAATGGCTTAGAGATACATTTAACAAAATACGTGAAAATCTCTATCATGAAAACCATAAAACTATTGGGACACATTTAACAGAGGAATATATTGTCTGTAATATTTCCAGGTTGAATATGATGCTGCCCACCATTTCAATAGACTTTATGGTTTAAGTTGGACTATAAAATGTATGTGTATTCATTTAACCTTCATGATTTTTATGGTATGTATATGTGGGGTGTGTGTTGTATATGGGTGTTCGTATGTTTGGGGTGCTCATGCATGTGTGTGTTTATGCATGCATGCGTGCACATGTGTGTATGTGTAAAGTCTAGAAGTTGACATTGGGTATCCTCCTCACTAACACTCCACCTAACTGTTTCTGAGACAGGGTCATTCATTGAAACTAGCTACCCAGTGAGTCCTAGGGATCAACCTGTCTCTGCCTCTACAGGGCTGGGACCATGCTTGACATTTCAATGGATGCTAAGGATCTCAATCAGGTCCTCATGCTTGTGAAGCAATTACTGAGCTATCTCTCTGATACCCATAGAAACTCTAATATATTGGTTTCTTAAATAACATGCTTGAAGACCTACACTGTCTGATTTCAAGCTACAACAATCAAAAGAGCATAGTATTTGCTTAAAAACCTACTAGAGACCAATAAAATGTACTGGAATCCATAAACAAATGAAATCTGTAGTCATCTGACTCTCAAGAAAGGCAATAAGTTTTCCTATTAGGAAAAAGAAAGGTTTTTTCAATAGTTCTGAAAAATCTGTATCCCATATAGAAAAAGTATACTTCTACCTCATCTCATCTCATCTCATCTCATCTCATCTCATCTCATCTCATCTCATCTCATCCCATCTCATGTCACAAGCAAATTTTACTCCAAATGGACCATATACCATAATGTCTCCTCTTCAAAGGCACCATTTTCCTGTAAAGGAAAATCACAAACTGGATGCAAATATTCTCCATCCATTTCTCAGAAGGATTTGTAATTAGAATATAATGAAGTCTTAAAATTTGTAATAAGATAACTCAATTTCCAACATGACTAGATCTGAACACTTTCCAAAGAAACACAAGGGCCAACATACATATGAAAATGGGATGCAAACAAATATTAATTAGGGAAATGAAAATCAATGCCACAGTGAGACATACTACACTCCTACTGGAATGTCTGAGGTTTAAAATGCTCATGATATCAAGTACTATTAAAAATGCTGACCAGTTTTAACATTCAAATATTCCTTATTGTAATATGCAATGATACAAGCACTTTGTAAACTGGGTTGCTTCATTGAAACTAAAACATACCCTTACCTTATAACCCAGCAAACTTCTAGCTATTTCCTGAAGAGAAATGAAGACTTAGGTCCATACTAATACATGTACTCAAACACTCATAGCAGCTTTACTATTGCAAGATCTCCAAAAGGAGAAACAGCCTTAATGCCAATCAATACACATTAGTACTCTGTGGTAACCATTTATTGATATGATACGCAACAGTAAAAACAAACCACATAAAACTTGAATGAATCTGAAAATTATTCTATGTATAAGAGGGCAGATACCACAGAACAAATAGTATGATTCCACTTATATGAAACAGTAGAAGAGACTAATCTAATTTCTTACATCAAAAGCTTAACAATGCTACCTGGAGCTTGCTCTGAGCTAGTTGCCAAAGGAACAACAGGGTGCCAGAGATGTGCCTGGGCAAGGTCTTTAGGTTTCTATTATTCATAGCTAGGAACCCATCATACACATCTCTGCTCTAAGATAGGGAATGTCCTAATTCATTGGGTCCTGAATGGTTCATGAACTAGTATGCAATGATCAGACTGAAAAAAAAGAAGCAGCAGCATGTTTTACAAGGTTCTCAATATATCCAATTGTAAGTGATTGTTCATTCTTGTGAACTTATCCCTTGTTGTTTGGTATTAAAATATCCATTTATTTGATGCGATGGTGACAATCAATGATAAAATTGAATTTTCAATTTCTCTTCTTGACAAAATAGATATTTGACAAGTCTGAATATTAATAAATAAAAAAGAAAAGAAGAGTAAGAAGGGTATGCCATAATCCATCTTGAGCTAGGGAAGCATGTTTTTGCAAAATTTCATAAAAAATAAACATAAAATGATAGGAACTGTGGTGGTTTGGTTCAGGTGTCCCCCATAAACTTAGGTGTTGTGAATGCTAGGTTCCCAGCTGATGGATATTTGGGAATTAATGCCTCCTGGAGGGAGTGTATTGTTGGTGCCAGGCTTAAGGGCTTTATAGCCAGGTTCCCCATGCCAGTGTTTGGCACACCCCCTGTTGCTGTGGTCCACCTTATGTTGGCCAGGGGGTGATGTCCACCCTCTGCTCATGCCATCATTTTCCCCTGCCATTGTGGAGCTTCCCCTGGAGCCCATAAGCCAAAATAAATCTCTTTCCCAGAAGCTTCTTTTGGTTGGGTGATTTCTACCAGCAATGCAAACCGGACTGCAACAGGAACCAAGGATCAAAATAGCAGAAACAGAAAACTGGATTATGGAAATCTTATACTCAATAAATCACCTTATAGGACGATTTACATACTCCTTATAGCAGCCACAACTGGTTAGTACTTAAAAATATGAAGAACAGGGTGGGATAGATAGTCCAGCAGTTGAAGTACTTGCTTGCAAAGCCTGGTGACTGGAGTTCTATTGCCCAGTAACCATGTAAGCCAGACGCACAAAGTGTCACATACATGTGGGGTTTGTTGCAATGTCTAGAGGCCCTGGAATGCCCATACACCCGCTCTCAGTCTCTCTCTTTATCTGTATCTCTCTCTGCTTGCAACTTAATGTGTAAAATTTTAAAACATGTGAAAAATATATTTAAAATCTATGAAAATTGGTATAATATTTGGAAGGATGTTTCACATATGTAAATTGTCCTCAAACCTGCTGCTAATTATGTAAGTGAAAATTAAAAAACAGTAAAAAATACTTTATGGTTGACAAATTAGCAGAAGTAGAGTGCAGATAAGGATATAGTGAGGAAAGAAATTAACTTGCATAGTTAATGTGAATGCAATAGGCTACAGATGTGCATGAAAAAAGATGATAGTGTGTAGTAGAAGCAACATGTCTGGACCCTATTGCTAAGAGCACAGAAAAAATTACAGAACTTGATACAAAATTCTCACACTAGCACTGCTTGTGATTGCAGAACAGTGTGGGCATTCTGAGGAACTGGACAAGTAAGGGAGGTGTGTACAAATACTGGAATGTGGGAACATTATGACCAGTGAGCAACAATGAACTAGAAGCATCAGAATAACCTACTCTCGGTTGATGTGAATGAAAATAGCAAAGAACATAACACATTGCTCTAGTGTTTATGCAAATTAAGCTCACATAAAATGTACTCTTTAATTTCCAAAGATAGAGTATTTTATATCTATCTGGACATTTAGAAGTATGAGAAAGAGAAAGGACCTATAAAGGGAAAATATAATGATAAAATTCAATTAAACAGTCCCTAACATATTAACAGTTTGGCAGGTTGTAACCTATGATTGACCTTATATACTCTATATTTAAAAAATTAATCAAGTATGTCACAATAAATTAATGTAATAACATTCAGGTCAGAAGAAGAAAGAGTAAGAAAATGATCAACAATAGCTTCAACTAATTCCTACTTCAGTTTGATACTCTTGTATGTCAATACGCCATTCTGTGTATGTTTGTATACTGCTCATCATAAAGTATACTATTGCTGTTTTCACATTCTGATTTTTCTAAATTCTTCCTTCCATCAAAAATTCCTGCACACCCAATCTTCTCGTCCTTCTTTCTTTGTCTCTGAGCTGTCATGTCTCAAATATTAGGCACCGAATAATATTTAGATCTTATGATTAGTAGAACTAAAAAGCCAGGATTTGTAAGTGATTATACCAAATGTGTTGAGATTTTTGCACTTCTAGTCATCTTTATCAAATAGATATCTTAATTGCCCTTGATGGTGCTGCTACTTTGTTTCGCATTTTCCTTTTGTAAGATTATTTCTTTGACAGGAATTTCATAGTGCTTCTGTTGTTTGGTTGTAAAGCAACATCCTTAGACTTTAATAAATTGTTTCATAAGAGATTGAGATTCTTTTTGAATCATAGGAAAAATTTCTTATGGGATATTTCTTTCATGGAATCTTTCCTTTCTCCCTCCATTATACACTGACTTCCATCATAAAGGCAAGATCAATTATTCATTCAATCTTTAATTCTTCTCACCTCCCCAGAAGATGGAGAGTGAGGATCCAACTTTAATTTCACAACATTGTTTGGTCTTTTTGATGACAATTATCTATTTTATAGGTATTCAAAGTCTAAAAATGTGCTGCTTCATTAAAATAAAAAAGATTATAAATGACACAATTATCTAAAAGTGTTTAATATTTTAATGAAAGCTTAAAAATAAAATAGAGGGAAACATACTTTCAGTTAAAATTTAATATTTATTAGATATAATTTTCAAATATTTTAATAAAAATAACGTGAAAATATTTTTGTGTTTTTAATACATTCTTTTCCCAAAGAGTATTTTCAAGCAGTTTTATTTTAAGTAAAATAAAAACATTTAGATATTTTCCGTGTACTTCCTGCCTTCGTATATTCATAGACTCTTTTATCATAAACCATAGTGTAGTAGGCCTGTTATGACTGACATATTATAATCACCCAAAGTCCATGTATTACGTCATTTACTCTGAGTGTTATAGTTTTGATGGATCTGACAAATGCATAACAATCTATAGCACCATTGTAGTAGCACAAAGAATAGTTCCAGCGCCCTTAAAATCCTCTGTACTGTGGCTGCACACACCTTTAATGCCAGTATTTAAGAAGCAGAGGTAGGAGGATCACTGTGAGTTCTAGGCCACTCTGAGACTACATACTGAATATGTCAATCTGGGCTTGAATGAGACCATACCTCAAAATAATAATAATAATAATAATGATTATCTTGGGCTGGAGAGATGGCTTAGTGTGTCAGGCACTTACCTGAGAAGCCTAAGGACCCAGGTTTGATTCCCTAGTATGTGTGTAAGCCAGATGCTCAAGATGGCACATGTGTCTGGCATTTGCAGTGGCTAGAGGCCCTAGTGCAACCATTCCCCTCCTCTCTCTCCCACTCTCCCTCTTTCTCTGTCTCTCAAATTAATTAATTAATTAATTAATTAATTTAATATTTTTTTATCCATCATAACTCTTTGCTGAATATTTTAGCATGGAGCCAAACATTTGCCTTATAATTGCCTAGAACTCACAGCAATTTTGTGATTGTGCGAATTCCTTTCAGTGAGCTTACACAAACCTAGATAATAAAGCTGACTATGTGTATGCCTATTCTTCTTGAGTCAAAAATTTGTACAGGTTGGGCATGGTGGCGCATGCCTTTAATCCCAGCACTCAGGAGAAAGAGGTAAGAGGATCGTCATAGCTCGAGGCCACCCTGGGACTACATAGTGAATTCCAGGTCAGCCTGAGCCAGAGTGAGACCCTACCTCAACAACCCCCCCCCACAAAAAATTGTACAGTATAATAAATTCCTTGAGAAATCATACATTGACAAGTATTTATGTACCTAAACATACCTAAATTATAAAGGTTTCAATAAAAATATCAGACAGTTCCATTACAATATTATTATAAAATTAAACATTATTCTGATATTAATCTACGTGTATATATACACGAATATGTATGTATACATGTTATATTATAAAAATCCATTTTAATCATGCATATACAATATATTTACTCCTCAGGGAAGTCAAGGAATTTCTTAATCTGCAATCTACAGAGTTGGAATTGCTGAGTGTGCCCTATCAGAGTACATGGAGATGTTGGGAATTGTTTTCTATAACAAGGACCCCAGGGTCTTAATTCATGTGAAACTTGTTGAAACAATGTATCTCAGGCTTAAGTAAGATTACTTTTATGGAGTATGAGAAATCAAATGGCTGAGAAATTGAAATCGGGAACACCCACAACATTTTGTTAATTCAAAACTGAGCTTGTAAAATATAGCTCCAAGGGAAGTAGCAATGATAAGAGGAAAAGCTGGACACAAAGAGATTTTCTTCCATAGACAATTTTGAATATTAACTATATTGATCTATTACCTAGACATAGGGCATTTAGGAAGCTGAATCCAAGAGTTAACATTTCAAATACCTATTTCTCCTAGTAACCATCTACTGTCTTTGAAATCCTATTCATTTTCCTAAATTGTAGCTCCATCAAGGGTAAGTGACTTGTCCAAGGTAACAAATCTTCATAGTGAAAGACTTTGAAATAAAAATCAATTGTTTTTTTATACTAATGCCAACAATCTTGCTACCTAATCACAAGTCACATATGTTTCCAAGGTTTTAAGACTGAGAGATTAGGGAAAATGATCTGCCATCCAGTATTTTGTTGCAAACGATTCATTTGCTAAGCAACAGGTAGTGTATTAAGTACTTGAAATTACATTGTAAATATGCTACTCCCCTTTTCTTCCACTATCTATTTGATTCCACATCCCTTTAACATTTCTACTATGCCATTACTTCTAATGCCCTAGGAAGGTGCTTCAGAATAAGAGGTTGTTAGAATGATGGGAATGTGAAGAGTTATTTTAACAAACACTAATGTAGGACATGCTGGATGTCATTTCTACTCCTTCTACAAAATTTGCTCCTAGTAAAAGTTAATGAAAATTTCCCTAGATGCCTTTTCAGATGAGAGAATGAATCGTAGATAGCTTAGAGAAAGTTTAACTCTCCCATGTTTGATAACTGATTTACTGCCTGGGAAAACTGGACAGTTATTTTGCTGGATGAAACAAGATTAGAGATTTGAAGCATGATTTTGAAGCCACTATTGAGATAGGTCATTCAGAGATTCATGTATCAGGGTAAGTTGGTGTTGTCTCCTTTTTAATTTCTGTGCCTGAGGAAGGAACAAAGCACAAAAGTCCTGCTGGTTTTTCATAGCATATTCTTTTTTTTTTTCTTTTTCTCTCTTTTTTTTTTTCACACAGAGAGAGACGCAGAAAGAGAGAGGGAGAGAGAGAGAATGGGCGCACCAGGGCTTCCAGCCACTGCAAATGAACTCCAGACACATGCGCCCCCTTGTGCATCTGGCTAACGTGGGTCCTGAGGAATTAAGCCTCAGAGCACCTAAGTTTATGGGAGACACCTGAGTCAAACCACCACAATAAGGAAGAATAAGATTCAAAGTGTTAGTTTTCTTATACTTGAACATTATGTTGATTTAGCAATAATTTCCACAAGTGAAACACCCAGATAGCTTAACCTAAGGAAAGCTATCTTAAGACCCCCAGCCATTTTCATAATATTAAAAGAAGCCCTCACCTAGATTAAAGTTCAACACAGAACCATAAAGGCAAGAATGCAAGTATAACTTCAGTTAAGATATCTGATATTTGCTCCACACTCTGAGCTAACCACAAAATTCTGCAATTACTGCTTTTTGCGCTTGCTCTTACTTCCATGTAAAATAGAATTGTGGAGGTGGGATGCTGGAGACTTTCCAGATCATTGTAAAAGAATGTAGTTTTGTTTCCTGACCATTATAAAAGAATGTGTTTTCTTGCCTTATAAACTCATCAATAAGTTAAGACCAGGCTGCTCTTCTCCTCAACAACTTGCTGTGAGGGACAGTTTCTGGGCAGCTAATATATGCTCTCCTTTTGAAATCCTTATTCAGGTAGTCTGGAATGTAATTTCTGATCTGGGACTCACTATGTTTTGGAGGCCCCAGTGAGGTATTATATTCTCCTCACTAATCTGACTCCTGAATCTAGTCTCACAGAGTTTTGATTTCTTGGGACTCCAACTGTAAAATGGAGATCCTAGGTGACTGCTGCTGAGAGATGTTCCTCAGCCCCATAGATATTCTTTAGGACACATCAAGAAGGAGTGGCAGTCAGGAAACATCAACATCATGAGCCGAGAGTCTTCAGGTTTGGGAACCTCTGGAGGTAAGGGGTATTCAGTGAAAAGCTGGACACAGCACTACTTCCCAAATCCCAGGCTGTGGTGAATCACCCTGACACCCAGTCTGTCTACTTCATTTTGCTGTGGCCATGTGTGTTTGTCTTTTTGTTCTGTATTTGTTTTGTCACTCTGTGTCTAATTTTTATGTTTATTTTCCCAGGAGGCTGCCTATGGAAATTGACAACTCCACCAGGAACAGACAAATTCTATGTCTAGCCCTTTACAATGTTTCTTAACTAATGTTTCATTTTTCCAACAGAGAGCCTCTGACTGGACACCACCTGTGACACCTTCTCCCTCCAGAAATTCTGTGAATTGGACTGGTTGTCGATGATGTAGAGTGGCCACTAGAAAGAATGTTTGAACTCCCAACTGCATATTAAGTTGAATGGGTCATCTTTGGGTGACTGGACATCCTGATCAGGTTCTTTATATTTTGACCTGGATTAGGATTGTTACTGAAAAACTCACTTGGTTTCATAAATGTTCTTAAAAAAATGCCTAAGCCAAGCTCTAACATAGTTCTCCCTATCAAACCTAAGAACCAGAAATCCTCCCCTCCTTGCAGGATCCCCCTAAGCTACTCCTGCAGTACAATTCCCCTGACAATGAACAGCTCTCTTTTCCCCCTCCTTATCCAAACTATCACCCTTCTGGCTCTGATTCACTCTTGAGCCCACCACACACTAGGAGTGGGTCCCCTTGTCAACCCCCTGAGACACCTTCAGCCACACTTCTACCCTTATGTCAGACTCCTGGGGCTGGAGCCCTCTTCGTGATCTATATCACCTTTTCCACCAGTGATCTCTATAATTAGAAACTGCAGAACTCTTCCTTCTCTGAGAAACCTCAAGATCTTATTTCTCTCTTTGAGACTATCTTTTATACCCTCTAGCACACTTGGGATGATTGTCAGCAGCTTTTACAGTCTCTCTTCATGGCAGAAGAGTGGGACCAAATCTGGAGGGGAGGTCTAAAACATGCATGGGACCCCACTGAAAACTCAGTCCATCTGTAAAGGGCCTTACCCCTCCCCCACTCAAACTGGGACCACAGTTCAGATCATGGTAAGGAGGCTCTTAACAATTACCCAAGCTTCTGCTTTTGGGAGTTGGGACTGAAGCATGAAAACCTGCAAATTTGTTCAAGGTAAGTGAAGTCATGCATGGATGAGTCCCCTGCAGTGTTCCTAGAACACCTCTTGAAGGCCTACAGGACAAACATTCCTATAGACCCTGAAATTCCTAAAAATAGGAACACTCTGAATATTGCTTTTGTTTCTTAGTTGGCCCCAGACATTGGAAAGAAATTGCAAAAGTAGGAAGGATTTGAAGGAAAGTTATTGTCAGAATTAGTGGAGATAGCTATGCCAGTCTTTAATAACAGAGACCCATCTGCGGATAAGCAGGCTAAGAAGATCACCAGAATCATGGGTGGGTGCCTCCTCAGGAGCCATCCTACAGACCACCAAGAAGCTAAAAAGCACCAATTTAGAAGCAGACCCTGCCAAGCAAGACTATAATTAGATAAAGGTCAGTGTGCTTACTGTAAAGAGAAAGGACATTGGAAAGACACATGCCCAAAGCAGGAATAGAAAGCCCCTACATTTTTACAGTTAGCTAACAGGACTGAGGGGGCCGAAGATCCTTTCCCCCAGCCCCTATGGAGCCCATGGTCATGCTAAAAGTGGGGAGAAAACCAGCTATCAAGCCCTACTTTTACACCAACCAAGGATCAGATTCTGAAAGATGACTGCTCTTAACCCAGCTACCCTTCTGCCTCATGCTAATCCTGATGAACCGCTTCACTACTGCCTTGAGAGCCTCAAATCCATCCAGGGTCTCCAGTCTGAACTCACAAATATCCCATGTTTCAACTCCAATGAAGTATTGTTCAGTGATGGTTCTAGTTTCATTTCCAATGGAATCTGGCAAGCGTGGACAACAATGGTAACATTGGAAAGGACAATATGGGCTCAAGCCCTTGGGCATGGGATCGCTGCTCAAAAGGCTGAACTAATAGCATTGACTCAGGCTTTGAATTATGGAAAGGACAAGGCCATAAATGTGTACAATAACAGCCATTATGCCTTTGCCACAGTGCATGTACCTTTAGCCCTCTACTGAGAACAGGGACTGCTTACATCTGAGGGGAAACAAATTAAAAACACTCAAGAAATGTTGGCCCTGCTTGAGGCTATTTGAGTCCCTAAACAAGTGACTATTATCCATTGCCAGGGCCACCAAAGAGGGAGTCATCCAAAAGCACAGGGGAACTAGGTAGCAAACCAAGCAGCCAGAGAAGATGCCCTAAAACCAGTGGAGCCTCTTGAAGTGCCAGTGGTGTCCCTTCCTCTTGAGCTGCTCAACAAACTTGACCACAAGGAAGGAGACATAAAATTGGGGTACGAACTCCAGGTGGACACAAAGCAGTCTGGGTGGAAGAAGTCGTCAGATGGAAAGACCCTCCTTCCATGGGCATTAGGACTGCATTGCTCAAAATTTTCATGAGGATACCCATCTGGACCTCCCAGAATTGACTGAATTACTTAGCCAATGCTTCTATATCCCTGACCTTAGCCCAATAACCAAAGATCTACTTGTCAGACGTGTCACCTGCCAATAAGTGAACAAATGTGGACCCCCACTGGCAGGATCTGGGGTAAGATTCATAGGAACCTTTCCAGGTAAATAGTGAGAAATTGATTTTACTTAAGTTAAGCCTGGACTTTATGAATGTAAGTATCTACTGATAATAGTGAATAAGTTATCAGGGGACAGAAGCATTTCCTACAAAGACTGAGACTACTCAGAAAACTGTGAAGAAGCTGTTACAGGAGATAATCCTCAGTTTTGGCATTCCCTTAGCCCTGGGGTCTGACAATGGCCTGGCTTTCACAGCCCATGCCACTCAATTAATAGGAAAAACTGAGGAATAAAATGGTACCTTCATTTTACCTATAGGTCACAGAGCTCAGGGCAAGTAGAGAGGCTGAATAGAACTGTTAAAGAAATATTAACCAACCTGATTTTAGAAGCTAGTGGAGATTGGATGAGTCTTCTTCCTGTTGCCTTCTTAAGGGTAAGATGCACTCCTCATAAGAAGGGATTTATTTCTTTTGAAATTCTCTATGCTACAACTCCCCCTATAGTCCCTAAATTGGGCGAAGAACATCTGTCAGAAATTACTAATCATGACCTTCTACAGTCCCTGAAGGCTCTTCAGAAGACTCTCCAGCACAGCAAATTCATCCACTGGTCTGACAGGCCCATAAGTGACCTGACTTAGAACTAGGCCATCTTCATTTGAGCCTGGAGATCTGGCCTGTGTGAAGAGTCGTAGTCCTGGTAACCTTGAGCCTTGTTGGCAAGGACCCTTCACTGTAGTCAGGGGCCCAGACAACCCCTAGGCCATCCACAAACCCAAGGCCTACCAAGATCCTCTTAAGATAAGACTTGCACCATGTAAATGAAATATTGCCTTCTCTCTCTCTCTCTCTCTCTTGTTACATGATTAAATTAATGTTCTTGTACTTAGCTTCCATATGGTTTTAGCTATAATTATAACAAAGTTTCCCTTGTTGGAATTCATGTACTGATATGATTTCACTCAAGGCTTATATGGAAGATCACAAAGGCTGTTTTCTCTGCTTCTTAGTTTACATCCATTTTTGAAATTACTCCCTATTTCAACTTCTTCCTCTTCACGAATGAGGAATGGAAAAACCCTTGTGTATTAGTCCGTCCACATAGTCCCCCAGGTTTATTTATATGATGGAGATATGGGTAGAGAACTTCTGAGGAGTCTTTCCCCCTTAATTATAGGCAGAAGAGAGGGCCCCCCATTTTGGTACCCTTATTAGTAGGCTTAGGAATAGCAGGATCAGCAGCCATAAGAACCTCTGCTTTAGTTTTCAGAGATAAAAATTTTTAAACTTTAAACCATCAGGTTGATGCTAATTTAAAAGAATTAGAATCCTCTGTTAGTTGCCTGGAGACCTCCCTTGATTCTCTGGCAGAAATGGCATTACAAAATAGTTAAGGGCTAGATTTACTGTTCCTAAAACAAGGAGGACTTTGTATGGCCCTAGGAGATACCTACTGTTTCTATACAAACAACTCTGGAGTGATCGGAGAGACCATGTCCATAGTCAGAAAACATTTGAAAGACACAAAGGAATTCCATAATAACTCAGGTAATTGATATGAGAATTTGTTTTCTTGGTCACCCTGGATCACCACTTTGATTACTGCCATTTTGGAGGTCTCCTAAACTTATTGCTCCTGGAATTAATTATAAGTCCCTGTATTTTAAATGCCCTGATCAACTTTGTTCAACAGAGAATTTCCTCAGTCAAATTAATAGTCCTTAGGACTAGATATGAGCCCATGGAGACTGATAAGTCTAAGATTTGGCTCAGTCATTAAAAACCAGTGAGGGACTTCCGGTTAAGATGGCGGCGTAGGTACCACGCCAAAGCAGCCTAGGGGGGAAAAAGACCAAAAAAACTCAGCAAAATACACACTTTTACTAAAAAGTGAGGTGTATAGGAAATTGAGGTGGCAGCGGAGAAGTAGAAGAGTTCCAGAGCATCCAGAGCCTGCACAGGCGGGAACAGCGGCTCCGGGGCGGCTCGGCCACCCGCCGCAGCCGCAGCGCAGCAGAAAGCCGCCGGACTCTCGGCTCGAGCCGCAGGACAAGCCAGGTGCGGGATTTTCCCCTCTCACCGCGCACTCCACAACTCGGGAAACGTGAGGGGAGAGCGGCAGCAAGCAACGGAGGGAGGAGCAGACCGCGAGGTAGAAGCACACGTGAAACAGCGATACAACCAGAGCAGCCGCGGCTCCCTCCCCTCCCCCACCACCTGAACCCAGCTCCAGTGAACACAGCAGCGGCCCGGGACCCGGCCACACCAACTTGGGCTGACAGCAGGACACAAGCAGGAGCAGAGTTCGGCAGCAACTTCAGCGGCTACAGCACCGGTACCAGTGGCCCCAGCAGCAGCGGACCCAGGAGTGGCAGCGGCGGCGGATCACGCAGCAGCGGCTTCGGGGTGAGCAGCGGCGGTGGACACGGCAGCGGCAGCTTCAGCAGCGGTGGTGGCTCCGGGGGTGGCAGCTATAACAGCAGCAGAGGCAGCAGCAGCGGCTCAGTTTGCCCCATAGGAAAAGCAAGTGCCCAGCTCCAGAAATCAGAACAGCAGCCCGACGACCCAGGCAGCAACTTGACTGAGACCACAATCACCCAAGGTAACTGGGATTGCACCAGGGAAGGGTCTCACTTGGTCACAAGCTGACTTGGATACCTCAACAGACCAGAAATCTAAACCTCTTTGTTGATAGAGGATCTGGTCATTATAATAACTACTCTTGCATACATACTCGGGGCTGTTTTTGATTGAATGTGTACAGTGTTTAGTTAAATTTTAGAATCTACCAGTATTTTATTCCACTCAGCCTGCTTGAATACTCCTATAACAGGGAAACTCAACCCCTAAGAACATCTTTGTAAATACTCTGAGAGTCTTAAGAGCCACACCTAATACCTTAAGGTCCTACCCTGAAAATATATTACATCAAATCAATTGATACAGCTAAGAATACACAGCTAGCTAGAAAATCCAAGCATTAACTTAATCCAAGATGCAAAAATATATACATTAAAACACAAGAAACACTAAAAAGCAAGACGATATAAATCCACCTAAAAGTATTAATGCATCAGAAATGTCCTCCAGTGAGAAAGAGTTAGAGGAAATGCCTGAGAAAGAGTTCAAAAGAATAATTATAAATATGTTCAAAGAGGTCAAAGAACACATGAAAACAATCAAAGAAGAAATCAAAGAGGAAATCAAAGAGGAAATCAAAGGAATCAAAGAAGAGGCAGGACACCAATTTAATGAAATAAAGAAGGCAATACAAGACATAAATAGGGAAATAGAAATAATAAAGAAAAACCAGTCAGAATTACTAGCAATGAAGAACACAGTTAATGAAATAAAAAACTCTGTAGAAAATCTCACCAGTAGGATGGATGAGGGAGAGGACAGAATATCTAAGCTAGAAGATCAGGTGGCAGACCTAATGCAGTCCAACAAAGAGAAAGACAAACTTATAGAAAAGTATGAGTGGGAATTTCAAGATATTCGGGACACTATGAAAAGATCCAATATAA
The DNA here is from genome assembly GCF_020740685.1 of Jaculus jaculus. Classification (NCBI taxonomy): domain Eukaryota; kingdom Metazoa; phylum Chordata; class Mammalia; order Rodentia; family Dipodidae; genus Jaculus; species Jaculus jaculus. Next base: position 103,760,384 of record NC_059105.1, read on the forward strand.
GAATTCAGGGCATAGTAGAAGGAGAAGAACTCCACTCCAGAGGCATAGTAGGCATCTTCAACAAAATCATAGGGGAAAATTTTCCCCAAATTGGGAAAGAGGTGCCAATACAGATACAGGAAGCCTTTAGAACCCCAGCCAGACAAAACCCAGAAAGAAACTCTCCTCGCCACATTATATTCAAACTTCCAAACACACAAACCAAAGAAAAAATATTGAAAGCAGTTAGAGAGAAAAATCAAGTTACCTACAAAAGCAAGCCCATCAGGATTACAGCAGATTATTCAACACAAACTTTTAAAGCCAGAAGGGCTTGGAGTGATATATTCCAAGTTCTGTAAGATAACAACTGTCAACCAAGGTTACTTTATCCTGCAAAGTTATCCATCCAAATAGATGGAGAAATAAAGACATTCCATGACAAAAGCAGGTTAAAGGAGTATCTGAAGACAAAACCAGCTCTACAGAAAATACTTGATAGAATCCTCCATGCTGAACAAAAGGAAAAGCACACATATAAGGAACCCAGAAAAAACCAGCTATACTCAAATACCAGTTAACAGAAGAGAGCACAGGTAGAACAAGTAACACACACACACACACACACAAATGGCAAACATAAATACTCACCTTTCAATAATATCTCTTAATATCAACGGTCTCAATGCCCCAACGAAAAGACATAGATTTGCAGACTGGGTTAAAAAGCAGGATCCTACAATTTGTTGTCTCCAAGAAACTCACCTTTCTACAAAGGATAGACATTATCTTAGGGTGAAAGGTTGGAAGACGGTGTTTCAAGCAAATGGGCCTAGAAAACAAGCAGGGGTTGCTATCCTAATATCAGACAGGGTAGACTTTAGTCCGACGTTAGTCAAAAAAGATAAGGAAGGTCACTTTATATTGATTAAGGGCACACTCCAACAGGAGGACATTACAATCCTAAACATATATGCCCTAACATGGGGGCTCCCAAATTCGTCAAACAAACACTATTAGAACTAAGGTCACAGATAACACCAAACACAGTGGTGGTGGGTGACTTTAACACCCCACTCTCATCAATTGACAGGTCATCCAGGGAAAGAATAAACAGAGAGGCATCTGGACTAAATGAGGTCATAGAAGGAATGGACCTAACAGATATATACAGGACATTTCATCCAAAGGCTGCAGAATATACATTCTTTTCAGCAGCACATGGAACATTCTCTAAAATAGACCATATATTAGGACACAAAGCAAATCTTAACAAATTCAGGAAAATTGAAATATTTCCTTGCATTCTATCTGACCACAATGGAATTAAACTACAAATCAGTAGCAAGAAAGGCTATAGAGCATACACAAAATCATGGAAACTAAACAATACACTACTAAATGATGAGGGGGTCAATGAAGAAATCAAAAAGGAAATCAAAAAATTTATAGAGTCAAATGATAATGAGAACACAACATACAAAAACTCTGGGACACAATGAAGGCAGTTCTAAGAGGTAAATTTATAGCCTTAAGTGCCTATATTAAGATATTAGAAAGGTCGCAAGTAAACGACCTAATGCTTCGCCTTAAAGCCTTGGAAAAAGAAGAACAAGGCAAACCAAAAAGTAGTAGACGGGAAGAAATAATAAAGATCGGGGCAGAAATTAATGAAATAGAAACAAAAAGAACAATCCAAAGAATTAATGAAACAAAGAGTTGGTTCTTTGAAAGGATAAACAAGATTGATAAACCCTTAGCAAATCTGACCAAAAGAAAGAGAGAAGAGACACAAATTAATAAAATCAGAGATGAACAAGGTAACATCACAACAGATTCCAGAGAAATTCAAAAAATCATAGGGACATACTATAAAAGCATATACTCCACAAAGTATGATAATCTGAAAGAAATGGATGATTTCCTTGATCTATATGACCTACCTAAATTAAATCAAAATGAGATTAACCACTTAAATAGACCTATAACAAACATGGAGATCCGAGCAGTTATCAATAATCTCCCAACTAAAAAAAGCCCAGGCCCGGCTGGATTCACTGCTGAATTTTACCAGACTTTTAAGGAAGAGCTAACACCATTGCTTCTTAAGCTTTTCCAGGAAATAGAAAAAGAAGGAATCCTACTAAACTCCTTCTATGAGGCCAGTATCACCCTGATACCAAAACCAGGCAAAGATAGAACAAAAAAAGAAAATTACAGACCAATCTCCCTCATGAACATAGATGCAAAAATTCTCAACAAAATATTAGCAAACAGAATACAAGAGTATATCAAAAATATCATTCACCCTGACCAAGTAGGCTTTATCCCAGAGATGCAGGGATGGTTCAACATACGCAAATCTATAAATGTAATACATTACATAAATGGGTTGAAGGACAAAAATCACATGATCATCTCATTAGATGCAGAGAAAGCATTTGACAAAATCCAACATCCCTTCATGATAAAAGTCCTACAGAGACTGGGAATAGAAGGAACATATCTCAATATAATAAAGGCTATTTATGACAAGCCTACAGCCAACATATTACTAAATGGGGAAAAACTGGAAGCTTTTCCACTAAAATCAGGAACAAGACAAGGGTGTCCACTGTCTCCACTTCTATTTAATATAGTTTTGGAAGTCTTAGCCATAGCAATAAGGCAAGAGACACACATAAAAGGGATACAAATTGGAAAGGAAGAAATCAAGTTATCATTATTTGCAGATGACATGATTCTATACATAAAGGACCCTAAAGACTCTACTAGCAAGTTGTTAGAGCTGATCAAAACCTACAGCAATGTAGCAGGATACAAAATAAATACACAGAAATCAGTAGCCTTTGTATATGCTAACAACAAACACACAGAGGATGAAATCAGAGAATCACTCCCATTCACAATTGCATCAAAAAAAATAAAATACCTAGGAATAAACCTAACCAAGGTAGTAAAGAATCTATACAATGAGAACTTTAAAACACTCAAGCGAGAAATTGCAGAAGACAGTAGAAAGTGGAGAAACATCCCTTGTTCCTGGCTTGGAAGAATCAATATCGTGAAAATGGCAATCTTACCTAAAGCAATCTACACATTTAATGCAATCCCTATCAAAATTCCAAAGGCTTTCTTCATGGAAATAGAAAAAACAATCCAAAAATTCATTTGGAATCACAAAAAACCTCGAATATCTAAAATAATACTGAGCAACAAAAAAGAGGCTGGTGGTATCACCATACCTGATTTTAACCTATACTACAGAGCCATAGTAACAAAAACAGCATGGTACTGGCACAAAAACAGACATGTAGATCAGTGGAACAGAATAGAGAACCCAGATGTAAGCCCAAGTAGCTATAGCCACCTGATATTCGATAAAAATGCCAAAAATACTCATTGGAGAAGAGACAGCCTCTTCAGCAAATGGTGTTTTGAAAACTGGATAAATATCTGCAGAAGGATGAAAATAGATTCTTCTCTCTCGCCATGCACAAGAATTAAGTCCAAATGGATTAAAGACCTTAACATCAGACCGGAAACTTTGAAACTGCTAGAGGAAAAAGTAGGGGAAACCCTTCAACATATTGGTCTTGGCAAAGACTTTCTGAATACAACCCCAATTGCTCAGGCAATAAAACCACAGATTAACCACTGGGACCTAATGAAATTACAAAGATTTTGCACCGCAAAGGACACAGTGAAAAAAGCAAAGAGGCAACCTACAGAATGGGAAAAAATCTTCACCAGCTATATATCTGATAGAGGATTAATATCTAGGATATACAAAGAACTCAAAAAGTTAACCAATAAGGAATCAAACAAGCCAATCAAAAAATGGGCTAAGGAGCTAAATAGAGAGTTCTCAAAGGAAGAAATACGAATGGCATATAAGCATCTAAAAAAATGTTCTACATCACTAGTCATCAGGGAAATGCAGATTAAAACTACATTGAGATTCCATCTCACTCCTGTCAGATTGGCCACCATCATGAAAACAAATGATCATAAATGTTGGCAGGGATGTGGAAAAAAAGGAACCCTTCTGCACTGCTGGTGGGAATGCAATCTGGTCCAGCCATTGTGGAAAACAGTGTGGAGGTTCCTAAAGCAGCTAGAGATTGATCTACCATATGACCCAGCTATAGCACTCCTAGGCATATATCCAAAGGACTCATCTCATTTCCTTAGAAGTACATGCTCAACCATGTTTATTGCTGCTCAATTTATAATAGCTGGGAAATGGAACCAGCCTAGATGTCCCTCAACAGATGAGTGGATAATGAAGATGTGGTACATTTATACAATGGAGTTCTACTCAGCGGTATAGAAAAATGAAGTTATGAAATTTGCAGAAAAATGGATGGACCTGGAAAGTATTATATTAAGTCAGGTAACCCAGGCCCAGAAAGCCAAGCGCCACATGTTCTCTCTCATATGGGGATCCTAGCTACAGATGACTGGGCTTCTGTGTGAGAATGAAAATACTTAGTAGCAGAGGCCAGTAAGTTGAAAAGGAGACATAAAGGGTGGAGAAAGGAAGGGAGGAGGATACTTAATAGGTTGATATTTTATATATGTAATTACAATGATTGTAATGGGGAGGTAATATGATTGAGAATGGAATTTCAAACGGGAAAGTGTGGGGGTGGGGAGGGAGGGCATTACCATGGGATATATTTTATAATCATGGAAAATGTTAATAAAAATTAAAAAAAAAAAAAAACCAGTGAGGAATGAAACACCCAGATAGCTTAACCTAAGGAAAGCCATCTTAGGCACCCCCTCCCAGCCATTTTCATAATAATAAAAGAAGGCCTCACATAGCCATAAAAACAAGAATGAGGATGTAGCCTCGGTTAAGATATCTGGTATTTGCTCCACATACTGTGCTAATAGAAAATTCTGCAATTTTTGTAATCAGGCTTGTTTGCATTGCAAAATAGGATTGTGGGGGTTAGTTCTGGGGACTTCCCAGACCATTGTAAAATAATGTAGTTTTTTGTAGTTTTGTTTCTTGACCATTGTAAAAGATTTTTTTTTTTTTTTTTTTTTTTGCCTTATAAACTCACTGTTAAGACTTGGTTGCTCTCCTCCTCAGTGGACAGTTGCCAGTCAGCCAATAAAAATCCTTATTCATGGAGTCTTGAGTTTAATTTTTGACCTGAGACTCACTACACAAGAGCAGCAAAGTTCACTCATATTAAATGTGATCAAATAACTAAACAAGCATGTAGGCAGTCATACATTGAATACTTTGCAGTCGAAGCTGTGGTGCTGGCACACCAGGCTACACACCTCGGCTGCTGGGCCCCAACATCAGGTTACCAGAAATATGTACTCTCAACATCTCAGGTCTCTTGCTTTCTGTTTTTTGTTTTTTTATTTGACAGCTTTATGATTCAAAAGCTCCCTTAATATATCATAATTTTTTTGATTTACAAATTGCGGGGTTTCTAAAGGATACTTTTAAGGATTATCTTATAAACTTGTTATTCTCTAAATTCTTGAAGTGAAGGAAATGATTTTTCTTGATTAAAATAACTTTCATCAGCCTAATAGGGCCATGAGCAAAATACATCGTGGAGAATTGTCCTGAGTAATTAAGTATAAATGAGAACCTTAAAAGTGCATTCCAAGCAGAAACTTAGTGAGTACTTTACTGTCTGATAATTTACAGTTACAAGGAGAAATTGTCTCTCTCTTTTCATTTCACTGTAAACCCCAGGGCCCTAATCACTAGTGAGGATAGTATATGCCAGAGATTTAGCATTATTTAACAATATTTCACAACGATTTTGTATGTTTCCTGAGAAATACCCATCAGTGCCACTTAAACATACTTACAATTCTTTTATGAAGTTATTTGGCAAAGGCTTGTTATGCTCTGATTAGCTTATTAGTTTTTTCTGGATCTGATGGAGTTTAGGGCATTGTCTGTCAACTTGTTAGGAATGAGGACAGCAAATGCCTTCGAATTGTCTTTGCTCATTTAACCATGTCCCTGCAGATGTTCACTATTTTCCTATGTCTCTTATTTGGAAAGCAATTCTATGTATAATCAATTAGGGATGTATAATTTTGTATAAATAGATAAGCTTGTAAGTAGATTAAAATGCTAAAGAAACATACTCTCTTTTCAAATGAACTTCAACTTGCATATCAATGTATGATTAATTCTCAGTGTGAAAAGATTATTTCAATCTCTCTAGTTAGACCATGCAGTGATAATAAAATTAACAGTGTATATTTTATGAATCCAGTCCATAATGATAGTTTAATTTATACCCATGTTATTTATAAATCATAAATTATTTTTTAAGCTGTCAGTTCATTTCATGTTACTATAACAAAATAAATGAGAATAAGTAACTTAGAAAGAATAGAAGCTTCTTTGTTTTAGGTCAGGACAAAAATGGAGTCATAGCAGGAGGTTGACAGAGACATAAGGAAGTGAGTCATCCACATTCCTCAAGGAACCACCCAGCCATCATTCCTTCCTTGCCTAACAATGCCCCAGGTCTAGGTATCCTACCCCCTTATTTCTCCGGTCATTTGGTCACTGCTCTGGTCTCACACCCTAGTGATTTCCCTTCCTCACCTTCCCCCAAGTGAAGAACTCTATATAGCCCATTATCTGTAATCTCAAAGGTGACTGTGCTCTGCTCTTGAGACTCAGTCCTGGCAGCTTATGTTTTTCTGAATAAAGGCTTCCATCATTGCCTCAGAGTGGTCTCTGTGGTCTTGTTAACTCCTGAAACTTACACCTGGTGCCATGACTCAGGAAGAATTCTGGTTACCCTCTTGGGCGGCCAGACCTCCTTTTCCCAGCCCAGACCAACTGCCATTTGACCCTATGAAAGCTTTGGACCATCACTGTCTGATACATGCTCTCACACCCACAACTATTCAGCCTCACTGTCCTTCCCTTCTCTGTCTCTTCCCTCCTTTTTGGTAAGTGTCTCTCTTAGGTTGGCCTGCTCTCAGGTTTCATTCATCCTCATCAAAGCTTTGGTGCTGGCCCACCAGGCTACACAACCCAGCTGTTAGACCCCAACATCAGGTTACCAGAAAGATGTACTCTCAACACCTCAGGTCTCTTGCTCTGTGGTCCACCATACCCTAAGAGGTGCCTTTTGGTTTGGTTACCAGTTGGGACACTCTCTCTCTTCCTCCTCTCCCTCTGAGCTCTCATCTTGCACAGCAAGCTGCTTTTGCCATTGGGAGCACAGTCACCCTCCTTGCCCACTAACAGGCTAAAAAGCCAACAGTTGTGACCTGTATGACCTCCATCCATGTGAGAGTTGCAAGCCCCATTCACCCTGATGGATCAGGTGTCATATTGGTGTTCTGTGTAAATCCAGCTTAGGCTCTGGTTTATTTTTTTCTCACCCTTGTTTTGCTCTTTTCCTGTCTCCTTAACTTAAGCCTCTATGACTCTTGGATGACATCTTATCTTTTTCTGCAACTGTGCTTGGCCACATCCATAAGCTTGGACAATGGGTCTGAATGGCCCGAAAATGGTACTTTTCCAAATTCTCACTGATTTAAAAAACTTCTGCCAATGTACAGGCAAATGGTCTGAAATACCCTATTTTTCACTCTGTATGCACAGTCTTCTCTCTGCTCTAACTGCTTTCCTCACAAGGTCATTCCAGCCACCTACCCCAACAGCAACTCCAACTCCTCCAGCTCCCTCAGCCTCTCCTGAAACCCTGCCTTGTTTCAAGATTTGATTAGTCTCCAGAGTTGTAAATAAAATAGAAATTTAAAATAAGAATGCATAACTTCTGAATAAATGAATGAAAGCATGAATGTGTGAAGGGGAAATGGTTGCCTAGAGGTTATATGAAAAGCGCACTTGAAATGAACATGTATGTGTGAGTGTGTATGTGGCTCACAGACCTAAGGCTGCAGAATGATTTCTGTTCGGAGCACTGCCATTTCCTTGTTGGAATGTTTTCCACCAAGCCCACTGTAGGATATGGCATAGCCAAGTTTTACTGTTAAGTGTTCCCCAGAAGGAACACTAAAAATTGTAAAATGGCAGGAACAGGAAGCAGCCTATAGCCCTGAGGGAAGATCAAAACTCTCTCTAGAATTTAGGGGGGGGGGGGAATGACTCTTTCTTAGCTTCCCTGCCTTGCAGAGCCAGAGAACTGCAAGTACAGAGAATCCCAGGATCCTGGCCCCAGCATGATGATGAATGAATGCTAAGTTGCTATAAACAGATGGAGACTTCTTTTAAGAAATGTGTAACTGTTTTACATGTACTTTATCTTTCTATTCCTCTATGGAACTACTTACAGACAATAGCCTCAGGATTTATATTTAAATTTAGAAGTACTTGATACTAAATTTGTAAAAAAATATTTCTAAAATTTTGAATAATGTTCAAATCTGCTTTTATATTTTTTAAAAAATGTGTTTCAGGAAGACTTCTGGTTAAGATGGTGGCGTAGGTACCACGCCAAAGCAGTCTAGGGGGCAAAAAGACCAAAAACACTCAGCAAAATACACACTTTTACTGAAAAGTGAGGTGTATAGGAAATTGAAATGGCAGTGGAGAAGTAGAAGAGATCCAGACCCTGCACAGGCCAGCAAAAGTGGCCCTGGCAGGTCCGCTGACCATAGTAGCAGTGGTGGTGCACCAGAAAGCTGCCAGGCTCAGCTGGAGCCGCAGGAAAAGCCAGGTGAGGGGAGCTTCTACTAACACTGGAGCTCTCCACAAACTCTAGAAACATGAAGGGAGAGTGGCAGTGAACAACGGAGAAGAGATCACAAAGTAGAAAAACACATGGAACAGCAAGAGAACTAGAGCAGTGATGGCTCCCTCCCCTCCCCAGTGCCTGTGCCCAGCTCCAGCGAACAGAGCAGTGATCCTGGGACCTGGCCACACCAACTTGAGCTGACAGTGGGACCCAAGCAGGAGCAGAGCCCGGAAGCAACATCAGTGGCTCTGGCACCAGCAACAGTGGCCCCAGCAGTGGTGGATCCAGTAGTGGCAGCAGCGGCAGATCCAGCAGCAGCAGCTTCAGTGGCAGCAGCAGCGGCTCCAGCAGTGGTAGCTACAGCAGCAGCAGTGGTAGCAGCAGTGGTGGATCCAACAGCAGCAACTTCAGCAGCAGCAGTAGCAGTTCCAGCAGCAGGGGTGCCGTTCTGCAGGGCCACAGTTGCCAGGCTCAGTTTGCCCCACAGGAAAAGCCAGTGCCCAGCTCCAGAAATCAGAAGAGCAGCCCAATGAACAAGCCAGCAACTTGACTGAGACCAAAATCATCCAAGTAACTGTGATTGCACCAGGGAAGGGTCTCACTTGGTCACAAGCTGACTTGGATCCCTCAACAGACCAGAAACCTTAACCTCTTTGTTGATAGAGGATCTGGTTGTTATAATAACTACTCTTGCATAAATACTCAGTGCTGTTTTTGATTGAATGTGTACAGTGTTTAGTTCAATTTTAGAATCTACCTGTATTTTATTCCACTCAGCTTACTTGAATACTACCATAGCAGGGAAACTCAACCCCTAGGATCACCTTTGTAGATACTCTGAGAGTCTTAAGAGACACACCTAACACTTTAAGCTCCTACCCTGAAGATATATAAAAAATGTGTTTCAGGAAAGTTATAAGAAACAAAGTTCTGAAATCTATATGTGTATTCTGGGTAAAAAGCATAAGTCAAATCTGATGTACTCTCTCTTTACAAAAGTTATTTCAAAAGGCCTTCTGAAAAAAAATGGTCATATTAAAAGTCTTACAGTAAAGATAATACAAGTTTTTGTTGGTAGTTATAAGATGAACTGAATAAAAATGATAAACCAGAGAGAAAACACTGTATGTTGGATGTTAAATGTTTGATGAAAAAGATTGTTACCAAGTGGCTACATAGATTGTAAAGTAAATGTATGTAAATGAAGGTATGTGTAAAGTATGTAGATGAAGACGTGAGTAAGCTTAAACAGAAGGCTAAACACAAAATACTTAATCAGATTACAGACTTCTTAAGATATAAAATGACTATTCACCTAGGGCTTACATCAGACTAACAAAGATTGGCCCTGGCTGATAGACGGTTGCTATAGCATTCAAGTTGTAAACTCAAATTTAACTCATTGATGTTCATCTGGTCATAATAATGGTTATTCAGCCAACAGTCTGAATACTTTAGTTTTAACTTATTACTGAAAAAGTTTATTAAATTATCACAGGCAATATAATAGAGTTAATTAAGATTTGAATAATTATAGATTGTGTTATAAAATTTTGCATATGTTTAGAATTCAGTATAGTTCTATAAATTGATTTTGAAGAGATTAAAAATATTTTTGGCTCAGCAATTAAAGATACTTATTTCCAAAGCCAAATGGACATAGTGGAGCATGCATTTGGAAATTGTTTACAGTGACAAGTAGCTCGGTCATGCCCATTCCCTCTCTTTTCCATGAGACTTGTCTCCTTTTTTTAATTAGATCATGACAGTTTAATCCAGTTCCTCTATTCTTTGGGTATGTTAAATATAGCTAAATTAATTTCAAAAATTAACTTACAGACTAATGGGCATCTTATTTAGCTTTTAAAAGTGCTAAATCTTCATATATATATATATATATATATATATATATATATATATATATATATATATATATATGGTACATAAAGGTACCCCACCTCTGATGAACTTTAAAAATTATAAAATTTTTCATGTCTTCATATTTAAGTAAAAACTCTAACTACATAATATAGATTTCTATTTATTTTAAATTCTATCATCAGATCTTTTGTTCACAGTTTACTCTCTGTAGCCTCAAGTGCCTTAAATATGTAAACTATACTTTTTGTTTATATCAAACTTTTCCAGATATCAGAATACTATAATTTGACTCCTGGCCAAGATGGTGACCACCTAGCTGCCCTGCAAATACCAGGGAAAGAAAGGCAAGAAATTGAGGGTTATCAGGGTCTTCTTGTCAGTGGGAGGGCACAGATGGGGGAAAAACAGGGAATCGCGGATCCCCTCTCGGGTGGGTAGTCTACCCCCCCCCATACAGCTGCTGCACCCCAAGCGGCTGTGCTCTGATTGTGCACCCGCCAGCCGGCTGCGCTGTGCTCCAATCACACACTTGCAGGGATCTCCACTGCTGTGCTCCAATCACACATCCGTGGGGACCTCTGCTGCTGTGCTCAGATCACACACCCGTGTGGACACCCGCCGTTGTGCTCCAATTGCGTGCCTGCTGGCCCACTGCACTGTGCTCCAATCACACACCCACAGAGACTGCCGCCGCTGTGTTCCAATCGGGCGGCCGCCAGACCCGCCATGGCTGTGTTCGGACCATGCACCTGGTGGCCAGCCTCTTCTGTTCTCTGACCCCATGCCTGCCACAACTGCCTCTGCACTACAATTGCACATGCAGCGGAACCAGTCCCATAGCAAGGGCCATTCAAGACCAGACTGAGTCACTAGCGCCAGCTCAGGTGCCATCCCCTACCTGTTCAGCACCGCCCATCAACCACTCCCCTGTGGCGGGGGAGTGCTGACTGTTTGCAGGTCCCAGTGTTCCCAGCCAGAGTTTGGGCAGCTTCAGGGCTTGCTACCCCGTCCCCCTCCAAGCATGAAGGGAGGCCGCTTTGGTGCATTACTGGGTAAGAATTCAGGCAACTTTGGCGCACATCTCAGGCAGTGGATAGACGGCTTTGGCAAGGGAAAGCCAAAACCCAGACTGCTTGGGAATTGCGACAGGCTACCTTGGATTCCCATTGAGATAGAGCCCAGGCTTGTCCACCCACATACCTGCCCATATACTGTCATAGGTAGACCATAGCACAAAAGAAATAACATTAAAAATAAAATGCCATGGAAACTAAACAATACACTACTAAATGATGAGGGGGTCAATGAAGAAATCAAAAAGGAAATCAAAAAATTTATAGAGTCAAATGATAATGAGAACACAACATACAAAAACTCTGGGACACAATGAAGGCAGTTCTAAGAGGTAAATTTATAGCCTTAAGTGCCTATATTAAGATATTAGAAAGGTCGCAAGTAAACGACCTAATGCTTCGCCTTAAAGCCTTGGAAAAAGAAGAACAAGGCAAACCAAAAAGTAGTAGACGGGAAGAAATAATAAAGATCGGGGCAGAAATTAATGAAATAGAAACAAAAAGAACAATCCAAAGAATTAATGAAACAAAGAGTTGGTTCTTTGAAAGGATAAACAAGATTGATAAACCCTTAGCAAATCTGACCAAAAGAAAGAGAGAAGAGACACAAATTAATAAAATCAGAGATGAACAAGGTAACATCACAACAGATTCCAGAGAAATTCAAAAAATCATAAGGACATACTATAAAAGCATATACTCCACAAAGTATGAAAATCTGAAAGAAATGGATGATTTCCTTGATCTATATGACCTACCTAAATTAAATCAAAATGAGATTAACCACTTAAATAGACCTATAACAAACATGGAGATCCGAGCAGTTATCAATAATCTCCCAACTAAAAAAAGCCCAGGCCCGGATGGATTCACTGCTGAATTTTACCAGACTTTTAAGCAAGAGCTAACACCATTGCTTCTTAAGCTTTTCCAGGAAATAGAAAAAGAAGGAATTCTACCAAACTCCTTCTATGAGGCCAGCATCACCCTGATACCAAAACCAGGCAAAGATAGAACAAAAAAAGAAAATTACAGACCAATCTCCCTCATGAACATAGATGCCAAAACTCTCAACAAAATATTGGCAAACAGAATACAAGAGTATATCAAAAAGATCATTCACCCTGACCAAGTAGGCTTTATCCCAGAGATGCAGGGATGGTTCAACATACGCAAATCTATAAAGGTAATACATTACATAAACGGGTTGAAGGACAAAAATCACATGATCATCTCATTAGATGCAGAGAAAGCATGATAAAAGTCCTACAGAGACTGGAAATAGAAGGAACATATCTCAATATAATAAAGGCTATTTATGACAAGCCTACAGCCAACATATTACTAAATGGGGAAAAACTGGAAGCTTTTCCACTAAAATCAGGAACAAGACAAGGGTGTCCACTGTCCCCACTTCTATTTAATATAGTTTTGGAAGTCTTAGCCATAGCAATAAGGCAAGAGACACACATAAAAGGGATACAAATTGGAAAGGAAGAAATCAAGTTATCATTATTTGCAGATGACATGATTCTATACATAAAGGACCCTAAAGACTCTACTAGCAAGTTGTTAGAGCTGATCAAAACCTACAGCAATGTAGCAGGATACAAAATAAATACACAGAAATCAGTAGCCTTCATATATGCTAACAACAAACACACAGAGGATGAAATCAGAGAATCACTCCCATTCACAATTGCATCAAAAAAAATAAAATACCTTGGAATAAACCTAACCAAGGAAGTAAAGAATCTCTACAATGAGAACTTTAAAACACTCAAGCGAGAAATTGCAGAAGACACTAGAAAGTGGAGAAACATCCCTTGTTCCTGGATTGGAAGAATCAATATCGTGAAAATGGCAATCTTACCTAAAGCAATCTACACATTTAATGCAATCCCTATCAAAATTCCAAAGGCTTTCTTCATGGAAATAGAAAAAAAATCCAAAATTTCATTTGGAATCACAAAAAACCTCGAATATCTAAAATAATACTGAGCAACAAAAAAGAGGCTGGTGGTATCACCATACCTGATTTTAACCTATACTACAGAGCCATAGTAACAAAAACAGCATGGTACTGGCACAAAAACAGACATGTAGATCAGTGGAACAGAATAGAGGACCCAGATGTAAGCCCAAGTAGCTATAGCCACCTGATATTCGATAAAAATGCCAAAAATACTCATTGGAGAAGAGACAGCCTCTTCAGCAAATGGTGTTTTGAAAACTGGATATATATATGCAGAAGGATGAAAATAGATTCTTCTCTCTCGCCATGCACAAGAATTAAGTCCAAAGATTAAAGACCTTAACATCAGACCGGAAACTTTGAAACTGCTAGAGGAAAAAGTAGGGGAAACCCTTCAACATATTGGTCTTGGCAAAGACTTTCTGAATACAACCCCAATTGCTCAGGCAATAAAACCACAGATTAACCACTGGGACCTAATGAAATTACAAAGATTTTGCATTGCAAAGGACACAGTGAAAAAAGCAAAGAGGCAACCTACAGAATGGGAAAAAATCTTCGCCAGCTATATATCTGATAGAGGATTAATATCTAGGATATACAAAGAACTCAAAAAGTTAAATAATAAGGAATCAAACAAGCCAATCAAAAAATGGGCTATGGAGCTAAATAGAGAGTTCTCAAAGGAAGAAATATGAATGGCATATAAGCATCTAAAAAAATATTCTACGTCACTAGTCATCAGGGAAATGCAGATTAAAACTACATTGAGATTCCATCTCACTCCTGTCAGATTGGCCACCATCATGAAAACAAATGATCATAAATGTTGGCGGGGATGTGGAAAAAAAGGAACCCTTCTGCACTGCTGGTGGGAATGCAATCTGGTCCAGCCATTGTGGAAAACAGTGTGGAGGTTCCTAAAGCAGCTAGAGATTGATCTACCATATGACCCAGCTATAGCGCTCCTAGGCATATATCCAAAGGACTCATCTCATTTCCCTAGAAGTACATGCTCAACCATGTTTATTGCTGCTCAATTTATAATAGCTGGGAAATGGAACCAGCCTAGATGTCCCTCAACAGATGAGTGGATAATGAAGATGTGGTACATTTATACAATGGAGTTCTACTCAGCGGTAAAGAAAAATGAAGTTATGAAATTTGCAGAAGAATGGATGGACCTGGAAAGTATTATACTAAGTCAGGTAACCCAGGCCCAGAAAACCAAGCGCCACATGTTCTCTCTCATATGTGGATCGTAGCTACAGATGACTGGGCTTCTGCGTGAGAATGAAAATACTTAGTAGCAGAGGCCAGTAAGTTGAAAAGGAGACATAAAGGGTGGAGAAAGGAAGGGAGGAGGATACTTAATAGGTTGATATTGTATATATGTAATTACAATGATTGTAATGGGGAGGTAATATGATTGAGAATGGAATTTCAAACGGGAAAGTGTGGGGGTGTGAGGGAGGGAATTACCATGGGATATATTTTATAATCATGGAAAATATTAATAAAAATTTAAAAAAAAAAAATATATATATATATATAAAACTATGAAAAAATAAAATAAAATAAAATAAAATAAAATGCAAGAAAACACAGATAGATCACCCAGTCCAACAAGGATTACATCTAACCAAAACATAGAAGAGTTGTTAGAATAAGAACATCAAGTGGAAGCTATGAGCAATGCAACCTTGACCAACCTACTGCTAGAACTTGCAGGAAAGCAACAAAGGACCGATAATCATGTGGAGGCTACCATCACTAAGCTAGAACAATATGATAAGACATTGGAAGAAATTCAAAGAGAGTTAAGAAAGTTGAGGGAGAGTGAAAAAAAAGAGGACCTTAACATCAGCTGTCCACACTAAATAAAAACATAAAGAAATGCAAGGATGAATTCCAAGAATCATCAATCAAATCAGAAAATAAGGTGAAAAGGGAGCTGGACAGAGCGATGGAAGTGATACATCGAAGAGTAGTAGAAAATGCAAACTTAATTGAACAAGTCCAAAACTCTCTATAGGCTCTCAAGAAGAGAGTCAGTGAAGTGGAGGATAGAAACTCTGATTTGGAAGACAGGATGGAAGAAAAAGTTCAAGAGTTCAAAAACTTCAGTAAGTTCAAAAGTTCCTGTGAACAGAACACGAGGGAATTCTGGGAAACACATAAATGTCCTAATATCAGACTCATTGGAATACCAGGAAGAGAAGAATTTCACACCAAAGGCATGGAGAATTTATTTAACACATTAATTGAAGTAAACCTCCCCATTCTCTTAAAAGAAATGCCCATCAAGATACAAGAAGTGAACAGAACTCCAAACAGACTGGACCAAAGGAGAAACTCTCCAAGACATATTATCATTAAGACGTTAAACATTGACATAAAAGAGAAAATCCTAAAAGCAGCTAGGGAAAAACAGCACACCACTTTCAAAGGAAACCCCATCAGAATTACTTCAGACTTCTCAATGGAAACCCTGAAAGCTAGAAGGGCCTGGACTGAAACTCTCCAAAGTCTAAGAACCTATGGCTTCCAACCCAAACTACTCTACCCGGCAAAAGTCTCCCTCATAATAGGTGGTGAAAGAAAAAGCTTTCCATGACAACTCAGCTTTACAATTATATGAACACAAAACCAAACCTACATAAAGTATTACAGGAAATTCTCCACAGAGAAGAAACAAAAACCAAACACAAATGCCTACAAGAAGCAGATCACAACAACCAAACCCAGAGTACACACAAAAGGTTTCAAATTCCATGAAAACAACAACACACATCTATCACCACAACATGGCAGGGATCAAATCAAATCTCACAGTCATTACCCTAAATATTAATGACTGTAATTCACCCATCAAGAGACACAAGGTAACAGGATGGATCAATAAATTAAACACCTCAATCTGCTGCCTACAAGAAACCCAACTTACCACTAAAGACAGAAAACTCCTCGGGGTGAAAGGGTGGAAAACAATATTCCAAGCAAATGGGAATAAGAAACAAGCAGGTGTAGCTATATTAATATTGGATAAAATTGACTTCAAACCAAAAATAACCAAAAAAGACAAAGAAGGCTACTTAATACTTATCAAAGGAACAAGCCATCAAGAGGATATTACAATCATAAATATTTATGCACCAAACACAGGGGCACCACAGTTCATAAAAATAGACCTATTTGACATTAAAACAGAAATAACCACCAACACCATCATAGCTGGGGACTTCAACACACCATTATCAGTAATAGACAGATCATCCAAACAGAAACTCAACAGGGAAGTAAGAGAACTCAACAAAATCATAAAACACTTACACTTAAAGGATATCTACAGAACTTTCCATCCCAAATCCACAGACTACACATTCTTCCCAACAGGCCATGGAACATTCTCTAAAATAGACCATATACTGGATCACAAAGACTGCCTCCACATATTTAGGAAAATCAACATAATTCCATGCATGATAGCAGATCACAATGCTATATTGCGAGAAATCAACAACAAAAGACCCACCAACTATCCCAACAGCACCTGGAAACTGAACAGCACACTCTTAAACAATAAATGGCTAGTGGATTAAATAAAAAATGAAATTGCAAAATTCCTGAAATTGAATGACAATGAGAACACATCCTACCAAAACTTATGGGACACAATGAAGGCAGTTCTCAGGGGAAAATTCCTAGCACTTTATGCCTTCACAAAAAAGACAGAAAGATCCCAAATCAATAACCTAACCATCCACCTAAAGGCACTGGAAAAACAAGAAAAATCCAACCCAAAGAGCACCAGAAGGAAAAAAATAATTAAAATCAGAGGAGAAATTAATGAATTGGAAACCAAGGAAACAATTAAGGCAATTGACAAAACAGAGAGCTGGTTCTTTAAAAAAATAAACAAGATTGACAAACCTATGGCTAATTTGATCAGGCAAAAAAAGGAGAGGCTCCAAATTAACAAAATTCAAAATGAAAAAGTAGAGATCACAAAAGAAATAAGTGATATTGGGAGAATCATCAGGACTTATTTCAAAAACCTGTACACCACAAAACTGGAAAATGTGGAGGAGATGAATAAATTCCTGGACGCATATCATCTAACAAAGCAAAACTCAGAGTAGATTAATCACCTCAATGAACCCATCACACTTATGGAGATTGAAAAAGTAATAAAAAATCTCCCCCAAAAGAAGAGTCCAGGACCAGATGGATTCTCAGCCAAATTTTATCAAACCTTCATGGAAGAACTCAAACCAATCTTCCTAAAACTGTGCCACACAATTGAAGAACAGGGAAAGCTACCCAACTCCTTCAATGAAATTAGTTTCATCCTAATTCCAAAAGCAGACAGAGATGCCACAAGAAATGAAAACTACCGACCTATTTCCCTAATGAACATAGATGCAAAAATCCTGAATAAAATACTCGCAAACTGAATCCAACAACACATCAAAAGCATTATCCACCTTGACCAAGTGGGATTTATCCCAGGAACACAAGAGTGGTTCAACATATGAAAATCTGTCAATGTAATGCACCACATAAAGAACCTTGAACATAAAAACCACATGATCATTTCGATAGATGCAGAAAAGGCCTTTGACAAGATACAACATCACTTCATGATCAAAACATTGGAGAGAATCAGCAAGGTCGGTTCACATCTTAACATAATAAAGGCAATATACAAAGCTCCAAAGGCCCAAATAATACTTAATGGAGAAAGACTGGACGAATTCCCATTAAGATTGGGAAGAAGACAGAGATGTCCTCTCTCACCTGTGTTTTTCAATATAGTGCTGGAAGTCCTAGCTCAAGCAATAAGTCAGGAGAATGAAATAAAAGGGATACAATTTGGAAAGGAAGAAGTCAAGTTAGCTCTATTCACTGATGGCATGATTATATAGGTCAGAGACCTGAGAGACTCCATCCCAAAACTCCTGAAGATGATTAACTCCTATAGCAAAGTAGCAGGATATAAAATCAATGCACAAGAATCGGTAGCTTTTCTGTATGCAAATGACAAAGATACAGAAAAAGAAATAAAGGACATAGTCCCATTTTCAATAGCAACAACAACAAAAACAACAAAATACCTTGGAATAACGTTAACCAAGGAAGTAAAAGATCTATACAACGAAAATATAAAAACTCTCAAAAAAGAAATTGAGGAAGACTTGAGAAGATGGAAAGACCTCCCATGCTCCTGGATAGGCAGAATTAACATTGTGAAGATGACAATCCTACCAAAGGCAATATATAGATTTAACGCAATTCCAATTAAAATCCCTACAGTGTTCTTCACAGAGATAGAAAAATTGATCTCAAATTTCATATGGAAAGGCAGAAAGCCTTGCATATCCAAACATATCCTCAGCAAACGAAACACCTCTGGTGGCATCACCATACCTGATCTAAACCTATACTTCAAAGCCATACTAATAAAAACAGCATGGTACTGGCATAAAAACAGGAGTATAGACCAAAGCAATAGTCCTGAGGACCCAGATTTTGGGTCAAGCAACTAC
Source organism: Jaculus jaculus (assembly GCF_020740685.1). Lineage (NCBI taxonomy): Eukaryota > Metazoa > Chordata > Mammalia > Rodentia > Dipodidae > Jaculus > Jaculus jaculus. The sequence goes on from NC_059105.1 coordinate 103,779,555, forward strand.
AGCTACTTGATATTCGACAAAGGCCCAAAAAATACAGGCTGGAAAAAAGACAGCATCTTCAACAAATGGTGCTGGACAAACTGGATAACCACATGCAAGAAACTGAAACTTGATCCACACATTTCATCATGCACTACACTCAAATCCAAATGGATCAAAGACCTCAACATAAGACCAGAAACTAGAATACTACTGGAAGAAAATTTAGGAAGTACTTTCCATGATATAGGAATGGAAAAAGACTTCCTGAACAAAACTCCAGTGGCTCACAATCTTAAACAGTCACTCAACCAATGGAATCATGTTAGAGACAAGCCCTGAGCAACTTCTGCCCTGAGCAACTTCTGACCTTTCCTCATCCCCCCACCCTGCCACACCTGATTCCATCCCCCCACCCCGCCACACCTAACTAATTAACACCCTGCCTGGCAACTGCAGAGACACAAGAACTGTACCATGAATTCTCGGAATAACCACAAACTGTCCTAGGCCAAAGGCCAAGAAGATTCTGTAACCTTCCACCACCTGCCTCCTCCAGCCCTCCCCTCACCCAAAACCCTAACCCTAACCCTTTAAAAGACCGCTCCAGCTCAATAAAATTGGACTCTTGACAAGTGTACATTTGCTTGAGTCTCTTCCTCTCTCTCACCCATCTTATTTCAGGTGAGGGTCCTCCTCGCCCCCATGAATAACTAGGTCCCGGCACACGATCTCCGGAGTGTTCCTGAATGGTCACCGCTTCTCCGCCCAAGAAGACGGCAAGACCTGGTAAGTTTTCCCTCTTCATTCCGTCCCATCTAGATCGGCCATTCATTGTCTAAAGAGGCTTCTTTCATAAAGGATTTAAAAGCCTCTCTCAGAGAGCGAGGAATACGGGTAAAGAAAAAGGATCTTATACAGTTGTTTGTTTTTGTTGACAAGACATGTCCATGGTTGATGATTGATGGACCTAATATTCATCCCAAAAAGTGGCAATGAGTAGGTAGAGAATTAAATCAGAAACTCACTGAGGAAGGCAATGACGCACTATACCCAACTATTTTCTCTTTCTGGGGCTTAATTTGAGACATTGTCGAGGAAGCAAATAATGACTCTGGTAAACACCACCTTCTCTCTGTGGCCGAATATTGTCTCTCGTCTTCACAGCCTGGCTCCCGCTGCCCTTCGCGTCCCCCCTCTCGAGCTTCAGACTCTTTTTCTCTCATTGATATTTCTGACTCTCATACTTCTGACCCTTCAAATCTTCCCCAACTTTACCCTGCACTACCCCCAATTGACATTTCTAACCCCCCCCCCAATTAACCAATCGCCTCACCTAATCAATCCTGTTCTAAAGAAATGACCTACCGCTAAACCTCAGCCTCCTCCTACTGGTCCCTCATCCTCTTCCTCTCCTCCAGATAACCCTCTCGATCCTGGCGATGCAACCACCTTAGAAGGTGAGACCGCCCGTTGTCACAATCCTGATCAGCCACCCCTCGCCCCCCTCTGCCCCAGCTCTTTCCCCCCAAACTCTCCCCTCTGCTCCTCTTTTGACCTTGCCCTCTTTTCCGATTGTTCTGCCTAATTCCCTTTCTGAGACCAAGCTTCGCCTCTCCTCTCAAGTTCGAGATCTCACTGAAACTCTCCAACTTCAAAAACAACTTTCTCGTCTCTCTGCTCGCTGTTCTGCTGAACTCCCCCCTCCCATACCCCAGCCCCGGGCCCCTCAACCGATAGCCTTCCTGCTGGACTCAGCGAACAGCCAGACAGACAACAGCCAGACCCCCAATCAACTGCCTGCCTCCACAGGGCCACTCCTGGAAGTGCAGGGGTGGACCTGTGTGCCTCCACCGACTCAATACTAAAACCTGAAGAGGGAGTCCAAATAATTCCTACAGGAGTTTTTGGCCCACCCCCGCCACAAACCTATTATCTAATTCTGGGAAGGGCATCTAGTACATTAAAGGGCATCACCATTTTCCCATCAACAGTTGATAATGACTATAGAGGAGAAATAAAAATTTTGGCCAACAGTACACAAGGGCCTCTTCCTATTATACAAGGACAACGTTTAGCACAGGCCCTCCCCCTGCCCTTGGATTCAACGGCTCCTTCGATGGGTCCCCATAGAGGAGCCTCCAGGCCTGGGTCTTCAGACATTTATTGGATTCAAAAAATGACCCAAGAACGTCCTAGCCTAAAACTTAAAATCAATGGTAAAATTTTTGAGGGCATCTTAGACTCAGGGGCGGATTCCACCGTAATTTCACAAAATGCTTGGCCCCCCTCCTGGGCCCTCCAGCCCTCATTGACTCATCTTCAAGGTATTGGCCAAATCTACTAACACCCTTCAGAGCTCCCAGCTCCTGACTTGGGAGGACCCTGAGGAAAATACTGGACATGTTTGGCCATTCGTAGTCCCTGGCCTTCCGGTCAACCTCTGGGGAAGAGACATCTTATCCCATATGGGAGTCCTCATGTTCAGCCCTTCTGAGGCAGTTACTCAACAAATGCTTAACCAGGGTTTTATCCCAGGCAGAGGCCTTGGAAAAAACAACCAAGGAATACCAGACCCTGTCTCGGTTACTTCAAAAACAACACGGACAGGTCTTGGCTATGACTCACATTTTTCCTAAGGGCCATTGCTCCTCCTGCACACCAGGCAGATAAAATAACCTGGAAAAATAATCCCCCTGTCTGGCCCCTTCCTCAGCATAAGTTAACAACAGCCATACAGTTGGTGCAGGAACAATTAGTGGCTGGTCATATTGAACCCTCCACCTCCCCCTGGAATACACCCATCTTTGTTATACAAAAAAAAAAGGGGGGGGGAATGGAGGTTACTCCAAGATCTAAGAGAAACTAACAAGACCATGGTTCCGAGGGGGGCCCTTCAGCCTGGTCTCCCATCACTGGTAGCCATCCCGCAGGGTTACGCTAAATTAATCATTGACCTTAAAGATTGCTTCTTTTGCATTCGCCTCCACCCAGAGGATTGCAAACGTTTTGCCTTCAGCCTCCCTATTATTAATTGTATCGGTCCATCGCCCCGCTTCCAATGTAAAGTTTTGCCATAAGGGATGGCCAATAGCCCTACCCTCTGTCAAAAATTTGTCGCCCAAACAATAGATCCCTTTCGGCTTAAATATCCTAATTTATATATCATTCATTATATGGATAATATTTTATTAGCAGGACCAGAGACAACAAAATTATATGAGGTGGGACAAGAATTAATCCTTATATTCCAAAAATTCGGACTACAAATAGCCCCAGAGAAGGTTCAAATCCATCCTCCCCACCTTTTCCTTGGATTTGAATTACACTCCAATAAAATCCTATCTCAAAAAATCCAGTTAAAAAAAGATTCTTTAAAAACACTTAATGATTTCCAACGGCTCTTGAGGGACATTAATTGGTTACAACCTTATTTAAAATTAACTACTGGAGAACTTAAACCCTTGTTTGATATTTTGCTAGGGGATTCTGACCCTTCCTCGGCTCGAGAGCTTACTACAGAGGCTAAAAGTCCCTTACAAATTGTTGAAAAGGCCATTCAGGCACAAAAGATTGGATACTTCTCTCCCACCTCCCCGTTATGGTTACTTATTCTCCCTACAACTTTTACACCCACCGGCCTTTTATGGCAAACTAAGCCTTTATATTGGATCCATTTACCCCAAATTCTGCCTACCTACCCTTCCCTGGTTGCCCAGGTTTTAAAACTTGGGAGAGAAAGTTCTCTTAAACTTTTTGGAAAAGACCCAGACACCATTAGTGTGCCTTATAGCACCTCCCAGGTTCAATGGCTAGTACAGTCCTCTGATGAATGGGCTGTTGATTGTGTTTCCTTTCAAGACAAAATAGATAATCATTATCCTTCAGACAGACTAATTCAATTCCTTTATAGACAGTCCATTTTGTCCCAAAACAGACTAAAAGCTCTCCCATTCCTGGAGCCATGTTAGTTTTTACTGCTGGTTCTTCATCTGGAATTGCAGCCTTTAACATCAATGGAAAAATCTCCAAAGTCCAAACTAAACTTTCTTTGGCACAGCTTGTGGAATTGGTTGCTGTTATACAGGTCTTTGAGACTCTCTCCAATCACCCATTTAACCTTTATACTGACAGTGCCTATGTAGCCAGCTCAGTCCCTTTGCTTGAGACGGTTCCTTACATCCATCCCTCTACCAATGCTTCCCCTCTTTTTGCTAAACTTCAACAACTAATCCTGGCCAGAACTCACTCTTTCTTTGTAGGACATATACGAGCACATTCTGGTCTTCCTGGACCCTTAAGTAAAGGAAATGACCTTGTGGATCAGGCAACTCAAAATAGTTCTGTTATCCTAACGGGAATGGTCGCCCCACCTGACCCCATATCTCAGGCACAAGAGGCGCATCAGTTACACTGTCTTAATGTCCAAACTCTCCGACAGATGTTCTCTATCACCCGAGAACAGGCCCGACAGATAGTCCACCAGTGCCAGGGCTGTATAACATTTTTGCCTGAGCCACACTTGGGAGTTAATCCTCATGGTCTTACACCAGGGGAATTATGGCAAATGGATGTCACCCATCATTCTCCCTTTGGCAAATTAAAATATATCCATGTGTCTATAGATACCTTTAGTGGATTTATTTGTGCTTCCCTTCAGATGGGGGAAGCTACTAAAAATGTTATTAATCATATATTTGCTTGCTCTGCCTTTATGCCATTGCCAAAAGTCATCAAAACAGACAATGGCCCTGGGTGCACCAGCACTAGCTTTAAACAAACATCTTACTGGTATTCCCTATAATCCACAGGGACAAGGTATATATAGTAGAAAGAGCACATCAGACTCTTAAAAATATGCTCTCCAAGCTACAACAGTCAGGGGGAATATTATACTCCCAGGCAGCAAATCCCAAAACATTATTAAACCATGCTTTGTTTGTTTTGAATTTCCTGACCCTTGATAAGGATGGTAAATCTGCGGCTGATAGATTTTGGCACCCTTCTACATCAAATAATTATGCTCAAGCATTATGGAAGGATCCATTAACTCATAAGTGGTCCGGCCCAGATCCTGTGTTAATCTGGGGGAAAGGACATGCTTGCATATATGATTCTAAAGAACAAAATGCTAGATGGCTCCCAGAGAGGCTAATAAAATTGATTAATTCTCCCAGGGAAACCCCTGAGAAAGATTTTAATTGTGCTTAATTACAGAAAGATGCTCGGCCTTGCCATTCTCTCATTTCTACTTGTAGCCCGACTGGTGGTAAGTGCCCCTTCCCCTTATCAAATTTATAACTACACTTGGATCATTGAGAATCAGGCCGGAGACATTGTTAACTCTAGTTCTTCGGTCGGGTCCCAGCCCCAATGGCCTGATTTATAAGTAGATCTCTGCGCCCTTGCCCTTGGGGCACACCCTGATTGGGGCCTAGCGGAGGTATTCTGGCCTCAGCCCAAGGGTCTAGCACCTGAACTTCCCGCGCAATCCCAGTTTCCCTGGCTGTAGAAACGATGTCGAAAAAAGTCTTCTTCACGGCCTGGAGGGTATTTATGTCTGCCCAGGAGCCCACCAGGATAAATCCCTCAATTATAAGTGTGGGTGGGCTAATGTCTATTTTTGTGCCTCCTGGGGTTGCGAAACTACTGGGGATGCCTATTGGAGGCCTTCTTCCTCCTGGAACTACATTACTGTCAAACGAAAGTGGAAACATCCTCAGGCGACACCTTACCATTCCCCCCAGGATGTTAGATGACTCTGTAATACTGCCCACTCCTCTACAGGTGGATGGTGCAACCCCCTGTTAATTCAATTCACCCCTCAGGCCAAACAACAAGATTGGACCGGTCGGGGATTTGAATGGGGGCTCAGAGTCTATCAGGAAGGAAAAGATATTGGACTTACTTTTAGAATCAGATTACTTAAGTCTATTCCCAATAAAAATTCTGCAGCCATGGGACCAAACCCTGTCTTACTTAAGCCAGACAGACCCAAATTAACTATTGGGTCTACCACACCCCCTATTGTCACTCAGTTAACTCAAAAATATACCTTGTTCCAACCCACCATCCCTGAGGGACCCCCAAGTTCGGCTGATCTCATTGTTTCTTTAGTAAACGCCTCCCTAGAAGCTATTCATAATACTAGCAATCCCGATTATCAAGAATGCTGGATTTGCTTTTCTCCTACACCTCCCTTTTATGAGGGTGTTGCGATGCTTATGGCCCCTATATTCACCAATGATACAAATGGCCTATCCTGGCATGCTGCCCCAGATGGAGGCCTTACTCTTAGTTCCATTTCAGGTATTGGACTCTGTCTTGTTGGCCCTAAAATGTTGCCCCCCCATTCACTCATATCGGTCTGTAATCAGACTGCTATTGTCAATGAAACTTCCACCTATACTAAAGCCCCTAATAGCACCTACTTTGCTTACTCCTCGGGTCTGACTCCTTTTATAGTCAATAAGGATTTTATTAATAATAAAGATTACTGCGTTGTAGTTATTGTGCTACCACGATTCCTTGTCCATAATCCAAAAATTTTTATCCACTCTGGATCAGGGTATCTCCATCAGACACAAAAGAGAGCCTTTAACTGCTATTACCCTGACTGTGCTCCTGGGGCTTAGTGCTGCAGGGGCTGGGACAGGTATTGCCTCAATGGTTACCTCCCAACAACATTTTTCACATCTCAATGCCTTAGTGGATAGAGATCTCAGCCTCATACAGGAGGGAATACAATATCTTAAAGATTCATTAGCTTCCCTTTCTGAGGTAGTTCTTCAAAATCGGAGAGGATTAGATTTAGTCTTCCTTAAAGAAGGGGGACTCTGTGTAGCCCTCAAGGAAGAATGCTGTTTCTACTCAGATAAGACTGGGCTAATACAAAATAGCCTTGACAAAGTCAAAAGGAATCTAGAAGATAGAAAAAGGGCTCGGGAACAACAAGAATCTTGGTATAAAAATTGGTTTTCCACATCTCCATGGCTAACCACCCTGCTTCCCAGTCTGCTAGGACCTTTTGTAGGTATCCTTTTACTTCTCTCTTTTGGCCCCTGGGCCTTTAAATGATTAACAAGTTTTGTTAAGAGTCAGGTAGATTCTACAATCAAGCCGGTGGAAGTCCACTACCATCGCCTCGCCACAGAAGAAACATGTGCCGCTGACCCTACAAAAGAACAAGACAACCCCCCATCTTGACCCTTAGACTTTACCTCCCTGCAAAGATCCACCCTGAGGTGGAAATTTTGGCCCTGTCCCTCCGAATAATAACTCAGGTCTCCGCGACCCCTCATACTAATTGGCTACCAAACATATTTCCTCCAGGATCCTTATGGGGCTTTGACAGTCTTGTTGAGAGGAAAATGCATTACATTTCCACAAAGTGAGTGGTCAGATAAGTCAGCGATGGAACGGGTGGCTAAGTCTCAACCCACCTAAGACAGGATGACCTCGCCGAGAGGAGGCCGATCCAATGACGGGTAAGGGTCCAGCACTGCTCTTCTAACAGGCTCAGACCCTGTTTGTGCCCCCTGTTCTAAGGTCAATCCAAATGACTTTATCGAAATCAATGACCTATAAGTAACAGCGCTCAACCTACTCTGGGGAACGCTCACTCGCCTCTCTGATGTCAGGTTGCTGTCAGGTTGCTCCTCTGGATCTATTTTTACTCTTAACAAAAATAATCAGCCACCAAAACAAGCCCATCTTTGGGACATCATCAGGGGGTCGCGGTAACCTCCCTATCCTAGTCCTTGTATACAGAAGAGGGGGAGATGTTAGAGACAAGCCCTGAGCAACTTCTGCCCTGAGCAACTTCTGACCTTTCCTCATCCCCCCACCCCGCCACACCTAACTAATTAACACCCTGCCTGGCAACTGCAGAGACACAAGAACTGTACCATGAATTCTCGGAATAACCGCAAACTGTCCTAGGCCAAAGGCCAAGAAGGTTCTGTAACCTTCCACCACCTGCCTCCTCCAGCCCTCCCCTCACCCAAAACCCTAACCCTAACCCTAACCCTTTAAAAGACCGCTCCAGCTCAATAAAATTGGACTCTTGACAAGTGTACATTTGCTTGAGTCTCTTCCTCTCTCTCACCCATCTTATTTCAGGTGAGGGTCCTCCTCGCCCCCATGAATAACTAGGTCCCGCAGGATGGGACAGGATCATATAAAGCTGAAGAGTTTCATTACAGACAAGCATATAATAAGCAAAGCCAATAGATTACCCACGTAATGGGAGAAAATATTTTCAGGTTATTCAATGGATAGAGGCCTAATCTCTAGAATCTACAAAGAACACAAAAATCTAAACAATATGAAGACAAACACACCCATTCATAAAATGGGGAAAAGAGATGAACAGGCAGTTCACAGAGGAAGAAATACAAATGGCAAACATATACTTAAGAAAATGTTCATCATCCCTAATCATCAGAGAAATGCAAATTAAAACAACTATGAGATTCCATCTTACCCCAATAAGAATAGCCAACATCAAAAAATCAAATGAAAATAAATGCTGGTGTGGATGTGGAGAAGCAGTAACACTCATTCACTGTTGGTGGGAATGTAGGATTGTACAACCACTTAGGAAAGCAATATGGAGACCCCTGAAAAAGGTGACTATAGAGATACCAATAGACCCAGTTATACCCTTACTGGGCATCTACCCTAAAACCTTCAAACCACAGGACAGAGAGATTTGCTCAACCATGTTTGTAGTGGCTCAATGGAATTCTATGCAGCAGTAAGGAAAAATAACACAAAGTAATTTCAGGAAAAATGGTTGAACCTGGAACAGATCAGTCTTAGTGAACTTACCCATTCACAGACAAAAATATCGACACATAGTCTCACTCATATACAGCACCTAACCTGAATCTACCCAAGATACTTTATATACCCAGCAAGCATCTCATGGACTAGACACTAGGATGGATGGGGAGGGAGGGGAGGGCATCAAAGGAGTGGAAAACACTAACTTGGACCTAAAGAGCAATGGTACCATAAAATTCTACTTCCTAAAAGGCAGACCAAAATACTGAACCTTCACTAGACCCTTACAGGAAACACCTGAAACACAAGACACTGGAGAGGGTAGGATCAAGTCTAACCTAAATCCTCTACTTCTTCCCTACCTCCCGCTCCCCTTCCCCCCTCCTCTCTAACTCTTGTATATTAGTTATTTTTTCCTCATTTTCTTAGTGGGCACTGACCTGTGAACCCCACTACCAGCATGGGTCTATCATCCACAATGTGATTTTGATCAGAGAAACCTACAAGTTTTTCTAAAAGAATGACAAATTTCTGTCAGAGTACTTGATGACCTACCAAAAGTCAGTGGTAAGACCCTATTGCTGAAGACTCCATATGCAACTGACATGTAAAATGGAACAGCATGACTGGAAGCCAGGAGAGAGTCAGTCCCCAGACAGTCAGCATGTCTAGTGCCAGAAGGTGCTACATGGGCGACTGGAGGGAAACGACCAATATCTGTCCAAGCAACTCATGGTCTAACCTACTTAGCAACAAATAACCTGTTGTGATGCCCCCACAAGTGCAATAGTGGCACACAGCCATGATGGGGAACCAACTACTCTTGATTTGGCTAACTGATCCCCTCAGTGGTATGGGACCCATAGCTGGAGCTGGGAAACAAGTCAGAACCATATCCAAACATAAGCCCACTCTCCAATATCAAGCTACCATCAATCATGGGCTACAAGAGGGCCTACACCTATTAAAATCTCTATTAAAAAAGAAAGTGTTATCTCAATGTTCCGGGTGCTAACTTACTCTCCGTTGAAGAATCTGCTTCTCTTTTTTAGATAGATGCGGATCCTAAGGAGAGAGCTGCCCCATCATACCTCAAAAGGGGCCCGACTGAAACTAAGGAAAATTGGCGAAACAAGCAAGGGTGCTGTTTTCCTGAGGAACCGGATACAAGCACAAAGAGGAAGTAGATCAACACAAAGAAAAATCAACTCCTATGAAATCAGAGAGCCAGAGCCTCAGAGGCCCCCAACACCTCATCACTGAAGCAGGCCAAAAATGAACCCAACATGGCTCAGGGAAATTTTGGGGAAGAGGGGGCAGATAGAATGTCAGAGTCACATGTTGGGTCATGCTATGCAGAGACATTTATCGTACCAATAACAGTGGGCTAACTCCACAATGCACGACCCATTTACATCAACAAGGAGGGTCCAATGGGAGGGGGTAGGTCATGGATGAGCCTAAACAACGGTACCAAACTGCCTGTATTTGCTGAAAAGAAAACTAATAACTTTTTTTGAAAGTATACTATAATTTGTTTTGTACAAAGTCCATTATGTTTGGCTATCAACAAACATAGATCACCATGCCTGGCTAAAACTATATAAGTTTAAGATGGTTCTTGCCTTGCTTATGCATCCTTGTTTTGCTAAGTGATCATCACCAAGCTTATAATCTTAGTCTTGTAAAAAGTGATTTATTGCAATTTTGTTCTTAGAAAAAGTAAAAAAGCTCCCCATGTCCTAAAAAAATCCACTGTATACAAACAATGTTAATATAGTTTGTGTAAGCTTCATGTAACAGTCATAAAAATTTCTTTAGTTAAGCCTTAAAGTTGTTCAATAGTAAAAGATACTTATTTAAAAAAATTACTTTGTGTCTGTCATATTGTCTCTATGTTAAAATCAGGCTTACTTAACTCAACAATGACCAAGTTTTATTTTATTCTTGAGATATATATAATCAGTCTCAGTAAGGGTTTCATTTAACTAATTGTCTCATTTCTTACATCTTAATTTTATTGCTTATAGAGATGTTGATACTTGAAACATGTTTCATGTCCTAGAAAAATAACCTCAAATTGCTGTTCTACTTCCAGTTTGGGGGGTAATTGCATTGATACACAGAGTAGCCAAAGTTGTTTTCAAACACAGATGCTAGGTTTTCATCCTGTCTTGCCATTTTTCCTGACATACACTTTCTAGATTAAATCAAATGACTTAAAGTTATTGATAAAATATTGTTTTCAGGGCTACTAAAATGTTCTACTTATAACTGACAAGTACTTAAAAGATAGAATGTGCATGCTTTCTATGGCCCAGATATAGCTTACCACTGTCACCTGACAACTAAACTTTAATACTAATCAAAATGATTTTCTAACCATATCTGCTTTGCTAACCAGATATGTTACTTACCCTTTTTAACTAATCTTTTTTTTTGCTAATTATATATGTACAGCGTCTCTGAGGGAGTAATAGCCATATGTAGAAGCCAAAATCAACTGGAAACATTGGAGTTCAAAGGATAACTAATATTTTTTTTTCTACTTCCAGGTCAAAAGGCCACAGGAGATGATGGGACACTTGAGCTTCTAGCCTCTGATAAATTACCCATCTTCTTAATCAGAGAGGATGTGGAGACCCAGAAATGAATTCCAAGTCAATGAATCTTCAACAGAGTCACAGCAGAGAAAAATTAGTTCTCCAGGCTTCCCAAAAGAGGGAAGGCCACCTTCTCAGCATGACCTTGACTTATCATAACAGGTGACAATGCTGAGAGTAATTAAACTCCCCACTGGTCCCTAAAAGTCTCTCCTACAGCTTCATTATTGACATCCAAAATATACATTTAATTCTGGCAGCCTATATGGTCTTAATCACCCAGTAAGAAAGTTATAACTGCAACACAAACAAGGATTCAGACTAATAGGCTGCCTGTCTGATGCAGACTTAATATAGTAGACTTTAACACTAACTCAAGTCTTCTGCCTCTGCCTGTCCCTGATTAACTTCACCTACCCTGACCCCAGCTCCTTCCACTTGTCTTAGCCAGAATCAGAGCTCTTCCTTGGGCCACCTTCTTCCTTAGCACTACCCTGTCTCATCAAGGGAGAAGTACACTGCTGCTCCAATGGGCACTCTCAAATTCTCTTGTGTTCCAACCCTTCCCCTGATCCCCAAATGACCCTCTGCCTCCTCTTGCCTCAAGTACTCTATTTCCTGACTCTGAATGCTCATCTCCCTTTACACCTGGCACTGTGACAAGACTAACAAGCTCCTTTATTCTCCCTTCTGTCTTCTCACGAGGTGCACAGAACCCATCTCCCTCACCTCCTCTATAACAGGTGTCTTCCAGCAACTGCCCCGAAGCCAGCTCAATACAGAGATGGTATGAGAAAAGTCTCTGCTTCTCTTAGGACCAAGTCATAACAACACGATACACTGGTGCTATTGATCTCACCACTGTGCCACCTCTAGCCACCATAAAACTGCCTCCTCATCACCTGTCTTGAAGAGAGATGCATTGACTGCATTATCCAGACTTTCCCACAATAACTCCTTGCCCTTAGGGTCAACTTAAAAAAAAAATTACCTTCTGCTTTTATCATTAACAAAAGGCTGGAATGTTAGGGCAGGACAAAACTGGCATCACAGCAGGGGGGTGACTTAGATATAAGGAAGTAGGTCTTCCACATTCCTCAAGGAACCACCCAGCCATCATCCCTTCCTTGCCTAACAATGCCCCAGGTCTACGTTTCCTGCCCCCTTACCCCTCAAGTAACCTGCTCACTGTGCTGGTCTCACATCCTAGTTATTTCCTTTCCTTGCCTTCCTTCAATTGAAGAATTCCATATAGCCCACTACCTGTAATCTCAATGGGGATTGTGCTCTGGTCTTGAGAGTCAGTCCTGGCAGCTCATGTTTTCCTGAATAAAAGCTTCCATCTTTGCCTCAGAGTGGTCTCCATGGTCTTGGTCACTCCTGAACCTTACACGTTGGACATACTCACAGTGGCATATTCAAGAACATGGAGTAGACATCTCTGCTTTACCATCTTGTGAGTTCCTTCTTGCTACATGGAGGGTATCACATGGTTAGATAAAGCATGCCAGCTATGGTCTCTTTTCCTCTATCTATGATCCACCATTATCATCACAGGGGCCCTATTTGCATGACTTCATCTAATCCTAATTGCATCACAATGGGCTCACACCTGATACTGTTAACAAATGGATTTGTGGATTAAAATATTGCAAATTTGTGAGGGACATATTCAAACCCAAAAGAAATGGAAACATGAGAAAATTTCCTTTAAGGATTAACTTATGTCAAATAATTATATAGAAGCATTAGTGATATTTTTGATAAAAGCAATGCCAAAGTCAATCTCATTATTTTATTTCTCCAACTCTTATTTACACTTGTTCATCTCATAAAAATAGGTTGGGGAGATGGTGAAATAACATCATAAAAATATTAGACTTTCAAGAAAGATATGGGCTGCAGCACTGGATAGCTCCAATGGGTACCTCTTATATAGGAGGTTCTTTAAATGGCAATCCCTATAGTGGCCTTTCGGTAGACTAATATTAAGATCTGAATAAATAACACTGGACAAAGTTATTGAATCTTTTTGGAACTTAATTTTCTTATCTATAAAATGGAGGTGATTTTAGCTACCCAATATAGTTCTTTCATGAGTTAAATGAGGTTACTTGAGATTTTTCTAAATACAAGTATTTAATGTACTACCAAATACATAGTGTTTGCTTAATGACTATTTTCCCAGGAAGTAGATAAGATAGAAACTGAATGACGGTTAAGAGGAAAGAAAAGATAATATTCATTTTCTTTTCTTTCTTTTTTTTTGGTTTTTTTGAGGTAGGGTCTCACTGTGGTCCAGGCTGACCTGGAATAAACTCTGTAGTCTCAGGGTGGCCTTGAACTCACGGCGATCCTCCTACCTCTGCCTCCCGAGTGCTGGGATTAAAAGCATACGCCACGACGCCCGGCTTAATATTCATTTTCATTTTGAAGCTTAAAACATAAACAAAGGGACATGTCCCTAAATTATCAAGAAAAGATTTCTTTACAAATTAACAATACTACATTTATGTATGCATGTTCACACAAAAATATGTGCATACATACATGCATTTGTGTATAACTATGAACTTCAAATTTTGTCTTTTTCTTTGAACTTCAAATTTTGTATTTTTAATAAAAAATTTAATATATATTACTTAAATCTTAGACATGAGACAATTTAAAACATACATTTCAAGTTAGTTATTTATTAAAATATAAGAAAGGCAGAATGTAGCTTTATATATTTCAATCTAATAAAACAATGCAAACATGATGCTAATTACTATAGCTATTAATTTTTAATAAGTTATGAAGAATGTAGTCCCCAAATTCAATGATGGTTCAAAAAATTGTGATTACAGAATGTAAAATATAACAGATGGTACAATATTTACATGCCTTCTGGCATTTACCTTTTCCTTTGCACAGTTCATTTCAACCATATGAACATTTCATGTTATATAAAATTTGAGAAAAAGAAATTGATTTTTAAAATAACTATAGGAGAACTGAGGGCATTTTTAGCAATGTGGTACTTAATTCTTTTGACCCAGATAAACTGGGCAAGAAAGTGGAGAATTTGATGATATGGAAATATGAGGAAGTGTTTTTCATTTCCATAGGGTGAAGACACATTTGTCAAAAAGTAACACAGCTATTAAGTTCATTTCTTTCTTTTCTTTAATTAAAAGGCAGAAATAGTGGCTCATGCCTTTATTTATTTATTTATTTATTTATTTATTTATTTATTTATTATAAAAATGGGGGAGAGGAAGAGAGAGAGAATGGGTGTGCCAGGGCCTCCAGCCACTGCAAATAAATGCCAAACATATGTGCTCACTTGTGCATCTGGTTTATGTGGGTCCTGGAGAATTGAACGGGGATCCTTAGGCTTCACAGACAAATGTCTTAACCATTAAGCCATTTCCCCAGCCAGAATTTATTTCTTTATTTTGGCATTCAGAGCTGATTTTCTAGGATTAGAAGCCTGTTGATCACTACTGAAATGGTTTTGCTCTAAGAATTGTAGTGGCAGGATTACACATTGGTGTTGTTGGAAAAATGAATATTTCAAGACCAAATCTTATGGTGCAATACATTTTTTAACACATTTTGCATTTTCTGATGGCTATAGAGTTGATAATTTCAATATTTACTTTTAATAGACCAATAGCATATTTGCATAAAAGAGATAAAATATAACTGGAATAGATTAGGTTTTATTTATTTCAGTTCATGGAAAGAAACTTTTAGTTTATTTTTACCCAAGTTTATGGGTAATAAAAATTTATATTGACTATTTTATTGGGATGCACATATGAATTTATTCCACCACCAACTCTCTGCTAGAGAAAGAAGGCCAAGGTTTTTTCCCTGTTAATTTCCTTTCAAAATGTTCAAATGCATCAGGAATTCTATCAGCTTGGAGTTACTTAGAGGTTTTTGTAGAATATGTCAGCACTGGTTTCCTTGCCTACTGTAACTTATCCTGGTTATAATTCTCACTGTCTACTTGAGATTTTGTCATAATCCTCTTATGTTGAGTTTACTTGTCTCCCTTGTGTTTCTCTTCCTGGTAGACTCTCTTACTAAACTGATTTCATCCTTGGCAAGCATCCTAAGAAAGACCGATACACATTTACATCATGTACAGTCTGAAAGATTGTAAATACCCTCTTCCATCTTCACCCTTGAAATTGGTTAGACTAATGGACACCCATGAGGAACATGAGAAAGTTGCCTTGTATGGAAAAGGTCTTTCAATATATGATTAAGTTAAAGATTTTGAGTTCAGACAGTTATACCAGATTATATAAGTGTGCTTTAGAGAAAGGCAGGGAGAATTTTGAGGTACAAGGAAGAGGAAAAACCAGTATGACCATAGATGTAAAAGACATAAGCCAAGAAATACAGCCAGGCACTAGAAGCTGGAGAAGCATGAAAAAGATGTTCACCTTAAGTCCCACATCAATGTCCATGAAACTTATTTCTGTCTAGTGGGCTTCAGAAATTTAAGTAAATTGTTATTGTGATAGACATGTAGTGATTTGCTACAGGAACCACATAAGATTCTATTAAAGCTGGAAAACATTTAATCCCACTGAAATTTTGATGGTATATTTATATGCGTGTATCTAGTAAAATCATTTTGAAGACCATATATTCAGTTTTAATTTTTATTTAAATTTAGTTTAGTTTTTTTGTTTTTGTTTTGTTTTTCGAAGTAGGATCTCACTCTAGTCCAGGCTGACCTGGAACACATTATATCATCTCAGAGTGACCTCAAACTCACAGTGTTCCTCCTACCTCTGCCTCTCAAGTGCTGGCATTAAAGGCATGTACCACCACACCAGGCTAGTTTTAAATTTTTATTGGGAAGTTTGATATATGAACATATTTCAAAATCGTCATATTCCCATCAAGTTATACTCTTATGTTCCCTTTACCAGCTCCCATTACAATAAGGGGCCTCCTCAGTGGGGTATTAGTAATCCCTGTGGGGCTATAAAGCACCAGTCAGTCCTGTGGAGGGGGCAATGACACAGCATACACCTTTGCACCATGTGCCTCTTACATTCTTTCCACTCTTTCTTCTGCAGTGTTCCCTGAACCTAGGAAGGCATTTTATAACTTTTCTACAGAATTAAGCTCTTGGCCACCTCTAATTTTATGCTTTGATGAGTTTGGTATCTCCTCATTCTTTTTAGAACCATTCCCTGGAGGTGGTTTTCAGACTGGCTATGAGAGCAGCGCTCATGTAATCCACCATTTTGTCAATAAAACTATTTCGTGGGCCCTGGTGAGTGTGAAAGAGATGACCCCTCTCATGATAGGCAAAAAGTTTCTTTTTCTTAAATGTATATAAATATTTTTAATTTTTATTAATATTTTCCATGTTTACAAAATATACCCCATGATAATTCCCTCCCTCCCCACCCCCACACTTTCCCATTTGAAATTCAATTCTCCATCATATTAGCTCCCCATTACAATCATTGTAATAACATATATACAATATCAACCTATTAAGTATCCTCCTCCCTTCCTTTCTCTTCCCTTTATGTCTCCTTTTCAACTTACTGGCCTCTGCTACTAAGTATTTTCATTCTCACACAGAAGCCCAATCATCTGTAGCTAGGATCCACATATGAGGGAGAACATGTGGCTCTTGGCTTTCTGGGCCTGGGTTACCTCACTTAGTATAATCCATTCCAGGTCCATCCATTTTTCTACAAATTTCATAACTTCATTTTTCTTTACCGCTGAGTAGAACTCCATTGTATAAATGTGCCACATCTTCATTATCCACTCATCAGTTGAGGGACATCTAGGCTGGTTCCATTTCCCAGCTATTATAAATCGAGCAGCAATAAACACGGTTGAGCATGTACTTCTAAGGAAATGAGATGAGTCCTTTGGATATTTGCCTAGGAGTGCTATAGCTGGGTCATATGATAGGTCAATCTTTAGCTGTTTTAGGAACCTCCACACTGTTTTCCATAATGGCTGGATCAGATTGCATTCCCACCAGCAGTGTAGAAGGGATCCTTTTTGTCCACATCCCCGCCAACATTTATGATCATTTGTTTTCATGGTGGTGGCCAATCTCACAGGAGTGAGATGGAATCTCAATGTAGTTTTAATCTGCATTTCCCTGATGACTAGTGACGTAGAACATTTTTTAGATGCTTATATGGCATTCGTATTTCTTCCTTTGAGAATGCTCTATTTAGCTCCATAGCCCATCTTTTGATTGGCTTGTTTGATTCCTTATTATTTAACTTTTTGAGTTCTTTGTATTTCCCAGATATTAATCCTCTATCAGATATATAGCTGGCAAAGATTTTTTCCCATTCTGTAGGTTGCCTCTTTGCTTTTTTCACTGTGTCCTTTGCAGTGCAAAATATTTGTAATTTCATGAGGTCCCAGTGGTTAATCTGTGGTTTTATTGCCTGAGCAATTGAGGTTCTATTCAGAAAGTCTTTGCCAAGACCAATATGTTGAAGGGTTTCCTCTATTTTTCCTCTAGCAGTTTCAGAGTTTCAGGTCTGATGTTAAGGTCTTTAATCCATTTGGACTTAATTCTTGTGCATGGTGAGAGAGAAGAATCTATTTTCATCCTTCTGCAGATATTTATCCAGTTTTCCCAACACCATTTGCTGAAGAGGCTGTCTCTTCTCCAATGAGTATTTCTGGCATTTTTATTGAACATCAGGTGGCTATAGCTACTTGGGCTTACATCTGGGTCCTCTATTCTGTTCCACTGATCTACATGTCTGTTTTTGTGCCAGTACCATGCTGTTTTTGTTACTATGGCTCTGTAGTATAGGTTAAAATCAGGTATGGTGATACCACCAGCCTCTTTTTTGTTGCTCAGTATTATTTTAGATATTCGAGGTTTTTTGTGATTCCAAATGAATTTTTGGATTGTTTTTTCTATTCCTATGAAGAAAGCCTTTGGAATTTTGATAGGGATTGCATTAAATATGTAGTTTGCTTTAGGTAAGATTCCTATTTTCACAATATTGATTCTTCCAATCCAGGAACAAGGGATGTTTCTCCACTTTCTAGTGTCTTCTGCAATTTCTCGCATGAGTTTTTTAAAGTTCTCATTGTAGAGATTCTTTACTTCTTTGGTTAGGTTTATTCCAAGGTACTTTATTTTTTTTGATGCAACTGTGAATGGGAGTGATTCTCTGATTTCAACATCTGTGTGTTTGTTGTTAGCATATATGAAGGCTACTGATTTCTGTGTATTTATTTTGTATCCTGCTACATTGGTGTAGGTTTTGATCAGCTCTAACAGTTTGCTAGTAGAGTCTTTAGGATCCTTTATGTATAGAAGCATGTCATCTGCAAATAATGATAACTTGATCTCTTCCTTTCCAATTTGTATCCCTTTTATGTGTGTCTCTTGCCTTATTGCTATGGCTAAGACTTCCAAAACTATATTAAATAAAAGTAGGGACAGTGGACACCCTTGTCTTATTCCTGATTTTAGTTGAAAAGCTTCCAGTTTTTCCCCATTTAGTAATATATTGGCTGTAGGCTTGTCATAAATAGCCTTTATTATATTGAGATATGTTCCTTCTATTCCCAGCCTCTGTAGGACTTTTATCATGAAGGGATGTTGGATTTTGTCAAATGCTTTCTCTGCGTCTAATGAGATGATCATGTGATTTTTGTCCTTCAACCCGTTTATGTAATGTATTACATTTATAGATTTGTGTATGTTGAACCATCCCTGCATCTCTGGGATAAAGCCTACTTGGTCAGGGTGAATGATCTTTTTGATATACTCTTGTATTCTGTTTGCCAATATTTTGTTGAGAATTTTGGCATCTATGTTCATGAGGGAGATTGGTCTGTAATTTTCTTTTTTTGTTCTATCTTTGCCTGGTTTTGGTATCAGGGTGATGCTGGCCTCATAGAAGGAGTTTGGTAGAATTCCTTCTTTTTCTATTTCCTGGAAAAGCTTAAGAAGCAATAGTGTAGCTCTTCCTTAAAAGTCTGGCAAAATTCAGCAGTGAATACATCCGGGCCTGGGCTTTTTTTAGTTGGGAGATTATTATTATTATTATTTTTAAAGATTTTTTTTTTAATTTTTTTTAATTTATTTATTTGAGAGTGACAGACACAGAGAGAAAGATAGATAGAGGGAGAGAGAGAGAGAATGGGCACGCCAGGGCTTCCAGCCTCTGCAAACAAACTCCAGATGCATGCGCCCCCTTGTGCATCTGGCTAACATGGGACCTGGGGAACCAAGCCTCAAACCGGGGTCCTTAGGCTTCACAGGCGAGTGCTTAACCGCTAAGCCATCTCTCCAGTCCTAGTTGGGAGATTATTGATAACTGTTCAGATCTCCATGTTTGTTATAGGTCTACTTAAGTGATTAGTCTCATTTTGATTTAATTTAGGTAGGTCATATAGATCAAGGAACTCATCCATTTCTTTCAGATTTTCATACTTTGTGGAGTATATGCTTTTATAGTATGTCCCTATGATTTTTTGAATTTCTCTGGAATCTGTTGTGATGTTACCTTGTTCATCTCTGATTTTATTAATTTGTGTATCTTCTCTCTTTCTTTTGGTCAGATTTGCTAAGGGTTTATCAAGCTTGTTTATCCTTTCAAAGAACCAACTCTTTGTTTCATTAATTCTTTGGATTGTTCTTTTTGTTTCTATTTCATTAATTTCTGCCCTAATCTTTATTATTTCTTCCCATCTACTGATTTTTGGTTTGCCTTGTTCTTCTTTTTCCAATGCTTTAAGGCCAAGCAATAGGTCATTTACTTGCGACCTTTCTAATTTCTCAATATAGGCACTCACGGCTATAAATTTACCTCTTAGAACTGCCTTCATTGTGTCCCAGAGATTTTGGTATGTTGTGTTCTCATTATCATTTGACTCTATAAATTTTTTGATTTCCTTTTTGATTTCGTCATTGACCCATTCATCATTTAGTAGTGTATTGTTTAGTTTCCATGATTTTGTGTATGCTCTATAGCCTTTCTTGCTACTGATTTGTAGTTTAATTCCATTGTGGTCAGATAGAATGCAAGGAATTATTTCAATTTTTCTGAATTTGTTAAGATTTGCTTTGTGTCCTAATATATGGTCTATTTTAGAGAATGTTCCATGTGCTGCTGAAAAGAATGTATATTCTGCAGCCTTTGGATGAAATGTCCTGTATATATCTGTTAAGTCCATTCCTTCTATGATCTCATTTAGTCCAGATGCCTCTCTGTTTATTCTTTCCCAGGATGACCTGTCAATTGATGAGAGTGGGGTGTTAAAGTCACCCACCACCACTGTGTTTGGTGTTATCTGTGACCTTAGTTCTAATAGTGTTTGTTTGACAAATTTGGGAGCCCCCATGTTAGCTGCATATATGTTTAGGATTGTAATGTCCTCCTGTTGGAGTGTGCCCTTAATCAATATAAAGTGACCTTCGTTATCTTTCTTGACTAACGTTGGACTAAAGTTTACCTTGTCTGATATTAGGATAGCAACCCCTGCTTGTTTTCTAGGCCCATTTGCTTGAAACACCGTCTTCCAACCTTTCACCCTAAGATAATGTCTATCCTTTGTAGAAAGGTGAGTTTCTTGGAGACAACAAACTGTAGGATCCTGCTTTTTAACCCAGTCTGCAAACCTATGTCTTTTCGTTGGGGCATTGAGGCCATTGATATTAAGAGATATTATTGAAAGGTGTGTATTTATGTTTGCCATTATTTTGTGTGTGTGCTTCCGGTTCTACCTGTGCTCTCTTCAGTTAACTAGTATTTGAGTATTGCTTTTTTTTTCTTGGTTCCTTATTTGTATGCTTTTCCTTTTCTTCAGCATGGAGGATTCTATCAAGTATTTTCTGTAGAGCTGGTTTTATCTTCAAATACTCCTTTACTCTGCTTTTGTCATGGAATGTACTTATTTCTCCGTCTATTTGAATGGATAACTTTTCAGGATAAAGTAACCTTGGTTGACAGTTGTTATCTTTCAGAACTTGGAATATATCATTCCAAGCCCTTCTGACTTTTAACATTTGTACTGAATAATCTGCTGTAATCCTGATGGGCTTGCTTTTGTAGGTAACTTATTTTTCTCTCTAATTATTTCAATATTTTTTCTTTGGTGTGTGTGTTTGGAAGTTTGATTATAATATGGCAAGGAGAGGTGCTTTCCAGGTTTTGTCTGACTGGGGTTCTAAAGGCTTCCTGTATCTGCATTGGCACCTCTTTCCCAATTTGGGGGAAATTTTCTTCTATGATTTTGTTGAAGATGCCTCCTATGCCTTTGGAGTGGATTTCTTCTCCTTCTACTATGCCCTGAATTCTTATATTGGATCTTTTCATAGTGTCCCGAATATCTTGAAATTCCCACTCATACTTTTCTATAAGTTTGTCTTTCTCTTTGTTGGACTGTGTTAGATCTGCCACCTGGTCTTCTAGCTTAGATATTCTGTCCTCTCCCTCATCCATCCTACTGGTAAGATTTATCTACAGAGTTTTTTATTTCATTAACTGTGTTCTTCATTGCTAGTAATTCTGACTGGTTTTTCTTTATTATTTCTATTTCCTTATTTATGTCTTGTATTGCCTTCTTTATTTCATGAAATTGGTGTCCTGTGTCTTCTTTGATTCCTTTGATTTCCTCTTTGATTTCTTCTTTGTTTCTTTTGATTTGTTCTTTGACCTGTTTGAACATATTTATAATCATTCTTTTGAATTCTTTCTCAGGCATTTCCTCTAACTCGTTCCCGCTGGAGGACATTTCTAATGCATGAATACTTTTAGGTGGATTTATATCATCTTGCTTTTTAGTGTTTCTTGTGTTATAATGTATATATTTTTGCATCTTGGATTAAGTTAATGCTTGGATTTTCTAGCTAGCTGGGTATTCTTAGCTGCATCAATTGGTTTGATGTAATATATTTTCAGGGTAGGAGCTTAACGTGTTAGGTGTGGCTCTTAAGACTCTCAGAGTACAAAGATATTCTTAGGGGTTGAGTTTCCCTTCTATAGGAGTATTCAAGCAGGCTGAGTGGAATAAAATACAGGTAGATTCTAAAGTTTAACTAAACATTGTACACATTCAATCAAAAACAGCCCCGAGTATGTATGCAAGAGTAGTTATTATAACGGCCAGATCCTCTATCAACAAAGAGGTTAAGATTTCTGGTCTTTTGAGGGATCCAAGTCAGCTTGCAACCAAGTGAGACCCTTCCCTGGTGCAATCCCAGTTACCTTGGATGACTTTGGTCTCAGACAAGTTGCTGCCTGGGTCGTCGGGTTGCTGTTCTGATTTCTGGGGCTGGGCACTGGCTTTTCCTGCGGGGCAAACTGAGCCTGGCATGTGTGGCCCTGCAGATCAGCACCCCTGCTGCTGGAATTGCTGCTCAAGCTGCCACTGCTGGGTCTGTAGCCGCTGCTGATGAAGCTGCTGCTGCTCGACCCACTGCTGCTGCTGCCTCTGCTGCTGCTGTAGCTGCCACTGCTGGAGCCACCACTGCTGCTGAAGCTGCTGCTGCTGTGTCCACTGCTGCTGCTCCCACAGAAGCTGCTGCTGCTGGGTCTGCCGCTGCTGCTGCTCCTTCGCCTGCTGCTCCTGGGTCTGCCGCTGCTGCTGTGACTGGAGCTGCTACTGCTGGGGCCGCTGTTACTGGTGCCGGAGCCACTGATGTTGCTGCCGAACTCTGCTCCTGCTTGGGTCCCACTGTCGGCTCAAGTTGGCATGGCCGGCTCCCGTACCGCTGCTCTGTTCGCTGGAGCTGGGCTCAGGCAGTGGGGGAGGGGAGGGAGACGCATCTGCTCTGGTTCTCTCACTGCTCCACGTGTTCTTCTACCTCACAGTCTGCTCCTCTGTTGCTCACTGCCGCTCTCCCTTCACGTTCCCTGAGTTGCGGAGAGTGCCGGTGTGAGGGGAAGCTCCTGCACCTGGCTTTTCCTGTGGCTGAAGCAGAGCCTGGCAGCTTTCTGGTGCGCCGCTGCCGCCGCGGTTGGCCAAGCTGACAGAGCCGCTTTTGCCAGCCTGTGTAGGCTCTGGATGCTCTGGATCTCTTCCACTTCTCCGCTGCCACTTCAATTTCCTATACACCTCACTTTTTAGGAAAAGTGTATATTTAGCTGATTTTTTTTGGTCTTTTTTCCCCCCTAGGCTGCTTTGGTGTGGTACCTAAGCCGCCATCTGAACCAGAAGCCCTTAAATGTATATTTTTTAATGAAAACTTCTATACTTATAGACAATAAACTATGGTAATACCTTCCCCTCCTTCATGTTCTCCTTCAGAGCTTAACTCTCTATCATATTGCTCATTCTCTCCATTATTCTCTCTCTTATTTTGGTGTTATCATCTTTTTCTCCTATTATGACTGTTTTGAGAAGTATTGCTAGGCACTGCGAGGTCATGAATATCAAGGCCAATATCTGTCTGGACAATTGCATTGTAAGGAGTCATACCCTTCCTTTGGCTGCCTTACATTTTTTCCACAATCTCATCTGCAATGGACCCAGAGCGTTGGAGGCTGTAATAGAGATGTTTCAGGGCTGGACACTCCTCCATCACTTATCAGCACTGTTGCCATTTGAGTCATCCCACTGGTCACCACAGTCTGAAAAGAGAAGCTTCTTTAAACAAAAGTGAAAGTAGCATTAATATATGGATATGAAAATTAAGTGTAGTGCTTACAGGGCAGTTAGGTGAGCATAATATATGCATTTGTCCAGATAAGAGCAGGATATATACCTTTAAGGCTTATGATCTCCCCTACCATAAGCTTCTTATTAGGTTTTCAGTACCAGGCATGTAATCCCTCCCATAGAGTGGGTCTCTACTCCAATTAGAAAGCAGTTGGTTTTCCCCATAGCAGGCATACCACTGTTACACCTGTTCCATCATTTGGCATATCTGGCTGAGCTCAAGGCTTTCAGCGTCCACTGCTTCCACCACTAATAACATCTGTCTCCCATAGAGCTTCATGCAGTGCAGCTTTTTCCAGCTTTCAGTTGTCTGGTTTACAGGGAGGAGGATTTCAGCTCAGCCCCACCTTGATTTCTCAGTGACCTTGTCACCCAAACATGTTAGGTGCTCATTAATAGGGTCTTCACATCTGTTTCTCATGGTAAACCCAGGTTCTTGTCAATAGCCTGTAATCTTTTGAGGTCAACAGGGACTTCCCTGGCCAACAATTCACTGCAAAGTACCCCATCCCTGGCACTGAAATTTTTCTGACAATTTGTGGTTTCTGGTTGTGACATTATCCAAAAAATATAGGCTTTTATCTGTCTTTTATTCAGATTATCTTGAATTTTCACTGATGCTCCCCCCACACTTCTTTTACTCAGTCTCTACTCCTGGCCTCACTTAGGCCATTGCACTCCCTTTAATCTGTTCTTCTACTTCCATATATACAATACCATCTCCTTAAGTCCTTCCCTCTTCTCCTTCCCTTAGGGCTTTTTACTATTTTACTGGCCTCTGCTACCAATTTTATGGTTGCAGCTCACACACAAATCTAAGCATTTGTAGCTAGCATACTTATATGAGAGAGAGAGCATGCATCATTTGGCTTTCTGGGCCTGGGTTACCTCAGCGTAATCCTTTCCAGATCCATGCATTTCCCGCCAAATTTCATAATTTCCTTTTTTGTAACCACTGTATAGAACTCTATTGTGTAAATGTACCACAACTTTGTTATCCATTCATCTGCTTAGGGACATCTAGGCTGGTTCCATTTTCTAGCTATTGTGAATAGAGCAGCAATAAACATGTTGTGCACGTACTTCTAAGGTAGTGGGAAGTGTCATTAGGTTATATGCCTAAGAATGCTACAGCTGGATCATATGGTAAGTCTATTTTTAGCTGTCTCAGGAACCTTCACACTGATTTCCACAATGGCTGTACCAGAATACATTTCTGCCAACAGTGTAGAAGTCCCCCTGTTCTGCATCCTTGCCAACATTTATTGTCATTTGTTTTCTTGATGACAGCCATTCTGACAGGACTGTGATGGAATCTCAAAGTGGTTTTAATTTGCATATCACTCATGGCTAAGGATGTAGAACACTTTTTTAGAAGTTCATATGCCATCTGTATTTTTTCTTTTGGGAGCTGTCTATTTAATTCCATAGCCCATTTTTTAACAGGGTTGTTTGATTTCTTATTGTTTTGTCTTGAGTTCTTTGCATATTCTGGATATTAATCCTCTGTCAGATATATAGCTAGCAAAGATTTTCTCCCATTCTGTAAGCTGTCTTTTTGCTCTATTCACAGTGTCCTTTGCTGTACAAAAGATTTGTAGTTTCATGAGATCCCAGTGCTTGATTAGTGGTAGTTTTTCCTGAGCAATTGGGGTTATATTCAGAAAATCATCACCCATACTGAAGGGTTTCCCTTAGGTTTTCCTCTAGCAGATTCAGGTCTGATATTAAAGTCTGTGATCCATTTGGACTTGATTCTTGTGCATGGAGAAGAATAAGGATTTATTTTTATCCCTCTACATATTGATATCCAGTTTTCCCAACACCACTTGCTGAAGAGGCTGTCTTTTCTCCAGTGAATATTTTTGGCATTTTTGTCATAAATCAGATGGTTATAGCTGCCTGGATTAACATCTGAGTCCTCTATTCTGTTCTATTCAGCTATGCATCTGTCTTGGTGTCAGTCCCATGCTGTTTTTGTTACTATGGCTTCATAATACAGCTTAAAATTGGGTACAGTGATACCACCAGCCTTGTTTTTGTTTCTCAAAATTGTTTTGGCTACGCAAGGTTTTTTGTGCTTCCAAATGAATTTTAGGATTGTTTTTTCTATTTCTGTGAAGAATGCCCCTAAAATATTTTGTAAAGATTTGTATTTATTTATTTAAGAGAGAGAGAGGGAGGCATGCCAGGACCTCCAGACACTGCAAATGAACTTCAGATGCATGTGCCACCTTACCCATCTGGTTACATGGGACCTGAGAAGTCAAACCTAGGTCCTTAGGCTTTGCAGGCAAATGCCTTAACCTCTGAGCCATCTCTCCCTGCTGTCGGAATTTTAATGGGGATTGTATTAAATGTGTGGATTGCTTTTGATAAGATTGACATTTTCATAATACTGATACCTCCAATCCAAGAACATGGAATGTCTTTCTTTTTCCTACTCTCTTCTGCAATTTTTGCTTGAGTGTTTTAAAGTTATCATTGTAGAGATCCTTCACTTCTTGGGTTAAGTTTGTTCCAAGGTACTTTATTTAATTTGAGGCAATTGTGAATGGGAGAGATTCCCTGATTTCATCCTCTGCATGTTTGTTCTTAGTATATAGGAAAGCTACTAATTTCTGTGTATTTATTTTGTATCCTGCTACATTTCTGAAAGTGTTTATCAGTGCTAACAGTTTGTTCATAGAGTCTTTAGGGTCCTTTATTTATAAAATCATATCATCTGAAAATAATGATAATTTGATCTCTTCCTTTCTAATTTGTATCCCTTTTATGAGTATCTCTTGCCTTATTGCTATAGCTAAGACTTCCAGTACTATATTAAATAAAGGTGGGGACAATGGACACCTTTGTTTTGTTCCTGAATTTAGTACAAAAATGTCAAGTTTTTCCCCACTTAGTATTATGTTGGTTGTAGGTTTGTCATAAATAGCTTTTATTATGTTGAGATATGTTCCTTCTATCCCCAGTTTCTGTAATACTTTTACCATGAAGGGATGCTGGATTTTGTCAAATTCCTTTTCTGCACCTATTGAGATGATCATGTGATTTTTGTCCTTCATACCTTTTATATGAGGTATTACATTTATTGATTAGCATATGTTGAACCATCTCTGAATCCCTGGGACAAAGCCAACTTATTTGAATAATCTTTCTGATGCATTTCTGTATTCTGTTTGCCAATATTTTGTTCAGAATTTTTGCATCTATGTTCATGACAGAGATTAATTAGTCTGTAATTTTAACTTTTTGTTCTGTCTTTCTCTGGTTTTGGTGTCAGGGTGATGCTGGCTTCAGAAAAGGAGTTTGGTAGAATTCCTTCCTTTTCTATTTTATGGAAAAGTTTGAGAAAAAATGGTATTAGTTCTTCCATGAATGTCTGATAAAACTCACCAGTGAATCTATGTGACCCTGGACTTTTTTTAGTTGGGAGATCCTTTATAACTGTTTGGATCTCTGTACTTGTAGGTCTATTTAAGTGGTTTATCACATCTTGATTTAATTTTGGTAGGTCATACGAATCAAAGAAATCCATTTCTTTCAGATTTTTCTTAAACTATGTCCTTATGATTTTCTGAATTTCTTTGGTATCTGTTATAATGGTGCCTCTTTCATCTCTAATTTTATCAATATTTGTCTCTTCTCTCTTTCTTCTGGTCAGAGTTGCTATGGGTTTATCAATCTTGTTTATCCTTTCAAAGAACCAAGTCTTTGTTTCATTGATTCTTTGTACTGATTTTGGGGTTTCTATTTCATTAATTTCTGCCTAATTTTCATTATTTCTTTCCATCTACTGATTTTTTTGTTTGACTTGTTCTTCTTTATCCAAGGCCTTAAGGTAATACATTAAAGTGTTTACTTGTGAACTCTCTAATTTCTTAATACAGGCAACTAGAGCTATAAATTTCCCTCTAAGGACTGTGTTCATTGTGTTCCAAAGATTTTGGTATGTTGTATTCTTATGATCATTTGATTCTGTGAATTTATTTATTTCTTCAATGACCCATTTATCATTCAGTTATGTACTGTTTAGTGTCTATGAGTTCTTGTATGCTCTGTTGATTTGTTGTTGATTTGTAGTTTAATCCCAATGTGGTCAGATAGAGTGCAAAGGATTATTTCAATTTCCTTGTATTTTTAAGATTTGCTTGGTGTCTATTTTAGAGACTCTTCCATGTGCTGCTGAGAAAAATGTATATTCTCTAGCATTATGATGGAATGTTCTGTAGATATCTGTTAGGTCCATTTGTTCCATGACATCATTTAATTCAGATGTCTCTCTTTTTTCTTTTTTGCCATAATGACCTGTCAATTATGTGTTTATTCTTGCCACTTTTCTTGCTTGTTAGTGCTCCCTGTTCTCCCTTTAATCCCTTGGTTTAACTGCTATTTGAGCAGTTATCTGTGACCTTAAGTCTAATAGTGTCTGTCTGATGAAATTGGGAGCCCCCATGTTAGGTGCACATACATTTAGAATTGTAATGTCCTCCTGTTGGAGTGTTCCTTTAATCAGTATAAAGTAACCTTCTTTGTCTTTCCTCACTAATGTTAGTTTGAAGTCTATCCTTCCAGATATTTGGATAGCAACCCCTGCTTGTTTCGTAGGCCTATTTGCTTGACATACTGTTTTCCATCCTTTCAGAGTAACACAGTGTCTATCTTTTCTTGAGATGAGTTTTCTGGGGGCAACAAGTAGCAGGATCCTGGCTTTTAATCCAGTCTTCAAGCCTGTGTCTTTTGTTGGTGTATGAGGTCATTGATATTAAGAGTTATTATTGAAAGGTTTATGTTTATTCTCGCCACTCTTCTTCCTTTGTAGTGCTTTCTATTTTCCCTTTAACCCCTTGTTTTAACTGTTTGAGCATGGTCACTTTTTTCTTGTTTCTTTATGTGTGTGCTTCGTTTTCCCTTCACTGTGAAGAATTCCTTCAGGTATGTTCTGAGGAGATGGCTTAGTTGTCATAAATTCCTTTAGCCTTTTTTTCTTGTGTCATGTCCTTATTTCTCCTTCAATTTGGGTAGATAGCCTTGCAGGATAAAGTATTCTTGGCTGACAGTTTTTATCTTGCAGAACTTGTAATACATCATTCCAAGCTCTTTGGCTTTTAAAGTTTGTGTTGAGTAGTTATCCTGATGGGCTTCCCATTATAGGTAACTTGCTTTTTCTCTCTAACTGCTTTCAATATATTTTCTTTGGTTTGCTTGTTTAGTATTTTAATTATAACATGGCAAGGAAGGGTTCTTTCCAGGTTCTGTCTGTTTGATGTTCTAAAAGCTTCCTATATCTGCATTGGCATTTATTTTCCAATTTGGGGAATTTTTTTTCTATTATTTTGTTGAAAATGCTTATTATGCTGTTGCAGTCAGGTTTGCATTGCTAGTAGATATCACCCAACCGAGAGCAGCTTGTGGGGAAAAATAGATTTATTTTGGCTTATAGACTTGAGGGAAAGCTGGATATAATACCACAAGCCCAACACCAATAATACACTACCTCCAGGAGGCGTTAATGTCCAAGTCTCCATCAGCTTGGTACCTAGCATTCAGAACACTTAAGTTTATGGTGTTTATGAATCAAGTCACCACATTCTGCCCCTGGTCCCCATAAACTATTAACAATCCATGATGTAAAATCCAATGCATTCAGTACAACTTTCAATATCCCTGCATTTTTTATCAATCCTAATGATGTTCAAACATTCCTATATTCAGAGATCTTCTTTTTGAGCCATAATATCAAGAAATCCCCCCAGGACTGGAGAGACGGTTTAGCAGTTAAGCGCTTGCCTGTGAAGCCTAAGGACCCTGGTTCGAGGCCCAACTCCCCAGTACCCATGTTAGCCAGATGCATAAGGGGGCACACGCATCTGGAGGTCATTTGCAGTGGCTGGAAGCCCTGGCGTGCCCATTCTCTCTCTCTCTTTCTACCTGCCTCTTTCTCTGTCACTCTCAAATAAATAAATAAAAATAATAAACAAAAAAAATTAAAATAAAAAAAAAGATTCCTGTTCTCAAATGGGTTCCAAGTCAGCCTGGGTCTGAATCACCCCCTGCCCTCAATAATTACAGGCCCTATGAATATGAAAGCATCAAAGGCAACAATAGTCAACCCCCAAATACAGCTTGAAAATGGTAAAGTCAACCATGAATAAGTAACCCATAACCTGGCCTGACAGGGAAAGAAAGATAAGAGAGATTAACACAGTACAGGCCTATGTACTTGTTTTTTTTTTTTTTTTTTTTTTTTTTTTTTTTTTTTGTCAGCTAGCCTTATTACTTTTTTAAAAAAATTTTTTGTTCATTTTTATTTATTTAAGAGTGACAGAGAAAGAGAGAGAGGGAGGGAGGGAGGGAGAGAGAGAATGGGCGCACCAGGTCTTCCAGCCACTGCAAACGATCTCCAGACACATGTGCCCCCTTGTGCATCTGGCTAATGTGGGTCCTGGGGAACCGAGCCTCAAACCAGGGTCCTTAGGCTTCATAGGCAAGTGCTTAACCGCTAAGCCATCTCTCCAGCCCAGCCTCGTTACTTTTTGAGGTGGCTTCCAATGTCACCAATGCTAAGTGCCCATCCTAATCCCTCCCATATTGTGCTGTAGATCTGGTGCTCTGGTCAACTGTGCTGAATGTCCTACTGTCAGGAGCTGAATGTGTTCTCTGGAGGTCTGTGGTTCTGATGGTCAGGGGATGGGAGAGTGCAGGAAGCCTGGAGTTGTCCTGGAACTGCTCAGCTGGTCCCACCTGTGTCACCTTCAGCTGGGCTCTGATGTCTCCCTTTCAAGTTTCTTGACTTTGCAAGGAAGCCCATGAGCTTGGAAAAATCCCTTTGTTTGATCTGTGCACCTGCAGCTTGGTGCTGGGCGTAGCAGGTGTGTGGGTCCATGCAGATCAGGCCAAGTGCCTTGGTGGGATTCTGGCTGGTTTCCTCATTTCTGGTAGATTTCAGTCTCTCCTGCTTCTCTGCTCTGGCAGATGAAAATTTATAGTGTGTTTGGCTGTGGTTTTGCTAAACTCCCTCCCTAGGCTGGATTGGCATTGACAGAACATATTACCTATTGGGTCTACTGAATTAAACAACTATTTCAGGTTATTGCTCATTTGGGCTTATTTTTTTCCTAATTAAAAATGTTTTCATATATATATATATATATATATATATATATATATATATATATATATATATATATCTTTGATTTTAAAGTTCTTTGGTTTTTGTGTTCTAATTTTGTTCTTTCAGTTTGTACAATGGCATAATTTAAGTGGTGTTGCAGTCAGGTTTGCATTGCTGGTAGAAATCACCCAATCAAGAGCAGCTTGTGGAAAAAAGAGGTTTAGTTTGGCTTACAGGTTTGAGGGAAAGCTCTACAATGGCAGGGGAAAATGGGGGCATGAGCAGAGGGTGGACATCACCCCCTGGCCAACATCAGGTGGACAATAGCAACAGGAGAGTGTGCCAAACAGTGGCATGGGGAAGCTGGCTATAAAACCCTGCCCCTAACAATACACTGCCTCCTGGAGGTGTTAATTCCCAAATCTCCATCAGCTGGGAATTTAGCATTCAGAACAGCTAAGTTTATGGGGGACACCTGAATCAAACAACCACAAGTGGTCAGTTGATATGTTATAAATTGTATCTTGGTGGAAAACCTCCTATATTTGTCTTTTTATCCTGATATCCAATATTTCCAATTTTTATCCATTGTATACTTTTCTCTTGTCTTATTGCTGTTAGATAAGACATCACACAATGTATTAAATAAGAACAGAGAGAGTGAGTGCCCCACCAAGATTTGGGTAACATTGCAAAAGAGGAGGAGAAAATATTGTAAAACACAGGATGGGAAGGAATATGTTGTGACATTGAACCTTACCACAGGGACTCAGTGATATATCATGACCTCACAGGGAACAAGAATAACTTCACTGAGGAGAGCCCTCTGCTGGGTGAGAGGATATAAGAGTATAAAGTCACAGGAATATGACTAACACCTGATAGGGTAATACGATAAAATTCATAATCAATTAAAAGTGCTATAGGCACTAGTTTGAAGGAGGAAGATAGGACAGGAAGAAGTGAGGAGAAATGGGAAATATAGAGAGAGGTGAAGTGACAATCATCCAGATACAGTTTATACATTTATAAAAATTATCAACATATAAAAAGAACTAGCTGAAAATAAGGAACTCAGTAGAAGTGGCATAGGAGAGGGGAAAAGGAAGAATGATGGGAGGAGAGTATGTTCATAATATATTGTCTACATTCATGGGTGTTATCAATAAAAAGTTTTTTTAAGTGAAAAAAAGCTGTACAAACTTTTTTTTTTTTTTTTTTGATTTTTCGAGGTAGGGTCTCACTGTAGCCCAGGCTGACCTGGAATTCACTACGGAGTCTCAAGGTGGCCTTGAACTCAAGGCAATCCTCCTACCTCTGCCTCCCAAGTGCTGGGATTAAAGGCGTGCGCCACCACGCCCGGCTTTGTACAAACTTTTAACAAGCGAGAAGATAGAGTGATTCACTACAGGAAAAACTCATTTGGCTGAGTTATTGAACCAACTTATTTTGATATCTGGAAACTTATTCCCACATATTACTTTTTAAAAACTTCTGGCCAATCATGTTTATTTCTAACAATTACATAATTATTACTTTCTATTATTAAAATTCCTACATAAATTTTGAAGTCATAGAACCTTTAGTCACTTATGTATATTCACAATTCAGAAATACTCTCTTTTTCTATTTATTATAATCTTTTTATGTCTTATTAGTAGAAGCATGACCTTTTATATATTTTTGATTTAGTTTGTTTTAACATACTTGACACTTTAAATTCTATTGCAAAGAAAGCTAGTAAATAGCATGGGATGAGTTAAAAATTTGGCTTGTATTTTGTTTAATGTCTGCAATCTTTCTAACATAATCTCAACTTCCTCTATATAACAGGCAAACTTAACTGCACAACAAATAATCTAGACCTCATCCCTGGTACCACTCCTAAAACTTCTGATTGGATTAGTTTAGCCTAAGTTTTGTGTATTAGTGTATTTTTAAAGCTTACTAGCAAAAGCCTAATGTTTACATAAGTTTCAGAATCACTATATTATACCATTATTTCTCATATTTTGAATTCTGACCTTCCCCTAGCCTGTCCTGTAACTTCTCTCTCCCTATTTCTCTGTCTATTGGTATCATCCAAGTTTTATGCCCATATTTCTGAAGTTTACTACCATTTGCACTCATCTCCAATTGATGCCAGGTAGGAACCACAGATGTGAAAGTACATGTGGCATTTGTTTTTCTATGCTTTTATGACCTTACATAGAATCTTTTTTTCAACTCCATCCATTTTCCAGAAATTTTCATTATTAAAATTTTCCATACCACTGAGTAAAATTTTGTATATGTACCACATTATCATTACCCATTCACAAGTTGCTGGGCATCTGGGCTGAGTCCAGTTCCTAGCTATTGTAAATAGAGCAGCAACAAACATGGCCATGCAAGTATCTCTATAGTAAAGGGTGGGGTCTTTAGGGTATATGTCCAGGAGTGGTATACCTGGATCAAATGACAGATCTATTTTCATCTTTTTTTCAGTGGTATCCATACTGATTTACATAATGGCTGTATAAGTTTGCACTCCCACCAGCAGTGACTAAGGGTTCCTATTTCCCCACAGCCTCATCCTCATTTGTTGTCATTCAATTTTTGATGAATGCTACCCTGATTGATGTGAGATGAAACCCAAAGTTGCTTTGATTCGCATTTCTCTGATGACTAGAAATCTTAGATATTTCTTTAAGACTATAATGGCAGTTTGTATTTATTCTTTTGAGAATTCTCTGTTCAAGTTTGTACCCAGGTTTTTTTTTTTTGTTTTTATTTTTTTAACTGGGCCATTTGATTTTTGTTTAGTTTTTAGAATTCTTGGTAGAGTCTAGATACCTTTGATGTATAGCTGGTGATGATTTTCTACTATTCTGTAGGATGTCTTTTGACTCTGTTGATGGTTTGCTTGTCTGTACAGTAGCTTGTTGGCTTGATGAAGTTCCAGAGATTGTTTATCTAAGTTCCTGAGATATCGGGGTTTTATTCAGGAAGTCTTTATCTGTGCCCATATTGTAGACTGCTCTCCCTGCTTTTTCTTCTAGTTATTTTTTAGTTTATGATCTTATATTGAGGTCCTTAATCCACTTGGAGTTGACTTTTGTGCAACGCAAAAGAAGTGAATCTAGTTTTATTCTTTCATGTGGCTATCAAATTTCTCCAGTACCTTTTCTTAAAGATACTGTCTTTACTCCAGTATTTTTGTATTTTTGGCCCCTTTGTCAAAAACAAGGTACCTATAATTGTTAGAATTTAGAGATGAATCTTGTGTTCTATCCTATTGTTCTGTGTGTCTACTTTTGTGCCAGTACCATAATGTTTCAGTTACTATAACTTTGTAGTGGTATATCTTGAAGTCAGGTGTACTGATACCTCCAGATGTTTTTATTTTTTATTTTTATTTTTTTTGCAAAGGATACTTTTGGCTATCATATGGTTTCTCTTCTTCCATATAAATTGTGAGACTATTTTTTCTATCTTTGTTAAGAATGTTGCTGAATTTTTATTGCAATTGTGTTGAATTTGTATAATGCTTGTGGTAGAATGGCCATTTTCACAATATATATATATATATTTTAATCCATGAGCATGGGAGGTTGTTGTATCTTCTCAAGTCCTCCTCAATTTCTTTCTTCAGTGCTTTTATGTTTTCGTTGTATAGGTCTTTTTTCTCCCAAAAAGTTTTTTATTAACATCTTCCATGATTATAAAAAAAATCCCATGGTAATGGCCTACCTCCCCCTACTTTCCCCTTTGAAACTCCACTCTCCATCATATCCCCTCTCCATCTCAATCAGTCTCTCTTTTATTTTGATGTCATGATCTTTTCCTCCTATTATGATGGTCTTATGTAGGTAGTGTCAGGAACTTTGAGGTCATGGATATCCAGGCCA
Organism: Jaculus jaculus; assembly: GCF_020740685.1. Lineage (NCBI taxonomy): Eukaryota > Metazoa > Chordata > Mammalia > Rodentia > Dipodidae > Jaculus > Jaculus jaculus. The sequence goes on from NC_059105.1 coordinate 103,814,612, forward strand.
TTTTGTGTCTGTGGGCAGCATGTTGTAAGGAGTCCTACCCTTCCTTTGGCTCTTACATTCTTTCTACCACCTCTTCCACAATAGTCCCTGAGCCTTGGAAGGTGTAATAGCGATATTGAAGTGCTGAGCACTCTTGTCACTTCTTTCCATCACCATGATGCCTTCTGAGTCATTCCAAGGTCACTGCTATCTGAAAAGAGAAGATTCTCTACCAAATGTGAGAGTAGCATTAATATTTGGGTGTGAACATTAATAGAAGTGCTTACTGGGCAGTTTAATAGGCATAGTATAAACATTTAGCCAGACAGCAGGAGACGTTATACCTCTAGGGCTCATGACTACCCCTGCCATAGGTTTTCAGTATCAGGGATACATTCCCTCCCATGGAATGGCCTCCAGTCCAATTAGAGGGCAGTTGTTTTCCACCATAACAGATGTGACACTATTGCACCCATTGGCTCATTTGGCTTGGCTGGCCAAATATAAGGTTTGCAGTGTACACTGTTGAGTATCTTCACTAGTGATTTTTCTTTCTCCCATTGAACTGCATGCAGAATGGCTTCTTCCAGCTTTTTGTCAGCTGGTCTACATGGAAGACGTTATGAGCTCAGTTTCAGCAGGATTTCTCAGTGGCCTTGCAGCCCAAGTCTGTGGAGTCTACAGCAATAGGGTCTTACCATCTATTCCTGATGGGAAACCAAGAGCCTCGGCAGTGGTCTGTAATGTTTTGGGGGCATCAGGAACCTCCCTGGCCAACAACTCACTGGAAGGTATCCCATCCTTGGCACTGAAAATTTTCTAGCAACAATCTATGACTCCTGAGTGTTCCATTGTCCAAAAAAGTGGGTTTCCATATGATTTATTTATATCTTCTTAGATTTTAATTAACCCTCCCTCCACCTTCCCTTTACTCAACCTCTTCCCCTGACCGCACTTTACTTCCTTTGTTAGTGGTATTCAAAGGTATTTAATTTTTTGTGGTTGTTGAAAACAGGATATCTTTGTTTCTTACTTTCTCCACATGTTTACCTTTGGTGTATAAGAAGTTTACTGATTTTTGTGTATTGATTTTGTATCCTGCCACTTTAGTGAAAGAATTTATCACCTTTAGAAGTATTTTTCTGGAGTGTTTTGAGGTCATTATGTACAAAATCATATCTTCTGCAAATAGAGCTAGTTTGAGTACTTCCTTGTTAATTTGTATCCCTTTTTTGTTTCTTTTATGTTATTCTTTGAGCTAAAACTGCAAGTACTATGTTGAAAAGCAATAGTGAGAGTGGGAACCCTATATTGTTCTAGACCTTAATGGAAATGCTTTGAGTTTTTCATCATTTGGTGTGATCTGGCCCTTATGTACGTTATAAATACCCTTTATTATGTTGAATAGTGTCTTGCTACATTGCCCAGGCTGGCCTCTCACTCACAGTTCTCTCATCTCCACTTCTGGGTACTAGGGATTATAGGTATACACTAACATGCATGCTTTCAAATGAACTGTTTAACACAATCTCATGGGATAATTTCACAAATGCAGTGATCATTTTATGTCCAAGAATAATTAAATGTAAAATGCCATGTTAATGTAAAAAATACCATCATCTTAATAATTACTAAAAGTTATTGATACAATCCAATTTCCTTTAACAACTTTAAAAAGCAAAAAAAAAAAAAACACATGTATAGGAAGAGAAGAACATTTTCTTAGCACTGAGAAAAGCCACATATGTAATATCTGCCAAAACAACATACTAAACAGAAAAGACCCCTGGGAAGCTAGCACTATTGTTTTTAATTCCCCTACATCTTTATTTAGAAGCTGGATTTGTCTTAAATTGCTTCCTGGACTTGGCTAAACAAATCTCCCTGAAAGAGGATTCAGCCAGACTGTTTGCTTGGCTATGACTTGAGTCTGATTTTTTTCCAAGAAAATAAAGAGGATTCAATATTTAATATGCTAGAGTAGATAAACAGATGTACCATTCTGGAGATAAAAAGATACTTTTAATATTTAGAATTTTATATTGTTTCACAACTTAAATCTGAAAGTGTTTGAATAATTCTGTAGCATTAATCAGGCAGACCGAAAGGAGAGTCTCAGCATGCCACTGCCACAGTATATGTGATGATTTTAGCCCTGCCTCTAAGGATGAGGCAGAAAAGCTACTGCCCCGCTTAGTATGGGTGACTGGCTAGGAAAAGCTGGTAATACATTTGAACACCATAGGAGAATAAAGAAATAAAGGCCAAGGAGAAATTTTAGATAATTTTACAACCTGACTGAGAAAGTATGAGAAGAAAACACAGAAACAATATAATGAGAAGACTCCACACAACTCACACATATGCATGAAATAATTTATGTTTAAAAAAGAAAGAAATGAAGATTTGAAAATCAGAATTTTAGCAATTCCTAAAGAAAATTTCAGTATTACAATGAAGATAAAATTTCACTCAAACTTTTATTAGTTTAATATTTTCTAATAATTTTAATGATTAAAAGTATACATGTATAAACTTTTATTACCAAAGAAGAAAAAGAGCATCAGAAAAGTCCTTAATCCTGGCAGAGGAAATTGCCCTAACCAATCAGAACCAGGTCAAGTGTATTTTAGAAACTGATTAAAATACCCTTTAGACATATAATGAATGAAAAGGAGACAAGCAAACATATAGAATGATGCTAACCCCTAATATATTATAAAACCCTCTTTGGTTAATGTCAGTAGTAAAACTTCTACATAATTAAGTCCTTGAAGCTGGCCAAAAAACAGACTGAGTGATATGCAAATTATTAGTTATAAGGGAAATATATTCTCTATTTAATAGACACAGTTAAGCAGCCCCCTAAACAGAAAGAGAGAAAAATCTCAAAAGAAGAAACTCCTTCCTCAAATTTCATCCGGGGGTGAAATGGGCTCCTGACTTCTGCATACAGTGTGAGATACCGGGCCCTCACATAGGAGAGCGTCCTGGGCCAGCAATTATTACTTCCCATGCTTCCATGCTCTTTGTTAGTGATTCTATTGCTATGTCAAATAGTTGATAAAATAACTGAAAGTGAACAAAGTTTTTTTCTTTTCTTTTAAGTTTCCTCATTTCAGAGGATTAAGCTCATGTTTGGCGGACTCCACTGACATGGGCCTGTGGAGCCATAGAACATCATGGCAAAGTTGCTCACCTAGTGGCAGAGAAGCAGAAAGGGGCCAGAATCAGGAAGCACCTTTCAAAGGCAGACCTCCAGATACTGACTTCCTCAAAGTAAACCTCACTTTCTATGTACTTACCACCTCTGTATCAAGATTTTGAATCCATCAATCAATGGTTAAAATGATTGTTTAGGTCCCATCCAGAGATGTGCTTTAATGAAGTTCTGTGTCTCTCAATCCACTGACACTGGCAATCAAGGTGAACCATCATACGTGCAACACACTTGCAGAGGTTAATGATGAGTTCATGAGATGCTAGGTTTCTAGAACTATAGAGAGTATGTGGACTCAAGAAATGTTTATACATTAGTACAAACCTGCAGCTTTGGAGTAGTCTTTCCTATGGTTAGGTGTATACTTTTTTCTCTCTTCTTCTGGGATCTTGAGCAGGCTCTCCTGCCTCTAAATGGAGACAACAGCATGTACCAGAGAGACCATTTCAACATTTGAAAATAAGAAAGCTCTAACTATTGTTTTTGAGCAAATTTTCTAAAAAATTTTTCTGTGGAACACACACTTGGAAATCTTCATGTAAAATAAAGTTTTAAATTATTTTATTTTTTAAAATTATTTGTTTATTTATTTGAGAGCGACAGACACAGAGAGAAAGACAGATAGAGGGGGAGAGAGAGAATGGGTGCGCCAGGGCTTCCAGCCTCTGCAAACAAACTACAGATGCGTGCGCCCCCTTGTGCATCTGGCTAACGTGGGACCTGGGGAACCGAGCCTCGAACCGGGGTCCTCAGGCTTCACAGACAAGCGCTTAACCGCTAAGCCATCTCTCCAGCCCATTAAATTATTTTATTTAAGAGAGGGCAGAGAGAGGGAAGGAGGCAGAGCAGTAGGTGGAGAGAGAAAGGCAGAGAGAATATGAGTTTTCCAGGGATTCTTGCCACTGAAAAGTAATACTAGTCGCATGCACCACCTGTGCATCTGGCTTTATTTGGCTACTGGAAAACTGAACCTTGGGCAGAGTTTGTAAGCATGCAAAAACATTCTTTTGATGTCACTTTCATAAGACAGTTGTCATTTTATAAAGCAAAAGTATTTCTTTTTTACTTAAAATCTTATTTTCATGAGATTTTCTGATTTTTAAAATTTGTTCTTTGACAGATTCATACATACACATTATACTCTAATCAAGTAGGCCCTCTTACCCGCTCTTAGTCTCCTCCCACCTTCGCTGAACCTCTTCTACTAAAGAGATGGCTCTCCCTCCCCCAACAATCATTAACTATCATAGTTCCTCAGGGAGGGATGAAGCTTATGAGCCCCTCCCATACTCATGCAAGAATTTGCTTGAGCCAGTCTTCTTTGGGTATTGTGCAGATAATCAGAGCTGCTGTGAGCTTATAAGTGTAATAGCCATGTGCTGTCAAGACAAGGGTTCTCCAGTTCTCTTTCCCACCCTCCAGCCTTTATATTCTATCCTCCTCATGTTCTGCAATGTTCCCTGATCCTTTCAGAGGATAATACATGTCCCATATAGGAATGAGCACTCAACAGTTGCTTATTTTCAGTGCTTTGACAAGTTGTGAGTTTTTTTATTTATTTTTAAATTTTTATTTATTTATTTGAGAGTGACAGACAGAGAGAGAAAGAGGCAGATAGAGAGAGATAGAGAATGGGTGCACCAGGGCTTCCAGCCACTGCAAACAAACTCCAGACACATGCACCCCCTTTTGCATCTGGCTAACGTGGGTCCTAGGGAATTGAGCCTCGAACTGGGGTGCTTAGGCTTCACAGGCAAGCGCTTAACTGCTAAGCCATCTCTCCAGCCACTTTTTTATTTTTTTATTGATAACCTTTTTTTAATTGACATAATTATAGATAATAAGCCATGGTAATTCCCTCCTCCCTTACTTTCCCCTTCCCAACTCCACTCTCCATCATATGCCCTCATCCTCTTAATCAGTCTATATTTTATTTTGATGTCATATTTCTTCCTCCCATTATGATGGTCTTGTGTAGATAGTGTCAGGTACTGCAAAGTTAGGCATATCCAGGCCATTTTGTGCCTGGAAGAGTGCATTGTAAGGGCTCTTGCCCTTCCTTTATCTCTTACATTCTTTCTGCCACCTCTTCCACAATGGATCCTGAGCTTTGGAAGGTGTGATGGAGATGTTTCAGTGTTGAGCACTCCTCTGTCACTTTTAAGCATTATACTGCTTTCTGAGTCATCCCAAGGTCACTGCCATCTAAAAGAGAAGCTTCTCTAACCAAAAGTGAGAATAGCATTAATGTGTGGATATGAACATTAAGAGAACTGTTTACTGGGAAGTTTGGTGGCCATAATATATATAATTAGCCAGACACCAGCAGATGTTACACCCTAGGGCTAATGACTTCTCCCATCATAAGTTTTCAGTATCAGGGATGTATTCCCTCCCACGGAGTGGGCCTCCAGTCCAATTAGAGAGTAGATGGTTTCCCCAATAACAGACATGCTATTATTGCACCCATTAGCTCATTTGGCCTGGCTAGCCAAAGTTAAGGCTTGCAGTTTCCACTGTTGTTTATCTCCACTGGTGATAACTCTGTGCCCCATGGAGCTGCATACAGCATAGCTTATTCCAGATTTCTGTCAGCTGTTCTATACAGAGAAGGTTTTCAGCTCAGCTCCAGCAAGATTTCTCAGTGACCTTGTAGCCAAAGCATATGGAGTCTTCAGCAATAGTGTTTTTACCATCTATTTCTGGTAAAAAGAAAACCAAGAGCCTTGGCAATAGCCTGTAATGTTTTGGGGGGCATCATCAATCTCCCTGGCCAATAACTCACTGGAAGGGATCTTATCCCTGGTACTGAAATTTTTCAAGTAAAACGGTCTATGGCTTCTGGGTGGACCATTTTCCAAAATAGTAGGTTTGCACATGCCTTATTCATACCCTCTTAGATTTTGATTAACCCTCACTCCACCCTACCTTTACTCAATCTATTCCCTTGACCTCACTTAGACCTTTACACCCAGAGTAACCTGTTTTTCTACTTACATATATACAGTACCTTCCCCTTAAGTTGTGAGTCTTTGAGTCTACCACTGTACCCACAAAAAAGGAAAGAAAGAGTAAAGCAATAGCTTCGATAACCATGGATGAGAGCAGACCAGCTATATGGGCATACACATAAATATTTAGGAGACAGTTTGACAGAATAATTGTCTAACAAAACAACAGTAGTGTTACACCTCAGGGCCTAGGGCCTCTCCAACTATGGAATTTTGACATGACTTACGTTACCAAGTCTGAATCACCACTTGCACAGTGGGCCTAGAATCAAATCAGAAAGTGGTTATATATAACAAATTTTCATTATTTGCTCATCAGTTTATGGATATCTAGGCTGAATTCTCATCCTACCTACTGTGAAGGTATCTATGTGCATTAGAATCCTTTGGGTATATGTCCAGAAGTGCATTTCCATGATGGATAAGGATGTTGAACACTTTTTCAGATATATATTACCTATTTGTGACCCTTCATTTGAAAACTCTCTGTTCACTTCTAAAGCCCACATTTTCATTGGCTTGTTCATTTTCTTGATGTTGACTTTTTGAGTTATTTGTATATTATTATTATATTATAATATAGTATAGTATATATAATATTATATTATTTTTATATTCTAGATATTAATGCTGTGTCACACATATAGTTGCCAGTGATTTTCTCCCATTTTAAAAGTTGCCTCTTCATTGATAGGACAGTTACCTTTGCCATAGTATTGATAATTGGCCTTAATTCCTAGGCAAACAGAGTCCTACTTAGGAAGTTTCTATCTATGCTTGTCTCTTCAAGTGTACTCCCTGTTTGTTCCACCAGCCATTTCAGAGTTTCAGGTCTTATATTTAAGTTCTTGATATTTCAGGTCTTATGTCAAGGTCCATTTAGTATTATTTTTTGTTCAGGCTGAGAGATAAGGATCTATTTTCATTCTTCTGCATATAAAAAAAAATTCCCAGCATCATTTATTGAAAATGCTATCTATACTCTGTGGTGTATTTTGGGAAATTTTGTCAAAATCAAGTGGCTGTAGTTACATGGTCTTATGCCTTGTTCCTCTACTCTATTCCATTGTTCTCCTTACCTATATTTGTGCCAGTAACATGCTGTTTTTATTACTGTAGCTCTATAGTGTAATGTGAAATAAGGTATGATAATGCCTGCAGAATTCTTTTTGGTCAGAGTTGATTTGGCAATTTGTAGTTGTACATTTCCCTATGAATTTTAAGACTTTTTCTTTGGACTGGTGGTTATTGGAGGTGACATGCGGTTATGGTTTTTCACACTACTTATGTTTTAGTTGCTACTTCCACATGTGGTGATTGTTATTTGGCTGTCTTTCTGGTATACTTGTGTTGAATTAATGTGTGGGTCCGTGCTTCATGTTCTCTCAAATTTGCTGAACTTGGCTCCTTCCAGTGCTTCTTGAAGTTCTGTTGAGGAAACACTGAGTGTTGATTTGTAGATGGGTCAGCTGAGGTAATCTTAGCTTGGTTAGGTGGGCATGTGTAGCCACTTACTTCACATTCCAGACCACATGCAGTACAGTGGGTGAGTTCAATAGGAGCAAGTTGCATGTCATACAATGGGAGGGGGATGTATTACAATAGCCCCTGAACTCACATGTAGTTTCTGAGTACTGTTTCAGGGGTGATCTTGTTGAGGCAGGGACATAGGAGGTACTATACTCACTGAGTCTGAATAGCTTGGTGGTGGGGGACCTGAGGTAGTAGCAGGATGCACAATATTGAATAGACCCAGTTCACTCACAGAAAGAGTCTAAGAAACTTGATGGTGAGAATCATGGTCATGGGACATGCACAATTCTGGATAGGCCCCTTTTTCTCATGTGTGGAGTCTAAGCAGCTTGGTAGAAGAAATAACAGGATCAAGCTAGCATTTATGGGGCAGGAGAAATGGCTTGGCAGTTAAGATACTTGCCTGTAAAGCCTACAGACCCAGGATCAATTTCCCAGAACCTATGTAAACCAGATACACATGGTGGCACATGTGTCTAGAGTTTGTTTGTAGTGGTTCAAGGCCCTGGGGTGCCCATTCACATGCTCTCTCTCTCTAACAAGTAAATACTTTTTTCTGATTTATTTATATTTATTTATTAGAGACAGAAAGAGAGAGCGAGAGAAAGAGACATGGGCAGGCAAGGGCCTATAGCCACTGCATTCAAACTCCAGATGCATGCATCACCATGTGTATCTGGCGTCCATGGGACCTAAAGAATAGAACCTTGTTCCTTAGGCTTCACAGGCAAATGCCTTGAACACTAAGCCATCTCTCTATCCCTAAAAAGAAAATTTTACAAATAGAGCATGCATGGTTCTGGGCAAGCTCCACTATACTCGCATGTGAAGTCAGAGTGACTTGATAGTAAGCAGCCTGAATATGGTGGTGTATGTGGTGATGTCATGTGCCTTATCAGGCAGAGCCCTTGTGGAATGGTGGTGTAGTAGCCTGGGATTTCAGTACATGTATTCCTATCTATTTAAGTATTATAAAATTTGATTATCTATTGACAAACAGTTTTGATAGAGATACCATGCTGTGCCCATATAAAGTTTCTACTTAATAAAAGAAGAAATTTGGAGTCTAATACTTTACCTCATAATGAGCCCAAAGATCCACAGGCTTAGGTGAGGGTCAACCAGAAATAGGCCATATTTCTCATTGAATTGCAACTCAAAACCAGTTCCTTGCATTTTCCAGAAAACATTAAACCTGAATTAATTTTTAAATAGGGGAGTGATTGCTCAAGAGCCTAGCAGAGGCAAACATGATCTCTAGAGTAAATTGAGCATCCATATCGTAAATTATTTCTATACCATCTTTAAAAAATATTTTTATTTATTTGCAAGGAGAGAGAGAAAGACACACACCCTATGGCCTCCAGCCACTGCAAATGAACTCCAGATGCATATGCTACTTTGTACATCTGCCTTTATTTGGGTACTGGGGAATCAAACCTGGGTCATTAGGCTTTGCAGGCAATGTTTTAATAGCTGAGCAATCTCTACGGCCCCTTATATATACATCTTTGATAAACTATGGTACATAGTTCTTAGATATTTTATTCACAGTTGCTTTGCAGGTGTGATTAATATTAAAATCAATACACTAAGCAAAGCATATGCCCCTTTATATCATGGGAGGTACTCCTCTGTGGTGGTTTAAATGTCAAATGACCTCCATAAACATATATGTTTGAATACTTAATCCCTATTTGATGGTGCAGTTTGAAAAGCTTATGGAGCTTTTAGGAGACAGAGACTTACTGGAGGAGGCATGTCATTGTGAGTGACTTTGGGTTGTTATAGTCCAGTCTTGCATGGTGCTTTTACATTTTTCTACTTCCTCTATGCTGATGTAAAGGTGTGGCACCAGCTGTCTGCTCCTACCATACTTTCCCCACTACCAAGGCCTCTATCTCTAAAAATTGTAATCCAAAATAAACCCTTTTCTCCAATAGAGTACTTCTGGCTGATTATTTTGTCCCAGCAATAAGAAAATTACTAACATCACACAATTAGTTTTAAGCCTCAAAAGCAAGATACAAAGATTTCCTGAAAAAGGAGGAATTTGGCCTCATGACTGCAACATTGAAGCCATCTGAATTTCCACCTACTTGGTATGTATTTCTCATGTTGATTCGGCCCAATAGTTTGCCTATAGATTTTACTTTCCAGATTCCAAGATCATATGAGCTAATTTCTTAAAATTCATTGATTGACTCATGTGTATTTGCATGTGTGAAACATGCATACAAATACATACAAGTGTGTGTGTCTGTGGAGATATGTTTCCACGTACCCAATAGACGACCAAAATTATGAATAGCACTGTTAGGTCTTTTCCTATACATATACAATCAAGATAAAGTTTAATTTATAATTTAACAAAAAGAAAGGATTAATAATAACAAGATAGTACAATTATAATCATGTATGAAATAACAGTTATATGGATGTGGGCTGCCTTTGAAAATGTTTTACTGAATGGTCCTTTTTTCATGATTATGCAAGATATTATGCCTATACAATAGCATGAAGTTGCACTTATCACATGTGAAACAACACAACTGCCATCAATTGTTTCATTATTTCATTAACTTGTATAAAAAGATTTATTATTACCATAATTCCTGCAAGCTCAGCACACAATCCTTTTCCTTTATTAAGACAATGACTTTGACCTTTTCAATTAAAGAGAGTGCTGTCCAGATTTCCCTTGTCGTATTTGAATTGCCAACATCACTGCTCTTGTTTTAGTAAGTTAAGTAAGGAGTATTTGAACACCACAGTACCTAACAGTCTTTCAGTATTTGAGAGGACTGAGTGATTATTGAGAAGGTAACATATTATGTGAAAATTTGTGGAGAAAATTTTGACTGACATGTATGGTAGAACTGAAATTCACTTATGTTATTTAGAATGGCACACAATTCAAAGCTCATGATTTTCTTATTTCTTCAATTTAACATGTAATGGGATTTTTAGATTGCAATTCATATCTAGGGAGAAATCATGAAAAGCAAAATCTTTTGATAAGGGGCGACTTTAGTGTACCATTGGTTCTAGTTCTCTGTGGAACTGTGATAATTACATATCTAGAAATAACTTATATGAGTGGGGAATAGTACTGCACACTTACAATCCTAATACTTAAAATGCCAAGGCAGGAAGATTGTGATTTTGAGCCCCACTTTAACTACCAAAATCAAGGCCAGACTGACCTACATAACAAGACCTTTTCTCAAAAACCAAATTCCTAAACAATAAAAATGAAGTTTAAATTAATAGAGATAGTGAAAAACTTTATTGTGACACTTTTGATCTTGTTTACAATTTTTATTTTAATATCTTTTTAGTCTCACAAGTGTTTCTGACTGCATGAATAGCACATTTACGATATAGAAACAATTAGAAATTTTTAAATTTATTTTTATTAGTTATGGACATACTTAGTATGTAAACACTACATGTTGGTACTATCCCTTCCCTCATTCCTACCCCTTTTCCAAAAAGGCCCTCCTCATTGGGGATGAAGGTCACACCCATGGGGATTGTGGGTCATGCATTGTGGAGGCAGCAGTCAGTTACGGGGGAGAGGCAATGTCTCTGTGCATAATGTCCTATCTTGTGGCTCCAACAATCTTTCTGCCCCGTCTTCTGCAAAATTCCCTGAGCCATGTTGGGTGAATTTTAAGGCTACTTCAGTGATGCCATTAGATTTTTGTCTGAAGATTAATGTTTTAGTTCTCCCATCAGCTACCTGTTATTTCTCCAAAATGAGCCCTGCTAAACACACACACACACACACACACACACACATGCACACATGCACGCACGCATGCACGCATGCACACATGCATGCACGCACTCACACACACAATTTATAGTGTCATGCCTAGTGGCAAGTCCTTAAAAGGTCACTCAAGGATAGAGTTTTCAAAGTAGCTTGGGTTGGCCCTGAATCCAGAATTTATTTATACATTCGAAATAATGTCTCAGTTCTTCATTATTTATAATCTTGTTCCTAGCTCTCTGCTCTGTATATATTCAGGCAAAGTTTAATCTTGACCTGGCTCTCAGAAGTAATGCATATCAGCCCTTCATGAAGTACACATTTCAACTGTGCTCTTTCTGTAACTTTACAAGACCAAACACCATATATATATATATATATATATATATATATATACACACATACATATTCCACTTACTTTAAAAATAAGCATGCAAATCTTGCATACATACAAAGGCAATTGCACATTAAATTAGCTTAACTATTCCATTATTTGAGGTTACCATGGCCAAAGGTCTCTGCTATCTGTGATTTCAAGAAATAGAAGCTAGAGTATAATTTTACAAACAGTTGAGCTTCTGCTTGCTGCACCATTGGCAATGGAATATAATTGCTACCCATCCTGGTTTGATTCCACTTATCTTTTGGGAGGAAATTATATACTAGCCATTACCCTTGCATAATGCCTAGATCAAGTTAGCGGATATGACAGCTTTCTGATTTGATTTTCATTGCATGGCTCTTCTCAGATGGGAAAAATAACACACTGCTAGAACCAAAATAAATCTTAAGAGATCATAGAGATTAATCTCTGATGTTAGAATCCTGAGGTCTACAGATGTCAGCTATTAAATTCATAAACTTAATCTGCAAAACTGAAGTACCACCAAAGTTTCTTGGCAGATTATTCTACAGCATTGATTGCATGCAAATAGTTCTGGGTACCATGAGATTAAACCATAAACAAAATATAATCTCTGATATCAGGTAGTTACAAATTAGTGAACTATTAATGATTGAAGCAAGAAGTCTATATAGGTGATTCCATCCTACTTTGATTCCTTCCTGAATAAGTCAGTATTATAAACTGAATGTATCCCCATCAAATTCATAGGCTGAAATCCTATCCTTTAATTTGATGACATTTGGAGTTAGGCCTTTGAGAAGCAATTAGACCATGAAAGTGGAGCTTTCATGAATGAGATTGGTGATATGATAAGAAGAAACAAAAAGAGATTTCTCATTTCACCATTTTAGGACTCAAAATGAAGATAGCTGTCTACAAATCATAAAGAGAATCCTTATCAGATACTAGAGATGCACTTTAACCATGGTTACCCCAGCATTTAGACATGTAAAAAAATTTTTCTATACAATCCAGTATATGATATTCTGTTATGGCAGCCCAAACTGAACAGAAGAACCAGGATACTTGTATTAATAATTGATATTTTCACTTTCAATTGCCCTTTATTATCTGTATTCTTTGGCATGTAGTGTAATGTAATTTCAACATCAACTTGCATTTTCATGATGCCTTGCTTTATAAAAATAAACTGTAAATGTGTACTGTTCAGACTCTTATCCGGGACAACTGTTGGCAGCCTTCAGCTTTTTGATTATTTTTTCTTTTTTTCTCTTCCTTTTCTTATTTTTTCTTCCTTTCTTCATTTTATTTTTTAGTTTTCACAGTAAATTTCTATTGCTTCTACCAATTATCTTAGATCATCATTCATGTAAATTATTTTCTACTTGCATTCAGATGAAACTGACAGTGTGAATTTAAGGTACAAAATGACTAGGACAAATAAAATATTTCAGGAAAGATATTTTCCTCCATTAATTAGCATCAACATCACTCACACAACTTTTCTTGTCATACTTACCTTGATTCATGTTCATTTAAATTTCCAGCTTTAAATAGATGTTTGCTGTTACTCATCTTTCCTATACTGTAGATATCAAAGGCCTTTTGCAGGATCTTCTTTTTTTTGGTTTTTTGTTTTTGTTTTTGTTTTTGTTTTTTGTTTATCATCAAAACCGAAACTCAAGGATTCAAGATGGCATCCAGGAATATTCAGTTAGAATCTCCAGAGAATAAACTGGGGAAAGATGGAAACTCTCTAGCCTTATAGAAAAAGAAAATGGGAAAAAATAGAGTCTGTCCAGGAAGGATTAGCTTACTGTTTTTTGTTTGTTTGTTTGTTTGGGTAGTTTTTGTTGTTGTTGTTGTTCTTGTTGTTTGCAAAGTAGGGTTTTCCTCTAGCTCAGGCTGACCTGGAATTCATTATGTAGTCTCAGGGTGGCCTCGAACTCATGGTGATCCTCCTACCTTTGCCTCCTGAGTACTGAGATTAAAGCCATGTGCCACCATGCAGGATTAGATTATTATAAAAAGTTTCTCCTTGCTCCCTCTCACTGATAGAAAGTAACCATAGCCATGCTTAAGACAGACAGACAGCCTCAGAAGAACAGCACAGCACTTTTACTAATAGACATTTTACAGAGAAATAATACAAAGGAAGAAGGGGGATAAAAGTTGCACATAGCAGCAGAGAGGGAGGAGTGACATAGGCAAACTCATTCCTCACAGTACTCAACTGAAGCTATTTTCAAATGACTCCTGCTGAGTTATCAGTGTGGTGGGCTTAAACACAACATACACTATACTCTCAGTAAACTCATTTAAACAAGTATCACAGGACTATATGTTCAATACTGGCAAGCAGAATGCCCCTAGACTTCAGAGAACAAGCTTTTACTCAGAACTATGTCATATTCAGCTAGGGAGAGTCCATGGGAACATAGATGAAGGATCAAGGTGGCACGTCTAACACTGAGAAGGACAACCCAGAGTTGTAATGACTATCTGCCAACTAGTCCATGAAGACCCATTCACTTATCAGGCAAGTTTGCATGACCTGACCTCAGAAAGCTGCTAAATGGTATGACAGGCATCTGGGAGCCCAAGAAGGAGCACATAGAGAGTTGAGGCCGCAACAAATACTTCAATGAGACTGCTTTTAGACTCTGTGTCTCAACCAACTCTTTTCTCTTTTTACATTTTTTCTCCTTTACTTAATACCTAAAACAAAAATTACTAACCCTACAGTAGTTCCTCCAATGAGAGAACTGGATGAAATCCAAAGGATCCATTTATTTAAAACTTCTTTTATTTATTTAATTAATTAATTACTACTTTATTTTCAAGGAGAGAGATAATTGAATGAGAGAGGAAATAGGCACATGAGGGCTTCTTGCCACTGAAAACTAGCTCTAAATGCTTGTGCCACTTTTGGATTTATGTAGGCACCAGGATATGGAACACATGCCATCAGGTTTTTTGCAAGCAGGTGTCCTTAACTTCTCAGGTATCACTCCAGCACCAAAGATTCAAAGGAATGATTATAAGTGTATCCAAGGAAAACAAAGAAGACATGAATAGACCCTTGAATAAATTCTAAGAGAACATAAAGAGCTGATTAAAAGAAGGAAGACAGTACAGAATATAAAAAGCAAATTTAATATATAAATGCTGAGAAAATTATTATATTGGAAATTCAAAAAATTAATAACTAGAAAGTTCTGGGAAATCCCCACCAAGAGACTGGATGATAGAGAGGACAGAATATCAAAGCTTGAATATAATGTAAATGAATAGGCAAATTAGGAAAATGGAAGAAACAAATTAATGAGAAGCTAGAAACAGAACATTCAAGAACTATGGAAGAACAAAAAGACAAAAATAGGAAGCATGAGTATAGAAGAAAAAATTTCAGGTTGTAGGTATAGAAGAATTTTTTTTAATTTTTATTTATTTATTTTATTTTAGAGACAGAGAGAGAGAGAGAGAATGGATGAGCCAGGGCCACCAGCCCCTGCAAACAAACTCCAGAAGCATGCACCTCGTACATCTGGCTTATGTGGGTCCTGGAGAATCAAATCTGGATTCTTTGGTTTATACAGGTTAGTGCCTTAACCATTAAGCCATCACTTCATGCCAGAAAATATTTTTAATAAAAATTTAATGGAGGGCTGGAGAGATGGCTAGGTGGTTAAGGCATATGCCTGCAAAGTATAAGGACCCAGTTTTGATCCCCCAGTAGCTACATAAGCCAGCTGCACAAGGTGGCTTAAGCTTCTGGAGTCCATTTTCAGTATCTAGAGACCTTGCTCTGCCCATTATCTTAGCCATACCTATCTTTTATCTTTATCTCTCTCAAATAAGTAAATAAATAATAAAATATAAAAAATTGAAATTGGGGCTGGAGAGATGGCTTAGCGGTTAAGCGCTTGCCTGTGAAGCCCAAGGACCCAGGTTCGAGGCTCAGTTCCCCAGGTCCCATGTTAGCCAGATGCACAAAGGGGCACACGTGTCTGGAGTTCGTTTGCAGAGGCTGGAAGCCCTGGCGCGCCCATTCTCTCTCTCTCCCTCTATCTGTCCTTCTCTCTGTGTCTGTCGCTCTCAAATAAATAAATAAAAAATAAATAAATAAAAAAATAAAAAAAAATTGAAATTGTAAAAACCAAACTAGTGGAAATTTCCCAAAATCTAGGGAAAGAAATATCCATTACAGAGTATAAGGTGTTTAGAACACCATAAAGCCAAGATCAATGAGAACTTTCCCACATCATGTGATAGTCTAAACATATTAGACAAGTTTGTTTTAAAGCTGTCAGAGAGAAACATCAAGTCACATATAAACCTAGGCCCATCAGAATAACAGCAAATTATTCAATAATAACTTTAAAAATCAGACAGCCTTGGAATACTAGAGATAGGAAAGATTATCCAAAGAATAAAGGTTAACAGACATATACACACACATAAAATTAAATTTAAAACTAATAGATAATTCACAATGACAACTGCTCACAATGTTTCCATTTCTTGCTGCATGCAAACCAGTATCACCAGGAAATACAAGGATGAGAAGCACTGGCTCTCCCAAAAGGAAGCAAGGGACTTCTATTGTGGGAAGTTTGCATATTTATACTAGAGAAAGTTGTCATTATATGTAGAGAAAGACACATTCCTGAGCATGCTCAGTTCAAGATTATGCTTCACATATTCAAAAACTGTTAGACTGGAATATCTCTGGGTGGATAATTTAGCACTGAGTACTTGTTAGCATGAGGACTCAAGAGGGTCTCATTAAGTCTGAGTTCAATTCTCCACTGCCCACATAAACACTTGGGCTTGGCCATACATGCCTGCAACCCCAGTTTTTTTAACCCCTGGGGCTCACTGGTCAGCCAATCTGACTACAAAAATAGCAATGCAAGGTTCAGTGAGAGATTCTCAAATAATTATAGTGAAACATACCTTACTATGTTTTCTTAATTTCTTAAAATTAGAATAATTTATTGCATCCCAGAAATTCAAATGTAATTAGATCTTCTATATTTTATCTAGAAATTCTATTTGGAATGCAACTGTCCTTTAAGTCCTTCCACCTCCCTACTCAAAAGAAAAAGATGTACTGTCTACTGTATTTCAGGTTTTAAAAAGGGTCTCCTGTAACTCCAAAATGAGAACTTACTAGGAGAATAGAAGACTCAGTGGACTTGTGTGACTGCCCAGAACATGTGGAATGCCCCAGAAACTAGCGACTTGCTTTAGCAATGTTGGAGCTCAGAAAATATTACTCTGAAATATGATGCCTTGTTTTGTTGATTATTTTAAGTTAAATGTACTTGGAAATAAGCAGATGCTAGATAAAGCTTTTCTGTGGTGTTCCCTTGTCTACCTAAAAGACCCCTTGCACCCAAAAGGGCCACAGTTTCTTTCAATCTCCACAGGCTTCTTCTCCAAGGATGCTTAAATTTGTATCACAAAAGATCCCACATAACACCTAGAACCTAGAGAAAATTTGTCACAAACAACACCTAGTCATCTCTCCCCAAAATAATTATAACCATGAAAATCTCCCAATTTTGTCTCCCTTCTGAAGAGAATGCTTAAGGCACATCTATCTAGCCCTTCTAAACTTTCAGTATTTCCTGTAGTTAGTATGCAGATTGGTAAATTTGTATGTATTTTTTTTTCTGGTTAATCTGTCTATTGTAGTTTATTTCAGCAAGCTCAGTCATTAACCTTTAGAGGAAAAAGTTTGAACATCCCTACTGTAGCAAAGACATCATTCCTGTGAACTCAATCTCCACTCTCAGAAGTTACAGATGGCATGGGTATTGAATTCTAAGTTTCTTTCAGACCATGTCATTGAGTAGAATGCAGTCAGCTCCTTTTTGATGGAGAGGATAAATAAATTTCCTGATTTGGGTCCAAGATCAAAACTGTTCTTTGTCCATACTTCCTCATGCTATTTTCTAACTTACAATTAGCCTAACGTATTCCAAGCAAGTATTATTGAAAAACTTTTTTGAAGAAATATTACTAGAAGTAAGGGTTGCTTCTCTTGCAAAGAAGTTTATTAAGAAAACTATGAAAACTTGTTTTTGCTTAACTAATTGTCATATTTTTATAAAATGTGTCAATCTACTTTATGAACCAAACTTTCAGATGGAAGATTTGGAAGGTAGCATTTTCTTAATATTTTTGACAATAAGAACTTTTTGTTTCTAGATCAATAGTTCGAGAATATTCTAGACTTGATATGCCAAAAATACATTTCTGTAATTCTGTTATAATATTTCAAATACACTATTACTATTTACTAGTTCATTTACAAAATCATATTCCAATAAGCTATAGGGACATCAGATGAGAACCAATTTTCTCATTGTGTACTTGTACCAATTGTCAGATTTGCTAAAAATTGAACCTACTAGGAACTTGAAATCATAATTTTATTATTGACCAGTGCTGGATTCTATAAATACTAAAGTCCCAGAATTAGTCTATTTTCCTTTCTAAGCAGCAAGCTGAAGGAAAAAGTGAAAAGTGAAAAGTGACTTAGACTCTTTCCATATAGAGAAAGAAATACAAAAGAAAAAACAGAAGCGATTACTTTTTTTCCCACTAAGTGGGTGCCTATTTTTCACTGTGTTCTTAAAGAAGTAACATTCTTTCCACCCAAGTGATATTTCCAGGGGAGCTTGCTAGTTATGTGTTATTTGGAATTAAATGTAGTCATTCCCTCCAGCTACTACTTAAATATTTGTAGTAATTATAAACTTGCTGAGCAAGCAGTAGTAGTAAAAATGAATTTCTAAAGGAGTAGTAATATAAAATCTCATCTGATTATGTTTTTTGAAATTCTAGTTTACCTTCATGGAATTTGAGAGTATGATTCAATAATTCTAATTTTTAAAATCTAAAGCAAATATTTTGGGTCTTACAAGCTTTCCAAGTAAAATACAATGTAGTGTTTTCCATTTTATTATGTTCTCTTTGTGAAGCTTCTCTAATATTCTGCTCAACATAGAAAATAAGATATGTATTATTAACTATGAAATTAAAAGTGAGATGTGTATTGTTAATGATAAAATGTCAATATGCAAACATCAAGCAGATTTAATGTTTATTTATCTTTTAAACAAATATCTTATTTTCATATTTCAAAAACTATCCTGCTCTGATTAGGAGTGTAGGCTATTCAAGAAAACCACTCTGAAGTTTCTAGAATCGAGATTATTAGGGGCAGAAGAGTTAATGGTAGATAATGGAAGTAGTTTTACATGTAGCTCCAAAGCCTAAAATAATTAACTGATGAAAGAGGAATTTTTAAATTTTTACTTATTTATTTATTCATTTGCAAGCAGAGAGGGAGGGGGAGAAAGAGAGAAGATAGAGAGAGATTGGGTGTGCCAGGGTCTCTAGCCACTGCAAATGAACTCCAGATGCATGTGCCCCTTGTACATCTGGCTTGTGTGGGTACTGGGGAATTGAACCTGGGTCCTATGGCTTTGCCAGCAAGTGCCTTAACTGCTAAGACATCCCTCCAGCCCAAAAGAGGAATTTTTTTTAAAAAGCTAAGAAAGTGTAATATACTTTTTATTTTACTTATTAAATTTTTTGAGGCAGGGCCTAACTCTGGCCCAAGATGACTTGAAACTCACAGTGAGTCACCTACCCCTATAGTGCTGGGATTAAAGGCATGTGCCACCACCCAGCTAGAAAGTACCATGTTAGTTTTATTTATTTATTTTTTTGCTTTTAATAAATTGGAATCTTTGTATGGAAAAATCATGTGTTGGTCTCATTCCCCTCCTCCCTGCCCCCATCCCATTGAGGGACCACCTCAGTGAAGTTGCTGATATTCACCATGGGGATATGTGTTGCTCTCACAACTCATAAGCCATATTCTTTTTTTTTTTTTAATTTTTATTTATTTGAGAGCAACAGACAGAGAGAGAAAGAGGCAGATACAGAGAGAGAGGGAGAATGGATGCGCCAGGGCCTCCAGCCACTGCAAACGAACTCCAGACGCATGCGCCCCCTTGTGCATCTGGCTAACGAGGGTCCTGGGGAATCAAGCCTCCAACCGGGGTCCTTAGGCTTCACAGGCAAGCACTTAACTGCTAAGCCATCTCTCCAGCCCAATCCATATTCTTTATGTAAAGAAATTTACTCTGAACTTTTCAGTAGTTTGAAAACATGTGTGTAAATCAGAATCACTGAAGCTTGTTGGCACAGAGCACTAGGTTCACCCCTAAGGTCATGGATTCAGGATGGCCACGTGGGGCCTGGGGACTGTTACTTCTAACATGTTCCCAGGTAATGCTCTTACTGATGATTCAGAAACTACATTGCACAATTCCAATTGCACAGATGCTTTATATCTTTGCTAAATTATCTGAAGGAAGAAGACAACATTACTAAGTGAGAAAAGGTAAAATCTATGGGGAGGTAACTAAGTGGCATCTTGAAACATTTGGCATAATATTTTAGAGATGGTGTCTGTTGTGGCTGATCCCAGTGTAGGTCACAAACAAGTGGGATAAGATTTTTTTATTATAGATAGGACTCTATAACTGAGAAATAGTTAAGGACTAGTTGCTGTAAACATTATTTTAAATAAATCAGTAACATGATCTCTAACATTTAATAACTTTATGTTAAAATGAATGAGTACAGGCTAGGGAGGTGATTAATTAAGGCACTTCCCTGCAAAGCCTAAGGACCCAGGTTTGGTTCCCCAGTAGCCATGTAAAGCCAGATGTACAGGTGGGGCATGTGTCTGGAATTTGTTTGCAGTGACTAGAATCCCTCATGTGCCCATTCTGTTTGTCTCTCTCAAATCAATCAATCAATAAAATGATTTTTAAAATAATGTAAACTAAATGTTTAAAGACCTGTGGAATGTTTAATGAAAATATGTATTTAAAGTTTAATCCATATTTTAAGGCAATTTTAGAATTAAATTTTGGGAGGTTTTACCACATAAATATTATGAATTACATTTCTAATCTGACTTAATTAGCAGCAGCATACATGAACAAACTGTTTTTACAACTTTTTAATTTTATTTTTATTTATTGATTTGAAAGACAGATACAGAAATAGGCAGGGAGAGAAAGAGAGAGAAAGAATGGGCATGCCAGGGCCTCTAACCACTGCAGACAAACTCCAGATGCATATGCCCCCTTGTGCATCTGGCTTACATGGGTCCTGGGAAATCGAACCTGGGTCCTTTGGCTTTGCAGGCAAGTGACTTAACCGCTAAGCCATCCCTCCAGCCCTAATTTTACAACTTTTATTAGAAGATAATGCATGTTTCCTCTAAAATCCTTCCAAAAATACAATGTAACATGATAAAGCTCCTTCTAACCAGTTCAACACAAGCCCTGTGCTTTTTCCAGATAACGATTTTAAGAATCATCATTATTATTATTTAGAAACATTGTATAGCCTTATGAAGTATTGGTACCATCATTTTCTTCCTCCCTGCTCCCGTTCCACTAAGGGTCCCCCTCAGTGGGATTGCTGGTATTCCCCATGGGGTTGTAGGTTATAAACTGAGAGAGCAGCACTTAGTCATTGTGGCGGGGGGGGAGCAATGCCTCTGGATATTATCTCCCACCCTGTGACTCTTAGAACCTTTGTGTCCCCTCTTCCACAAAATTCCCTGAGCCTTTGTGGATGTGTTTTAAGTCTAATTTAGTGTTGATTTTTCAGTGGTGACTGGGTTTCTGCCTAGGTACCTTTTGAGAATGTTCAGTGTTTGACTACATTACTCTAGCACAGGTTGCCAGGCTCACTATGGAAGCAACAATCCTGCTCATCTCACTAATTGCTCTACAGTCTCAAGTGGGTCCTAGCTGATATGTGAGGGGTGGTTCATCTCCTGATAGGAGTCAGCTATCTTTTCTTGTCTCGTTTGAAGATTTTATTTGACCTTGGTTCTCATTACCTTCTGCAAACAAAACAACAAAACAAAAAAACCAGATTCCTCAACAGAGAGTGATATCAGGATAGGCTAAAGGGGATAGGAATTTTTAATTTAGATAGAGTTTGGTGGGTGTAGTCTCTCTTTTGGCCAGACTAGTGGGAACTTCTCATTGGAGTCCATAATCTTTGTCTCCATAGGATTTTGACTTGGCTCCCAGTTCCAGCTATGGGTTCCTTTTCAGTAAGCAGATCTCCTAGCCAATCAGGATGGTTACTCATCTAGGTTGGGTGCCACTATTGCACAGGTATGTATATCTTATCAGGCTGGTTGTTTTCATGTAGCAGTATCCCCTGATTGCTCACAACAATGTTGGCCATTTTCCCCCAGGAGCTCATGTGGTGTTTTCCAGCACTATACATGCTAACCACCTGGGAACTGGCTTACTTTCAGATTCCAGCTGGATATTTCCATGTTTTTCGTTGGTAGCATGTGGTGTCTTCAGCAATAGGGTCTTACCTTTTACCTCAGGTGGGCAATCAAATGATTTGCAAGAAGCCTGATTTGTTTTGGGGACATTATAAGTCTCTCTGATCAACAGCTCAATGTGGATAGCAACCAATTCATATTCTGTTTGCATGATTTTTTGAACTTATCAAAGTTTTTGAACTCCCAAACAATTTCTTATGTTTTGTCTTCAAGATCTGAGGTTCTGTTCTCCACATGATGAAGTCTGTTAGTGAGGGTTTCTAAAGAGATTTTTATAAGCTCTATTTGATTTATTTTTTATGTTGCATTTTTCTGTATTATGTCCATCCCTCTGTCAAGTTCCAATTTCAGGCTGTGATTTGGTTTTCTTGATGCTTCTTAGAATTATCTTTTGCATTTTATCATGTCTTTGTTAAGCTTAATCAGCTGGTTATTAAAATCCTCTATTTGTTGACTCACTCAATTCATTTATCTCTCACTTGATGCCTTTGGTTTTTTCTCAATTAAGTTAGGCATAGTGACAAAAGCTGTGTACTGTAAGAGATGATTCCATTACATTTAATTTATCATATTGCTGGGTTGTTTTTTTTTTTTTTTTTGACGATTTTCTTCCAGTTCAGCCATTTGCTTCCAAGAGTCAGCTTGGTCAGCATCACATAGCTCACTGTGCTTTAATTTTAGGATTCTATTTCTATTGTCTCCTCTACATTTTCAATGGAGACTCCCATTTTTTGGCTAGGCTATCTTTGTAGTGATCCCTCACTTTGTGTGTGTGTGTGTGTGTGTGTGTGTGTGTGTGTGTGTGTGTGTGTGTATCTCGTTTTATTAAGGAAGAAGCAAGATCTTACCCTTGTAGAGTTTAGTGAATGTTTAGTTTTGGGTTTGAACCTCCTTGGAATGGAATGACAAATGATGGGTATCCACAGATGTGCAGGTTGAGGAGGTTGCTAGTCTGTAAGTAGCTCTGGGCTGGTGGCTAATATGATAGCTGTGGTTGGAGGTCTGTAATCTTTTAAGGCCAGAATCAGAGCCATGCCTTGCCTTTCCTGTGGGGTTTGGGAGCAGTATCACTTTCCCTTGCTCTTCCATCCTACTATGGTACTAAGCAGGTTGTGGAAGACAAACTGGTATTTCTAGTGGGTGGTTGCCAGATATTTCTGTGCTGCCCCTCTGGGGTAGAATTGATACTCTAAGGGGGCACTGGTAGATGGATACTGGTGGAAGGAAAGAAGAGGAGAGTTTGGAAGGTGAAGCAGGGCTACAGGAACTATGAAGCAGGATGGACACTGGTCCAAGGAGGAGGCAAAGGTGTGTGGAGGCAGTCACTGGAGGTACCTAAGGTTGGAAAGATCCTGATACTGGCAGGGTGGGGACCCGCAGAGGCTGGTGGCTTGTTTGCAGGGGAGGGGGCTAGTAGGCCATGGCTGTGGCACAGTGGGGACACAAGGGATCATCAGCTTTGTAGGACCACAGCATGAGGTAGAAGTGTGATCCCTGGCTCTGACCAGTGAGGCTAGCTACATAGGGTGGAGCTTAGGTGTGGGCCCCAGTTCTGGTACAGTGTGTTACCTCCTTTGTGAGTTTATCACCTATTTAAGTGCAGGAGGTGTTAGGGAGGCTGATTAGACTGCCCTGCCTACCTGAACTCAGGTGGCCTGAGTTAGGGAGACCCAGATTGCACCAGCTTGGGAGACTAAGAGGGTTCCTGTGGTTGTGTTATAGCTGTGCCAGAGAGCTTAGCAATAGGTAGATTTCTGAATGGGCACCCCTGAACCTACCCAGTGGAGGTCTGCTCATACCTACTAGTACTGGAGCCCCACTATTCTTGATTGATTTCACCCCTGCAGCTTTAGTTATTACAAGTCCTCCACCTTGTCTGGAAGTAGACTAGGGTTCTTCACCTCCTCTAGAACCCACTTTGAGGTCAGAAGTCAGACCCTTATACCCTATGCGTGCCCTCTGCTAAAAATGCCTCTTGTGAGGTCAAGCACATGCAATTACACAAGCCCATGGCATCCATCACCACTCTCCCATGTGGACCTGTCTTTTAAAATAAGAGGCCATGTGACCCTGTTATCTTCTGTCACCCCTGTCACTCTGCATGGACCGCTCATATGCTCAGAGGCATGGACGTTTCATGAGGTCAGACACCAATGGCCCTGCTGCAGCCCAGCCTACATAAGTGCTGTGAGATCAGAAGCTGTACACTACTGTTCTTGGTGCCATCCCACACAGACTCCTTTCATGAAGTTTGAAGCCACCTCACCACTAAATGAGCTGGGAAAACTTCAGTTATCTCGCCCACAAATAAGAACTGAGCATTTTCATAACTGTATTTCTTCTTCTACTTTTGTAAATTTCTATAATGTAGATGGTGGTGTGTTTATGTATGGTATGCACATGTAGGTGCAGATTCACAAATCTGAGCACATATAGAAGCCAGAGTGTTTAACTATTGTTCTGAGTGTGTTTCCTTGAGATGGAGTCTCTCTGAACATGGAACTTTGATTTTTACAAACCCCAGTGATACTTCAGTATCTGCTCCCCACAAAACTGTATTTACAGCTATTCATGTTTACACCAAGCTGTTCCCATGGGTGAAGGCGATCAGAATTCAGGTAGTCTCATGCCCCCCTCTCCCCACTTGTGACAAATACCTTTACCCAGTGAGTCGTCTACCCAACCTCCTTACATGACTAATCTTTAACAAGAAGAATTTAGCCAGGTGAAGACCACCTAAGCCATGGGAAAAGGAGGTACAAAGTCAAACATTCACTCAACAGAAGTATGCCAGAAAGACGTAACTAATGAATTAACTCCACATGCACAAGTCCCAATGCAACTATACAAATATCTTGAAAAGACAAGATAACTTATATCCCCTAAAAATTACAAGTTCCATTGCAATAGACCCAAATGAGAGCAAATCTATTTATAATCCCAAAATTAAACTCCAATTAAACAAAGAACTCAAAAGAAGTATTACAGGGCTGGAGAGACAGCTTAGTGGTTAAGTCAGTTGTCTGTGAAACCTAAGGACACAGGTCTGATTTCCCCAGTGCCCATTAAGCCAGATGCACATGGTTGTACATGCATCTGCAGTTCATTTCCAGTGGCTAGAGGCCTTAGTGCACCCCATTCTTTCTCTAACTGCCTCTCTCTATCTCTATCTCATAAATAAAAGTAAAATAGTAAAACATTATTATAAATATGGTCAGTTATTTCAAAGAAGCCAATAAGACACTAAATAAATTTCAAAATAATACAAACAGCTCAATGAAATAAGGAAGTTAATTCAGGATATGAAATTATTCAGTAAAGACATAAATACTGAATAAAAATAAAACTGAAATGAAATATTCAATTAGTCAAATAAAATGCTCAGTGGAGATTCATGCAAATAGAATGGATCATACAAAAGAAAGACTATCAGCACTTGAAGGTGAGGTATAGAAATTGTATCATTCAATTAAGGATAATATCAAGTTTTTTAAGAAAGCATAAATGGAACATATAAGATCTTTGGGACACTAAAAATATTAAATGTACAACTGAGAGGCGTAAAATAAAAATATAAGAATCCTGTGCCAAAAGTATAGAAAATATTTTCAATAAAATCATAAAATGAATTTTACCAAATATAGGGAAAGACATGCCCATCCAAATACAAGAGGCCTACAGAACAATAAATAGATAAATAGATGTTGTTAATATAAAATATGAAAAAAATATGTTGTTAATAATAAAAAATGAAAAATGAGCAATAAATAAATAAATAGGCCCAGAAAAGTAATGGCTAACATCATATTATGACCAAGGCATTACATATAAAGTACAAAGAAGTGTTCACGTGAGTAAAACCAAGTCACATATAAATTAAATCCCATAAAAATAACAGCTGATTTTTAAAGCAAGGAGGGTTTGTAATTATCAAACTCTGAAAGACCACAGCTGCCAACAACCCAAGCTACTCTACCAAGAAAAGCCATCTGTCATAGTTTAAGGATTGAGAAAAAATTTCCATGATAAAAGCAGGTTAACAGACTTTATTATGACCACTGAGACAGCACTACAGAGTACACTGAGAAGATACTTTGGGATGAGAGGCTAATAATACCCAAGAGACTTGAGGGGAAAACGTGATGTAGGATAGTCATCAAGCAAACGACGAAAAAGAAAGTAAACATTACAAAGTCAACAGATAACAGAAATTAACAAATGTTTTTAAGATAACTTTGATTAGAATAGTAAACCCATGAAATCAGCCTAAATATTCATGATCTGATAATGAAAAATATAGTACATGTATACAGTAGAATTTTATTCAGCTGTACAAAAAATTAGAATTAAGAAATTTTCAGGAAATAGGATGAAACTGGAAAATATACAAGTGAAGTAATCCAGGCCCACAAACAGAAATACCTCTCTCTTTCCCTCTCTCTCTCTTTCTCTCTCTCTATATGTGTGTGCATATGTGTATTATATATGGATCTTAGCTTTCAATTTTTATACTTGTGTGTCTTGGAGCATTTGTAGAGGACAGGAATAAATAAAAGGGTGAAGGTGGAGAGTTAAAAGATACCTTAATGTTCTGGGAGGTGAGAAAAATATGAAAGTACAGTGGGACTTCATGAGGAGGAAAGGTTTAAGCAGGGTATGATAGGGATATGGGTGAGGGAACAGAAATATAACACCAACTTGGTAGAGAATATATGCTTTAGCAATAATGGCATAACTGTTGTTGATAGTGGTGGGGTAACTAGTTGGTTTCTGATAACATTTGAGGCTCACTCCACCAGAGGGAACTCATGCATGGTATTACAAATACAGTCAAAAGTCCACAGCTGGTATGGTCACAGACCCTAGGGGGAAATCGACTACAATTGTTTTGCTAAATGGATGTGCTGTGAAGTTGCCTTCTAATTTATGCTTATATCCATAGACTTGTTCTGTTCTCAGCCTTGGTCAAAATAGAACCATATAAAAAATGCAACTTTGAGTAAGTAT
This sequence comes from Jaculus jaculus, assembly GCF_020740685.1. Lineage (NCBI taxonomy): Eukaryota > Metazoa > Chordata > Mammalia > Rodentia > Dipodidae > Jaculus > Jaculus jaculus. The sequence goes on from NC_059105.1 coordinate 103,841,921, forward strand.
AACTGAATGTGACCTAGTCTCCTCTTGGTGACTACAAAGCCAGTGAATACAAGCAGAAAGATAAATGCATGGATATAGGTTGAAGGCTTTCATCTAGTAAGGAGAACATTTGCAAAGCAATGCTTTCCTTGGATGAAGAAAGGATTTTTCTTTGAGAATCTAAGCATATTCATATAGGAAAGCCCATATAGGTAAAGGCATTCCTGAACATGCTCACTTGAGGCTACATATTTCTTATTTTTAAAATTGATTGTGAATTCTATGGTATGAACATATTGCACATTGGTCATATTCCCATTGGGTTATACTCTTGGGTCCCTCTCTCCAGCCCCCATTCCACTGATGGACCTGCTCAATGTGTTATTGGTATTCACTGAGGAATCATGAATGTAGGACTTAGTCTCTGTGGTGGAGGGACAATAGCACAACTTCCCACTCTGTGGCTCTTACATTTCCTGCCTTTCCACAATGTTCCCTGGGCCTTGGCAGGAAAGTTATAAGTCTCCTTTACTGGTGAGCATTCTGTATCCTCTACTTTTCTGCTTTGATGAGTTTTGAATCTCTTTAATGTCTTCTGCCATCTCCCTGGAGAAGATTCTCCTGCTAGCATTAATTCATGTTAAATAACTCACATTTTATGTGCAACGTCTATAATATCTCCTGGACCCTGGTAAATGTGATAGACATGATTTGTCTGGTGTCAGGCAGTTGGCTTTCTTTTCTTGCAATACTGATGGATCTTGGGTCTCCCAGGTATTCACCACCATCTGTACAAAGCAGATTCTCCAACCAAGAGTGAGAGCAGCATGGACCAAAGGGAATAAACATAGTCATGTAAGGGTACACACTTCTAATCATGCTTAGTTTAAAGTCATAAATCATATATTCAGAAAGGAAGGTGGTGGATCAAACACTTCTGGGAGGGGAACTTAGTATTTACATGAGCAATGTTTACTCTATGTCACCTAAAGGAATGAATCAGTATTACTTGTGACCTTGGGGGGAGGTTCCTTAAAATTTCTCGAAAGAGTCTTAGCTAAAACAAAAATAAAAATAAAGAAAAAATATATTTGAAGATGAATGAAAATATATTTGAAGATGAATGAAAACTGTGGGCAGCATCATAGTTTCATGAAGTAACAAAGTTTTTCTTTGAAAGTGCTTGTCTCACTTAGAAGCTAACAAAAGAATTTGCCTGGTTGGACTTCTGTAGCTTACTTGACTTGTTACCCTTCTGCTTGTGTCTCCTATGTAGCTCTGAGAACTATTTCCATCCTTCTACTTCAATTATTCATCTTTAAATTGCAAAAAAAAATCATCCTCCACTTTAAAACTACGAGTTAGATTCTGAGCATTGAGGAATAAGGGCAGAGCCTACAGGATAATTTAAATACATCATTAACTGGCTAATATGACAAGAAATTCCAATCAACCTTTATCAGTTGCGTTTCTCTTCAATGACCCTTCAACCTACTTTCCTTTAAACTACTTTGAGCTATAGAACCACTTTGCAAATTCTCTTGAGGAATGTAAATGGCTTGCATTTTCAGTCACCCCCTGACAATTTTCATTCAGTATTTAACAGGCAATTATCTGGCCACCTAGAGTTACTAATAACTCTCCAGGAAAATGGAGTGTCCTTCAAGTTTAGTGAAGAGGTACAAATCCATATGCCAATAATACCTACAGTTTTAGTTCTGTACTCTCTTTTCTCCTTCAAGATTCTTCAACATTCTTTGCTGACCTTCCAAGTGTAACAGATCTATTAATAATCCATTTCCAAGAATTTTTGGACTAGTAAATACATTGTTCGAGACATGTGTCAAATAACTTACAACTCTTAAGTCACAACTTAATGAAATCATATATATTTAGACCTTGTAATCTTTCAGTGCGTTTCTTACGTTTGAAGAATAGCATATGAGAAGTATAAATTATATCTTTAAATTTATTTCAATTTACCAAATATTTATTATGCACCTTTATATTTCTGGGTATTATTTAGAATCAAGCACTTTACAAAGGTAAATAATATGTGGACAATAAAGAGGTGAGATATCACAATTGTCATGATAAAAGTCTAATTAGGGGATGGAGAGATGGCTCAATCATTAAGGCACTCTCCTGCAAAGCCTAAGGGCTCAACTTGGATTCACCAGTACCCATAGAAAACCAGATGCACTAAGCGTCACATACATCTGGAGTTCATTTGCAATGGAAGGAAGCCCTGATATACCCAAACTCAGTCTCTCTGTCTTTCAAATAAATAAAATTTACAAAAAAGTTTAATTGGGGTTTGGATAGTGATACATGAGAGTATAGAGAAAGCATTTCTGAATAGCTTCCCATGATCCATTTAGCAATATTTAGCTACATACAAATGGTCTTGGCTTCTTTTTTTGTTGTTGTTTTGAAGGTTTGATTTGTTATGTGAGATAGGGTTTTAGGTAGCCCAGGCTAGCCTTGAATTCATACATAGCCACGTATAACTTTGAGCTACTGATCCTTCTGCCTCCCAAGTGTTGAGATTTTTGACATTGGCCACAATGTCTGCTTTTGGATAAATCATTTAATTGAAAATTTTCTGATATTGATGTAAAAATGAAATAAGGAAACTACATTAAGTAATCAATAAATTATTCTTTATTTCTATATCACTATATAGAAATATGCTGTCTTGAATCTTCAGAACAGTTCTTTGTAGTATGTACTATTACCCTCAAATTTCCTATTTTGTCTTAGCTCTTGTTGCTACTTTTCCTTATTTGGCTATAGATTCTAACTTTAGTGTTATATATCTGTGATACTGTTCTACACTTGTAAAGCTACGCCAGAATAAAGTCCAGAAACCCAGCAAGACATTATTACAGGACAGAGTAATAATAAAAGAGTTTCAGGAGCAGTTAAAAAAAGAAATCTGGGTTGGAGAGATGGCTTAGCGGTTAAGTGCTTGCCTGTGAAGCCTAAGGACCCTGTTGGAGGCTCAATTCCCCAAGACCCACATTAGCCAGATGCACAAAGGGGTGCATGCATCTGGAATTTGTCTGCAGTGGCTGGGAGCCCTAGCGTGCCCATTCTCTCTCTCTCTCTCTGCCTCGTTCTCTGTCGCTCTCAAATGAATAAATAAAAATAAACCAAAAAAAAATTTTTATAAAAGAAGAAATCCATGTTGAAATTCGATTACTACTCTGAAGGCCTCATGTGCTGCCAGCAGAATGGCAATTCCTGGCATGATGTGCGTCACACTCACTAGGGGCACTATAACTTTCATTTGTCCTTCAGGGCTAACTCCTGGTAGGGATGGTAGCTTTGAGTCTGGAGTTCCATCTCTGTGAGCCCAGGAGAAGAAGAAGGAGATAGCTATAACACAGGCTGGCAAGATGATGGCAAAACACTATCCAGGAACTATACACTTGGACTTGACACTGGGGAGCACAAGGCATATGTCAAAGTGGGGCAGTGGGAACTTGCCTTCCTCAACACTTCCTTACCACTAACAAGGGCTGATATGCATTTTTACTTCTACTTTGCCATATCCTGACTGTTTCCATATCCTCCCCATTCATGTACTATAGGCAGTCCCATTCCTGAAGGTATGAATTTAGTCCACCAGATAATAAGACATTCCCTTGAGCAAATGAAAACATTATGTATGGCTACAACTAGTGATAGATTTATAAATATGTTATATCTTTGTATTTAAGGAGTAATATCTTTGGCTGGAGAGATAGCTTAGAGGTTAAGTGCTTGCCTGTGAAGCCTAAGGACCCTGGCTCAAGGCTTAATTACCCAGGACCCATGTTAGCCAGATGCACAAGGGGGCACAGGCATCTGGAGTTCGTTTGCAGTGGCTGGAGGCCCTAGCATGCCCATTCTCTCTCTCTCTCTCTCCCTTTTTCTCTCTGTGTGTTTTGCTCTCAAATAAATAAATAGAAATAAAACAAAAAAAAGTAGTGTCTTGTTTTATTTTATTTTTTTAAGTTTAGAGATACTTTATTAGTTTAAGAGAAGGAAAAAGGAGAGAGTATGAAGAATTCCTGCTCATGACAAAGCAGGAGCGCTTAAAACCTAAAGTGCAGAGAGAGCTCCTGCCCATGAAAAAGCAAGAGGGTTAAGGCCCCTCTTCTTTTCTTATTTGGAAAATGAAACAAAACAAAACAACTTTTAGCTTTTTAGCCCTTTAGCAATTTGTTGATGTAAGTAACCTTGTCATTCAAAATGTTCTTGAGGCTAAGCTGATTCTGAAGTTAAAGGTTGATTCTAAAGAATAATTTTGTTTTTGTGTTTGTTTGTTTTGTTTTTAGTTTGGGTGAAGTAGACTATTATCCATCCTGAGAAATTGTCAACAAATATCAGAAGATACTTAATTTAAGGACGTATGAATAAAATCTAATTGTTAATCTCTTTTTATAATGTGCTTGTCCTTTTAGTAGGGCTTGCCTCATTAATCTGTAAGGCAGTTATAATTGGAGCTGAAGGTCCACCCTCCCTTGTCTAAGATGATGAAAGATACTTACTTCCCTTATCAGTGTACATTGAACTCATATACTGAAATATCACACATTATCACATATACATGTACAGTTACTGTGTGTCAGTTAAAAAAATGTAGAAATAATATATGCTCCTTTTGAACAGTAAAATTTTCAATTTTTAAGTTTTTAAGTATTTTCCTTAGTTGCCTATTTTCTTTTCTTTTTAGTGCTGAGGAATTAACCCAGAATTTCATGCTAACCATATGCTCTGCTCCTGAGCTGCACCCACAGCTTTGCCTATATTCTTTGAAATGATGCCTCCTAAGTCTACAGAGTGAGTTCCAAGTCAGCTCTGCCTTGATCAGTACATAAGTCACTCAAAAGATAAATAAATATGGCTGGAGAGATGGCTTACCAGTTAAGACATTTGCCTGCAAAGCCAAGGACCCCAGTTCGATTCCCAGGAGCCATGTAACCCAGATGCACAAGGGGCACATGCTTCTGGAGTTCATTTGCAGTGGCTGGAGGCCCTGGTGCACCCATTCTTGATCTGTCTCTTTTTTCTTTATCATCTCTCTCTCTTTCTGCTTGCAAAGTAATTAATTAAATAAGCTGGACATGGTGGTGCACATCCTTAATCCCAGCACTTGGGAGGCAGAAGTAGGAGGACTGCCATGAGTTCAAAGCCAGCCTGAGACTACAAGAGTGAATTTCAGATCAGCCTGAACTAGAGTAAAACCCTATCTCGAGTCCCTTCCCCCCAAAAAGTAATAATAATAATTACTTTTACAAAAGGAATATTGGCTTTACTTAAATAATTAATTTCTATGCATACTCCCATTGGATTTATCTTTCAGTGAACTATATATTGAAATCTTTGGCCTATATCTCTTTTGAGATTATTTCTGGGTAGATCTTTTTCTATTTACCATAAAATCTCATTTACAATTATATATTCTATTGCATTATCCAGTGTTTTATTTTTAAGTCTACATATGCATACATATACATGCAGCTAAATTTGTATCATTTACTGCTTACATTAAATATTTATTAACTATTACAGTAGGTAATATATTTATGTCCTTTATCAGTTCTATTATTCCCATGTTGCTTAAGGTCTCCTGTCTAAAATAGTTATATAGACATCCTCTTATATTTTCTGATACTGTTTCCAGTAGTTATATTAGTAAACTTTACCAAATATGGTTTGTGTAAAATAGAAAGTGTATTAGCTTATTTTCTCCCAGATAAGTAACTACAATGTGCCACACAGTTTATTTTTACAGAATCTTACTAGCTTAAAATGACAACTTGAATCATTTTGTTTAATTCTGTGCAACTCTACTATTCTCCTAGTGCTGGGATTGCAGCTTCATGGTAAGATATAGTGGGCAGAAAGCAAGCTCTTTTTCAGTACCTTTCTGCACTGCTCTTGTTCTTAGAGCTTCACTGTATCATCCAAACTTAGAAAGAGTTTTAATCCAGTTTGTTTCTCAAACAAAAAATAAAAATATGATTGCCTACATTAAATTGCTGTAACACTTTATATTTGTTTGTATTTGATGGCTTCCATCATAAATTCTGTATCTTTCCATTAAATATATTTTTAAATAATTAAAATTGAGTTTTCAATTTTTACTTCCAACTGAGTACTAATAAGAACACTATTGTATTTTCCTATTTATGATGCAATAATAAAGACATATTAGTAAAATATCTCATGCACATCTTAAAGCAGCATAGGTCCATTTATCCTCCATCAGACTGATGTTTTAAATAATGTTAGCAATGAACAAATGTTTCAGTAAATAGCTATGCTAATATATTGTTCACAGCATTACAAATTAAAGAAGAAGTCTGAGCTTTATTTATTACCATTGTTCTGGATTTAGTTATTTTTTAAATAATTCTGAGCATTTCAGAAAATGAAGAAAGATCATGAATTTGAGGCTAGCTCTTTCTCAGTGATACTCTCTCTCAAAAAATTAAAAATTCTGTTCAAGGATGTTACTTTAATGTTTGCACTAAAATTCTAAGGCAGTTAATAAAACAAGAAGAAGAAAAAGAGAAGAAAAGAAATTATACATACTGTTATTAAAATGAAATATCTAGAATAGTTTTGGAAAAGAGCTGGAGGGATAGTTTAGTGGTTAATTAAAGCACTTACCTGCAAAGCCTAAGGACCCATATACAACTCCCCAAGTCCAACATAAGCCGGACACAAAAGGTGGCATATGTGCAAGTTTGCACATGCACACAAAGGATTGCATGCATCTGGAGTCTGATTGTAGTGCAATGGTTGGAGGCCCTGTAGCATCAATTCTCTCTCTCTCTGTCTCGTAAAAGTGTGTACTGCCATACCCAGCAAAATAAATAAATAAATAAATTTTAAATAAATGTGGAATAAACAACTTAAAGGAAGAAAGATTCATTTTGGATAGCTTTGGCAGTTTCAATCCACAGTCACTTGATTCCTTTCCTTCCAGGCCTGGGGTAAGGAAGAGGGGCATAGCAGAGGAAAGCTATTTACCTACGGCCTTCAGAAAATAGAAAAGAAAACGGGCTTGGACAAGATATACCTTTCTAGGGCATACCCCAGTGTCCCTCTTTCTCAAAGTAGATCTCACCCCCTAATCAGTCATTCACTTATGAATTTATCAATGGACTAATGCATTTACATCTGCATAATACAATTATTTCGATTTCATCAACTGGGGACCAAGCCTTCAACACATGAGCCTTTTGGAACATTTTTCCATCCAAATTATAACATGTGCAATCATTTATAAATGGATCATTTGTTTACACAGGAAACATGAAAAAAATTACAAAATTACACTAAAACTAGGGATTGAGCAAGATCACATAATTTGCAGGGTGCATAGAATATGAATAGGGAAGTAAGAAATTAAAGTGAAATTTTAAGATTTTATTTGCATTCAAACACATCAAATTCTAAGGAATATATCTAGACAGTGAGATACAATGCCTCTATACAGAAATACTATGTGGAACTACTAAAACCCTAATCTACTCACTGAAGTTTATAAGATGATTCTGAAATCAAAATGTAAAGAATCTAGAATAGCCAAAGCAAACTTGAAAATGAATAACTTTGCCCTCACTCATTTTAAGAGTTACCATAAGCCTGAGATAACCAAGGGTGTATGTACTGTGGTATTATTCCTATAAATAAATCAGAATCCTGGCTGACATATATTATCAATTGACTTTTGGCATAGGTACAAAGAATATTCAATGGCAGAGGGAAATCTTTTCAATAAATAGTTCTTGGACAATTTGGTATTTACGTTAAAGAAATAAACTTCAACCTTTATCTTACATAGCACACACATTTGTGGGAAATTATTGAAGTAAATGTGAAGCAAAACTATAAGACTTTTAGGAGAAGACCCAGGAAGCAATCTTTGTCATAGGTAAAGACTATTTCTCAAAAAAAAAAAAAAACAAAACACAAAAAAACCACTAGTTTTATTTATGTACTTGCAATCAGAGGGAGATAGAGAGAAGCTAGAAAGACACAGAGAATATGTGCATCAGAGCCTCCAGCCACTGAAAACGGACTCCAGACACATGTACCACCATGTTCATCTGGCTTTACATGGGAACTTGGGAATCGAACCTGGGTCCTTAGGTTTCGCAAACAACTACCATTTCTCCACTCTGGTAAAAACTTTTAAAATAGGACATAAGGAACATGAAATAGAAAAGGAAAAGAATGAAATCCAAGAATGTGAACATTAACAAAATTAAACATTTTTGAAAATACTTTTTAAAACATATTAAAACTAGCATAATAGCTATATCTGGATAATGTCTTGTACCTAGAACTCACACCTGCAAACATGTGCACATAAAGACTCCTTTCTGCCTCCCTTCCCTCCCCCTCACACTCTTTCTTTCTCTTCTTTTTTTTTTTTTTAATTTAATTTATTAGTTTTCTTTTCAGTAAATACAGGCAGTTTGGTACCATTATTTAGGCTCATCTGTGATCTACCCCCTCCCATTAGACCCTCCTTGTTATTGAAAATGGGTCGTGCATTGTGGAGTTAGCCCCCAGTTATTAGTATGATAAATGTCTCTGAAAATCATGACCCAACATGTAACTCTGACATTCTTTCCGCCCCCTCTTCCGCAAGATTTCCCTGAGCCATGTTGGGTTCATTTTTGGTCTGCTTCAGTGCTGAGGTGTTGGGGGCCTCTGAGGCTCTGGCTCTCTGATTTGGTAGGAGTTGATTTTTCTCTGCATTGATCTCCTTCCCCTTTGTGCTGGTATCCAGTTCACAGGAAAACATCACCCTTGCTTATTTCGCCAGTTGTCCTTAGTTTCAGTTGGGCCCCTTCTGAGGTATGTTGGGGCAGCTCTCTTCTTAGGATCTGCATCTATCTGGAAAAGAGAAGCAGATTCTCCAACGGAGAGTAAGTTAGCACCCAGAAAATTGAGATAACACTTACTTTTTTGATAGACAGTTTGATAGGTGTAGGCCCGCTTATACCCCGTGATTGATGGTAGCTTGATATTGTAGAGTGGGCTTGTGTTTGGGTATGGTTCTGACTTGTTTCCCAGCTCCAGCTAAGGGTCTAGTACCACTGAGTGGATCAGTTAGCCAAATCAAGAGCAATTGATTCCTCACCATGGCTGTGTACCACTATTGCACTTGTGTGGGTATCACATCCGGTTAATTGTTGCTACTTAGGTTAAACAATGTGTTGCTTGGACAGATCTTGGTCACTTCCCCCAGTCGCCTATGTAGCGCCTTCTGGCACTAGACACACTGACTGTCTGGGGACTGACTCTCTCCTGGCTTCCAGCCATGTCATTCCATTTTACGTGTCAGCTGCGTATGGAGTCTTCAGCAATAGGGTCTTACCACTGGCCTTTGGTGGGTCATCAATTACTCTGACAGAAGTCTGTCATTGTTTTGGGAAACCTTGTAGGTTTCTCTGATCAAAAGCTCATTGTGGATTGTAGGCCCAAGCTGGAAGTGGGGGTTACAGGTCAGTGTCCACTAAGAAATTGAGGAAAAAGATAACTAATATACAAGAGTTTGAGAGGAGAGAGATAGAGGGGAGAGGGGGAGAGGGAGGGAAGGAAGGAAGATGTAGGAGATTTAGGTCAGTCTTGATCCTACCCTCTCCAGTGTCTTGTGGTTCAGGTGTTTCCTGTAAGGGACTAGTGAAGGTTCAGTCATTTGGTCTGTCTTTTAGGAAGTAGAATTTTATGGTACCATTGCCGTTTGGGTCCGGATTACTGTTTTCCACCCTTTGATTCCCTCCCCGCCCTCCCATCCATCTTATTGTCTAGTCCATGAGGTACTTGCTGGGTATGTAAGGCATCTTGGGCAAATTCAGGTTAGGTGTTGCAGATGAGTGAGACTATGTGTCGATTTTTTTTCTGTGATTGGGTAAGTTCGCTGAGAATGATCTGTTCCAGGTTCAACCATTTTTCCTCAAATTTCTTTATGTCGTTTTTTCTTACTGCTGTATAGAATTCCATTGTGTAGATATACCACATCTTTGTTATCCATTCTTCTAATGATGGACATCTGGGTTGATTCCAGCTTTTAGCTATTACGAATTGAGCTGCTACAAACATGGTTGAGCAAATCTCTCTGGCTTTTGGTTTGAAGGTTTTAGGGTACATGCCCAGTAATGGTATAACTGGGTCTGTTGGTATTTCTATAGTCAGCTTTTTCAGGAGTCTCCATATTGCTTTCCAAAGTGGTTGTACCATCCTGCATTCCCACCAACAGTGAATGAGTGTCCCTGCTTCTCCACATCCTCGCCAGCATTTATTTTCATTTGACCTTTTGATGTTGGCTATCCTTATTGGGGTAAGGTGGAATCTCATAGTTGTTTTAATTTGCATTTCTCTGATGATTAGGGATAATAAACATTTTCTTAGGTGTGTGTTTGCCATTTGTATCTCTTCCTCTGTGAATTGCCTGTTTAACTCTGTGCCCCATTTTGTGAGTGGGGTATTTGTCTTCTTATTGTTTAGACTTTTGAGTTCTTTGTAAATTCTAGAGATAAGGCCTCTATCAGTTGGATAACCTGCAAATATTTTCTCCCACTCTGTGGGTATTCTATTGGCTTTGTTTATTATATGCTTATCTGTAAAGAAACTCTTCAGCTTCATATGATCCCAATGGTTGAGTGACTGTTTAAGAACTTGAGCCACTGGGGTTTTATTCAGGAAGTCTTTTTCCATTCCAATATCATGGAAAGTACTTCCTAAATTTTCTTCCAGTAGTTTTCGAGTTTCTGGTCTTATGTTGAGGTCTTTGATCCATTTGGATTTGAGTGTTGTGCATGGTGAAATGTGTGGATCAAGTTTTAGTTTCCTGCATGTGGTTATCCAGTTTGTCCATCACCATTTGTTGAAGATGCTATCTTTTTTCCAGTCTATATTGTTTGGGCCTTTGTCGAATATCAAGTAGCTATAGTTGCTTGGCCCAAAATCCGGGTCCTCAAGTCTATTCCATTGGTCTATACTCCTGTTTTTATGCCAGTACCATGCTGTTTTTATTACTATGGCTTTGTAGTATAACTTTATATCGGGTATGGTGATGCCACCAGAGGTATTTCTTTTGCTGAGGATATGTTTGGATATGCGAGGCCTTCTGCCTTTCCATATGAAATTTGAGATCATTTTTTCTATGTCTGTGAAGAACATTGTAGGGATTTTAATTGGAATTGCGTTAAATCTATATATTGCCTTTGGTAGGATTGTCATCTTCACAATGTTAATTCTGCCTATCCAGGAGCATGGGAGGTCTTTCCATCGTTTCAAGTCCTCCTCAATTTCTTTTTTGAGAGTTTTTATATTTTCGTTGTATAGATCTTTTACTTCCTTGGTTAACGTTATTCCAAGGTATTTTATTTTATTTTTTGCTATTGAAAATGGGACTATGTCCTTTATTTCTTTTTCTGTGTCTTTGTCATTTGCATACAGAAATGCTTCCAATTTTTGTGCATTGATTTTGTATCCTGCTACTTTGCTATAGGAGTTAATCACCTTCAGGAGTTTTGGGATGGAGTCTCTCGCGTCTCTTACATATACAATCATGTCATCAGCGAATAGAGCTAACTTAACTTCTTCCTTTCAAAATTGTATCCCTTTTATTTCCTTCTCCTGCCTTATTGCTTGGGCTAGGACTTCCAGAACTATATTGAAAAGCAGAGGTGAGAGAGGACATCCCTGTCTTGTTCCTGATCTCAATGGGAATTCCTCCAGTCTCTCTCCATTAAGAATTATTTGGGCCTTTGGAGCTTTGTATATTGCCTTTATTATATTAAGATGTGAACCGGCCATGCCGATTCTCTCCAATGTTTTGATCATGAAGTGATGTTGTATCTTGTCAAAGGCCTTTTCTGCATCTATCGAAATGATCATGTGATTTTTATGTTTAAGCTTGTTTATGTGGTGTATTACATTGACAGATTTTCATATGTTGAACCACCCTTGTGTTCCTGGGATAAATCCCACTTGGTCAAGGTGGATAATGCTTTTGATGTGTTGTTGGATTCGGTTTGCGAGAATTTTGTTGAGGATCTTTGCATCTATGTTCATTAGGGAAATAGGCCGATAGTTTTCTTTTCTTGTGGCCTCTCTGCCTGGTTTTGGGATTAGGGTGATACTAGCTTCATAGAAGGAGTTGGGTAGTTTTCCCTGTTCTTCAATTGTGTGGCACAGTTTTAGGAAGATTGGTTTGAGTTCTTCCATGAAGGTTTGATAAAATTCGGCTGGGAATCCATCTGGTCCTGGACTCTTCTTTTTTGGGAGGTTTTTTATTACTTTTTCAATCTCCATGAGCGTGATGGGTTCATTGAGGTGGTTGATCTGCTCTGAGTTTAGCTTTGGTAGATGATATGCATCCAGGAATTTATCCATCTCCTCCACATTTTCCAGTTTTGTGGAGTAGAGGTTTTTGAAATAAGTCCTGATGATTCTGATGATTTCACTGATGTCTGTTGTAATCTCTCCTTTTTCATTTTGAATTTTGTTAATTTGGAGTCTCTCCTTTTTTTGCTTGATCAAATTGGCCAGAGGTTTGTCAATCTTATTTATTTTTTCAAAGAACCAGCTCTTTGTTTTGTCAATTGCCTTAATTGTTTCCTTGGTTTCCAATTCATTAATTTCTGCTCTGATTTTAATTATTTCCTTCCTTCTGGAGCTCTTTGGGTTGGATTTTTCTTGTTTTTCCAATGCCTTTAGGTGGATGGTTAAGCTATTGATTTGGGATTTTTCTGTCTTTTTTATGAAGGCATTGAGTGCTATGAATTTTCCCCTGAGGACTGCCTTCATTGTGTCCCACAAGTTTTGTTATGATGTGTTCTCATTGTCATTCAATTCCAGGAATTTTGCAATTTCATTTTTTATTTCATCCACTATCCATTTATTGTTTAAGAGTGTGCTATTCAGTTTCCAGTTGCCGTTGGGGCTCTTGTTGGTTTTTTTGTTGTTGATTTCTAGGAATATAGCATTATGATCTGATATCATGCAGGGAATTATGTCGATTTTCCTAAATATGTGGAGGCTATCTTTGTGACCCAGTATATGGTCTATTTTAGAGAATGTTCCATGGGCTGCTGAGAAGAATGTGTAGTCTGTGGATTTGGGTGGAAAGTTCTGTAGATGTCTGTTAGGTCTAAGTGCTCTATGGTTTTGTTGAGCTCTCTTACTTCCCTGTTGAGCTTCTGTTTGGATGATCTGTCTATTACTGATAATGGTGTGTTAAAGTCCCCAGCTATGATGGTGTTGATGGTTATTTCTGTTTTATTGTCAAGTAGGTTTTGTTTTATGAACTGCGGTGCCCCTGTGTTTGGTGCATACAGATTTATGATTGTAATATCCTCTTGATGGATTGTTCCCTTTACAAGTAGGAAGTAGCCTTCTTTGTCTTTTTTGATTGTTTTTGGTTTGAAGTCAACTTTATCTGATATTAATATAGCTACACCTGCTTGTTTCTTATTCCCATTTGCTTGGAATATTGTTTTCCACCCTTTCACCCTGAGGAGGTTTCTGTCTTTAGTGGTAAGGTGGGTTTCTTGAAGGCAGCAGATTGAGGGGTCTAATTTTTTGATCCACCCTGTTAGCCTGTGTCTCTTGATGGGTGAATTAAGGCCATTAATGTTTAGGGTGATGACTGTGAGATTTGATTTGATCCCTGTCATTTTGTGGTGGTAGAGGTTGTGGCATTTCCATGGAATTTTTTTTTTTTTGTATCTATCTGGGTTTGATTGCTGTGATCTTCTTCTTGTAGGCATTTGTGCTTGGTTATTTGTTTCTTCTCTGTGGAGAATTTCCTGGAGTACTTTCTGTAGGTTTGGTTTTGTGTTCATATAATTGTAAAGCTGAGTTTTATCATGGAAAGTTTTCCTTTCACCATCTATTATAAGGGAGACTTTTGCTGGGTAAAGTAGTTTAGGTTGAAAGCCATAGTTTCTTAGAGTTTGGAGAGTATCATTCCAGGCCCTTCTAGCTTTCCGGGTTTTCATTGAGAAGTCTGAAGTAATTCTGATGGGGTTTCCTTTGAAAGTGGTGTGCTGTTTTTCCCTAGCTGCTTTTAGGATTTTTTTCCTTGGTGTCAATGTTTAGAGTCTTAATGATAATATGCCTTGGGGAGTTTCTCCTTTGGTCTAGTCGGTTAGGAGTTCTGTTTGCTTCTTGAATCTTGATGGGCCTTTCTTTTAAGAGACGGGGGAAGTTTTCTTCAATTATTGTGTTAAATAAGTTCTCCATGCCTTTGGTCTGAAATTCTTCTCCTTCTGGTATTCCAATGATTCTGATATTAGGACGTTTAAGTGTATCCCACAATTCTCTCATGTTCTGTTCACAGGAACTTTTGAACTTACTGAAATTTTTGGACTCTCGAAGTGTTTCTTCCATCCTGTCTTCCAGATCAGAATTTCTATCTTCCACTTCGCTGACTCTATTCTTGAGAGCCTCTAGTGAGTTTTGGACTTGTTCAATTAAGTTTGCATTTTCTACTACTTTCCTATGTATCACTTCCATCGCTTTGTCCAGCTCCCTTTTTGTCTCATTTTCTGATTTTCTTGATGATTCTTGGAAATCATCCTTGCATTTCTTTATGTTTTCATTTAGTGTGGCCAGCTGATTTTTAAGGTCCTCTTTTTTTTCATTCTCCCTCAACTCTCTTAGCTCTCTTTGAATTCCTTCCAGTGTCTTATCATATTGCTCTAGCTTAGTGATGGTAGCATCCATACGATTATCTATCCTTTGTAGCTTTCCTGTCAGTTCTAGCCGTAGTTTGGTCAGGGTTGCATTGTTCATTGTTTCCACTTGATGTTCTGATCCTAAACACTCTTCTATGTTTTGGTTTGTTGTGATCCTTGTTGGACTGGGTGATCTGTCTGGATTTTCTTCCATTTTATTTTTCGTGTTATTTCTTTTGCGCTGTGGTCTACCCATGTCAGTGTATGGGCAGGTAGGTGGGTGGAGCAGCCTGGGATCTAGCTTTATGCAAATCCAAGGCAGCCTGGGGCAGTTGTAAGCAGCCTGGGTTTTTGCTCACTCTTGCCAAAGCCGCCTACCTATAGCCTGACAGGGGCACCAAAGTTGCCTGAATTCTCACCCAGTAATGCACCTAAGCTGCCTGCCTTTGAGCTTGAAAAGGGACGGAGGTAGCAAGCCTTGAAGGTGCCTAGATTCTGGCTGGGTACACTGGGGTCTGTAAACAGTCTGTGCTCTTCAGCCTCAGGGGAGTGGGGGATGGGTGGCGATGTACAGGTAGGGGATGGCACCTGCGCTGGTGCTAGTGACTCAGTGTGGACTTATGTGGCTCTTGCTGTGGGACTGGGCCCACTGCACGTGCAATTGTAGTGCAGAGGCAGATGATGTGGGTACGGAATCAGGACACAGCAGAAACTGACCGGCGGCAAGTGATGTGAGAACAGCAGGGCGTGAGGGGAAGGGGGGCAGCTAGGAGCGTGGGGCGCTGTGGGATACCGTGGGGTGCTCTGGACTCGCAGGGGGGGAGGGGGCGGATCGCACGGGGGAGGGGGGTGAGGGGGTCCAGGGGGTCGCGGTTAGCGCAGGGGCGTGGAGCACGCTGAGGTAAGATGGAGTGCTGGATGCTGTGGGATGCTGCGGGGCAGTCTGGACGTGCGGCGGGGTGGGGTGCACGGGGGGGGCTCGAGGAGCGCGGGGGTGGTGCGCGGGGAGTCTCGGGGCATGTGGGGGGCGCGGGGCACACCTGGGCGCCCGAGTGCTGGACGTTGCAGGGCGCTTTGAGCGCCCCTGTCGCGTGTGGGTAGGGAGCGTTGGGCGTGCTGGGGGGGGAGGCGGGGGCTCGAGGCGCATGGGGGTGGGGCGTGGGGGTCTCAGGGAGCGCGGGGGGCGCGGGGGTGCGGGGCACGCCTGGGCGCCCGGGGCGCGGGACGCTTGGGGCGTGCCTGCTGTGTGTGGATAGAGAGCACGGAACGCGCGGGGGGTGGGGCGCGCGGGAGGGTGGGGCGGGCGTGGGGTGGACTCAAGTCACGCGGGGGTGGGGCGCAGGGGTCTTGGGCGCGCGGGGGCGCGGGGCAGGCCTGGGTGTCCGGGGTGCGGGAAGCCTTGGTTCGCTTGGGCCGCGTCTGCCGTGTGTGGATAGGGAGCGTGGGGCGCGCTGGGGGGGAGGGGCGCGCTGGGGGGTTGAGGGGGGTGCGGCGGGTGTGGGGCACGGGGGTTGTGGGGTGCGCTGGGCCTCTGGGGCGCGTGGGGCTTGGTGTGCACGGGGCGCCGGGCCGCTGGGCGCGGGGCCGCGCCCAATGCAGTTATTCGTGGCGGGCGGGGTGGCGGGGCGTGGGTCACGGGGGTGTGTGCTTCCCTCTTTTATCCCAATCTGTGCCCTCCCTCTTCAAAAAGTTCCTAATTTCCCTTGAATACTTGCCTTTTTTCCCCTCGTTGTTTGTAGTGCAGCTAGGCGGTCGCCATCTTGACCGGAAGCCTCTCTTTCTCTTCTTTCTTTATTCTTTCTTCCACTTGCTATGAAGCCAGTGATTTTTCTTGATCATCCTGCATCCACCTCCCAAGGTGCTGGGATTACAGGCACACACTGGGCATAATCTTCCATTGCACTCACTTTACTGCTTAGGTGGGCTTCCTCTGAAAATACAACTGGATTTTTAATGTTATGCCCATGGGTCTCAAAAATGTTCTTTTATATGGCGTGTTCGACAAGGGACAGGAAATTAGGAAGATTCAGAACAAATCTATTCTTGCAGAGAGGTGGATTTGGTTTAGGTGGTGGATTTCAAAACAATTTTATCTGCGTTTTTTTTGAAAAAAAAAAAACAATGGCTATTTATTCATTCATTTAACTTTCATGTGCTTTTTTATTTCCTCCAATAATTACATCACTCTTGGTGTTGCTGTGAGAATCTCCTTGCTGGGACAAATACTGGTCCAGAAGCAATTTGTGGAGGAAAAGGTTTATTTTAGGCTTATAAAGTCTAGGGAGACTCTTTCATGGGAGAAGCTGGTGCACTTCTATAGATCCAAGCAGAGAGAAATAACGGCAGCAAGCAGAAACAAGCAGCAAACACCTACTGCCAGAGTTTGAAGTGTTCTGCGCACACCTAGAACGGCTGCTCTACAAGGTCTGGGGGAGGGGCAATAACATATCTCTATTCTCAGGCAGGGCTCCACCCACTGAAGACTTAAATTGAAAGCTCAATCTTAACCTGAGTCAATGGGGCCCTACACTCAAACCACCACACTTGGGGACTGCTTATTGTCATAAAAACACAAGGGGAAATTTATTTTCTTTTCTTTGTTTTTAAAGAGACAGACTATTCTGGAGATCACAATTCAACATACAGAATTCTAAGGTCCTTTCTGTAATCCCATTGATTGTCATCTGGAGGAATATCCAGAGCAGTGAAGGTGGCTCCTCCTGACTTACAATTGTAAAGTCCTTAAAATGTATTTCCAATTACCAGTGGTTCATTATATTGGCATTTCTTTTCTTTCTGTGAAATAATTTTTTGTGCATAACATTTGTAACGTTTTCTGTAATTACCATAATGTCACGAGCATATTGGACAATTAACTACATGATGTCACCAGCATTAAACCATCTTAGAGCATTTTCCTTGTCTCCTTAAGTGACTGTACCACTACAGACTGTTTGTCCTGTCCCATGTCCTGACAGCACTTAAGTATCCCTTTAATCATTAGAATATAGCAATCAACTTCTTCCATTCTCATTTCTTTTTTTTTCTTTTTTTCTTTTGTTTTGTTTTGTTTTGTTTTGTTTTGTTTTGTTTTGTTTTGTTTTGTTTTGTTTTTTCAAGGTAGGGTCTCACTCTAGCCCAGGCTGACCTGGAATTCACTATGGAGTCTCAGGGTGGCCTCAAACTCACAGTGATCCTCCTACCTCTGCCTCCTGAGTGCTGGGATTAAATTCATGCATCACCACGCCCGGCCCATTTTCATTTCTTTTGAGTGCATTTTCCTGCATTTTTGGATAAGTATTTTTTTCCTTTCCAAGCTAGAGAAATGGAACTCAAGGCCTGTTGCATGCTAATCAATGATTACCATTGAGCTATACCCTCAATTTAGCCCTGCATTTTAATGTTTGGTTTACTCCTGAGCCCAATTCTGGATCCCTTGCATTTTGTATTTTATTTGTTTTATTTGAAATTTTTATTACAGAGAGAGAGAGAGAGAGAGAGAGAGAGAGATAGGTGTTCCAGATCCTCCTGCTGCTGCAAATGAACATAAGACATTTGCACAACTTTGTGCATCTGACATGGGCACTGGGGAATTTAACCCAGGCAATCAGACTTTGCAAGCAAGTGTTTTAATGGCTGTGCCATCTCTCCAGCCCTGGATCCTCCTCTTGCTCTGAGGTGGAAATTGAGAAGTTCCTGCCCCAAAGTTATGTCCTGTGCTGCACAGAATTTTGTGCTGACACTGAAGTTTGTACTGTTTCAAGGCCATGATTTATATTATAGCCCCTATTGTAAATTATTTTATGATTCTTTTTATATCTGGCAATTAGTTAACTTGTTTCCCCTGTAAAATTTGCCTATCTCATACTCAAGGTTTCTGGCATTAGGCCAGGACTTTGGGCTCTGAGAACTAACAATAATGAATACCCCAAGATAAGGAATATAAACTCTGAGCCATCAGACCTCAGTGTCCAGGCTTTGGAAGACATTCCCCTGAACCCATGCTACCATGAAAATAAATTGATTCTCCACTCCTTCTCTGGTGGTAGTTCTGTGAGCCTTAGTTTCCCATATCAGCTCAACCAATCCTCTCTCTAACCTTGCAGAACAAACAAGAAAATTTTACTTCAACTGAAAGAACTTTTTATCACATATGAACAATACACCAGTTATCAAGCATGCCAATGCTATCTATATCCAAAGGTTTTACAGTCTTGTTGGAGAAAAAAGAAAACATCATATCCACAAGGAAAAAAAATTATTCCTTCTGTTTAATGATGCTAAGGGTCCATTCCAGAGTGCAGAAACTGCAGGAGCAAGTGCAAGCTATTCTCAGAGCACAAGCTATTTTCTTCAGCCTAGGCCAGGCGTATGCTTTGTGGCAGGGAAGCAGGAATGGGAGATCAGTGATACTGCAAGAATCGGCTATTGTAGTCTCTTTTTTTAAATATTTTTTAAAATTTTATTTATTTGAGAGTGACAGACACAGAGAGAAAGACAGATAGAGGGAGAGAGAGAGAATGGGCGCGCCAGGGCTTCAAGCCTCTGCAAACGAACTCCAGACGCATGCGCCCCCTTGTGCATCTGGCTAACGTGGGACCTGGGGAACCGAGCCTCGAACCAGGGTCCTTAGGCTTCACAGGCAAGCGCTTAACCGCTAAGCCATCTCTCCAGCCCTGTAGTCTCTTTTTAAAATTACAAGGATTGTTCAGATCTACAGAACTTGGGGAATTGAAGTGATTAAGTGTGCTAAGGTGCTATTGAGTAGCAAATTCCTCCAAATTAGATGATTCTCTTCTAAAGAGAGGAAGGAGAAATGAAACATTCCTGCTTTAGGAGAAGTGGGAAGAGGAAGTTTCTGAGACTCAGGAAGTCACCAGGACTTGGGAGACAGTTGCTTGGAGGAAAGAGACACTCTTGGGGAGCCTGCAAGTGTTGATGTGTGTTCCAGAGTGTGGTCACCTGTGCTAAGGTGGGATTTCTGGTGAGGCAGCTGTTTTGAGTTGAAGCAACTTTGGGGAGGTTGTCATCCAGGATGGGATAAGACTTCTGTTGCACCTGGTTTTAGTCATCTATCACTCCTCCAAGCAACACCTGACCCTGCTCTGTATAACCCTCCAAAAACTCACTGGTGTACCCAAACTGGTTTTGATGTAATGGTCCTTTGGTCTGTCATTTGTGTCCTATCTGGGAAGAAGATTGGTGTCTGTGTCACCCCAGGGGAAAAGTCGCCTGCACCAGCAGGAACAGACTGAAAAGGTTATTACAGTGGGAAGGAGGACCAGAAGCAGATATGAAGTATGCATATATGGAGACACACTAATACAGCAGTGAATTAGTGTCATGAAAGAAAAGTATCCTGGAAAATGGCTATGAGTCTTGCAGAAATTCTCCGGAAAGATCACTCCAATGCCAGTCTGAGTGAAAGTAGAGGAGTTTATTTACCCTGGGACCAAAGAGCTTGAGATAGCTCTACAAAGAAGCTCTGACCTCAAGCTGAGATTTTATTTTTATTTTAACAGAGCAGAGAGGTAAGTAAACAAACAAGACATGACAATTTCCATTTAAAGTATGGTTTATTTTTGATCATGCAGTCAAGGACAGTGGGCTTGGTGGAGGAGGACTTCTCCTACAATGAATTTCCCACTGTGTTGGTACTGCAGAGCCGACACAAATACCAAGTTTTCCTGAGCATGCACTACTCAGGACAGAAATCACTCTGCAGCCTTAGTGCTGTGAGTCACTTACATACTTCTACACACCACTTAAATCAAGTGGACTTTTCATACAGACTCCAGATGGCTACCTACCTCTCACACATACATTCATTCAGAGATTAAAATATTGGTCCTTATCTAATCCCATTGATAATCCTGGTCTAGCTAGTTACTCAGACTAGAACAACTTCAGTCCTGATAGAAAGCGGGTCACCAACTTGAAACCACCTCAAGGTTTGGAACTCCTCCTGTGAAGATCAATCCACCATGACTTCTCCAGACTTTGAAATCACTTGGAGTATAATTCAGACCGGACTAGTCAAAACCCCAATTTTAAATTTGAATTTCCAAATTCCTTGGGGAATTCTTACCTGGTCTAGACGTTTGGTTCAGTCTTGTCTCCTTCCACTCAGTCCTGGATTTTGTAATCTCCTTGGGTCACCTGGAAGGGAACCCCACCATTAAGTCAGGGGTGCATCCTTCCCAGTTCCAAAGACCTTTGGCAAACTGGGAGGCCCAGGAGCGGTAACCTTCCTGACCAAGAGTGGTAGTGGCAATGGAAAATTTCACTGGGGCCTCCAGATATATTATAGAAATTCTCTGGAAAGGTCATTCCAATGCCAGTATGAGTAAGAGGAATTTATTTACCTGGGGACCAAAAAGTTGGAGATAGCTCTCCAAATAAGCTCTGACCTCAAACTGAGTTTTTATTTTATAGTTTTCATAACAGAGTGGAGATGTAAGTGAACAAACAAGATGTGGCAATTTGCATGTCTGTCATTTCTGTAGTCAGGCCACCATAAAATTGAGCTCCATTTTACTTTGTTTTAGCCTAAACTCTCTTTCCTTGTTATCATCCCTCTGGGCCCTTTCTGGACAGTCCTCTCTTTGGGATTTTTTCCATCTACTGACAAAAATAAGTTTAGCTCTTCAGCAACTAACTCTTACAGTAACTCCTTCAGTTCTGCTTTAACTTCTTTTCTACCACATGAGTTAGGGAAATTGTTGGGCAAGTTCAAAGTACACAGAAAATGGCCATTGTATCTTTCCAATATGTGAGTGAAAGGGCCAGGTGAGCAAGAGGGCTATGGATAGTGTGGACATAGACCCAAACTAGGGTTAGGATATCTCTTTGATAAGAAGACTTTGTAATTCCAAAGATGGGATATTCCCACTGGACAGCATATGAATTTTGAGGTAGTGATTCATGGTTAGAACTCCTTATAAATGAACTGTATACACTTTATTTTAAGGTGTGTTTGTTATCAATTAATCCTTTTATATAATTTCTTGTTTCTATTTTTTGGGTTTTTTTTTAATTTTGTTTCGTTTATTTTGTTTATTTTGAGAGCAACAGAGAGAGAAAGAGGCAGATAGAGAGAGAGAGAATGGGTGCGCCAGGGCCTCCAGCCACTGCAAATGAACTCCAGATGCATGCACCCCCTTGTGCATCTCGCTAACATGGGTCCTGGAGAATCGAGCCTTGAACCGGGATCCTTAGGCTTCATAGGCAAGTGCTTAACCACTAAGCCATCGCTCCAGCCCTCTATTTTTTGTTTTTAATTCACCTATAATAATTGTACATTTTATGGGAAACTGTAGTATTTCAATACATGTGTATAATGTAATCAAATCAGGATAATTGCTGTAGCTAGCATGTCAAACTTTCCATCTCTTTTTGCACTAAGAACATTCAAAATCATTTGTGTCATTTTTTTTAAATTTAATTTATTAGTTTTCTTTTCAGCAAATACAGGCAGTTTGGTACCATTGTTTAGGCTCATCCATGATCTACCCCCTCCCATTGGACCCTTCTTGTTGATGTAAATGGGTCGTACATTGTGGAGTTAGCTCACAGTTATTGATATGATAAATGTCTCTGCATATCATGACCCAACACGTGACTCTGACATTCTTTCCACCCTCTCTTCCCCAAAATTTCCCTGAGCCATGTTGGGTTCATTTTTGGTCTGCTTCAGTGATGAGGTGTTGGGGGCCTCTGAGGATCTGGGTCTCTGACTTGGTAGGAGTTGATTTTTCTCTGTGTTGGTCTCCTTCCCCTTTGTGCTTGTATCCGGTTCATCAGGAAAACAGCACGATTGCTTGTTTCGCCAATTGTCTTTAGTTTCAGTCGGGCCCCTTTTGAGATATGTTGGGGCAGCTCTCTCCTTAGGATCTGCATCTATCTTTCTTTCTCGGGTATCTGCAGCACAGCTAGGTGGTCGCCATCTTGGCCGGAAGTCCATTTGTGTCATTTTTTTAAGACATTTTTAAAGTCCCTTGCCTCCACCTTGATATTGTTATAGAAATAGATACAGCAAGGAAAGAAGAGCTCTCAGACCAAGGGCAAGAGCCTAGATCTGTTTGCCTGTGTGCCAGTTAGCTTGCTTTTTTTTTTTTTTTTCTTGCCATAGTTCCTTTAAATGTTAAATGGATTATATTAGTCTTACAAGTAGTTATCAGAATTAAATTGACAATATGGGCATAGTAGGAGTGTCTTATGAATATTCCCTATTGTTAAGAGAATTGAGAGTTTCCAGCTGCCCGCTGGGTCTGGTCTGTGGTCCTGCCCTCCTGGCCCCTCCAGACCGTCTCTCGGGGTTGGGGAGCAGCTCCAACGGCAGGGCCATGGCAGTAGCCTCCCAGCCGAGCTGAGCCGCCGCCTTCTGCTCCAGGGACCCACACCTCCACAGGCTGGAGTCGCTGTGGCCCCGAGGCGGCCGCTGCTACTATGCTGGCAGTGGGCCACCGCGTCTCTAGCCCTCCAGCCTCATGCAACAAACAGCAGGATCCTGCCTTTTAATGAAGTCTGCAAACCTGTGTCTTTTGGTTGGGACATTGAGGCCATTGATATGAAGAGTTGCTATTGAAAGTGAACAATTGGAAGAGAAAATTCAACAAAATTTATTATTTGTGGAGTTCCTTCTTAAAGGAAGAATTGATTTGTTAAGATGGATCGGAGCAAACGGAATTCAATTGCAGGATTTCCCCCTCGTGTAGAGCGTCTGGAAGAATTTGAAGGAGGTGGTGGAGGGGATGGGAACATAACCCAGACTGGAAGAGTGTGGCCGTCTTCATATCGAGCTCTTATAAGTGCCTTTTCCAGGCTGACACGTTTGGATGACGTCACCTGTGAAAAAATAGGGTCTGGTTTCTTCTCTGAAGTATTCAAGGTCCAACACCCAGATTCTGGTCAGGTGATGGCTCTTAAGATGAACATGTTGAGCAGTAACTGGGTAAACATGCTGAAAGAAGTGCAGCTCATGAATAGACTCTCCCATCCCAACACCCTTAGGTTTATGGGTGTGTGTGTACATCAAGGACAATTGCATGCCCTTACAGGGTACATCAACTCTGGGAACTTGGAACAGTTGTTAGATAGTAACCTGTATTTACCCTGGACTGTGAGGGTGAAACTAGCCTAGGACATAGCAGTGGGTCTCAGCTACCTTCACTTCAAAGGCATTTTCCATCGGGATCTCACATCAAAGAACTGCCTGATAAAGAGAGATGAAAGTGGTTGCTCTGCAATGGTGGCTGACTTTGGTCTGGCTGAGAAGATTCCTGATGTTGGCATGAGGAGTGAGAAGCTGGCTGTGGTGGGCTCACCCTTCTGAATGGCACCCGAGGTTCTTCCAGAAGAGCCCTATAACCAGAAGGCAGACGTGTTCTCTTATGGCATCATGCTATGTGAGATCATCGCCCGCATCCAGGCGGGTCCAGACTATCTTCCTTGAACAGAGAATTTTGGACTGGACTATGATGCTTTCCAGCACATGGTAGGAGACTGCCTCCCAGACTTCCTGCAGCTCACTTTCAACTGCTGTAATATGGACCCCAAGTTGCGCCCATCCTTTGTGGAGATTGGGAAGACCCTGGAGGAAATTATGAGCCACCTATAGGAAGAAGAGCTGGAAAAGGACAGGAAGCTGCAGCCCACAGCTAAGGGACCGTTGGAGAAAGTGCCTGGAGGAAAGCGACTGAGCTCACTGGATGACAAGATTCCCTATAAGGCTCCACGTCCAAGACGTACTATCTGGCTATCTCGAAGCAGGTCAGACATTTTCTCTCGCAAGCCCCCACATACGGTGAGTGTCTTGGATCCCTACTACCGGCCACAAGATGGTGCTACTCGTACCCCAAAAGTCAACCCTTTCAGTGCTTGTCAGGATCTCAAAGGTGGCAAGATCAAGTTCTTTGACTTACCCAGAAAATCTGTCATCTCCCTGGTATTTAACCTGGATGCCCCAGGACCTGGAACTTTGCCCCTGGCTGATTGGCAGGAGCCTCTGGCCATGTCTGCCCATCGGTGGTGTTCTTTGCCTGGTTCACCTGAGTTCTTGAGTCAGGAGGCCTGTCCATTTGTGGGCTGTGAAGAATCACTATCTGACAGGCCCCCACCACGACTCAGTAGTCTCAAGTACAGAGTAAGTGAAATCCCACCATTCAGGGCATCTGCCCTTCCAGCTGCTCCAGTCCATGAGGCCATGGACTGCTCCAACTTCCAGGAAGAAAACGATTTTGGACCCAGGCCCAAGGGGACCAGTCCATGCCTTGGAGGTGCCTCTGAGGAGATGGAGCTGGAAGAAAGGCCAAGAGGAGTGACTCCAGTCCTGTTCTCTGTCTCAGACACAGGCCTACAAACCCAGAGAGAGCAGGATGGATAAGAAGGGGGTTGGAGGTTAGTCCTTGTCTTACCTCAGGAATGGACCTTCAGCAGAAGCTCCAAGGCTACTCCTTTGGACACTGCCTGACTTCTCAGGACCCCAAAGAGCCAGCGGGCTAAAGGAAAGCCCAGCTGTAAATTGGGCTTCCAATGCACAATGGCTGCATATGAGAAGGCAGGCAGCAATGAGAAGTGTTCCTTTAGTTGGGGCCAACATGATACTAAGCCTCTGCAATCCAGCAGGGAACTGTAGCTCTCACTGACTGCAGTGCACTTCCAAGACAGGACCAGAGGATTGAGCTGGCAGGCAGTTGGTTTCCTGCCTCAGGTCTGTCTTGTCCATTCCAGGGCATCTGAGCTACTGGATGGAAACTGTAGCGGACCAGGAAGCCATTAAAGGGCATGGCTGTTTCTCAGACCTGAAGACTGGGCTGCTTCTTGCCAGTGTCAGACACCTGAATAATTTCTGTATGTGTTTACTGTATGGTCAGACCACATCACTACATTTCTATGCAAGGGGGACAAGGCAATGTGGTGGTTATGATCTTAGCTAACTTGTCCAAATGCCTTTTCCAGTTGATTAATCTATTTTCATATTTATAAAGGAGTCTTAATATGTTGCCTCATCAGCTTTCAGCCTTGTGGTTGGGAGTGGGGCTGTAGGCCTTAGGCCCTGCTCTTAACGTATTTGTCAAGATGTGATGCAACTAGTTGGTTAAGTTTATACTTGGACTAGTTTTCTTCCCTTCCTGTTATAGCTGGAGTTTTGGGAACAGTCTGTTCTTACAGAGCGGCAATAAGAAATAACCAAAGAATGAAGTTGGTCAAATATTTTCACAATTTGTTTCTGATTTTTTTTTTTTTGTAAAAGCTTTCCCAGACACTTTCAGATTAAAAAATTAAGTTGATGTTGCAGGTGTTAAAAAAAAGGAGAGAGAATTATTTGGGGGAAAGATGGACAAGTGCAACCAGATTTTATTGTCTGGAGAAACAGAGAATTTCCCTTCAAGAGAGTGGTGGTCATGATTTCTTATGAGTATGTGTCTTATGAGATATGACAATGAGTCTAACCAAACAAATACCTGAGTAGATGAAAACTACCACAATGTAGAAATTAAATGCCAATATATTAGGGGAATACTGTATAGCAGACACAGTGAGGAAATCAATTACCTGTTTCATCAAAATATGAATATTTGAATACAGGTACATGTTAATTTAACCTATGCTATTAATGTCCCATATAAACTTAGAGAATGTAATAACTCTTGTTTAGTTTAGCTTTGTTGCACTAAATTTATAAATACATAAATATATAACATGTAAATGCATATTTATATAAGCATATAAATATATGAGGCCAATAAAGGGAAACAAAAACAAATTTCATGGATATATAATGGAAGAAATTTAACAGGCTGGAGATATCGCTCATTGGTAGAGTACTGCCTAGCGTGTATGAAACCATGGGTTTATCAACACTGAATAAAAGTACTGACATGACAGAACAAACATGAAACTTTATTTCTGGGTAGTATCAGAGTAAACAATGTAATGACTTGAGTTGAATTCAAGTAAGATAATTTTGAATGTAAGGAATATTAACAAAGGGCACAAAAAAACTTCTCACCTCTAAAAAGTTAAAGTAGCCTTTTTAATGAATAAAAATAAAGAATAATTCATTCAATTTGGAGCACTGAGGCAAGGGAAGAAGAAGTGAAGTAGATTTGGCACAAAATGACTTTTGACATATGCCATGTATTATTTACCAGCTAGCTCTACCATATGCATTAATATGACAGGCATAGTCACTTGATTAAGTGAAGCCAACTGGTCAGTATGTATAGTGAAATTTGGTTTGATGTTTGCAGGTGTATGTGGACAGAGGATAGCAATAGGTAGTTTAAATAGCTTTCTGCTTAAAATAGGAATTGAATAGAGAGTGAGGACATGGGGGCAGAGACTGAGCTCAAGATTCTCAAAAATCTGATGCCCCAAAATGGCAGGGCATGAGGTTCAATATTTTATTTCTTAACAACATCCTATCACTATTCTAGCATTACCTGCTCTCCCTTTAAAGTAAAAAGAAATATTCTATCTGTCTGCATTTACCTAAGAAAAATTCAGTGATGATAAAATAATGGGAAATTCTTTGAGGTTTTAGTAAGAAAGAATTATTATATTAAATAGAAGCTTCTTCCTTTCTGAGAAAAACTGGTTTTCCTCCTGCCTTGCTCTAGAGGTACAATCCCGCTTGGACCATCTGACTGAGTGCTTGTCATGAGGTTGGGTTAGTTCTTTGTTCTCACCTCAAAGGCCCCTGAAGATGGCTTCCTGTCCAGGCTAAAAATGTAGATTTCATTCTCTGCCATTTCCCTCAGCCTAATGCCTCCCCTGCAACAACCTACTATATGAATGAAATACAAAATAAGCCTACAGTTTTTACAGCAATAGAGCTAAAGCCTTTTCTGTTATCATTCGTGTAGCCCATAGGGAATAGGAAATGATCTTGGTGAAGAGATAGCCTGTATAGACGGTGGAATTTAATAAGTTCCTGCTATAATAGACTCATATTTAAATTCTACCAAGTCTCAAAGATCATTCTGCTAAGGCTATCTAATCTCTTACCTCCTCAGTTACAAATCACTATTTCTGGGAGTCTATTTCAAATAAAATAAAAATAGAGATCCTTTTACCAGGCCATTTCCTGTCCTGTAAAAGCTGAGTTTCTTAAGTTAATTATTTTGATATGTGTTACAGAGAAAGTGATCATCTATTAATTAGTATTATTTAGCTTAGGTGATATTACATTTTGATGATCATGAAAATTTGATCATTGATAGCTTTTCTTTTCACTCTGCTTAAAAGAATTCAATTTATTTATAGCGTTCATAGAAGAAAAAAGGCAAATGATTAATTTATGTCCAAAAGTAGTTGGTTATAATATAACACAATTGACCACTAACTGATGGTTCTGAAAATAATCTGCTATAAATTACATATATAATTAAATTAAGTACATATGTGTACACATGAATTTATAACAATTATAGATTCACATTATATTTTAGGATTATAATATTATTTTTAGATATTGGTCACAATATATTAAATAAATGTACAAATATTTGTGTGCTACATATTGGTATTCAAGATAACTATCATGACAAATTATCCTGTGACATTCAGCTTCAGCTATCATAACTTTGAAGACTGATAATGAACAGATCAAATTTCAGTTGTAATATCCATGCTAAATTAACTTTAGACCAGTGTGTAGTTATGTGATGATAATTTAAGTTCTCAGACAGATAAATTTGGAGTATACACCAAAGACAATTCCATCACCAATAATTTCTCTGGGTCCTCTTAGAGACAATGGAGAAGGTCAGTTTGAATAATGGTCATGACCTTTTTCTTATGCTCCCAATTTGTTTTGCATTGCTGTGGTTAGGCTTGTAAGTTACCTGGTTGACTATGATTTAATAAAAAAACAAAGTTCAGTCTTTTGTCCTTGTGAGCCCAAGAATAGTGACTTTCACATAATTGGTAGTCAACAAAAAACATTTGTGCCAAATTTTTGATGATTTAGTAGAAATCTCAGTCATCATTATTTTAGTTTTGATTTATGGCCTAATCACCAGACTACTCTGAACAACTACACTTCCAACAGTGCTCAACACAAACAGTGCTTTTCATAGCTGCTGTGTTAATACTATGCTACATGAGGCAGCAGCCCTATTCACCTCAAATATGCTATTGAAATGGATTTATATTTATTGCATTTGACTTACTAACAATATACCTGAGGCTATAAGCCATGTAAAAATGCATAATTCACACACATTCAGCATCTTAAACTCTACCTAGGGTTTACTTTAAGAAGTTATATTGATTTTGATTTAAATCTCTAAAGAATAGGCAGAACCAAGCTGCTAGGTTGATTTTATTAGTAGTATTTCACTCTTATCCAGTGAATAAGATGGTAATGATTAGAGAACCATAAACCTAAACTCACAGTGTAAATAAAGACCTTCCTGAGAGTTTGTTCTGAGCTGAAATGGAGACTGAGCCGACACCTTTTGAATTTGTTTGTGATTTAGAAATAAACAGATATTATTGAAAATAATAAGAAACCACACACAGACAGACAGACAGACAAACAGACACACACACACACACACACACACACACACACACACACATACACACATCTCACTGTCCCACCTGATACTAGCAATGAGTACTTACATATTTTGAATAGTTTTATTATTCACTGTCTGGCAGTGCTAATAGAAGGTAGAGAGGTCAAGAACACAACATCATCTGCTTCAATCCACTAGATTGTTCTTTCAAACAGTGGAACATGGGTAACATGCTGTCTATGTCACCGGGGTGTTCTGTTCTCACTTCAGAACTGTTCAGAAAGGGAAAAACTAAAGCCTCAGCTAGGTGGAGAAAACTGTTCTCAGCATTATTTTAGTATGTCTTTGGCCCTGAGGTTCTTCATCTGTGAAATTCAGGTGGCCTGTAAGATTCTAATCAGCTTGATTATTCTTTTTCTCTAATTTCCCAGCATGGAAGCAAGGATTGGGCTAAAGAAAGAAATCTTTTCTAATGAAATGAAGAATAATGGATTCATATTCCAATCTATGTATATGACTACAAGGAAAACATTGTCATGGGTAATTTACCTAAAATGTTCTCAGGGAAACATTCTTAAGTGTTCTGTGAATAACAGAAGAGAACCTCAAGATTTTTGAGGGGATTGTTTCTTCTTGGAATTAAGAGGTTTATTAATATTTCAAATGTTTTAAAGGTTTGGATATTTTTAGCCTTATTGATGAGCATGTATGTAAGTATGCATGTATTTGTGTATGGCTGTGGATGACAATGGAATTTGATTCTATGTTCCAAGCTCCCTCAATGTACTATCCTTGGTAGAAACATTTACAAAAGATAGAGAAGGGGAAGTTTTTATTTCAACTGCTGTCTATGTGTTAAATGCTATTTTTGTTGTTTTGTTTCAAGACAGAGGCTATGTAGCCCACAGTGGCCTAGAACTCTTGACCCTCTTGCCTCAGCTTCCCATAACCTGGGTTGACAGATATGCACTACCACACTGTTTAATGTCCAGTATTCTTTATTTCAAGTCTGTTTACTAGAATATTTTGATGAAATCTTATCATGTCCTTAACCAGCTACTTTCTTCCTCCTTCTTACTCCCTATGTTTGAGCTACAGTCAAGGGCATAAGGATGACTTGAAATGCTTACCCTTGAGAATTTCCATTTTTGCAGATATCACTATTCATACCTGATCACTTGGATTGATTATTCTAATATTGGCCTGTGAATAAGCATTTTTCTTATTATTGTGAACAAGTACCTTTCCAGGAGCAATTTAGGGAAGCAAAAAATTTATTTTAGCTTACAGTTACCGAAGGTAGTCTATTATGGTGGGGAGAGCCTGACAGGAGTATTAAGCCAGTGTGTTCCATCATCACATCAGGAGGGAGGGAATAGAGAGGCAACAGTGAACAGGACCAGGCTGTGACACCTCAAAGCCAGCTCCCAATGACATACTTTCTCCAGCAAGTTTCCACATCCTAAACTTTTCATAATCTTCCTGATTATCACCACCATCTAGGGATTAAATATTTAAGCACATGAGCCTATGGGGGACATTTTATATTGAAGTCATCTCAGCCTGGCACTTAGCTGTGGATCATTGTCTATAGTCCTCCCAGAATGAACTTTGAAATACTAGCACTTCTCTGAAAAAAATCTTTTGAAGACTTCTTATTTTCAGGACAAGGAAGGTAATCTTTTGCATTGCCCATGTAACTTTGCATGGTTTTGCCTTGGCCAAGCTCGTCTTGTTCATCTTTCAACCCTACCCCAAATTTCAGGGTCAGCACATACTATCTTTCCTCCTGCAACTTCTTCCTATTTTTGCTTAGAATTTTCACTGATCTTTTTTTCATGTTGCAGCTCCCTTATGACCTTTCTTGAACCCCAAGTTAGACAAGATACACCCATTCTGTTCTTTCCTGACTGCTGTTAGCTTTTCTTCATAATGTATTATAGTCTATAGGATGCAGGGCTATTCACATAGTAGCTCCTTCCTCAATAAAATTTAATGTCATGTTCTAAGGATGTCCTTGCTCATAACCACAGGCTTATTCTCTTGTAAACAATAAATATTCATTGAATTAATTTAAGGAAGTTGTGATAAATCTGTAGCATAATTATTTAAAAGAAAAATGTTTCATTCTATATATAATTCTACATTATAGGAAATAACTTTACCAATAAACATTAATAAGCATTTAAAATCCTGCTCCTGAATATCAGTGTTTTTTTAGGGCTTTTAAGAAAATGGATGTCACTATTACCTCAAAAGACAAAATTTTTATTAAAATTTTCAGTATATCAATTGGGATATAGCCAAAGAGCTTTCATACCATTCATTATTCTTTAATGAAATAAAAATGAAAACTTTGATAATGCTCTGAAGTCCTTCAATCTCTGTAAAGGGCAAAGGGGTCTAGAAACCACAATATCTTGAGAAACAGTAAAAGATCTAAGGGTAGGAAAATTAATGGGCAGTATGGGGCAATATCTAGAATATTATGGAATAGAAGAGGAGGTAGGTTTTTATCTTCTGAAGCACAAAACTAAGATGAATGAGTGGAAATCATATAAATCTAAGTCTCAAGCCACTTAAAAAGCTTTTGACATGAAACATATGCTCAGCAATGAAATGGACTATTTTCTGTGTAAGTTATATATCAAGTCAGAAATGTTGTAGAAAAGATTTCTACATAGGTCTCTGGGTTCTAACATTAATGTCCTTCCCTGACCTAATTTTGTAAAAAGGAATACTATCTAGGGTTGTTTTTGACAACTGAAAGGTTGTCCATCTTTATTAGCCAGGGTTCTCTAGAAAATGAATCTGTATTATATTAAAAACGATTCTTGGATTATATATAGACTAAGGAGTCCAACGATAGCTGTCTATAGGCTGGTGAGTTAGAGAATCTCAGTTCATGAGGCTGGATACCTCAGCATGCCCAACCTGGCACTGAAGGCCTAGAAGACTGCTAGAAAGACGCTTGCCTCTAGTCTACATTGGAAGACTGATGAAGTAGGGTTCCAGTGTCTGTGAAGGACAGCTTAAACAGAGTAGATGCATGTACTAGCAAGTGGCAGGGCAGCTAGGCTAAAGGTTTTGTGTTCTTCACAAGCTTCTATAAGTATAGTCTATCAGCAGAATGTCTGCTTTCCTTGGCTAGTACTTCCTGGAAGACCTGTCATAGATCTCCCAAGAGGCATGTCCCTATTTGATTCCCAATCTGATCAACGTGACAACAGAACTTAAAAGACACATTAGCTATACATTCACATTTTTAAGGACTCTGTTGAATTGATTATTAATTGCATCCCTATTTATGGAGATAGTAAATCTTAAATGTATTCACAGACACTGAAAAACGTACAAGTTCCAAAACATATAAAGAAATCTTTTTTTCCAATTTAAAGACTTAATGTATAGTAAAACGCATGACATTTTAGAAAAAATATTTTTAGGTGTGTGTGTGTGTGTGTGTGCATGTGGTGTGTGCAAGTAGATGTATGTTTATATATGTGTAGACATGTGTGTGGGGGGAGGTAGATGTATACATGTGTATGCACATGGAGGCCAAATATTGGTGTCTTTCTTGCTCATTCCCCACTTTACTTACTGAGCCTGGGTCCTTCACTTGAACCTAGAGCTTGCCAATTTGGCAAGTCTAGTAGCCATCTTCCCCTAGGGATCCCACATCTCCACCTCCTGTGCTTCAGGACTGTAAGCCACACCTACCCGGCATTTACATGGGTGCTTTAACCACTGAGCCATCGTCTCTCCACAGCCTAGAAAAACTATCATGATAAATTTCTAGTGTTTCTGACAGGCACTACTTGTCTTATCTAGTTATTTTGGCAATATTTGATTATGGTTAGACAAATTATAGACAAGTTAGCTTCCTGTTTTTAATGAGCTGGACATGCTTATTAATGAAATTGTTAAATTGGTGCTAAATTGTAGCTTGGAGACTTATTTTTGTAAGGATCTATCTCCTTTTCACTATTTTCTTTTTCCCTCATCATAGAGAAGAAACTTGAATTGGTTTCAGATACATAAGTGAATTTTAATTGTCAAATTTTGTAGGAGTTTCCATATGTTATTGACTTAGTTTTACTTTTATCAAGTATTTGTAATCTGAACAATGTAAACATTCTATTTCCAGTTTTATTTCCAAATCTATATTACCCATTTTGCACTAGACTTTTGGCACTTATCACACATGTATTATCACTTTAGTCTGCAGGACTTTGTTTTAAGCTCAATATTAGTAGCATGCAATATTTAAAAAATTCTCTATATCATCATGTATGTCTCTTGAGTTTCCAACTAGTTTGACATAAGGTGAGTATGCGATACTTCTATTCATTTTGAAGCAATTAAAAAAATGCCTTCATGCAATCTACTACGAGACCAAATGAGGGAGGAAGTGGGGGTTACTTGACAAGCAAGCTGAGAGGCAGAAAAAACTGGCAAGAAAGAAATGACAGGGGGTAGAAGGGTAATTGGGGGATGGGTAGGAAAAAAGGATGATGGGAGGGGAATTACCCAACTAATGACAACATGAATCATTACTATAAAACACTTACTCCTGAATACCATTCTACAAGATAAAACCCTCAGTGAGGGGACAAGGGACCCAGATAGAAGTTCCTAGTAGAAGGTGGAGAAAGCTGAATGTTAAAACCATGGTCTCTGGCTGGTTAATCCCAGGGCCAGAATTTGGTTATCCCTCACAGTGATCTGTTGGTCAATGAGACATATAACATTCCCAAAATAATGCAGCCCATTGCCAAAGCACTTTATAACCTGCCAGAACTAAAAGGTAAGCCTTTAGTCACAGAACGTAGAGAGACAATGCTGGCTCTGACAGGCAAACCAGTTTCCTCCTGGCTAGCCCTCATGGTGATGGAAAGTGCTATGGAAGTTGCTGAAAGAAAATTATCAACGAGTAAACAAGCAGGAGATTCTGCAAGATAAGAAGTCAACCAGCTGGGAAAGAAGTACACACAGCATAGATGGGTAATGAACTATCCCCAGATTGGATATGAGACCCACAGCAGGAGAGGACCTATGGCTAGTACTGGGAACCAAGTCAGGATCCCATCGGTAGAAAATTCTCCAAGGAGAACCTCCTCTGAGCTTTAGCTAAAAGGAATGGGTTAACATCAAAAAGTCTCTCAAATAACTATACTTATCCCCTACATCTAAGTTGATCTCAACTTTTGGTTAGAGAACCTACTTTATCTTTTAGATGGCAGAGAAAACTAGGGAGCTCCAAGATAAAACACCACAACAAAATAGCCAACTGCCAACCATGAGATGGGGCCTAGAAGAAAGCAGCAACACAAACTGCCTTCAGTGTCAGCCTGAAAACCAGTTCCAGGGTGATAGTGACAAGCACTGTAGTCACTCCCATATTGTCAAAGCAGAAATCCAGCCAGGCCTATTGGTCCATTCCTTTAGTCCCAGCACTTGGAAGGCAGAGGAGGATTTCCATGAGTTTGAGGCCAACCTGAGACAACATAGTAGGGAAAAATAACAGCGGCCACAGAGAATTCAACATAAATCAGATTTCTAACACACTACAAAGGCTCGGGGAACATTGAGGAAGAAGGGATAGGAAGATTGTAAGAATTACAAGGTGGGTAGGATTAGACTGAGGCACAGTCCGCTCCCCCTACCATACCAACTGAGGCCTTCAGCTCTCCACAGTGAATGGCAATAACCCCACTGATAAAGGCCTCAGGGGAATGAAGGTGGGGGAGAGGGGATATTAGTATAATCTTTATAAAAAAACAAAAAAACAAAAAAAACTTTTTTTAAAAAAGACCAAGTGAAGAATTTCTTTTATAGCATACTTAACTTGACCAAGTAGTTTTTTTTTTTTAAGTATTTTTTTAAATTTAGTTATTTGAGAGCGACAGACACAGAGAGAAAGACAGATAGAGGGAGAGAGGGAGAGAATGGGCGCTCCAGGGCTTCCAGCCTCTGCAAATGAACTCCAGACGCGTGCGTCCCCTTGTGCATCTGGCTAACGTGGGACCTGGGGAACTGAGCCTCGAACCGGTGTCCTTAGGCTTCACAGGCAAGCGCTTAACCGCTAAGCCATCTCTCCAGCCCCCAAGTAGTTTTACTTCAAGAAACCTACTGTGTCATTAGGGTAATTGAAACGAGGGTGTTTTATCATGATTGATAATCAGGAAGTAGCCAATTCTTTAGTTCATCCCCAGCTGTTCTCTCCACCACCCAGTGCTGCTGTGGAAGAGGACCCCCGTGACCAGAGTCTATGCTGTCAGGGTAGGTCTGCAGATAGCCATGAAGAAGAAGTTCCAGCCCTTTGGTCATAAAGTCTTTTCAGGATGTCTTAATCTTCCATCCTTTTTGTTCACAGACAACATCCTATAATCACACTAAAGAAATTACCCATGTAAGAGAGCCCCTTGTTGGAGAAACTATTCAAATATAATCCTAATTTTTTAATATTAGGGAACTCTTCATACTTATATTCACTATATGTCTTTTGACCCCTTTTTTCTGTAACTATTTTATTCCATCCCACCCACCTTTCAGATGAGTTGGCCTACTTTCCTTTAAATAGATTTGAATTCAAAAAGCTGTTTATTTCTCCCATATGATGAGGATTAAATGTAGAAAAAAAATGTCCTTTCTTCCCCCATGTATTACAAGGGAAAGCTATTTTAAAATAATTTGCCTTGTCACAGATTATATGTGGGTTTTAATAATTTACCTTGTTATATTTTCATGCAGTAGTCCCTCTTTCAAGCAGGGGAAACATTTCAATGCTTGAAACTGAGGCTAGTACAAATCTTATACATATCATATTTCATTCTTACTATAGATCAGCATACAAGATTTTCCATTTCTTATTAAGCCAATAATTTTACCTTTTCACTTTAAAAAGGCATTTACAGCTTCTTTTTGACATTCCAAATTGCCAACATCATTACTATGTGGCTCTTGGGTCATTACTAAGTAAAATAAGTCATTGAGTGTATCATTTACTGTCTCATTGCTGTGAACAAATTCCCCAACAGAAGCAGTTTCAGGGAAGAAAGGGGATTAATTTGGCTTGCAGATCCAGAGGATAGAGTCCATCATGGTGGCTATGCTAGTTTGAATGTATGCCCTTAAAAGACTCTGATGTTTTATTAAAGCTTGTCTCTAGCTGCTTGGCTGGAAGAAGTGTCACTGGAGGCAGATCCTGGGACCCAGCCCTAAGGTCCCACTGTGGGTAGATTGGGATTCCAGCCCAAAGATGTAGAGAGAAGCCTG
This sequence comes from Jaculus jaculus, assembly GCF_020740685.1. NCBI lineage: Eukaryota > Metazoa > Chordata > Mammalia > Rodentia > Dipodidae > Jaculus > Jaculus jaculus. The sequence goes on from NC_059105.1 coordinate 103,878,405, forward strand.
CTTTCTGCCTGGGTCCCTGCTGTTGGCTGCTGTTTGTGCTTGCTTGTGCTGGCTGTTTGGTGGTGTCTCTCTGCTTGGATTTATGACTGAGAGTCACCTTCTAACAACATTTGATCAATCTTCCCCTGGATCTATAAGCTTGAAATAAATTTCTTCCTCCATAAACTGTGTTTGGCTTGGATATTAATCCCAGCAAGGGTGGAGCCAACTACAACAATGGGGAAAGAATGGCAGAAGTAGGAAGCTGGTATCACATCTTAACAGGGGCAGAGAGGAAGAATAGCATCTATGCCCAGGCTATAACCTCAAGGACAGCCTCCCCATCCAGTGTCACACTTCCTCTAGCAATGCTACACTTCTTACAGGTTTCAAAACTTTCCCAAATAGAACCACTGTGGTAGCTATTTGGGAGGTGGAGCCATGGCAGAGGAGGTTTGTTGCTGGGGATGAGTCTTGAGGTTTATTAGTCCCTAGATTGATCAGGATAGTTGACTCACTCTTCTGCTTCTATTTTCCACCTACCATGGCAGAGTTAATGTCCATTCTCCCCTCATGCCATGCTTCCCCTGCCATCATGGGGCTTTCCCTCAAGACTGCTAGTCAAAATGAATACTTTCTTTCTATCAGCTGAGTTTGATCAGGTGTTTGTCCCAGTGATGTGAGGCAACTACTGCATCCACCAACTGGGAATTAACGAGGATTAAATATTCAAACACATGGTCCCAAGGAGAGTGACATCCAAATCACAATGTGAATCACATTCAGGCTGGGTATTCTGTAAAAGGGGATGCTTCACGTCCTGATAGGGTTAGGGGTCGGGTGCAATGGTGGTATATGGGAGTTCCATCATACTACTCAGAATGGGTACAATTTAAGCATGATTTATTTATATCAGATTTTTTTGTTTAATGTTTTTGGATCACACTTGATTTAAGGTAACTGAAACTGTTGAAAATAAGTTCAAATTAGGGACAATTGCCTTATTTACTCCCTTACTAGTCAAATGCTGCACTTTACCTTGTGTTTTTACTTGATTCTAAGATTGTTCTTAAAACAGAAGTTGTATCCTATATATATATCCATCTATCAGCCCCAAAACCAGGGCAGTATTTTTGATTTTGTAGACTCAATAAATACTAATTGGAATAATTTTATCTCTATTAGTCTCTATTTCTCTTGTCTTTTAGGTCACGGTATTGAATGAAGAACTAGACTTACAATGTGCCCAGTCTGTGTGGAATATAAGGGACAACTAGTGTGGTATACCTGTGAATGTGTACTGATCATGATGCTTAAATAGTTGATTTCTAGTCTTTCCATGTTGCTTCTGTTTTGCATTTACCTGACTTCAATTCAATTCCTCAAGTGTTTAAGATATGTTTTGGGTTAGGAAAGCTTAGTCCAAAGGTTGTAGTGTCCTGAGTCAGTGTTTAACTACTGGACTGGTATAGGAATTGGAAACTGGTTCTATTTCATGTTTACACCAAAATTTAAGTGTAACCAGTTAAGGTCTCTTGGTACTACCCATGATTTTATTATACTCAGTGCTTTTGTAGGGTTTTGTGTATGTTATAGGAATAGAAAATTGTGATACTTTTCTCCTTTCTCATAAGGGTTATGGCTAATGTTCTTAAAACCAAAGGCTCTTAATAAGAGACACAGCAAATATATTTAACCAAGATTTTATATGATATTAGAGTGAGTCTTCAGAAATAGTAATGGTAGTGGACTAATGATGAAAACCAAGCAAGACCTATTTAATCACATTCTTCTTTGCCTCTCTGTGTCTCTTTCCTTCCTCCAGGATATGGGAAAGGATTATTCTAGAATAAGGGTTCTATGATCCACTTTGTGGCCATGCTAATAAGATATATATATATTAATTTTTTTTGGTTTTTCAAGGTAGGGTCTCACTCTGGTCCAGGCTGACCTGGAATTAACTCTGTCGTCTCAGGGTGGCCTTGAACTCATGGCAATCCTCCTACCTCTGTCTCCAGAGCTCTGGGATTAAAGGCATGTGCCACCATGCCTGGTTTAAGAGAATTTCTTTTTTTTTTTTAATTATTTATTTATTTATTTATTTATTTATTTATTTATTTGAGAGCAACAGACACAGAGAGAAAGACAGATAGAGGGAGAGAGAAAGAATGGGCGCGCCAGGGCTTCCAGCCTCTGCAAACGAACTCCAGACGCATGCGCCCCCTTGTGCATCTGGCTAACATGGGACCTGGGGAACTGAGCCTCGAACCGGGGTCCTTAGGCTTCACAGGCGAGCGCTTAACCGCTAAGCCATCTCTCCAGCCTGAGAATTTCTTTATTATCAGTTCTCACATGGAAAGTTGGATATAGGGAGGAGCTTATGGTACTTTCTTGTTCCTGAAGCCTTCCTAATCTTCTTTATCTCAAAGTACTTTGACATAATGTGTTCTAAGCCCTACCCCCAACAATATTTAAGTCTTTGTAGTTATCTATATGAATCCTGGAGAGAGGTATTCTATAAGAAATCATATGGAACCCTTGGAGTCTTGAGCATTTATTGTCACAATTGATGATTACCACTCATGTTAGGCTACTCCTAGAGGATGACTTACAAAGACAGCTGTGGACTGAAAGAGGAAAGACAGGTATTGCAGTTCTTAAATTTACCTGCATGAAAAGCTAGACTTCCAGGCAAGGTGAGTTGGCTGCCATTGGCAAGTAACAGTTTTTTTTTTTTTTTTCATTGTCCCTTTAGTAAAGTGGAGCTCACACACAGACTCTCACTCACATTGCCCAATCACCCACCTACCAGTGTTCATCAATATTTAGTAGGGTGGCATTTCCTTCCCATTAGATGAAATAAATCCCTTTATTTCTCTCACTGCATGCTTCCTTCCATCAACCTGTTCTTTAATTTTTAAACTCAGCTGAGAATCAGTGTTTAATTCTTTGAACTGGTACCTTATATCAGAAGAACAGAGAAAATTGTTATATTCTACTTTCTTTAACCTTTTAGCTAAATGTGGGGAAGGAGAAAACTCTACTTGAGCTTCTTGGCCTATTATGTTAAGGAGATACATATAGGTGGGATAGACTGGTCAGTGATTAAAGCCACTTGCTTGAAAAACCCAACAGTCCAGGTTCAAGTCCCCAGCACACACATAAAAGCCAGATGCACAAATTGGTACATGCAGCTGGAGTTCATTTGCAGTGGTAGGAGGACTTAGCAGGCCCATATTCTCTCTCTCTCTCTCTCTCTCTCTCTCTCTCTCTCTCTCTCTCTCTCTCTCTCTCTCTCTCTCTCCTGCTCTGGCTCTTGCTTGCTCTCTCTCAATCTCTCTATTTTTAAATAAATAAATATATTTTTTAGAAGATACATATTCCCATGACCCACAGGAAATAAAAAGTTCCCCCTACTCCCCAAAAATAATTTATGAGATCACCATGAAGTATTCAAAATTATACTGGGAGTCACCAAATTCTGGCATACCCAAAACAAATGAAACTCACTATAAGTATTGACACAATTACTCATTTGCATACCTACACTTTTTTTTCTCCTTAAATCACTCATCCAAGTTAATTTCAGGTTGGCTGCCACACAGGCTAACAGCATTCTAAAGCCATAAAGATGGACACCTAAGGAATATAATCAATTTTATGAGAGCATTTGTGATGACAAAAACTGCACTTTGAAAGCAGCAAAGAGACTCATTGAACTGTAGCTACCAAAGCACGAGGGAGAATTGCGTTTAATGAAAGCAAACATCTTTGGAATGACCATTAATACAAAGCTAGTTTTCTCATTTTGAAGAAAAGATGGATGACCTTTAGTGAGGCAGGTAGATTTGAGAGAAAGCAATCAGTCACAGAAAAATGTCTTCCTGGATAATGTCAACAAAAAGCAGTTACTATGATAGTGTTTTCATTTACTATTTTTTTTCTTGTGAGCCTTTTCTGCCAACTGTTTATTTCTCTTTTCTGTTTCATTTCTCCCTTTTGTTCTGTCTTATCAGTATCCTTCCCTTCTTCCTCTTCTCACCATTCTGCCTCTGCCTCTTTTTTTTTTTTTTTACCAATTTTAATATTGAATCCACATTAGACGAAGTCAATGTCCATGAATGCTTATTAAGCTGTCAGTTCACCATGTTTCCATCTGTACCTTCCATAGCTCATCTCTGTATACCTATATCCTCTAACCAGTGGAGTCATAGACTGAGATTTCATAACTAATTATATCAAATGTTTGTAACCTTTTCAATACTAAAGAGCACATCTACTTCTAAAATGTCAAGAAGTTTTCCAGAGAATATCACTTCTTTTCATCTGATGTGTCACCACATTTCAGAATTTAAAAATACATTGTAGCCTACGTTTGTATAAGGACAGTAAGGATCTGCAGAACATGCTCCAGGGAAGTCACCTGGAAACACCAAATTTTATTATTAGCAGGCTTCTGTAACTTTCTCCAGATATTAATCAAATTCATTTTTCTGTCCCATAGCCAATCAACTCACCAGTGGCCTAGGTAGAAATCACTTAATTTGCATACCAAGTATGTACAAGGACAGGCTGAGAAAAGAATACACTATCACCCATCTGCACACATTTAACAAGTGGGTTTTTCAGCCACTCACAATCACTAAGCAAGTAGGTGTGTGCTCTAGTATGTGCTGGTCACCAGAAGCTATTGTAGGGCAAGCAGGATGTAGTTGCCACCATCATAAACTTAAAGCTTGGTTTAAAAGATTGAAATGGTTCCTGCAAAGGAAAGACCCAAAGAACATTTCAGCAACCTAGGCTCAAGGATGTAGTGGAAAATGGATACTACTATTGCAGTCTATGCCCAGAAGTGAAGGAATTTTAGGGGGACACTGCCATTTATATCTTCTGTAGACAAATACAGAGGAATGGGTTTTTTGTCTTGTGACAGATAATCTCTTGCATTTGTATTGATTGTCATGCATTTTATTTCTTACAATTCCTGCGTTAAGCAGTGAAGGTACACTCATTCCTATTCCATAAAAGAGAAAGCACAACTAATTGATTTGTATTTCTTCAAGGTTCATGAGATTGAGAACAAAGTAAAAATCCAGCTTGTCTGAACCATGACTTCAGTTTTTCTCTGTATTTGCACATATGCCATAAGCATAAAAGTTATACAATGGTATTTGGTTTTATAAAATTAATATATAATAACAAAATGCAAGGTAATATATAGGAGTTAATTTTCAAAAAATCATTTTTTAGACATAAAGGTACAAAAATCAATATGTAAGCTTCAACTTACCAAGTCAAATTTTGGCCAAGACATAAAAAGAATTGAATTTATATAAATTTTAATTACAGTTTTTAATAAACAAAGTAACAAAAACTGAATACATCTTAAAGCAGATATTATTTATTGTTAATTTCGCATCAACTTTCCAAAATCTTTCTGATTCAATGTCAAATGCTTAGCTCATTTCAAAATATGTTCTAATAAATGGCATATGTCACTGGATCAAATGAGAGTGAAAAATAACATTGAATGTGATAAAGATACTTTGTCTCAATTTTAAAGTAATATTTTCTTTATTTTTGTAATTTTTAATACATTAATTTATATATATTAAAGTAAGGCTTTATTGGTTTTATGGCCCATAGATAGAAACATGCTATTATGTAATTTACTGTTTTCACTTTATTATTTTTGCATATGTTAAGGTTTTGGCTTTAGAAATAAAGTATCATGTAGTCAAACAGTTTAATTTCTTTTTTGATTTTTTTTCTTCAATACAGGAAATGAGCAATTTTCATTGGATAAACAGAAATATTTCACTTTTAGTGATGCATAAGATATAATGTGATTAATAGTGCTGTGTCCAGTACATATAATGTGAGCTACTCTGGAGTATTGGACAGTATATGAACTCTTATTAAACAACAACCCAAGTGAAATGTATTTTAGAGGTTCATATCCTCACTCACTTATACCTATGGTAAAGAAGCAGATGGATGGCTCACAGTGTGCTTTATAGTCACAGCCAAGAAACAATTAAAATAGAATGCATTTATTTTACATAAACATTGATTCCTATCTGGATGAATAATTACACTTATGATAGATAAGTCCAAGGGTTCACTAAATAAATTTAATCTATATTGATCATGCCTGTGCTGTATTAGAAAAAAATTCTTTTGATTTTGGATTTGTTTTAATTTTTGAGAGGTAGAGATAAAATTAAATTTTGTTTGTTTCTATTCTAATCTATTCTACTCTTATTATGGAACCAAAAGATGGGACTACCTTGGAGCTTATGGGATTTTTTTATATATATATACTGGTGCTTCTGAGAATGAGCAAGTACGCTAATTGCATAGCATTCTACAACCCAGCAGATGAACTGGGGGAATATTTTCAGGATTTGCACCCTTTTCTTTCTTTGAAGAGACATTTCTGATTTTTACTTCTATGACTCTGAGATACTTTAGGTACCTGGAAAACAGATCACTTTTATATTATAGAAGTATATTCAAGAAATAAGTGTTTGAAAATGCTGGTAAAAGTACCAACTAGAAGGAGGAGACTTAAATCTCTCCTTGGCCCCATCACAAGAGCTAGAATCTCGATTTGTTATTGTTTTCCTCTGTATTATCTAATTCAAAGTTTGTGAGAATAAAATTAGAATATAAATATACCTTAACTGCTAGGTGATCTCTCCAGCCCCTGATCTATCAATACAAAAGCTTTTTAAGATATTGAAATATATAATAGATATTTTGTGCATAACTTTAAAACTTGCATCATTGGGAAAACCAGATGTGATTTCTTATCCTGATGACTGAAACAATGTAATTCAATCACTTAGTAGTTAAAATATTTCTTACTAGATTGATTCAGGTAGCTACTAAATATAGTAACTCATCTCCAAAAATGTATGCCATAGTAAAAAAGATTATAAAATATATGAATTTTAAATTTTTAAATTATATAACACCAGAAGACAAAACAAGGAAAACATTAACTGGAAGAGTAATAGGCTGAGTTCAGATAGGGAAAAGCCATGGCTACCTTAGTGGTTGATACGAGGTCAGGGAGGGTTCGGTTTTTGCCATGAAGTAAGATGTTACGGAACAAATAAAAATGTAAAGGAAATATCATGAGACATAAGAAAAGAGAGCATAAGATTTATTTTGGTTAGGACAAATAAAGAAGTTACCTTAGCAGAAGCATGTCATGGATAACAGAAGGAATTGTTCTTGATCAGAACTGGGCTGATCTGTCCCTCCCACACTCAGTTCTTTCAAGTCTGCCTCAGACAAGTAGTTAAATCCCAGCGGGATTTCTCCATGCCTGCTAGATCAGAGCTTCCTTTCAGTCCCCTCTGAGCCCTTGTACTTCCTCTCTGGAGGCCAAATGAGCAAGGCTTCTTTGCTCCAGCACTGCAGAGCATAGATGAGAGAAAAACCACACGGTTCACCAATATTCCAGTCAGTCTCAGAGCAAGGGGAAGTGGGCTGAGAACAATCACAGTGAGAGTTTTGAATCAGCAACAACCTCTCTCTGTTGCACTGATGTGAAATGCTGTAAATTCTCCAGATATCTCTTCCCCCTGTTTTTACAAATACAGCAATATTAAATTTGAAATAGAAGTAATTTTGTAAAACACATGCATATTTAACTAATTTACTTGTGCACTCATGTGTTAACCTTGCACTTATTCTTAAACACCTCAAACATAGATTTGGTATGTACTTGTTTTTTCCAGGACTTTAAGCTGCAGCATGATGGTAGAAACATGTAATAAGAAACAAAACTATTTTAAGTATAATTCTGGAGCTATATTATTACATGAGGTCAGAAAAGAGAATTGAAAATAGAGAAGCACTTTATAGCAGGTAGAGTTCAAGCTGAAAAAAATTAAATAGAAAACACAACCAGTAAATATGTGGGAATGGGCAGAGGCTAAGAAGCATTTTATAAACAAAATATGGCATTATGAAGTTATGACAATAGCATGAGTCTTACACTTCTCAGAATAGAAAACTGGAGTCCAGAAGTTATGACCATCCAAGATCTGGGTGATATAGCCTAGCAGGAATGCGTATTTCTGATTCTAGTTAAGTACATGTACCATACATGCATGTCTTAGTGGCTTTTCTACAATACCATTGCAAAAATATAAATATATATGATAATCAAAGTGAATGACAGTATTTAAATGAGTTAAATGTCTAGCTTTAAGAGAGAAGAAGAATTCCTAAATGAATAAAATATAGGATAGGTGGGAGATAAAGGGAAGAAGGTGACAGTGCCAGTCTTTTACTTTAAAGAAAGAGAAGAGGGCATAATGAAAAGTCAAGAGTAATCCTTTCAAATTGTTGTCCTTGGATGGTTTTGGAGATGCTAGGGATTTCTAAGTCACACTGTACAGTACATGAGAGTATTGTGATCTAACAGCAGCCCATATATATGTTAGCCTGTGGATAAATGCATGAATAATGCTTCAGAGCATGGATCACCCTCTGTTGTACTTCTCCAGATTCTCCCTCTCCCATATGATGGAAGAAGAGTAGAAATAATGTGAGGATGATTTGCATTTGACAGTGACATGAGCTTTCATTATATGCATCAAATAATTGGACCAGTAAGAAAAGGAGTCCTATGCTTGTCAGATTTTGAAAGATACTCTGACCTGATATGAAAGGAGAAGACCACTTCTACTAGAGGCCAGAGCACAGTCTAATAGAGCAGAAATGTTCTTTTCAACTCAGTAATCAGTTCTTGCTACCTCGCCAACACCAAATCCTAGCCATTATGAAATACTGTGTTTTAAAAATCTGGAAATTGGATTTATTTAAAATACTGAATTATCCTTACTTTAATAAAGGTACTACTTATTCCACGATTCTTACATACTACAAGTGGTACCAGTTGCTTAGAATTTATTTAAAAGAATTTGCAAAATGATTTTGAGGCTCCAGCTCCCTTCATCTTCCTCTCAATGAATAGAAGGAATGTGGTTTGAAATAAAGCACTGACATGTAGCTTTGTCTATCCAACAATATATGAGCAGAAATGAGTCACAATTGAAGTAAGGCAAAATTGATTTGTGAAGAGGGAAAAATGGATGGAAGTGATTATAGTACCAGCATCACAGCTGAGAGAACTTGTTTTAACCTCTCTTAGTCTATGCCATTGTCTTAGCTGAGTAGACCCTCTGTAGAAACTCACTGGCTTTGAATAAACATTTGTAAAAGGAATGACAAAACCGGCCTCAGACATTTTATTGACAAGAACACTTACCAGTTCTAGAAATACTGCTCCCTCTAGAAAAAATAAATAAATAAAAAATAAAAAACAATGCCCTTATTTAGTGATGAATCATTCTAATCTCTGCTTTTTGAAATTTACTGCTTTAGTGTTTTCTTATCTGTTATGTTCTAGACTCATTACCAAAATCAATAATAAAACAATGACCCCATGAAATTTTCAATTATTCAGAAGTCAGGTAACAGCATGTGTTCTTGTCCAAAAATTCAGAAGTGATATAATATAGGAAGAACTTTGCACTTGGCCTTAGGATGAGAAAAGTGGCTTGGTGTTTGTAGCAAGTGCAGTTAACAGAGCTAGTGAGTGATGGCTGTGCTTAAGCAGACTGCTGATGCAGGAATACAAAAGTAGAGAGATATCAAACAGTCTGATTTAGGGCTCTGAGACAGTGGGGAGTGTGGAGATTGATAGCCCAGAAACGAATCTTTTGGTAGAGGTCTATGGCCTGCATCAGAGCTTTTGGGATTGATAGCATATTGTGCTATCAATCTCAGCACTGTAAATGGGACTACTATTCTCTATGAAAAATGGGTCATATTAAATACTCTGACATTGACTATATTGAGAACTGCAGAGTGACTATGGAAGAATACATGTTTGCAGAGATAATGCTGTACCATTTTATTTCTTAGTATGTTGAAGGACAATGAAAGGAATGGTAGTCTCCACAAACATAAGGAAATAATCACATGGATTGTATTGTTATTTTAAAATTAAAATCAATGAGAACACAAAAAAGCATTGATTAAGATCTGGTAGCTTTGGAATGGACATGGCAGCACTAAGTCCATAAAATGGAAGCAAATGTACATATGGCTGGCTAGACTGCTAAAGAATAAAAATAAGTCCCAATTTATTAAGTAAAACATTTAGATCTGTGAGTATAATAAATATCTAATGGGTATTACAAGTTTAAGTACTCCAGTCATATAACCAAGGAAATATATATATATCATACATTATACGTTGCTACCAGGCATAATGTTTGGTCCTTCAAAATTGAATTTCATGTAATTGAATCAATTGAGTTTATTAAAGTGCATTGATAAGCTACAATTTAGAGAAACTATTTCCACTCAAAATTATGCTTTCCTCTTCACTTTTTGCCATTTTATTTTAAATCACTTTAAAATTTACATTTCTTTAACAACATTTTAAACCTAGAAAAGACTGTTAATTCCTAAGATTAATTCAAGATCCATAAGTTTTGCACATAGTCAAAGGAAATAAAAATACTCAGGGTGATTTTAAATGCATGTTTTCTTGACAGACAATATTGTGGATGAAATACATCTTGAAATGAAGAGTTTGTTCTAGGAAAATCTGTAATAAAACCTGCTAAAATACAGAAGCAATTTGAGTGTAGACTTGGTCACTGCCACCCACAGTCACTAAAATTACATATAGACAGCATTTCTCAATATTATACAAATGTAATTTATCAGTTAAAACTAAAAGTAAAAAACATTATATCATAGTCATCACAATGTTATATACTTCATTTTATATATTATGCCCCTGGTAAAGCCATTTTTAAGAAAGAGAATCCAAATAGTATTAGCTCCATCTTTTATGTTCTTTCTTGGTTTTGAATAATGTAACTTTTGGTCTACTGAGCAGCATGAAGCTAAAATTTTAACAAAATCCTTTATTTTTATCTTAGAAGTATTTAGCTATGATACCAATTTAACAACTAAGTTATCTATTGATTATAATAGCAACAATTTTAACATTGCTCCTTTCTTATACTAATATTTTAAATTAATTTCTTTCACATAATTTTATGTAAGTAGCATTTATACTTTAAAGTTGTTTACTGATTAATATAATTTTATGAATTTAAATAATTTTAAATTGTTACTTTACAAAAGACTTTCTAGGTTTAAATGCTTAAAATTCCAGTTCTTTATTTCTTATTTTTATGTTTGTTTAATGTAGAGAATTGAACCTGGGTCCTTGTGCATGCTAAACAAACACTCCACTACTGAGCTATACCCTAAATGAGTGCTAAGATTCTGAATTGAGAACTCATGTTAGTTGTAACAGGTACATAGTTACTTAAAATAACATGTGCACTTATGATTATATTAATAATTATTTAACATAAAATATGCAGCTTTTATTTTTTATTTTTATTTATTTTTATGAGAGAGAGAGAGAAGATGAGAATTAATTGCTAGGGACTTCAGCCACTGCAGTTGAACTCCAGATGCATGCACCACCTTGTACACATTTATGACCTTGTGTGCTTGCATCATTTTGTGTGTCTGGTTTATGTGGGACCTGGAGAGTTGAACATGGGTCCTTAGCCTTTAATAAGTGACTATTAGTAAAGTTTCTTGCACTACAACATAGAGTATTAGGCAAATTTAAGATCAATTAAATTCAGAGGCTATAGATATTCATTTTAGGATTTTCATTATTAATTAAATCTTATGTTTGGTAATAAATTTTAGTTTGCTTAGTTTTTAGGACCTTGAAAAAGCACAAAATAATGATAAAAGGAGGATACTCCAGAATTATTGACAAATAAAGCTACATTTTAAGCAGATTGCATTCGTTGGTAGCATTTTTTTCTTTGAAAATACGGGAGAAAATATTCTGCTTTAAAGAACATTGTTAAAAGTTGAGCAGGACTTCTGGTTAAGATGGCGGCGTAGGCACCACGCAAAAGCAGCCTAGGGGGGAAAAAGACCAAAAAACCTCAGCAAAATACACACTTTTACTAAAAAGTGAGGGGTATAGGAAATTGAAGCGGCAGCGGAGAAGTAGAAGAGTTCCAGAGCATCCAGAGCCTGCACAGGTGGGAAAAGCGGCTCCAGCAGCTCGGCCAAACGCCGCGGCCGTGGCGCAGCAGAAAGCTGCCAGATTCGCTGGAGCCGCAGGAAAAGCCAGGTGTGGGAGCTTTCCCTCACACCACGCTCTCCGCAACTCGGGAAATGTGAGGGGAGTGTGACAGCAAGCAATGGAGGAGCAGACCGTGAGGTAGAAGAATGTTTGGAACAGTGAGAGAACCAGAGCAGCTGCAGCTCCCTCCCCTCCCCCACCGCCTGAGCCCAGCTCTGGCAAACAGAGCAGTGGCCCGGGACCCGGCCACGCCAACTTGGGCTGACAGCGGGACCCAAGCAGGAGAGAGTTCAGCAGCAACATCTGTGGCTCCAGCACCAGTAACAGCGGCCCCAGCAGCAGCAGACCCAGCAGTAGCAGCAATGGCAGACTCGGCAGCAGCAGCTTCAGGGGGAGCAGCAGCAGTAGACACAGCAGCAGCAGCTCCAGCAGCAGTGGTGGCTCCAGCAGTGGCAGCTACAGCAGCAGCAGAGTCAGCAGCAGTGGTGGGTCCAGCAGCAACACCTTCAGCAGCAGTGGCTATAGACCCAGCAGGGGCAGCTTGAGAAGCAGAAGTTCCAGCAGCAGGGGTGCTGATCTGCAGGGTCACACTTGCCAGGCTCGGTTTGCCCCACAGGAAAAGCAAGTGCCCAGCTCCAGAAATCAGAACAGCAGCCCGACGACCCAGGCAGCAACTTGACTGAGACCAAAATCATCCAAGGTAACTGGGATTGCACCAGGGAAGGGTCTCACTTGGTCACAAGATGACTTGGATCCCTCAACAGACCAGAAATCTTAATGTCTATGTTGATAGAGGATCTGGTTGTTATACTAACTACTCTGGCATACATACTTGGGGCTGTTTTAGACTGAATAGGTACAGTGTTTAGTTAACTTTTAGAATCTACCTGTATTTTATTCCACTCAGCCTGCTTGAATACCCCCATAGCAGGGAAACTCAACCCCTAGGAGCACTTTTGTAGATACTCTGAGAGACTTAAGAGCCACATCTAACACCTAAAGCTCCTACCCTAAAATATATATAACATCAAATCAATTGATACAGCTAAGAATACCCAGCTAGCTAGAAAATCCAAGCATTAACTTAATACAAGAAGCAAAAATATATACATTATAACACAAGAAACACTAAAAGGCAAGACGATATAAATACACCTAAAAGTATTAATGCATCAGAAATGACCCCCAGTGAGAAAGGGTTAGAAGAAATGCCTGAGAAAGATTTCAAAAGAATGATTGTAAATATGTTCAAAGAAGTCAGAGAACAAATCAAAGGAGTCAAAGAGGAACATAAAGATGAAATCAAAGGAATCAAAGAAGATGCAGGACACCAATTTAATGAAATAAAGAAGGCAATACAAGACATAAATGAGGAAATAGAAATAATAAAGAAAAACCAGTCAGAATTACTAGCAATGAAGAACACAATGAAATAAAAAACTCGGTAGAAAATCTCACCAGTAGGATGGATGAGGGAGAGGACAGAATATCTAAGCTAGAAGACCTAATGCAGTCCAACAAAGAGAAAGACAAACTTATAGAAAAGTATGAGTGGGAATTTCAAGATATTCGGGACACTATGAAAAGATCCAATATAAGAATTCAGGGCATAGTAGAAGGAGAAGAAATCCACTCCAAAGGCATAGTAGGCATCTTCAACAAAATCATAGAAGAAAATTTCCCCCAAATTGGGAAAGAGGTGCCAATGCAGATACAGGAAGCCTTTAGAACCCCAGCCAGACAAAACCCAGAAAGAACCTCTCCTCGCCATATTATAATCAAACTTCCAAACACACACACCAAAGAAAAAATATTGAAAGCAGTTAGAGAGAAAAATCAAGTTACCTACAAAAGCAAGCCCATCAGGATTACAGCAGATTATTCAACACAAACATTTAAAGCCAGAAGGGCTTGGAGTGATATATTCCAAGTTCTGAAAGATAACAACTGTCAACCAAGGTTACTTTATCCTGCAAAGTTATCCATTCAAATAGATGGAGAAATAAAGACATTCCATGACAAAAGCAGGTTAAAAGAGTATTTGAAGACAGAACCAGCTCTACAGAAAATACTTGATAGAATCCTCCATGCTGAAGAAAAGAAAAAGCACACATATAAGGAACCTAGAAAAAACAAGCAATACTCAAATAGTAGTTAACAGAAGAGAGTGCAGGTAGAACCAGAAACACACACACACACACAAAAATGGCAAACATAAATACACACCTTTCAATAATATCTCTTAATATCAATGGCCTCAATGCCCCAACATAAAGACATACATTTGCAGACTGGGTTAAAAAGCAGGATCCCACAATTTGTTGTCTCCAAGAAACTCACCTTTCTACAAAGGATAGACATTACCTTAGGGTGAAAGGTTGGAAGACAGTGTTTCAAGCAAATGGGCCTAGAAAACAACCAGGGGTTGCTATCCTAATATCAGACAGGGTAGACTTTAGTCCGACGTTAGTCAAGAAAGATAAGGAAGGTCACGTTATATTGATTAAGGGCACACTCCAACAGGAGGACATTACAATCCTAAACATATATGCACCTAACATGGGGGCTGCCAAATTCGTCAAACAAACACTATTAGAACTAAGGTCACATATAATACCAAACACAGTGGTGGTGGATGACTTTAACACCACACTCTCATCAATTGACAGGTCATCCCGGGAAAGAATAAACAGAGAGGCATCTGGACTAAATGAGGTCATAGAAGGAATGGACTTAACAGATATATACAGGACATTTCTTCCAAAGGCTGCAGAATATACATTCTTTTCAGCAGCACATGGAACATTCTCTAAAATAGACCATATATTAGGACACAAAGCAAATCTGAACAAATTCAGGAAAATTGAAATAATTCCTTGCATTGTATCTGACCACAGTGGAATTAAACTACAATCAGTAGCAAGAAAGGCTATAGAGCATACACAAAATCATGGAAACTAAACAATACACTACTAAATGATGAATGGGTCAATGAAGAAATCAAGAAGGAAATCAAAAAATTTATAGAGTCAAATGATAATGAGAACACAACATACCAAAATCTCTGGGACACAATGAAGGCAGTTCTAAGAGGTAAATTTATAGTCTTAAGTGCCTATATTAAGAAATTAGAAAGGTTGCAAGTAAACGACCTAATGCTTCGCCTTAAAACCTTGGAAAAAGAAGAACAAGGCAAACCAAAAATCAGTAGACGGGAAGAAATAATAAGGATTAGGGCAGAAATTAATGAAATAGAAACAAAAAGAACAATCCAAGGAATTAATGAAACAAAGAGTTGGTTCTTTGAAAGGATAAACAAGATTGATAAACCCTTAGCAAATCTCACCAAAAGAAAGAGAGAAGAGACACAAATTAATGAAATCAGAGATGAACAAGGTAACATCACAACAGATTCCAGAGAAATTCAAAAAATCATAGGGACATACTATAAAGCATACACTCCACAAAGTATGAAAATCTGAAAGAAATGGATGATTTCCTTGATCTATATGACCTACCTAAATTAAATCAAAATGAGATTAATCACTTAAATAGACCTATAAGAAACATGCAGATCTGAATAGTTATCAATAATCTCCCAACTAAAAAAAGCCCAGGCCCGGCTGGATTCACTGCTGAATTTTGCCAGACTTTTAAGCAAGAGCTAACACCATTGCTTCTTAAGCTTTTCCAGGAAATAGAAAAAGAAGGAATTCTACCAAACTCCTTCTATGAGGCCAGCATCACCCTGATACCAAAACCAGGCAAAGATAGAACAAAAAAAGAAAATTACAGACCAATCTCCCTCATGAACATAGATGCCAAAATTCTCAACAAAATATTGGCAAACAGAATACAAGAGTATATCAAAAAGATCATTCACACTGATCAAGTAGGCTTTATCCCAGAGATGCAGGGATGGTTCAACATACGCAAATCTATAAATGTAATACATTACATAAACGGGTTGAAGGACAAAAATCACATGATCATCTCATTAGATGCAGAGAAAGCATTTGACAAAATCCAACATCCCTTCATGATAAAAGTCCTACATTGACTGGGAATAGAAGGAACATATCTCAATATAATAAAGGCTAGTTATGACAAGCCTACAGCCAACATATTACTAAATGGGGAAAAACTGGAAGCTTTTCCACTAAAATCAGGAACAAGACAAGGGTGTCCACTGTCCCCACTTTTATTTAATATAGTTTTGGAAGTCTTAGCCATAGCAATAAGGCAAGAGACACACATAAAAGGGTTACAAATTGGAAAGGAAGAAATCAAGTTATCATTATTTGCAGATGACATGATTCTATACATAAAGGACCCTAAAGACTCTACTAGCAAGCTGTTAGAGCTGAACAAAACCTACAGCAATGTAGCAGGATACAAAATAAATACACAGAAATCAGTAGCCTTCATATATGCTAACAACAAACACACACAGGATGAAATCAGAGAATCACTCCCATTCACAATTGCATCAAAAAAAAAAATAAAGTACCTTGGAATAAACCTAACCAAGGAAGTAAAGAATCTATACAATGAGAACATTAAAACACTCAAGCGAGAAATTGCAGAAGACACTAGAAAGTGGAGAAACATCCCTTGTTCCTGGATTGGAAGAATCAATATTGTGAAAATGGCAATCTTACCTAAAGCAATCTACACATTTAATTCAATCCCTATCAAAATTCCAAAGGCTTTCTTCATGGAAATAGAAAAAACAATCCAAAAATTCATTTGGAATCACAAAAATCCTCGAATATCTAAAATAATACTGAGCAACAAAAAAGAGGCTGGTGGTATCACCATACCTGATTTTAACCTATACTACAGAGCCATAGTAACAAAAACAGCATGGTACTGGCATAAAAACAGACATGTAGATCAGTGGAACAGAATAGAGGACCCAGATGTGAGCCCAAGTAGCTATAGCCACCTGATATTCGATAAAAATGCCAAAAATACTCATTGGAGAAGAGACAGCCTCTTCAGCAAATGGTGTTTTGAAAACTGGATATATATCTGCAGAAGGATGAAAATAGCTTCTTCTCTCTCACCATGCACAAGAATTAAGTCCAAATGGATTAAAGACCTTAACATCAGACCGGAAACTTTGAAACTGCTAGAGGAAAAAGTAGGGGAAACCCTTCAACATATTGGTCTTGGCAAAGACTTTCTGAATACAACCCCAATTGCTCAGGCAATAAAACCACAGATTAACCACTGGGACCTAATGAAATTACAAAGATTTTGCACCACAAAGGACACAGTGAAAAAAGCAAAGAGGCAACCTACAGAATGGGAAAAAATCTTCGCCAGCTATATATCTGATAGAGGATTAATATCTAGGATAAACAAAGAACTCAAAAAGTTAAATAATAATGAATCAAACAAGCCAATCAAAAAATGGCCTATGGAGCTAAATAGAGAGTTCTCAAAGGAAGAAATACGAATGGCATATAAGCATCTAAAAAAATGTTCTATGTCACTAGTCATCAGGGAAATGCAGATTAAAACTACATTGAGATTCCATCTCACTCCTGTCAGATTGGCCACCATCATGAAAACAAATGATCATAAATGTTGGCAGGGATGTGGAAAAAAAGGAACCCTTCTGCACTTCTGGTGGGAATGCAATCTGGTCCAGCCATTGTGGAAAACAGTGTGGAGGTTCCTAAAACAGCTAGAGATTGATCTACCATATGACCCAGCTATAGCACTCCTAGGCATATATCCAAAGGACTCATCTCATTTCCTTAGAAGTACGTGCTTGACCATGTTTACTGCTGCTCAATTTATAATAGCTGGGAAATGGAACCAGCCTAGATGTCCCTCAACAGATGAGTGGATAATGAAGATGTGGCACATTTATACAATGGAGTTCTACTCAGTGGTAAAGAAAAATGAAGTTATGAAATTTGCAGAAAAATGGATGGACCTGGAATGGATTATACTAAGTGAGGTAACCCAGGCCCAGAAAGCCAAGCACCACATGTTCTCTCTCATATGTGGATCCTAGCTACAGATGACTGGGCTTCTGCGTGAGAATGAAAATACTTAGTAGCAGAGGGCAGTAAGTTGAAAAGGAGACATAAAGGGTAGAGAAAGGAAGGGAGGAGGATACTTAATAGGTTGATATTGTATATATGTAATTACAATGATTGTAATGGGGAGGTAATATGATGGAGAATGGAATTTCAAATGGGAAAGTGTGGGGGTGGGGAGGGAGGGAATTACCATGGGATATATTTTATAATCGTGGGAAATGTTAATAAAAATTAAAAAAGAAAAGTTGAGCATGGCTATATATGCCTTTATCTACAGTGCTGAAGGGTGCTAGAGAAAGGAGAATTTTGGAACTTAGTCAGCCAGCCTGGACAAAGAATGACATCTGACATCTCCAGGTTTTGTGAGAGACTGTCTGAAGAATGATAGAAGACACAACACTCTCCTTTGACCTATGCACATGTGAACATAGGGTGATTGCATCATCATACAGACATTCATGTATTATACATGTACATAATAGTATATACACACACACACGCACACAACAGAACATGATTTATTTTGTGAAAAGTATAAGCTAAAATAAATATGATGGACTACTAGTTAATTTTAGAAAATTTAAAAATAATGTATCAGAAAGATCATTGTTGCATGGTCTCACTCATCTGTGGGTCCTAACCTGAATCTGCCTGAGACATACGTAATAATCATCTCAAGAATCAAACAATAGGGAGGGTGAGGTGGGAGAAGAGGGTAAAGGTGGGGAACACAAAACTGTACACAAATGGCAATGGTACCATAAAATTCTATATCATAAAGATAGCCTAAATTGTTGAACCTTAATCAGGTCCTTAGAGGGAACACCTGAATCACAGGACACTCGAGAGGGTATGGTGAAGACAAACTTTAATCTCCTGTTTCTGTCTCTCTCTCTCTCTTTCCCTCCTTCCTTCCTTCCTTCCTTCCCTCCCTCTTCTCTCTCTTCTCACTTTCTCTTTTATATTACCTATTTTTCCTCCCAGTACCAGCAAACAGTTAACATCCACAATGAGCTGTTGATCAGGTACTACGTTGTTTCCCAAAACAAGACAGATTTCTGTCAGAGTACCTGATGACCCACCAAAGATTAGTGGTAAGACACTACTGCCTAAGACACCATATGCTGTTGGTACAGAACATGGAATAACCTGGCTGGAATCTGGAAGAGAGTCAGTCACCAGACAGTTATCTCATCTAGTGCCAGGAGGTGCTACATGAGCAACTGGTAAAAGATGACCAACATCTGTCCAAGCAACTCATGGTCTAAGCTACTCAACAGCAAACAACCTGACATGATGCTCACAGAAGTACAATAGTGGCATACACCATGGTGGGCAACCAACTGCTCTTGATTTGGCTGACCAATCTGTTCAGTGGAACAGAGCCCATAGCTGGAGCTGGGAAACAAGTCAGAACCATATCCAAAAATTTGGCCTGCTCTCCATTATCAAGCTCCCACCAATTGTGGGCTACAAAAGAGCCTACACCTATTAAATTCTCTCTAAAATAATAATGGTTATCCCATATATCTGGTGATGAATTCACTCTCTGTTGGAGAATTTGCTTCTCTTTTTCAGATGGATGCAGATCCTGAGGAGAAAACCAGCCCATCGCATGTCATCAGGGCCACAACTGAAACCATAGAGTAACTGGGGAAATGAGCAAGAGTGCTGTTTCTTGCTCATACCAGCACAAGGATGAAGGAGATAGACACAGAGAACACTCAACTCCTACCAGACAAGATATCCAGAGACACAGAGGCTCCCAAGACCACATCATTGAAGTAGACCTAAGTCAAGCCCAACATGGATCAGGGAAATTTGTGGAACAGTGGTTAGAAAGATTGTTAAAGCCACAGGTTGAGACACTATGCACAGAGACATTTCTTCTTACCCATAACTGATGGCTAATGTCACAATACACAACCCACATTCCTCAATGAGGGGAGTCCCTGTGGAGTGGGGAGGATAGGGAGGAGGCTAACAATGGTACCAACATGGCTGTATACACACTGTGTACATAATAAAAAAACATAAAAATAAAATAAAAATAATGCATCAATGATGTTTGTTGAATGCATTGCTTAATATGGAATTCACAATGTGATATCATTAATTTAAGATAAATAAAATATCACTTGTTGAGATAAACACAATCACAAAAATGGTTAAAAGTAAGAGAAAACAGGTGACTTATCCCCATGTTAAGACATAAAAATGGATTTGCGATGTCCAATTATTGAGGAAAAAACTAAAATATTCTTCTCCAAGTTTATTTGTTCAAGAAAAGATTTTTTGCTTTGTTATATTTTCCTTTCATTCAGCGATTCTATTGATTTAGTGTGGATGAATAAATTTTCCACTTATTGTCTTTGAAATAATGCGTACACTCAAACTGATTCCTTGATGGAGTTTTTTGCGGAGCCATTTCTTGTTATTTAGCATGCCAAATGTGGAGAGAAGACTCTTTTCTCGTTCACATCAAAGAGACTTTTTATTATGCTACTTCCCAATCATGAATTTTCCATGTCTGTGGAGAGAGAGAGAGAGACCTTGCTTGGGTGAAGAAAGCAAGAAAGTTCTTGATAGCTTTTCCCCTGAGAGTCCTGTGGTCTGTTTTCCTTATATCCTCCTTCAAGTGTAATGGATTATTTGATAATCATTAAGTATAAGAAGATGTGAGATTGTTGAGACACAGGTGTGCCCCAACACTTAGATGTTCAGAATGCTAGGTTCCCAGCTGATGGAGATTTGGGAATTAACGCCTCATGTAGGGAGTGTATTGTTTAGGGTTGGCTTATGGGTGTTATACCCAGTTTCCCCAAGCCAGTGTTTGGCACACTTTCCTGTTTCTGTGGCCCACCTTGTGTTGGCCAGGGGGTGATGTCCACCCTCTGCTCATGCCATCATTTTCCCTGCCATCATGGAGCTTCCCCCTCAAGCCTGTAAGCCAAAATAAACCTCTTTTTCCCCACAAGCTGCTCTTAGTTGGGTGATTTCTAACAGCAATACAAACCTGACTGCAACAACACATAACACCTAATATCTTTTTATCCCCTAGTTTACACATAGGATGTGTTTGAGATATTTGAAACAAGGAAGCAGATGGGAGTCAATTTCTGCCTGGCTTGTGCAGCAGTAAACAGAGAGGGCTTTGCTGACACTGCTATTTCACCTTGAATCTTAGGGGCCTTCAGAGAACTTTATACCCTTTGGGTTTTGACAGGATTAGTGAGATCTCTGCCTTTTCTTTCAAAATGGGAAAATGCACAATTGTGAAAAGGGGGATGTAGAGAAAATTTGCATAATGCTTTGACTGCAAACAGATTCCATTTAGGACCAAGTCATGAGGAACTTGAGGCTCCAAAATAATAAACAACACAATAAGTACATAACTGAAGCAAACTGAGAGAAGGCAGCCACACCAGTGACAACACATTCTGAAAACTGTTTTAGGTACTAAAGTCTGAAGTCCTTACTTGATGTGCAGTGGTGACTTAAAAAATGAAGTGTGTCATTGCCTTTTGACATTTGACCATCTCTACCGGCCATGGCATAGGTATATGAATAATAAAATTTAATTTAAGATATTTTCATAATTAAACTAAAGTCATAAATTATGGAGAGATGAATGAGAAAAGGATTAATTTTGTATAATAAAAACGCCCTTGATTACAGCTCACATTATGATTATATGCTTTGAGTATATATGAATGTGTAAGGGTGTGTCTGTGTGTATGCATGCAAGAATAGATGAAAGATGTAATGAAGTAGAATTCAAGCTGATATCTTTACTTGCAAACTAATATTATAGTATAAACAGGGATTAAAGTATCTATTAGAATTTATCTACAGAGATATATACAAGCTTACAATTTTGTTTTCAACTCATATCCATGTATGGAATGGAGAGTTTTTCATGTGATTATATAGCCAGGTAATAGCACCTGGGAGATTTTCCTGGCCCAAGATTATTCATTCTTTCATTATGTCCCAAAGTAACCTAGTATTTCTCAATAGCTATATAGAAATATCTAAGCAAATACAGAATAGCAAAGCTTGAAACTTATTCACTATTTGCCACAGTTTTGAAAAGAAAGAATGTGGAATTACTTGGACATTAAGAACACCTATGACCAAATCTGACTTTAAAAAATTGTAAATGCCGGGCATGGTGGTGCACACCTTTTATCCCAGCACTTGGGAGGCAGAGATAGGAGGATCATCATGAGTGCAAGGCCATCCTAAGATGACAGAGTTAATTCCAGGCCAGCCTGGACCAGAGTGAGACCCTACCTTGAAATACAAGCAAACAAAAAAAATAATGATGATAATCAGATTTGGGGAAAAAGTCATCACATATCCCTGAGTTTCCACCTATAAAATAATGAGTGATAATAAATGGCCCAGAAAAAAGGAAATGTAAATAGAGAAATCCTCTAAGGATTATTCTCAAAGAACATTTTCAGACATGATCTGGAAGATGGAGTGCACAGTGACATCTCAAATTTGCTGATGACATCAACTCTTCCTGATAGTGAAATGCCAGGGTGACATGAATCAATTGCTGGAACATCTTGAAGAGACTGTGGGAGTGAGCTGAAAAATAGTAACTAAGCTTCAGTTACAAAAAGTGCAAGACAGTATATCAGATTCAGGGAAAGTAATCTAAACTTTATGCATTGCATGAGTCATTCATTTGTTATGAAAATGCTTCCTGAGAGCCTACTATGCTCACAGCACTAAATGGTCATGAATAGAGAGCATGGTTGTTGGTCTACTAGGAAAGGATAGAGTTGTTGAATTTGCAATATTAAGTAACAAGGAATATTTTCAAGAAAAATAGTAAAGGCCTTGTAGAATACAGAAAATGAAGCCCCAGAGAGCCAAGGAAGGTGTAAGTGACATTTCAGCTACATCTGGAAATCCAAGCATGGGAAAGAGAAAAGAGAATGAAAAGAATCCAATACTGGATTAGTCAACTCAGACTTCTTGTCTTATTAAGTAGAAATTTGTATGCATACCTCATGTGTTGGTACCAATATTTCCTTCCTCCTTGCCCTCATTCCCCTGAAAGCCCTCCTTAGTGGGATTGCTGGTATTCACCATGGAGTTGTGGGTTATGAATTGTGAGATCAGCAGTTTGTCATTGTGGGGAGAGTAATGCCTCTAAATATTCCCTTTCACCCAGTGGCTCTTGCACTCTTTCTTTAAATTTTTTTTGTTTATTTTTATTATTTATTTGAGAGTGACAGACAGACAGGGAGAGAAAGATGCAGAGAGAGAGGGGGGAGGTGGGGGAGGGAGAGAATGGGCATGCCAGAGCCTCCAGCCACTGCAGACAAACTTCAGATGCATGTGCCACCTTGTATATTTGGCTTATGTGGGTCCTGGGGAATCAAGCCTCAAACCATGGTCCTACAAGCAAAAACTTAACTACTAAGCCATCTCTCCAGCCCTCTTGCATTCTTTTTGGCCCCTCTTCCACAAAATTTCCAGAGCCTTGGTGGGTGTGCTTTACGTCTACTTTAATGTTGACCTCTCAGCATCTTTTGGATTTCTTCTTTGGTATATTTTGAGTATCCTCAGTGCCTCTCTCCATCACCCTGGCATAGGGTGTTAGGCTCCCAGTGGAAGTAGCACTCAAGCCAATTCCTCTGTAGTTTCGCCTGGGCCCTACTTTATGGGCCTGGGTGGCTCATCTCCTCCCAGGGACTCCGCTATCTATTCTTATCTTTTGGATAGATTTTGGTTGTCCTCAGTTCTTGCTGCTTTCTGAAAAAGAAAAACAGGTTCTTCAATGGATAGTGAAATCAGGTTAAATTAGTGGGGATAAGCATTTGGTTAACATGTATAGTGCTAAAACATGCTACATGAGCTGCTGAGTGAAAATGGCCCACAATGTTGTAAGCAAGCAAAGGACCCTGCTATATGAAAGCAACCAGCCTGACAAGATGTATACACTGGTGCAATAGTGACACACAGCCTAGGTGAGTAACAAATGGCTCTCTTAATGTCTAAGAGATCCTCTTAGTGGCAAGGGACCCACAGCTAGAATGGGGAACCAAGTCAGAATCCTATGGAGACCAAGAGTATGGACTTTAATGAGAAACTCCCAGTAGTCTTCAGCAAAAAGTGAGGCTACAACTAACAAAATATCTCTAAATTAACAATGATTCTTCCCCTTAGCCTATGGGACTTATTTTATAAACCCATTCTTTTTTTCTAAATACAATGCTGCCTGGAAAACAAAATTTATATTGAAGTAGACCTGTTTTGTGGTCATAATCTTGACCTTTCCACATGCTCTAATGTCCCTATGGACATGGCACAGAATATGGGACGCTTGGAACACTGTGAAAAATAATGAATATGGCTCTATAATTTCATAAATTAGGAATATTAGTAACCAGATTATTTCATTACTAATCCAAGGTCTCAAAGGAATGACAAGATAATTTTATTGTGTTTGCTATCTTTCTTTGCATTCTCTGGTCCGACTACATGCTCCTTATAGTTAAGCTGTCTCTGACATTTGTTTTCCATTTTCCACCAGAGCCTGAAATTTATGACTTTATAAGGAAACATTTAGAAAGCTTATTGGAAACATTTTCCATAATTGGAGACAAAATTAGCTGAATTTGTTTCTATAACCCAAGTCATAAACCAGGAAAATATTATAAGAGGAAGCAAACTGTTCCCTCTTAGACCTTCTTACATCTATCATGTTCCTGTGATGAGAAATTGCGAGTGGATGGAGTGTCTACCACTCGATCCACTCAACACAAGCATCATACAGCTGGAGGCAACTGAAGGAAGAGTCTGTGAAGCAGGCCAGCTGATCAGGATGGACTTCTCAGGGACCAAGTCAATCCAGGTGGGTCAAAAGAGTGAAGACTATCAATATCTCAAGGTCAAGTAATGACATCAAAAAATGCCAGGCTGGAAAATCCTCTTCTAATAAGAAGGGAAAGAAACTAAATCAGATGTCAAAGCTGGAGCTGTATTCAGAAGGAAACCTATGGTTAACATCCCATAAACCTTAGGATCCATTTGTGGAGAATAGAAAACCAATGCCAAAGATGGGCTAAATACAAGAGCATCAGACCTGAAAATGCTAAGAAAGATACAAGAATACAAAATTAAGTCTCAAATCCAGATCAGGGATGGGCTGAACATATCAGACTAGGTTAAAAAAAAAAAACTGGAAGAAACAGCATTATTTACATACACATGCACTGAGCCATATATCTGGCTATGTTTGGCTAAGGGTGGGCCTTTTGTGGTGCCAGCAAGGAGCTTTATTCTTTGTTCATTTTAATGAATCTTACTTTACAGACTTTCTTTCATGCTTTCATGTGGAAATACCATAAACATGTTAAGTCACATGCATGGATAACAGTACAGCGCAAAGATCCTAGTCTTAAAATAGATGGAAACCTTAGTATGTACTCAGCTCTGTCACTTACCGCCTATTGGTCATAAGCCAGCTACATATCCACTGAGTGATTTGGGTTTTTTTAATCTAAAAATGGGAATTTAAAACATACTGCCATAATACTCATGGGTATTAAATTGAAACACAAGTAATATATTGGTCATACTCTGGCACAAAATGAGTCATTAATAATGTGATAGTTGTGAATGTGTCAACAATAATGATGAACATTAAATTAGTAAATATGCTTTAAAAATCATACTAGAGCCATAGGGACAAAGACAGCATGGTGCTGAAGCAAAACTCGAGATGTAGACCAATAGAATAGCACAGAGGACCTAAGTGAACCTGCACAGGTAGCACCATCCAATTTTTGACAAAGGCATCAAAAACACACTGGAACAAAGATGGGCTATTCAACAAATAGTGCTGGCAAAACTGGATATTCATATGCAGAATTACATTAGATCCTCATCTCTTACCCAATACAAAAATCAATTTAATATGAATCAAAGACTAATTTAAAACCAGAAACATTGAAACTGCTAGAGGAAAACATAGGTAATACACTCCAAAATAAGTATTGGAAAGAACATTTTGAATAGGACCTAACAGCCCAGGAAGTGCTTCCCAGAATCAGCAAATGGGAATGTAATATCAAAATGTCTTGTACAGCAAAGGAAATTATCAGTAAAGCAAAGAGAAAGCCCACAATATGGGAAAAATATTTGGCATTTATACTGCAGATAGGGTGTTCATATCTAGAATATAAAGAATGTCAAATTTTAAGCAACAACAACAACAACAAAAAAAAACCTAAATCTGGGAAAATGACTCAACATGTAAGAGTACATGCCCTGAATGCATGAGTGTCTGAAACCATCTGAGTTCAATTCCTAGCACCCACATAAAAAGTAATTGTGGCTATATGCCCCTTTGACTCCAGCCCTGTGGGGAGGAAATCAGAAAATAACTGGGGCTAGGAAATACAATCAACTTAGATGCCCATTATTAACTGATGACTAGATGATGAAAATGTGGTATATGCATAATGGAGTTCCATTCTATAAAAAAATGTAATTATGACATATGTAGAATAATTTATCCAACTTGTTAATATTATACCAAGTAAGGTTACTCAGGCTCAGAAATGCAAAAGTTGCATGTTCCCTTTCACATGTGTATACTTTCAGTGTTTATATAAATGAGGGAATGTGAGAATAGGTATGAAATTAGATAGAGGACTGTGAGTGAAGAAGAGTTTTTGAGAAAAATGAGGTGGTCCAAATGGCATAGGTAACACCAAAGCTGAATGGAGGCTGTGGCAGGGAGGGGAAGAAGGGGAAAAAAAAGAAAGGAAATAATAAAAACCAATTTGTTGGAATAGCCCTATAATGTAAACTAATTCTGTGCATGCTAATAAACAATAAAATACATAAAATAGGAGACTCACAAAGGCTAATTCTTCATGACATAGACTTTTGGAAACTGGATAGTGGCCAAATGAAATGTACTTGGAACATAACTCAATTACATCAAGCATCTGGGTCTACCTGCCGTCAGTGCAGTTGCCTGGGCCCTTTCTATAAAATGTTGTTCCCTCCTACTTCATGAATATAACCATTGAAGAACAACCAATTTTCTCCCACAAATCTGTGTTTGCTATTTTGCTACTTTTTTCGGATATAGTTTGTGTGAAGGTAATACTTATTGTATTCTGATAGCACTAAATGACTTTAGTGAGATTAAAAAAAGCTTTACATCTAGCTTCATTGTTTTTATTTGTACCAACCTCATGTTTCTTTAAGTGTTCAGAGGCTGTAACTCAAGTGCTATGCTAATTTTTAAAATGTAAAGAAATGAAACATCTGTTATCATGACAGGCTCCCAGGATTTTCATTTCTGAATGAAAAAGGTGAGAAATAGATTGAGAAGTGAGGGAAGATAAAAAAGACTCAGGTGATATTCATTTAACACAATTCTCAGATACTGGAAAAAAAGTTCTCAGATGTGAGTCTAGCTTATAAAAATGTCTGTTCCTCTCTTCCTGCTATAAAGTAATCTAAAGTTTGCCTGTAGCTCTCCTTGATTCTCAAATGTCATACTGCCTGGATCAATTGCAATCTTAACTTCTGAGACCTTATCTCTGAACCAAATGAAAGATGATATATTAATGTAAGAAATTAAGTCTGTCTTTTTTTCTGAAAAAAAAGATAACTGAATATTTAGGTTGCTAATGTCTATCACTCTCCCAGAATAGGCTGTGTAACAGAGAAACATAAGGAAGTAAGCATAGGAAAGGAGAATCCTGGGCTCCACTATGCAAGGGGAGAACCAATAATCTGAGAAGCAATGTGCTGAATAGGAATTTCATACTTAGGAAAATCAAAATGCTGAAAGAAACAGTTGTACCAGAAAGGATCCAGAAATGGAGCAAAAGTAACAGTGCAAAATAACTATAGGAAAACCAGGTGAATGAGCTATTTCAAAATGGAAGAGGGTACTTAAAGAAGAGAAAATGTCCCTGAGATTGCTTCCCCCCACCCCAGCAGTGCCGTATCTTGCCTCTAACAGAGAGATGTCCAGTGAAACATTACCCAGGTGAGAATATAACACCCTTTTAGGCTGTCAACACCTAAACACTCTACAAAAATGCCTACATGACCTGAATAGATAATCACTGGAAGTACACTAAAGATGCAAACTATTTTTGAAAGTAGTCTACAACCATCAGTGCTTTCATCCTCAACCATTTATTGAATACCTATTATAAGCTCTATTAAAAAGACTTTTCATGTTCTATGAACTTCTACTCTTCTCAGTGTGAAAAAATAACTGACAGTTTCAAAGACATCAGTTCATCATGATAAGAAGGGGGTGAAAGAACAGAACAGTTCATGTCATGACAGAAACAGGGATGTCAGGGCAAGATATGATCCATAAGGACCTGCCCTCTTTTAAACCTCACTGTGAATGCATTGTCATCAGATAGCATTCCATTCCTACTTCTGTGCCTTCTCCATCATGATGGATTTAACCCTCTCAAAGGGGGTCCTAAATAATCCCTTTCATCAGCTGATTCTTTTCAGCTGTTTTTCCACAGCAACAATAAAAGTAACTAATACATGTACCCAGTGCTAACACCCCCTTTCAAAACAATGTCATTATTACTATGAAGCCAACAAGGGAGTAATACACTCATTAAGTCAGATCCCTATGACATACTTAACTGTGGAAACACCCTAATAGACCAACCTAGAAGTGTGTTTCACTAATACAGGTATTTCCTAATCCAATCAAGTTGATTATCTGAATTAGCCATCCCACATTCTGAATTCATTCTTAATAACCAGCTTGTATAGTGACCTTTTTATCATTTCACTGATGAGGAAACTATGCTTTAAAGAGCTTAACAAATCTTTGTCTAGACTATTGACTTACACTTCTCTGTGTCATTTTGGTGCTCTGAGTTCTTCTCTCATCCTATGCACATTTGGAACATCATAGTATGGATTCAGTGCATTGTAGGAAGTCACTACCATTTGATCAGTGAACCCACGGTGACAAAATACTAAGTCCAGGGAAGTCAAATAAAGCAGGAAGAGACTACAGTTTTCTTCAGTCCTAGCCAAAAGATTGAAAGGTTAGAGAATCAAAGAGCTGAAATTTCACTAAGGAGACTGTTTAATCAGACTTGTTTAATTCTACTTCTTACATGAAGATATATGGTATCAAAGTTTTGGTTGTAATCATATAAAAGAACTGAGATCTTCAGAGATGAGATTGGACAGCAGATTTAGCTGGCCACTAGACATCCATAAGTTCAAATACTTGGAATGGATTGGCAAGTCATTCACTAGGAAGAAGTAGTTCACTTGATTTTTTTTTTCCCTTCATTGAATTAACTAAGACAATTAGTTGAAATAAAAACAGCACAAGTTAAACAAATATTTTACCCAGTTGGTGCTATTTTACTCACAATAATCAATACTATTCCATTCTAAACTTATTGTAGGTTAGGGTTGCATCCAATAGAACTGTTTCCCCATCCTGTTCAAATGCTGACCAAAAATCTGGGCAACATGTACTTCTGACAAGCTACAAATTGAGGGATACTAGGGCTCCCTCCTTGGATTCTATATTTTACTATAATGAATCACAGAACTCAGTATAGGAGTTGACTTACTCTTATTAGTATATTTAAAAGGACATGGTTTTGGTGTATGGGCCTCCCATGATACTCTGGGCACTGAAACGAGGGTAAGCTTTCAGTGGACTCTGCTGAACAAGTTCTTATCCAGTAACTGGGAATTAATTGCCACCTCTGGACCTTAAGGTAATTTATAAGCTTTATTGTACAGGAATCATAAGTACAGTAAAGGCATAAACAATGGACTTTATTATAACCAGAAGAGCACTTATCAGGGTGAGAGCCCAAAAATTGGGAAACTTGACTGGGGACTGAATTCAGGGGGTTTAAGTATGTCTTTCTGTAATTGAAGGTGTGACAGTCTGATTGACTATCTAAATGAGAGTTTTTCAATGATAACCAAAAATCCTTTGTGTTAAGGAGGGAAAAGGTAATCAGGCAGGAAGGAGTGTGACAGGCTAATCACAGAAGTAGTCATTCATGACTGCCTTGGCCACAATTTTTCTGGCTGAATTCCCAGAGCCTCAGCTGCCACTAGTCAACCATACAGTTTCTTAGTTAACCATATAGTTCCCAGAAACTGGAAGTTACTCCCTCAGCCACACCATCAACTCTCTAAGCACCTCAAAGTGTTCAGTCACCCAAAAGGTCTGAACTTAGTTGTTTATATTTTTCTTATTAAGTATATATTTTGTATGGACGCATCATGAGTTACCAACATTTACCTCCTCCCTGCCCCCATTCAGCTAAGGACCATCCTTAGCGGGGTTGCTGCTATTCCCCTTGAGGTTGTGGATTTTGAGTTGTGAGAGCAGCAGTCAGTCATTGTGGTGGTGGGGGACAATGCCACTAGATATTCCCTCTCTATCTGTGGCTCTTACAATCTTTCTACTTCCACTTCTGCAAAATTCCCTGAACTATGGGGGTGCATTTTAAGTCTACTTTAGTGTTGACCTCTCAGGAGCTTCTAGATTTCTGCTTTGGTACATGCTGAGTATTCTCAGTGTCTGTCTCCTTCACCCTGGTGCTTATTGTCAGGCTTGCCATGGAAGCAACACTCTTGCTCATCTCAACACTTCCTTTTTAGTTTCACCTGGGGCCTAATTGATGTTTGAGGGATTCATCTCCTGACAGGGAGTCACCTAACTTTTCTTTTTTGAGATAGGGTCTCTCTCTAGCTTAGGTTGACCCGTAATTCACTATGTAGTCTTAGGGTGGCTTCAAATTTACAGTGGTCCTCCTACCTCTGCCACATAAATGCTGGAATTAAAAGCGTATGCCACCACACCTGACTACTTTTCTGTCTTGTTGATAGATTTTGGTTGTCTTTGATTCTCACTGTCTTATGTCAGTTTCTCTGATGTAGAGTGAGATCAACATAGGTTAAAGGGGATAAGCATTATTACAGGATAGATCTAGTCCCTCTTTGGGACCAAAAACTAGTGGGAGCTTGTCACTGGAGACCAAAATCTTGGCTTCCATAGGATTCTGACTTGGTTCCCTGTTCCAGCTATGGGCACCTTTCCACTGAGTGGATCTCTTAGCCAATCAGAAAGCTGTTGGTTACTCACCAAGGCTGGGTACCACTACTGCACAGGTGTGTATATCTTGTCAGTCAGGTTGCTTTTGTATAGCAGTGTCCCCTGCTTGCTCACATGTTTTTGGCCTCTTTCCCCTAGCAGCGCATGTAGCACTTTCCAGCACTATACCAGCTAACCATCTGGGAACTGGCTTCCTTTCAGAGTCCAGCCACATCTTTCCATGTTCTATATCAGCAGCAGGTGGTATCTTCAGCAATAGGTTTTTGGAGGAGGGGAATAAAAGTGTGAGGGAAGATACACACACACACACAAAAAACCCAAAATGAATTGGTACCATAGAAATCTTTCTCCTGGATAGTAGACTAAAAGATATAATTCTCAACAGGATTATGGGGGAATCATCTTCTAAGAAGGGACCTGGGAGAGGATAGGACGAAGTGTAAATTTAAGTTTGGCTCTGGCTTATAACTCCCAGTACCAGAAATTAGTTACTACCCATATTGAGCTGTTAATTGGAGAGATTTATGAGGCCTCCAAAATAAGATAGGCTTCTGTCAAAGTACTTGATCAACCCAAATGAGGTAAGAAGTTGTTCAGAATTTTATGGAGATTTGAATTACAAAGGCTTAGTTAAATAATTGTCCATTGATGATTAATTCTTCCTTTTCTCCCCTCTTGCCAATTTGAGGATCAACTGATTTGAAAAGTTCAAACATCTAAGTATGTGACTGGATATTCTCACAACCAGCCCTCATCCTGAAGCTGTCTTGGGGCAAGCAAATAAAAGCAAACTCAGTGAATAATAATTAATAAGAATAAAAAGAGTAAGCACATTAGCTTGAACTCAACTATGATTGAGAGAGACTTCTTGTAATAATGAAGATGTGATTCTCATTCTTTTTTTAATTTCTTTATTTTTTTATTAATTAGTTTTGTATTCCACAAATACAGTCAGTTTGGTACCATTATTGGGCTCATCCGTGACCTGCCCCTCCCCTTGGCCCCTCCTTCTTGAGGTATATGGGTCATGCATTTTGGAGTTAGCCCATAGTTATGGGCAGGATAAATGTCTCTGCATATCATGACCCAACATGTGGCTCTGACATTCTTTCTGCCCCCTCTTCCACAAAATTTTCCTGAGCCATGTTGGGTTCACTTTTGGTCTGCTTCAGTGATGAGGTGCTGCAGACCTCTGGATCTCTGGCTCTCTGATTTGGTAGGAGTTGATTTTTCTCTGTGTTGACTGCTTCACCCTTGTGCTGGTACCCTGTTCACCAGGAAAACAGCAACCTTGCTTGTTTTTCCATGATTCAGAAAACCACTAGAGGTTTTAGGAACTCTGGCAGAACTTGGGAAGAAAGGAAAAGTATATATTTTCACCATATCAAAATATGACAGTGGGAAATTTGTAAATAATAATTTGAAAATGGAAAAAGATAGTATTTAGATATTCACTGTTTGACCAAATGTAACATAACATGTTTATGTCAAACTTGCTGGAAGAATCTTGAAATCTACAAAATATCACATATAAGGGCTGTAGATATTGCTTAGTGGTTAAAGCACTTGTTTGCAAAGCCAGAGGATCCGGGGTTTAATTCCCCAGGACCCATGTAAGCCGGATGCACACAAGGTGGCACATGTGTCTGGAGTTCATTTGCAGTGGCTGGAAGCCCTAGTATGCTCCTCCTTCTCCCTCCCTCCCTCTCTCTCTCTCTCTCTCTCTCTCTCTCTCTCTCTCTCTCTCTCTCTCTCTCTCTCTCTTTCTCTCTCTCTCTCATCTATCTGCCTCTTTCACTCTCTTAAATAAATAATATATTTTAATGTCATATAGAATGTTCTGTGTCTACCATAGAATATGTGTCTACCATAGAAAAATTATGTGCTATCAGAGCTTACAGAATTCTTTTGGATGGACATTGGATTGGTCTCATGACACCATATATCTTGTTAGAGGTAAAAGACATATAAATAAGTAGATGTAATATATCTTGCTATTTTTAGCAGTAAAGTTTTATATCAAATGGGAAGTGTTTTCCAGAAACTAAGTCCCTTCCGGAACTAGCTGAAATAGAATCACATAGGGCATAGGACCAGACACAGAAGGTAAGACAGAGGTATGGAAAATGATGGTGATAGTATATTCTAAGACAGAGAACAGAACTTGAAAAGGCAAAAAGGAGAAGTAAAAGCCACAGTGAAGGGGAAACTACAAGGAGATCAGAATGATTCTATGGTGATGTTTGAAGCTGCATAAATGGCAGGAACAAAGGCAGACAAAGGAATGCTTACAAAAGGCTTTAGTCATAAGAAGTCCCACTCAGTAATGACAATATGCTGGACTTTTTAGGCTATCATGCATTAGGCAGGACACTATGAAAGTTGTGTGGTGGGAACTTTGACAATAATGATATCCAGAGATCTTGAGACTTATGAACCTCCATAATCACATAAGCCAATTCCTTATAAGAATATTTTAAAAATCTTTATGTTTATATGTGCACATACACATATAATATTGGCTGGTTTTGTGAATATCTTGATTATAACAGATTAACAGATTACTTAATGGATTTACACAGATGTTTGGGTGCTAAAAGAACACAAACTTACATAATTTTGCTGTTTTTGAATTTTAGTTACCCCTAACTCTGGCATAAACTATATTTGAAGCATGTGTTACTTACTCATTATTAATGCTTACTAGAAATTATTTTTTAAATATTTTATTTATTTATTTGAGAGAGAGAGCAAGAGAGAGCATGTCAGGGCCTCCAGCCACTGCAAAAGAATTCCAAATGCATGTGCTCCCTTGTACATCTGGCTTACATGGGTCCTAGAGTATTGGACCAGGATAATTTGGCTTTGCAGACAAACACCTTAACTGATAAGCCATCTCTCCAGCCCTAGAAGTTATTTTTTTAGATAATTTTTTCTAAATTTAATTTCTCAATGCCTTGTAGTCATACATGTGGAGTTTACATGTCTGAAATTAACTACTTGAAAATGTAATGTTTGATATTTTCCTTATAGTGGAGTTAAGGGAATTTGTTAATAACAACTACATTGTTAATATATACATACATAAAATACAAACCAAATCATCTAGAAATTTTGTTTGAAATCATCTTTGTTATAACATATTTTTATTTAAAACGTATTTGAAGTGCAACTACTGTTTTCACAGCAGAAAAAATGGATTTAATAGAGTAATTGAAGTTTAAGCAGACATAGTAAAAACATTACCAGTTCCTTTTGTTTTTACATTCAACTCTTACTCTTTTTAATTATTTTTAAAATTTTTATTTGTTTATTTGAGAGAGAGTGAGAAAGGGTAGAGAGAGAATGGGTGTGCCACAGCCACTGGCCACTGAAATCAAACTCTAGAAGCATGTACCACCTTGTGCATCTGGATAATGTGGGTCCTGGGGAATCAGCCCTGGCTCCTTTGGCTTTGCAGGCAAACGCCTTAACCACTAAGAAATCTCTCCATCCCTCAACTCTTACTTTTGAAATGCGATGTCAGTGTTGAGCCAGCTAGCATCTTGAGAGATCAGTTTGTTCTTACTTTATACTTAGATGACTTTCATGTTCGTACAAAGCTACATTTAAATTAAAAAAATTCTTTAAATGAACGTTTTATCATAGCATAGTGGTCAGAATGCTTCTACAAAAGATTATTTCACTAAATGAAACCCACTAAAATTTTCTAAAGGAGCAGATTCTGTGACTTCCCTTGTTTTTAACACCACATTCCTTTCAAAATGTTTTAGGAATATATTCATACTTAATGCTGAAGATGCAGAGCTCTGAAATGGACTGTGGGAAACTGACTTTTGGTTCACCTGAGTTCTAAGAATGTTCTTAGGTACAAGTTATGTGTATCTGGTAGGTGAGCAGGAAAGTGTCCAGAGCCAGCATTTGAATATAAGAACAAGTTAAAGATATAGTGTAAGAATATATGAAGGTAATTAAATAAAATTCATGTATATAGAAAGCCACTCAATAAGACAAGTACTTCTTATATGACTATTATCACTGTCAGCAGGGGCATGAAGGTTAGTCACTTGTCCTCAAATGCTGGAAATTATGTTGCTCTGTGCACCAATTCCATAATGACTATAATGGAATTGCTATCCATTGCATTTTGCATCTTTCTACTCATGGTGATATCTTCCCATATTATAATCTACATTCCTATTTGATAAGTTTTGAGCATCTTTTTCTTGACCTTCATGATTCATTGTACATAGTTCCTCAATCAGATCATAAAATCTAAACATTTTACATGAACTTTTAAAAACTATGGTGATTTCCACATAAACAAGGTTAAACACAAAAACCACATGATCATTTCAATGGATGCAGAAAAGGCCTTTGACAAAATGCAACACCACTTCATGATCAAAACACTGGAGAGAATTGGCATGGTCACTTTATCTCTTAACATAATAAAGGCTATATATAAAGCTCCTAAAGCCCAAATAATACTTAATGGAGGGGGACTGAAGGAGTTACCATTGAGATCAGGAACAAGACAGGGATATCCCCTCTCACCTCTGCTCTTTAAGATAGTACTGGAAGTCCTAGCTCAAGCAAAAATACAGGAGAAAGAAATAAAAGAGATTCAATTTGGAAAGGAAAATGTTAAGTTAGCTCTATTCACAGACAACATGACAGAATAAGAGACCCAAGAGCCTCCATCCCAAAACTCTTGAAGGTGATAAACTCCTTCAGCAAAGTAGCAGGATACAAAATCAATGCACAAAAATCAGCAGCCTTTCTATATGCAAATGACTAAGATACAGAGAAAGAAATAAGTGACATTGTCCCATTTTCAATAGCACCAAAAAAAACCCACAAAATTTGGAATAACATTAAACAAGGAAGTCAAAGATCTATACAATAAAAACATAAAACCAGGCTGGAGAGATGGTTTAGCAGCTAAGCCCTTACCTGTGAAGCCTAAGGACCCCAGTTTGAGGCTTGATTCCCCAGGACACACGTTAGCCAGATGCACAAGGGGGTGCACACGACTGAAGTTCATTTGCAGTGGCTGGGAGCCCTGGTGCACCCATTCTCTCTATATCTGCCTCTTTCTCTATGTCTGTCGCTCTCAAATAAATAAATAAATAAATAAATAATTTAAAAACATAAAACCACTCAAAGAAGAAACTGAGGAGGACTTGATAAAATGGAAAGACCACCTATGCTCCTGGATAGGCATAATTAATATTGTGAAAATGGCAATCTTACCAAAGGCAATATACAGATTTAAGGCAATCCCAATCAAAATCACAACATTGTTCTTCACAAAAATAGAAAAAAAAGATCTCAAATTTCATATGGAACGGCAGAAGGCTTCACATATCCAAGCATATCCTCAGCTAAAGAAACATCTATGGAGACATCACCATATCTGATCTAAAGCTATATTACAAAACCATAGTAATAAAAACAGCATGGCACTGGCATGGTCTATATATAGGAATATAGACCGATGGAATCAAATTGAGGACCCATACTTTGGGTCAGCAACTACAGCTACTTGATATTTGACAAAGGCCCTAACAATATAGGCTGGAAAAAATATAGCATCTACAACAAATAGTGCTGGACAAACTGGATAACCATATGCAGGAAAATGAAACTTGATCCACACTCAAGTCCAAATGGATCAAAGACCTCAATATAAGACTGGAAACTCAGCTACTATTGGAAGTAATTTTTAGGGAGAACTTTCCATGATATAGGATTGAGAAAAGACTTCCTGAACAAAACCTCAGTAGCACAGAGTACTTGATGACCCACCAAAGGTTAGTGGTAAGACCCTACTGATGAAGGCACCATAAGCTGCTGGCATGTAAAAGGAGTGACACAGCTGGAAGCAGGAAGAGATTCAGTCCCCAGACAACCAGCATGTCTAGTGCCAGAAGGTGCTACATGGGTTTCTGGGGGGAAATGACCAATATCTGTCCCAGCAACTCATGATCTAAGCTACTCAGCAGCAAACAACCTCATGTGATGCTCGCACAAGTGGAGTAGTGGCACACAGCCATGGCAGGAAACCAAC
Source organism: Jaculus jaculus (assembly GCF_020740685.1). Lineage (NCBI taxonomy): Eukaryota > Metazoa > Chordata > Mammalia > Rodentia > Dipodidae > Jaculus > Jaculus jaculus. Next base: position 103,915,808 of record NC_059105.1, read on the forward strand.
TACTCTTGATTTGGCTAACTGACCTGCTCAGTGGAACAGAACCCATAGCTGGAGCAGGGAGACAAGTCAGAACCATATCCAAGATGAGCCTGCTCTCCATTATCAAGCTCCCACCAATCATGGGCTAGAAGAGGGCCTACACCTATTAAATTCTCTCTAAAAAATAATGGTTATCCCATTTATCTTGTGCTAATTTTTTACCCTCCATCAGAGAATCTTCTTTTATTTTTCAAATAGACACAGATCCTAAGGAGAAAACCACCTCATCATACCTCAAAAGGGCCCCAGCTGAAACTAAGAATAACTGGAGAAACAAGCAAGAGTGATGTTTTCTTCTTGAAGCTGGTACCAGCACAAGGGTGAAGGAGAAAGACACAGAGAACAACCAAATCCCACCAAGCCAAATATCCCGAGACACAGAGGCTCCCAAGACCTCACCACTGAAGCAGACCTAAAATGAACCCAACATGGCTCAGAGAAATTTGCAGAAGAGGAGGCAGAAAGAATGTTAGAGCCACATGTTCTGTCATGATACATAGAGACATTTCCTCCTACCCATAAGAGATGGCTAATCCCACAATGCACCACCCATATACCCAACTGTTGGGCCTTGAGAGGCCCAGCTGTGAGGCCTCGTGGAACTTTCTGAGCCTAGCTAAAGTTTGGTGACCTATCTCTGGCCAGATAGGACTCAGCAAGAAGCCTAATGGCTTCTTGCCTGCTACTTCCGCACAGGAGTTGGAATTATCATTTCAATAGTCACGGTTTACTATTGGCCCTTATCTCTTCCCCCATCCTAAAATCCCTGCCTTCTTCCCCAACATTATATAGGCAACTTCTTGCAACAATAAAATGAGTTCCTATGAGTTCCTGCTTCCACAAGACTCCCAACTCAGTGTGGTTTTTCTCCAGTGACTAGGAGAGGTTCTGAGTCCTCCGACACTCATTCCCACTTCCTCCTTAACCCCTTGGGAGGAACCAGTGGGCCTGGTCCCTCCTCAGCACTAGGACAGGACAGCAGAGCCCGGCACCCAAAAAGAAGAGTGTCTGTGGCAGGGAGGAGGACAGGGAGAAAGCTAACAATGGTACTAACTTGACTGTATTCACCAAGTACAAAACTAATTTAAAAAACAAAACTATGGTGTTTTTACTTTGGATAAATCTATTAAAGAAATCTGTGTACAATTTCATATTTGAAGTTCAGTGGACTTCAGCTTTGCTGCAACCTGATCTATGAGGCCAAAAGACAAAGGTTTGAGGTATTACATATGTTATTCCCAAACAAAAGGAGTGATGGCCCTAGATAGTATGAGAAAGGCTGGCACATTACGTGCACAGACAGCTCTACTGGGAGGGCAGGAGAGCTGAGAAACAAAATACATCACCCTTCTGGTCAAGATGGTTGACTCATAACCACACTAAAGCTGGTGGGGGATGGGATAGAGGGGAAGGGAGGGAAGGGGACCAGTGAGATCAGTAAAGAATTGGTGGGGATCAAGTACAGTCTTAAAGGCTCTCCACTGGGATGACACGGGGTACACATTCAGGACACTTTTGGGCACAGATAGGGTGCAACTGCATCCGGGGTGGGCTGGTGTCTTACAAGGCTGGCTGAATCCAGTCAGACAGAGCCTTCCTCTGCACCCCATGCCCTCAGTGAAAGAAGACATCTGTGGAGCTTGTATGAGCAGTGCAGGAGGTGGGGCCCGTGCTACCAAGTCAGTTCCTCTGGCCTGGGTGCTAGAGAATTACCTTTTCCCACCTGGCCACCCAGAGGATCCCAACACCACACAGACCTCCATGCTGCTGCTCGCTCTCGGCACCCGGCAAGGCTCCCCTGGCTGTGCTCGCAGGCCACACTTTACAATCTGCCACACACTAACTCGTCTGGTCTGGTCCCCAGGTGCTAGAGTTAGGGGTCTAGCCCTAAGTAGCCGCTTCTGACTACCCCATGCCACTTCTTCCCTACTAGAGCCAGGGCCCACGCTTCTACCCCACCCCACAACTACAGCCCCCGTGTGTCCCCGTGGTGCCAGAACCAGAGTCTCCACTTCTTCATCACTCTGTGCAGCTTGTCTCTGGGGCCCTCCCTGTGCTAGCTGTAGTACCCATGCCTCCAAACCACCCCATGTTGTTTCCACCCTTCCCCTTGCCACTGGCCTCAGCATGTATCCCCAGGGGCCAGAGCCACGGCCCACCTTTCTTCCCCATTCCATGCCTCCTGTCCTTGCCAGAGCTGAGGCCTAAGCTGCTTCCCAGTCTGTGTTGCTTGTCATTGTGCTGCTGGTCCCTGCAGGTCCCAACTTTGCCGGAGCTTGAACCCAGGCTTCTTCCTCCCAATCCCAGCAGCCAGGCCATGAGAGTCCCCACACCATGGCACTAGCTCCTGAAGATCCCCATGCCAACAGCCTCAACTACTCTTTCTGGCCTCCGTTGCCTTCTCCAATCACGCCAAGTCACTTCACTGGCCCCATCTGCATACTTAGGTCCCCACACTAGTCACCATCTTTTACAACCTTCAGGTCTGGTTCCTGGATCACAGAAGCCCACCCACCTCCCAACCCTCACCACTTTCCTTCCACAGGCATCTGCCTAACAGGCAGTAGACAGGAAGCACAAGAATATTTGACTACCACCCACCAGAGGGTACCAGTGTGTCCTCCACAACCTATTGGGCTTGGGTACAGTGGGGAAGCATGGGCAAGTACTGCTCCTGAGCCCCATAAGCAAGACAATGCTGAGATAGTGGGCTTAAAGAGATTCCATACCTACAATCACAGCTCTTGCACCAGCCACCAGCCCAGAGTTGCTGGCACACTTGCAATCTCCACAAATCTATGCAAACACATGCAAAGTTCATTCAAACCTAAAACAGAACATTTGCTGAAGATCCTACAAGAGGAAATTTTTGCTCCATCCTTGAAAAACATACATACATACATACATACACACACACACACACACACACACACACACACACACACATATATATATATATATATATATTTTTTTATTTTTTACCCCAGAGATGGGTAGACCATAACACCAATATATATACAAAGCAACAAACTGAGAGATTTCCACAAAGATTGCCTAGTCCTACAATGGAAGTCTCTAATGAAAACATAGAGGAGACAACAGAAATCGAATCCCAAAATGAAAACACAATAAGCTATATGACGCTGCCTGTGTGAATCACTGACCTAGAAGCAAATCATCAAAAAAAATCAAGAATTGCATAAATGAAATGCAGACAGCTTTCATCACTATGCTTAACTTAATGAAGGAAATCCAGAGAGACCTCAAAAGAGAGATAAGTGAATTGAAAATGATTCAATAAATAGGCAACCTCAATAACCAGCTGATTGAACTTAATGAAGACATGATGAAGTGCAAGAATAAATCCCAAGAAGTAACAAAAAAATCAAACCATCAACTAAAATTAGAATTACACAAAGGGATGGATATGATACATAAAAATGTAACAAAAATCAAAAACCAAACAGAGCTTCTAAAAGCCTCTCTAGAAACCTTCATTAACACAGTTAATCATATGGAAGGCAGAACTTCTGATCTCGAAGACAAGACAGAAGAAATTGCTCAAGAGTCCAAAACTTGTGCTCGCTTCGGCAGCACATATACTAAATTGGAACGATACAGAGAAGATTAGCATGGCCCCTGTGCAAGGATGACATGCGAATTCATGAAGCGTTCCATATTTTTTCCTAAAAGCAGCTAGGGAAAAACAGCACACCACTTTCAAAGGAAACCCCATCAGAATTACTTCAGACTTCTCAATGGAAACCCTGAAAGCTAGAAGAGCCTGGAATGAAACTCTGCAAACTCTAAGAAATTATGGCTTCCAACCCAAACTACTCTACCTGGAAAATGTCTCCCTTATAATAGATGGTAAAAGGAAAACTTTCCATGACAAAACTCAGCTTTACAATTATATGAACAAAAAACCAAACCTACAGAAAGTATTCCAGGAAATTCTCCATAAAGAAGAAACAAATAACCAAACACAAATGCCTACAAGAAGCAGATCACAGCAAACAAACCCAGAGTAGACAGAAAAAATTTCAAATTCCATGGAAATGCCTACGCACCTCTACCACCACAACATGGCAGGGATCAAATCAAATCTCACAGTCATCACCCTAAATATTAATGGCCTTAGGTCACCCATCAAGAGATACAAGCTAACAGGGTGGATCAAAAAATTAGACCCCTCAATCTGCTGCCTTCAAGAAACCCACCTTACCACTAAAGACAGAAACCTCCTCAGGATGAAAGGGTGGAAAACAATATTCCAAGCAAATGGGAATAAGAAGCAAGCAGGTGTAGCTATATTAATATCAGAGAAAATTGACTTCAAACCAAAAACAATCAAAAAAGACAAAGAAGGCTACTTCCTACTTATAAAGAGAACAATCCATCAAGAGGATATTACAATCATACATCTGTATGCACCAAACACAGGGACACCACAGTTCATAAAACAAAAACTACTTGACAATAAAACAGAAATAACCACCAACAACATCATAGCTGGAGACTTCAACACACCATTATCAGTAATAGACAGATCATCCAAACAGAAGCTCAACAAGGAAGTAAGAGAGCTCAACAAAACCATAGAGCACTTAGAACTAACAGACATCTTTAGAACTTTAAATCCCAAATCCACAGACTACACATTCTTCTCAGCAGCCCATGGAACATTCTCTAAAATAGACCATATACTGGGTCACAAAGACTGCCTCCACATATTTAGGAATATTGACATAATTCCCTGCATGATATCAGATCATAAAGCTATATTCCTAGAAATCAACAACAAAAAAACCAACAAGAACCCCAACAGCAACTGGAAACTGAATAGCACACTCTTAAACAATAAATGGATAGTGGATGAAATAAAAAATGAAATTGCAAAATTCCTGGAATTGAATGACAAAGACAACACATCATACCAAAACTTATGGGACACAATGAAGGCAGTCCTCAGGGGAAAATTCATAGCACTTAATGCCTTCATGAAAAAGACAGAAAGATCCCAAATCAATAGCCTAACCATCCACCTAAAGGCATTGGAAAAACAAGTAAAATCCAACCCAAAGAGCTCCAGAAGGAAAGAAATAATTAAAATCAGAGCAGAAATTAATAATTGGAAACCAAGGAAACAATTAAGGCAATTGACAAAACAAAGAGCTGGTTCTTTGAAAAGATAAACAAGGTTGACAAACCTCTGGCCAATTTGATCAAGCAAAAAAAGGAGAGGCTCCAAATTAACAAAATTCAAAATGAAAAAGGAGAGATCACAACAGACATAAGTGAAATTGGCAGGATCATCAGGACATATTTCAAAAACCTCTACTCACCAAAACTGGATAATGTGGAGGAGATGGATAAATTCCTGGATGCATATCATCTACCAAAGCTAAACTCAGAGCAGATTAATCACCTCAATGAACCCATCACACTCATGGAGATTGAAAAAGTAATAAAAAACCTCCCAAAAAAGAAGAGTCCAGTACAAGATGGATTCCCAGCCAAATTTTATCAAACCTTCATGGAAGAACTCAAACCAATCTTTCTAAAACTGTGCCACACAATTGAAGAACAGGGAAAACTACCCAACTCCTTCTATGAAGCTAGTATCACCCTAATCCCAAAACCAGGCAGAGAGGCCACAAGAAAAGAAAACTACCGGCCTATTTCCCTAATGAACATAGATGCAAAGATCCTGAACAAAATATTTGCAAACCGAATCCAACAACACATCTAAAGCATTATCCACCTTGACCAAGTGGGATTTATCCCAGGAACACAAGGGTTGTTCAACATATGAAAATCTGTCAATGTAATACACCACATAAACAAGCTTAAACATAAAAACCACATGATCATTTCGATAGATGCAGAAAAGGCCTTTGACAAGATACAACATCACTTCATAATCAAAACATTTGAGAGAATTGGCATGGCCGGTTCACATCTTAACATAATAAAGGCAATATACAAAGCTCCAAAGGCCCAAATAATACTTAATGGAGAGAGACTGGAGGAATTCCCATTGAGATCAGGAACAAGACAGGGATGTCCTCTCTCACCTCTGCTTTTCAATATAGTTCTGGAAGTCCTAGCCCAAGCAATAAGACAGGAGAAGGAAATAAAAGGGATACAGTTTGGAAAGGAAGAAGTTAAGTTAGCTCTATTCGCTGATGACATGATTGTATATGTAAGAGACCTGAGAGACTCCATACCAAAACACCTGAAGGTGATTAACTCGTTTGGCAAGGTAGCAGGATACAAAATCAATGCACAAAAATCGGTAGCATTTCTGTATGCAAATGACAAAGATACAGAAAAAGAAATAAAGGACATAGTCCCATTTTCAATAGCAACAACAACAACAACAACAAAATACCTTGGAAGAACGTTAACCAAGGAAGTAAAAGATCTATACAACGAAAATATAAAAACTCTCAACAAAGAAATTGAGGAGGACTTGAGAAGATGGAAAGACCTACCATGCTCCTGGAAAGGGAGAATTAACATTGTGAAGATGACAATCCTACCAAAGGCAATATATAGATTTAACTCAATTCCAATAAAATCCCTACAGTGTTGTTCACAGAGATAGAAAAATTGATCTCAAATTTCATATGGAAATGCAAAAGGCCTCTCATATCCAAACATATCCTCAGCAAAAGAAATACCTCTGGTGGCATCACCATACCTGATCTAAAGCTATACTACAAAGCGATAGTAATAAAAAGAGCATGGTACTGGCATAAAAACAGGAGTATAGACCAATGGAATAGACTTGAGGACCTGCATTTTGGGTCAACCAACTATAGCTACTTGATATTTGACAAAGGCCCAAACAATATAGGCTGGAAAAAAGATAGCATCTTCAACAAATGGTGATGGACAAACTGGATAACCACATGCAGGAAACTAAAACTTGATCCACACATTTCACCATGCACTACACTCAAATCTAAATGGATCAACGACCTCAACATAAGACCAGAAACTCAAATACTACTGGAAGAAAATTTAGGAAGTACTTTCTATGATATAGGAATGGAAAAAGACCTCCTGAACAAAACCCCAGTGGCTCAAGTTTTTAAACAGGCACTCAACCAATGGGATCATATGAAGCTGAAGAATTTCTTTGCAGACAAGCATATAATAAGCAAAGCTAATAGAATACCCACAGAATGGGAGAAAATATTTGCAGGTTATCCAACTGATATAGGCCTTATCTCTAGAATTTACAAAGAACTCAAAAGTCTAAACAATAAGAAGACAAATACCCCACTCACAAAATGGGGCGCAGAGTTGAACAGGCAATTCACAGAGGAAGATACACAAATGGGAAACACACACTTAAGAAAATGCTCATCATCCCTAATCATCAGAGAAATGCAAATTAAAACAACTATGAGATTCCAACTTACCCCGATAAGGATAGCCAACATCAAAAAATCAAATGAAAATAAATGCTGGCGAGGATGTGGAGAAGCAGGGACACTCATTCACTGTTGGTGGGAATGCCGGATGGTACAACCATTTTTGAAAGCAATATGGAGACTCCTGAAAAGGCTGACTATAGAAATACCAACAGACCCAGTTATACCCTTACTGGGCATCTACCCTAAAACCTTCAAACCACAGGCCAGAGAGTTTGCTCAACCATGTTTGTAGCAGCTCAATTCTTAATAGCTAAAAGCTGGAATCAACCCAGATGTCCGTCATTAGAAGAATGGATAACAAAGATGTGGTATATCTACACAATGGAATTCTATACAGCAGTAAGAAAAAATGACACAAAGAAATTTGAGGAAAAATGGTTGAACCTGGAACAGATTATTCTCAGTGAACTTACCCAATCACAGAAAAAAAGTCGACACATAGTCTCACTCATCTACCACACCTAACCTGAATCTACCCAAGATACCTTACATAAACAGCAAGAACCTCATGGACTAGACAATAGGATGCATGGGGAGGGCAGGGAGGGCATCAAAGGGTGGAAAACAGTAATCTGGACCCAAACGGCAATGGTACCATAAAATTCTACTTCCTAAAAGGCAGAACTAATGGCTGAATCTTCACTAGACCCTTACAGTAAACACCTGAACCACAAGACACTGGAGAGGGTAGGATCAAGACTAACCTAAATCTTCTACATCTTCCCTCCCTCCCTCTCCCCCTCTCCCTTCTATCTCTCTCCTCTCTAACTCTTGTATATTAGTTATGTTTTACCTCAATTTCTTAGTGGGCACTGACCTGTAACCCCCACTTCCAACTTGGGCCTACCATCCACAATGAGCTTTTGATCAGAGAAACCTACAAGGTTTCCCAAAACAATGACAGACTACTGTCAGAGTACTTGATGACCCACCAAAGACCAGTGGTAAGACCCTATTGCTGAAGACTCCATATGCAGCTGACACATAAAATGGAATGGCATGGCTGGAAGCCAATAGAGAATCAGTCCCCAGACAGTCAGCATGTCTAGTGCCAGAAGGTGCTACATGGGCGACTGGGGGAAATGACCAATATCTGTCCAAGCAACTCATTGTCTAACCTAATTAGCAACAAATAACCTGATGTGATGCCCCCACAAGTGCAATAGTGGCACACAACCATGGTGGGGAACCAACTGCTCTTGATTTGGCTAACTGATACCCTCAGTGGTACGAGACCCATAGGTGGAGCTGGGAAACAAGTCAGAACCATATCCAAATGCAAGCCCACTCTCCAATATCAAGCTACCATCAATCATGGGGTACAATAGGGCCTACACCTATCAAACTCTCTATGAAAAAAGTAAGTGTTATCTCAATGTTCCGGGTGCTAACTTACTCTCTGTTGGAGAATCTGCTTCTCTTTTTCAGAGAGATGCAGATCCTAAGGAGAGAGCTGCCCCAACATACCTCAAAAGGGGCCCGACTGAAACTAAGGAAAATTGGCAAAACAAGCAAGGGTGATGTTTTCCTGTGAACTGGATACCAGCACAAAGGGGAAGGAGACCAACATAGAGAAAAATCAACTCCTACCAAATCAGAGAGCCAGAGCCTCAGAGGCCCACAACACCTCAGCACTGAAGCAGACCAAAAATGAACCCAACATGGCTCAGGGAAATTTTGCGGAAGAGGGGCGGAAAGAATGTCAGAGTCACATGTTGGGTCATGATATGCAGAGACATTTATCATACCAATAACTGTGGGCTAACTCCACAATGCACGACCCATTTACATCAACAAGGATGGTACAATGGGAGGGGGTAGATCATAGATGAGCCTAAATAATGGTACCATCTGCCTGTATTTGCTGAAAAGAAAACTAATAAATTAAATTTTTAAAAAAGAGTCCAAAATTTTGATAACTTTAAAAAGTCATTTGAACAGAACATGATGGAATTGTGGGATACCATAAAATGACCAAACATTTGGATCATGGTTATGAAGGGGATGAAACTCAGGCCAAAAGCATGGAGAACTTAACAAAATTATTGAGGAAAACTTCCTGACCCTCTCAAAAGGCCCATCCAGATACAAGTACCACATAGAATACCAATCAGATTGGACCAAAGAAGAAACTCTCCAAGGAACACCATAGCTAAAACCCTAAACAACAAAAACAAAGAAAGAGTGCTAAAATCAGCAAAAGAGTAACAACTCATTCCATACAAAGGCAACCTGAACAAACTGAGACTTTTCATTGGAAACCTTGAATGCCTGAAGGGCTTGGAATGGGGCAGTTCAAAATCTAAAATAGATCTCCCATGCTCCTGGTTAGGTAGAATTTATACTGTGAAAATGGCAGTTCTACCAAAAACAATGGACAGATATCGTAGGTAAAAGGTAAGACCATATTACTGAAGACACCACCACATGCTATGGATGCAGAACATTGAGAGATCTGGGTAAATATGGAAGAAAACCAGTTCTCAGATGGTTAGCCTGTTTAATGCTGTAAAGCACTTCCTAAGCTGCTGTGAAAAATATGGCCAACACCATTGTGAGTAAGCAGGTGATACTGCTATATGAAAGCAACCTGCCTGACTAGATGTATACATCTGTGAAATAGTGGCACACAGTCTAGGTGGATAGCCAATGCTTCTCTGACTGGCTATGAGATCTGTTCAATGGAAAGGAACCCATAACTGGAACTGGGAACCAAGTTAGAATCCTATGGAGACCAAGATTATAGGCTCCAAAGAGAAGCTCCCAGTAGTCTTTAGTGAGGCTACACCCATAATAATCTCTGTAAATTAACAATTCTTTTTTTAATCTTATCTTATTTTTTCTCAATTTTTAAAAACATTTTCCATGAACAATTCTTATCCCCTCTAACCTATCCTGATCTTACTCTCTGTTAGAGAATCTGCTTTTTGTTTTAGAAAGAAGCAAGAACAAATGACAACCAAAACCTATCAACAAGACAAGAATAGATAGCTGACACCCTGACAGGAGATGAACCACCCCTTGCACAGCAGCCAGGATCCAGGTGAAACCACAGAGAAACTGATAGATGAGGAAGAGCTCTACTTCCATGGCAAGCCTGACAACCTGGGGCCAGTGTCATAGAGAAAGACACTGAGAATACTCAAAATGCACTAATGCAGAAAATCAGAAGCTGCTGAGAGCTCAATACTAAAGTAGACTTAAATCGCACCCACCAAAGCTTAGAGAATTTTGTGGAAGAGGGGGTGGAAATAACGTAAGAGTCACAGTGTGGAAGGGATTTCCAGAGACAGTGACCCCCGCCCCCAAATAATGACAGACTGCTGCTCTCACAACTCATAACCTACGACTCCATGGTGAATACCAGCAAACCCACTGAGAGGAAGAGAATACCAACATATGATGCATCAATACAAATTTTCTACTTAATGAAAAACAATGCATCACATTGAAAGAAATGAATAGTGAAAAATAAAATGTTTCTACTAGATAGTCTAAACCCTAATGCTTAAAGATTAGTCTACTCCAAGTGTTCAGTAGCATCTTCTGAGAGCATCTTGGGACACATTGTGGGTTTTTTTTTTTTTTTGTCATTTAAAGTGTGACTTTAAGTTATTTTTGAAACACTTCATTATAAAGAAATAATATGACTTAATTTTAATGCAGTATTTTTCCTTTATTTCTGGCTAGTTTATAGTTTTCCTCTTGGTTTTGCATTCCCAATGAAAGATAAATCTCAAATGTGCCCCCGCCATGTCTAGTTTTGAACTCCCCTGGAATGGTTTGTCACAAAGAGAACAGAAAGTAAGTTCTGAATTAGAACATATTCTCAAATTCCCAGCCATTGATCCAGATTAGCTTCCCAAATTCAATCATAGGATAAAATTTTCATTAGAGGACTACTAGAATAACAGACCCATATTGTAATTCTGAGTCAGAGGTGAGGCTGAAGGATGGTGGAGGAATTCCCTTGGTATGAGTCCCCTAATAAAGGATCAACATTCCTCGATAAGTCATCATATATAATAATAATGACAACATAAGGCCATCCTCCAAAGCCAGGAGCCTAATTCTTGCATAACCATATGGAAATTGAAATGATTGCCCTACCCGTAGGTGTGATGTAGTTCAGATAGAAGACATCATTAGGTTGTATTCTAAGAGCCAGTCAAAGAGTACGACATATACATATAGAAGGAATTTGAAAATAGCAGTTTCCCATTAAGATATATCATACTGAACCCAGGAGAATTCTGGCCTTAATTTAGTACAGGTTTGTATTTGGCATTTGTTACCTGTAGAATATTTGGGTAAATTACTGATGTCAGTTGTATTTCTCTTGGAGATGAGTGAAATAGGTTATTGGCACAATAAAATATCCAGAGGCACTTAAAATGTCAATCTAATCACAAGAACCAGTAAGGCTTTTAATTACCTTCTGTGCATTTTTTTTAATTGCTCTGATGGCTGTAGCGCTTGGTAAGTTCCTGACAGAGCAGCTGCAACAAATTTAATTTAAACCCTTTTTTTCTGAAGCTCTCTGATAAAAGAAATCTAAGATGCATGGCAACTGTTTGGAGTCTCTTTGTTTACAGACAATATTTAGAAATTTTGTTTGGTCACTAACAGAATCTTACTTCCATGTTCATCCAACCACTTGCAGGGTTTTTATTTGCTGATGACAGTCTTTGGAGCAGATATATGTTTGTCATTACTAACTACATTTATATTCTCTTTGGTAGTTGCTAAATTCCAAATTGTAAAATAAGAGATATATGGACTTTAACAAGAGAGAGGCTTCCATTTTCTAAAGCTTTGTTCTGTTTCCCACCTCAATCCAGTTAGTCTTTATTGGGAAACTCTTTCTATTAAGGCTTAAATACTCTTCTCCATGAAATGTTCTTTTATTAGAGGTACATGAGGTGTGGCCTATTGAGAAGCACTTGGGCTATACAATCCATTGGCATTACCAATGGGAAGTTGGAGGGTATGAAACATAAGACATGCATCCAGAGGGCAGAGATAAGGGGGAATAAAGGCAAAAGATGGACTTATGGCAGAAACAGAAGATGCCTAGCTAAGTAAATATATTGGAAAGTCTATACATTGTTAGGGCATCTGGCAAAGTTTGCAAAAGCAATGAAGATCATATCAATGCAAATTCTAATTTTTTCTAAGCCTTGTGTTGCTATTTGATGCAATTTTGCCATTTTAAACTCCAAATATACTGTTTTTATTCATCACAACTGTTAAGTGGTAAATACTATTATTACTATTTTCAATCAAGAAAACTGGCTTCTCTAGTCCTTGGAAAGTTGTCCAAGACCATAGACAATAAGCTGGGAACTCATATGAGAAATTCAACTTGTGTGACACTGAAGCCTTTGAATGAACATGAAATGAAGCATCCAAGAAATACATTGTGAGAAAACTGAGTTTAGTGTGATGGGCTGATACTTAATAAAGGCAAAAGAATTGGGTCCAGGACTGAGTTGTATATTTTTATCCTTCAAAGTGTTAATGTATCAGATGTTGTCAGTGACTCATCTGTATCATTTCAAGGTGCTCTGGATGATTCCAGTGGTCAGTACCTACAAGTAGAAGGTTTCCCATAGTACTAAGTTCTGTTTTTCTGTCTCTGATAACGCACTTTAAAATGTGCCTCTTTTCATCTGACTTCCCTTCCTGTTATACTTTCTCTGATGGTCTTTCTTATGCTTATATTTGAATCTTTCTAGTATCAACTAAACCAGAATAATGTTTATACATTTTAATTTAGAATAATTTTCAGGAGAAATTTCTGTGCCAATTTACTGAAAAGATTCTCAGTAAACTGATTCTGAAATAGGATCACTTCCTGACCTAATTGGTCAAAGAAGAGCATTTCTGGTAGGAACAGCAGTGTTGGTAGCCATTGAGATGTTTTATTTACTGTAAGTTTTCAAGATTCTAAGACTCCAGTTTGGGGAAGTTAGGATAGAATTGTGGTAGAAGGGCTATAGCTGGCTTATATAGTACCTCGGGTGCTGGAGATATGTGCTGAAATTTCAGTGAAAACGACCTGGATTTGTTTGGTGCCATTAATGCAGTGAAGGCTGAAAATGACTAGTTCAAATCAGCAACCACTGATTCAGATGCCTGATGAAAATGCCAGGAGGTATGTATGGTTACATTTAAAAGTACCCTTATCCTCTGCCCTCATAAAGGAGAAAATCCGAGCAGGAGAGATGGCTTAGTGGTTAAGCGCTTGCCTGTGAAGCCTAAGGACCTGGGTTCAAGTCTTGATTCCACAGGACCCACATTACCCAGATGCACAAGGGGGCGCACGCGTCTGGAGTTCATTTGCAGTGGCCGGAGGTCCTGGCGTGCCCATTCTCTCTCTTTCTCTCTCTATCTGCTTCTTTCTCTCTCTGTTGGTCTCAACTGTATAAATAAAAATGAACAGGGGGCTGAAGAGATCGCTTAGCGGTTAAGAGCTTTCCTGTGAAGCCTAAGGACCCGGGTTCGAGGCTCGGTTCCCCAGGTCCCACATTAGCCAGATGCACAAGGGGGCCACGCGTCTGGAGTTCGTTTGCAGTGGCTGGAAACCCTGGCGCACCCATTCTCTCTCTCTCCCACTATCTGTCTTTCTCTCTGTGTCTGTCGCTCTCAAATAAATAAATAAAAAATGAACAAAAACTTTCTGTTTGAGTCGGTGACTTGAATTTCAAAAAATAAGTAAATAAATAAATAAAGGAGAAAATGCTATACTCTTCAAAATCCTTAACATCAGTAAATAAAAATCATCATGGGAAAGATACTAAGCAAAATAGAAGACAATTATGATGACAGTGTTTTCTCAGGAATATTTGATTAACTTTAACTTTCTCATCCAGTATACAAGATCATCAGGAAAGGATGAAATCTGCAAACCTTGGAGCATATACCTTGGTTAGGAGTTTCTGGAACTATTTTTCAGTTTATTTGCTTTAATGAGACATTAAATTATTCCAAGCAGCCAGCATTCTCTTCAAGAGTGGAGCATAGAAGCAGAGCGTGTTGATATGCCACTTGAGACAAACAATTACTCTGAAAACTGAGACAGGCAATCAATTAAATAAATAAGATACTATAGACAAATAGTCATCTGAAAATGAAAGATTGAGTTGATGGAAAAGATGCTAAGTAAATGTAAAGTTTAGTCTGTAATTATAATCTAAAACAAATCTTGTAAATATAAGATCATAAATTTTAAGTGCTTTGATAGGTGCAGATGATCTGAATTATTTCTTAGGAAAAAAAAGAGAGAGAGAGAGAGAATGATAGGACCTGTAGAAATTTCTTTCTGAGCCCTGACCCAGGTGGAGGGTTCTTGTAAAAACTGTTGGTGTTTGAGATAGAAGTAATGTTATACAGCTTTCCATGAAGAATATGGTGTGATTATAAACTTAAGTTACAATAAAAATTTCCAGTGAATAAAATACTGTTACCCTGTTGAAATTACCAATAGTATTCCTATTTTGTAAACACCCTGGTTTTGTTAGTAATTTATATTGCTACCCTGATTGTGTGATGTTCATAAACCTATCCATGGACCTAGAAAATGGATTATGTACTTCTAACCCTAATATGTAGTAGGAAGGAGGTGGGATGCAGAGCCAAAGAATCTGAATGTCAAATACACATGAAACCCCAAGATTTTTCTTTATATTTATCATTTGTTTCAACTAAGTTTTTCAATATATAAAAAGCCTTACCTGTAATATTATTATTATTATCCTTCTGTGTCAAAGTTTTCAAGAAGAGTGAGATAAAATCAATATTTTGTGGTATAACAAGTTCTAATTTCAGGATTGTGGTAACCATAATAAAAAATCTCTTGGATTCCAATGTATCACAGTGTATCACAAGAGCAGCTTTAACTGCTGTTCTGTGAAACCCATAGCTCTGCATATGGGTCAGGCTTCCCAAGCCTGCTCCCAGACAACAACCAAGCACATGGAATACCAGGGAAGACTCCCACTAAGAAGGTATGGGATTTCTCTGCAAACTCAACTAAGTGAGTGGGACTTTACAACCCTGGTATACATTCCCTAGAACTGCAGGAGAGCCTGTAATATTTCCACCCATCTTTTTCCCTCTCCTCTTTCTCCTTCAATCAGGGTCAAGCTCATATCATAAACTGACAGCTCTTCCAACCTCTCTTAGCTCCCACTTTCTTCTCTCACAAGCATTTGCTTTCATAAACTTTTTGCACATTTAATCACATTTTAGCATCTGCTGCTCAATGGTCCAAAATTTACACAAGGAAAAATAATATAACTAAAAGGATAGCTCTGCTTTTCAAATATTTATATTGTATTAGTGCTTACAATTGTGACTTGTTTTATTTGTATTTTCAATCAAATATTGTCCAATATTAGTATACATTTTGCAAACCTGGTACTCGATGAAACTGTTTGCATTTAAATAGGGAGATGGTCCCAAAATCCTTTTCTTGCTTTTGCATTGGACTCTGTGGCAAGGAGGTCTAGCAGTACTACTCTCAGAAGTGTCATGCAAAGCACCCGGCCCCTAGAAAATGAGTTTCCTCTTCCTAACATTTAGTTTAACTCTCTCCATCTTTTAGGTGCTCCTAAGACACCTTCTCTGACAATTCCAGAATTTCTTTTTTTAGCTCTACCACTTGTCTTAGTATATTAAAGTAGTCATAACTCAACTGTGTTGTACTGATTTACTTTGGCTTTATGAAACAAGCGTAACTTGATGAAAATATTTTGGAACAGAGATATATTCATAAATTATGCTTAAATATTTTTTAAAAAAGCTTCCAAGCTCTTTAGCAAGAATTTGCCATTAAACCACTTATAAATTATAAGTCTTTTGTTAGATATATCCACAGTGTCTACTCCTAGACACTACTTTTATGTTTGCCTCGAGTTTCTGGTATGATAGAGCAAATGTACTCCAAGCCATTATAAATGTTTAAAAGCATTTCAATCTCCACCCATCATACTCATCCCATTTTCTGTTTAGTCAAGAATTTTATGGTAGGAGAGTTCCATTTTGAAGCATCTATGGAGGAAATTGACAGAACGTAGTGAATCAGAAGTTTGGCAAATTAAATCTAGAATAGTGCCTAAGAACTTCAGTCAAAAGAAAAATGATGAGTTTCATGGATTTCTCCAGAACCATATATGTAAACCCAGCCTGACTTTTTCCCTTCCAAAATGTAAGCCCTTGGATTATTGAGACCCTATGTAATAATTGCTCTTGAATGAACATAAGAATACATGACTAATGGGACAGCCACTCCATAGACAGCTGGTACTGCTGTTCATGGTGTTGAATCTCTATTCCCATGTCTGGCTGCTAGCCAAGCCATTGAGTTATTGTAGCTGTTTTTTCCGTATTACTTCCCTCCCCTGAATAGCCTTTAGTTACTTGGCTACTGAAACCACTCCAAAGAGGGCATCAGGCTAGCTGGAGAGCACCATCCTTGTTGGTCTTCTCTGCCTCTGGTACATGTTTTATTTTATAGGCTTCAGTTCTTAGAATGAGAGATCTGTGCTAATCTGCTACAGTCACTTGTCAGGTACCTTTAGTGTACTTAAGCCAGGGGCTTCCAGAGCAGGAGGCCTATCTCTCAAGGCCAGACTAGCAGTTGGTATTGGGTATGTGGAAGCTATATTTTCTAATACTTGACATGTTGCTTTTTCTATTATAGGATGCTAGTTCATATCCATTATATATTTTGAATTACTATAATTTTTTCCTGTATTTCTACTTACACAGTTCTTCTATACATTTCTCTGACCTTGAGTATGCCTCAGCTTCACTACTATTCTATTTGCAAGGCCCAACTGAAAGAATAAAGGCTCGATAGGGCAGAGCTCTCTTGTTCTGAGCCCCATATGCCCCCCCCCCTTTCTTAGTTAGAATGCACCTGGCATTGCAGTAAGATACAGGCTCTCCTGCTTCTGACTGCCCCAGGACCTTTGTCTCTTGACTCAAAGTCCATAGAGCTGAAGTGTTTTGAGGTGAGATGCATAATTAAAGTGCTTTTCCATCTAAGCACAGCCTAAGTATACTAGGAGCATCTGGCTTTGGTGGCAAAGAAATCCCGGAGTAAATTTTCAGGCAATGTAGCATAATTTATGATTAAGGTTATTGATAATATCTAACCTTTAGTAAATGCCAGCTGCATAATGATGCCTGCCGTGCTTTCTTAGACAGCACAGCAGTCATTGCAGGCAGGCCGCAAGAATCTATTTAATAAAACACTAATGGGAAATGACCAGGATCAGACTACAGAAGATTAAAAGTGACAAAGCTAATTGACTGCAGAGGTATCTACATGAAGAGGGGCCAGAAAAATCATTTAAGTCTAAATGAAATTGGACTGACTTGATATTTGAAAAAAAGTGTTACTTTCCTGCTATGTTTGGCAGGGCAAATTAACTGTTTCACGTTTTTAGAGGAGTCTGTAAAACAATGAGCTATAGCTGTAGCAGAAAGGTCTCATGTCAGTTCAATTAAAAAAATAATTGTACTAGGAGTTTTATTGATACTGCAATCTACACTTAATAACTAGGAAACATACTAAGGCTTGAAGGGGTTCTAGAACAGTAAATTGTACATCCTTCATTATTTCTACCAAGGACAAAATAATAAAGGAATCAAGGTGTTGATGGAGAATGTAAGTTTAATTCTTAATTTAGGACATTTTTTTTTTTTTTAGTTTTAGGAAGGGTAAAAGCTAATTACTATGGTTGAATACACTTTGTTCCTTCCAGACACTCGTGTCAGAATTTGTTTGCTATTGTGTACATAGTAGCACATGTGACTATTTGATCTTTATCTGATCACTAGGCACTAGAATAGTGCTAGTTTGTATTGGAAACTGGTAATGTATTTGATTGACTAAAATAAATGAAAGAAGACTGCTTTCTATCAGTGGGAGCTTACAACTACTTATACTTTTCATAGCCCTTCCTGTCCTTAAATTTTCACTCTCTAACATTCCTCTCCATCATCTATGAAGCCAAGGAGTGACTCTAGGCTTGGCTTCCTCTTGTGTGCATGAGAAATAATTCTTTTTTTTTTTAATATTTTTGTTCATTTTTTAGTTATTTATTTGAGAGTGACAGACACAGGGAGAAAGACAGATAGAGGGAGAGAGAGAGAATGGGAGCGCCAGGGCTTCCAGCCACTGTAAACGAACTCCAGATGCGTGCGCCCCCTTGTGCATCTGGCTAACGTGGGACCTGGGGAACCGAGCCTCAAACCGGGGTCCTTAGGCTTCCCAGGCAAGCGCTTAACCACGAAGCCATCTCTCCAGCCCGAGAAATAATTCTTAATACAGGTATGCCATCAAGGCAACTAAGTGATTTACATAATATGTTACTCATAGTATAGAAGGACCAAGGCTTGGAATGATAAGCTATTTGTATTTTATGGTCAAGTTTATAAACAATTAAGTGCATATCCTTAACTGTACAATTTAGTTGTGTTTTTACAGATTTCACCCACTTACAGTCCACAGAATATTTCAAAACTCCCAAAGGTTGTCTATTTATCAGTTTCTATCACCAAAGTTTGTCTGTTCTTGAGCCTTATAAAAGTGTGGTGATAGTAGGTGTATGGCTTCTATTTGTCAACATAAATTTGAGATTTGTCTGTGCTATATATGTAAATGATTTTGTTAATCACAAAATATTGTTTCATGATAACTTATGTATTGATTCTCCTAAGATATACAAATTATTAGCTTGCAATATGGGCTACTATGTTTTCTATTTAACTATATGTGCTTATAGTTATGTGTTCAACTACATTAACAAGAGTGACAAACATTTTCCCAAAGCAGTTGTCCTGTTTTAAACTTTCATCAAGAATTTTCAGAATGGGCTGGAGAGATGGCTTAGCGGTTAAGCGCTTGCCTGTGAAGCCTAAGGACCCCGGTTCGAGGCTCGATTCCCCAAGACCCACGTTAGCCAGATGCACAAGGGGGCGCACACATCTGGAGTTCGTTTGCAGTGGCTGGAGGCCCTGGCACACCCATTCTCTCCCTCTCTCTCTCTCTCTCTCTCTCTCTGTGCCATTCTCTCTCCGTCTGTCACTCTCAAATAAAAATAAACAAAAAAATTTTTAAAAAAAAGAATTTTCAGAAATGTCAGTTGCTCTTTATTCTTGCCATATTAGCCATTCTAGTGGGTATACATTGATAACTCATTATTAGTATCTTTACAATTTCTATTTTCCAAATGACTAATAAGAATCATTTAATAACCATCTTGTCCATGACTATATCTTTTTTGAGAGGTGTCATCTAATCTTCTGCTACTTTTTTCTATTGGTACATTCATTGATGTATATATATATCCAAATACAGAAATCCCTGTCAAATCTTTGTAATTTTTTTTTTTTACAGTTTGTCTGGTAATTGCATTGACTAGTGATATGTTCTGGTTTTTAAGGTTTTAAATATGGATGAAGTTTAATTAATCTTGGTTATCTTATGATTAGCATGTTATTTTATTTTACTTTTTTATTTATTTGAGAGAAGAGGGAGAAATAAAGAGGCAGAAACAGAGAGAGAATGGGCATGCCAGGGCCTGCAGCCTCTGCAAATGAACTCCAGAGCATACATCACATTGTGCACCTGGTTTATGTGGGTCCTGCGGAATTGAACCAATATTCTTTGACTTTGCAGCTAAGTGCCTTAACCACTAAGCAATCTCTCCAGCTCTACATTTTTTTTCAATAAGTAATCTTTCTATTTTATATTAGCCAGTAAGATATTTTTACCAATTCCTAAAGGCTTAATTTCTAGTACTATAACTTTTCTTTTCTTTTTGACAATGCTGTTTTCACTTTACTATTGTTTTATTGGTGGACTTAATGAATTAACTGTTCACAACAATAGGTCTCATTATGACATTTTCATATATACAAGTAATGAACTTTAACCATATCCATCTTCCTTACTTTCTCTTAACTAACCCTTACCATCTTTCTCTCCTCTAATTTGCTTTGTTCTTTTTAAAGATTGTTTTTAACTACCATAGGTAATTTTCCTTTTGGTGTTACATTATAAAATTATGTGGCCAATTTATATATTTTGGTCTTTTGAAATATTTCATTATATCCAGAAATTAACTTTAAAAGTATGATGCATCTCTATGTTTCAGTAGCTCTTTAATCTCTGTGAGCAATGACTTGAAGGTTTACTTCAGAAGTCTTCTGTGAAATTTATTTTGAATATTTATGGGTTTTGATACTAATAATATGGAAGATATTTGATCATTTCTCAAATATTGCTAATGAAAATACAATTCTTTGTGTGCAAACATATAAAGCATAAACAGTATAATGATTTTTTACATATCAACATTGAATGTTACTAAAATATTAAATTCACTTATGACTATAGTTACCATTCTGGAGATGCCTAAGGATTTCTGTGCACACAATCATACCATTGTAAAGGCACTTCATTTCCCATTTAAACTCAACTATTATAGCATTCATTTATTTTTCTTGCCACTAAGAACCCCTACATGTGTTATATAAGTGAAGAGAGTACACATCTCTTCATTGTTCAAAATATTTCAAAGGTTGGGGAGATGGTTCAGTGATTAAAGTTACTTGTTTGCAAAACGTGATGACCTGAGTTCAATTCTCCATGTAAAGCCGGATGCACCAACTGGCATATGCATCTGGAGGTTCATTTGCAGTAGCAAGAGGCCCTGGCTTGCTCTCATACTTACTCTCTCCCCTTGTGAATAAATAAATAAAATATTTCAAAAGTAAGTATTATGTTAACTGTAGGTTTCTACACAATTATATTAAATCCATCAGATTAAGAATATCATTTTTCTAATTTATAATTTTTATAATGGTTGGTTGTTGAATTTTGTCAATTTTTTAAACTGTTTATTAAGATGATAATTTTTATAGTATATTATAATGCTGTGGATCACATTGATTTAGTTTCTCAAGCTTAACAAAATTAATATTTCAAAGAAACTTTGCTTATCCATAGTGAATTATATGTATTGTTATATTGGTTAACCAATTAATTTGGTTAAAAAGTTTGAAACAGTGCTCATAGTAATGTCTCTAGGCATTTGCATTTTAATACTAATGTCATATTTGAGTATCAACTTAGGCTGACTTCACAAAATATTTGGGAAACATTCTGTCTCTATCTATTTTCTGATATCTATCTATCTATCTATCTATCTATCTATCTATCTATCTATGCAGATTTTTCAGGGTGGAGTCTTGCTCTAGCCCAAGCTAACCTGGAATTATCTTTTTTGTAATACTTTTCATTCATTTTTTTGAGGTAGGGTCTCACTGTAGCCCAGGCTGACCTGGAATTCACTTTGGGGTCTCAGGCTGGCCTTGAACTCACCATGATCCTCCTAGCTTTGGCTCCTGAGTGCTGGGATTAAAGGCATGTGCCCCACGCCCGGGTGCAATTTTTTTTTTTAATGAGAGAGAGAATGATAATTGGCATACCAGGGCCTCCAGCCACTACAATTGAACTCCAGACACATGTGTGATCTTGTGTGCATGTGCAACCTTGTGCTTTCATCTTCCTTCTGTGTCTGGCTTACATAGGACTTAGAGAGGTGAATACGGATCCTTAGGCTTCACAGGTAAGAACCTTAATCACTAAGCCATCTCTCCAGCCCTCTTCTGGAATTTTCTATGTAGTCTCAGGCTGACTTAGAACTCCTAGCAAACTTCTTGCCTCTGTCTCTTGAGAGTGCTGGGATTAAAAGACTGTGCCATCATGGCTGGTTTCTGTTATATTTTGAGTGAGACTGGCTTTGACAGTATAAAAAATGTGATGGAATTCACTAGTGAAACTACCAGGTGCTTATCTTGTGGAATTTTTTCAGCTTAAAATTTATTTCAACAAATATATGGCAATTTAAGACTTCTGTTTATTTTGTGCCAATTTTACTCCATTGTGGTTTTCAAGATACTTGACTCCATCACTCAAATGCTCTGAATTTATTTAGAAAATTTTGCAAGTAGCAGTCCCTTCCTATCCTTGTGATAGCCTTAGAATCTTCAGTGATCATCTCTTTCATGCCTCATGTTGGTAGTGATAGAATTCACTGTTGATTGTTTTTCTTAGAGTTGATATATAGTGATATTCTTTAGATAGGCTTAGTATTGCTGTGATATTGCCCTTTCTAGAACATATGCTAAGCCACTCTTGGAATGTTAGAGATAAACCAACAAGTATCTTGATATTATTGTCCACCTAATACAATTCCAATACTTCCTCTCAAATAACTTACTTTGATTATTTTGGATAAATTAAGGCAAATTTGTATTTTCAGCAAATAATTTATTACACACCATGCAGGCTGATTAGTATGGGATCAATGAACTAGGTATCCTTAAATTCTGAATCTTACACTAGTCTTGTTTGTAGTTGTTACAGTTTACATCATGATCATCCTTTGTTCTGGATTATTCTCTGCTTCATGCAGTGACATTCTTCTCCATTCTTGTGATCATTGCATAGAAGTCTTCTCCATTGTCATTTACTTGTTCACCCAGCTAGCTTTTTTCATACTGGGGCCATTTCCCAGCTGTCCACCTAAAAGTTAGGAACATTGAACACAAAAGTAATGTTGTTCTAAAAGAATCATGTTAATCCATAAACTGTGTTACCATGAATTTGCATAGAGTTGGAAAGCTACCTAGGAGTACTTGGGAGAGGGTTTTCCTTACAGTGGGATCTGCAGCAGCTTATCATTTACTTAATACCTCACTGAGATGCATTTCACCAGAATAGTTCACAGCACATAAATGGGGTAAAGGTCTCCTTATGTGGCTTTATTCTAATCTACACAGCCTAACATAAACCTAGATTTCTCCCTTGTTGCACAGTGTATACTTTGAAACACGCTGAAGCAAGTTGAATTCAAAGTACAAAGTACAAAGACAACATGTTTGCCTACAATGGATCCAACTCCAGGAGTTATCATGTTCCTTTCACACTCTGTTTTAATTAATTCATTTGGAATTCAGAACAACTTTTTCATTCATGTTTTATTTCTGTGCCCCTCATCAAAAGATTATTTATGTGTGCCGGGCGTGGTGGCGCACGCCTTTAATCCCAGCACTCGGGAGGCAGAGGTAGGAGGATCGCCGTGAGTTCAAGGCCACCCTGAGACTACAGAGTTAATTCCAGGTCAGCCTGGACCAGAGTGAGACCCTACCTCGAAAAAAAAAAAAATTATTTATGTGTAAAAACTTCTAGTTAGCATTTAGGGAGATGGTTCCATTATTAAGAGTGCTTTCCAGGTAAGCATGATGTCTGAGAAAGCCTGACTTGTCCTGAGTTCAATTCCCCAGCACCCGCATAAACATCTGTGGATGTGGTCAAAAATGTATATATACCCAGTCCTGTGGGGAGGAGATACAAGGGAATCTCTGAGGCTTGCCTAGCTGGCTGACCATTCTAAAAACAAAAAAATTAAAAAAAAAAAAACAGCAGCTGTGGGTCGAGTGAAAGACTCCATCTCAGGGAAACATGTTACATATGTTGGAGTGAATGAGAATACCCAATATTTTCCTATGACCTCTGCAAATGTATGCCCATCTCTCACACACGTGTGCATATACCACACACAGAACACTACACATAATACACACACACATTCTATTTGAGGTATAAGTCTACAATAATGCCAGAGTAACCTTGTGTTAGCTTAAATAATTTTTGTGATTTCGAACATTTAATACTTTTAATGAACAAAATGTGAAAAATATTTTTAAGACACAAAATATTTAATTAATAGAAAAAATTAAATGTAACAAACAGTACTGCATAGTTTACTATGAGCATTTATTGTAATGTTTTTGTTTTTTCTTTCTTTCTTTTTTTTTTTTGTTTTGTTTTGTTTTGTTTTTTTCAAGGTAGTATTTTGTTCTAGCCCAGGCTGAACTGGAATTCACTATGTAGTCTCAGGATAACCTTGAACTTGTAGTGATCCTCCTACCTCTGATTCTGAAGTGCTGGGATTAAAGGCATGTACTCCATACCCTGCTTGATATGTTGTTTATACAGCTTATACAGAAAGACCAGATGTCTAGCGGATCAGTGGATTATTTAGCTATTTTTCTGTTGCTCTTCTTGCTAATTTTCTAGAAGTTCATCTTTATCTTCCACTTGTTTCTAATATCTCCAGTTTACACTCTCAATAATTTTAGTTGGCAAAAAGGAAGATAATTAAAATTTTTAAATAAATAATTTTGTTTATAGAATGCAAACACTAAAAAGTTTGTGACTTTTGTCACTTTTTTGTTATGGAGCATAACATTTCAAACAAGTTTTCTTGGTACAGCATATATATATTTAACACTAAGCTCTAGGCACATTTATTTGACTATGTGCTTATATGATTTATATAGAAAGGTTATAACTATGTGACCATTTGTACTGATGTATAAGTGAAAATTAAAAATAATATTTTGTTTCTGAATATATATTACCTTTTATAAACAGTAATATGGGTGTCAAAAGAACTTTTTATAACTAAAATATATTGTTATGCTCATCTAGGATTAACATTCTTTCTTGTCCTTTTTTTCTTGTGTGTGTGTGTGTATGTGTGTATGTGAGTGTGTGAGGTAGGGTCTTGCTCTAGTACAGGCTGACCTGGAATTCACTATGTAGTCTCAGGGTGACCTTGAATTCATGGCAATCCTCCTACCTCTTTCTTCTGAGTACTGGGTTTAAAGACATGCGCCACCATGCCTCGCCTTTTGTCCTTTTTTAAAGTAGAAACTGTGTATGGACACATCATGTATTACTATCATCATTTCCTTTCTCCCTGCCCCCCTTAATCCCTTAGTGGGATTGCTGGTATTCACCATGGAGCTGTGGGTTATGAGTTGTGAGATCAGCAGTCTGTCATTGTTGCAGTAGTGAGGGGGGGGGGAATGCCTCAGGATATTCCCTCCCACCCTGTGGCTCTCACATTCTTCCTGCCTCCTCTTCTGCAAACTTCCCTGAGCCTTGGTGGGTGTGCTTTAAGTCTACTTCAGTGTTCAGTTCTCAGCAGATTCTGGCTTTCTGCTTTGATATGTTTTGAGTATCTTCTCCATCACCCTGGTGGCATGGATTAGCATTCTTGACATACATTTTTTTATTTATTGATAATTTTTATACATGCAAATAATGTAAATTCCCTCCAATTACCTACTCTTGATCCCCCTCCCCATTCTTTCCCTTTGAATCCCTTCTTCCCAACTAGTCCCTATTCTGCTTGATGTCCTTTTTTTCTTGTGCATTTGTGTGGCCCACTGAATTTAATTAGTGTTGCTTGCATGGGAAGAGGTGGGGGAGTACCAGAGCTCGGGGTCCTACCACTGCAGAAATGTCTCATACTCCCAAGCTACCATCAACTGCATGTAATTCCTAAGAGAAGGCTGGGGACCTCATGCCCTGCTCCATCATCCATCATGCCAGTATGGTGTGGATATTGTATAGGTTAGGATAATCACTGTGAAGTCATGAATATAGCAGTCATGTCATTTATGTTATTTATTACAACTATTGACATATGCATGTTGAATCAGCCCTGCATCTCTGTAATGAAGCCAACTTGATGGACATGAAGATTACAAATATATCCAATTTCTAGCTATTTTGAATAGAGTAGCAAGAAACATAGTTGAACACGTATCTCTGAAGTAAAGAGTAGAGTCAGTACAATAAGTGTCCACAAGGAAATTGAGGATGACATGAGAAGGTGGAAAGACCTCCCATGCTTGTGGATTGATGGAATTAATGTTGTGAATTTTTTAATGTTCTTTTTCTTTACATCTTTATTTCATTGACTTATGTCCTGATCTTAAATATTTATTTTCACCTAGTACTTTTGGGTTTGATGTACCATTGTTTCTCTAAGGATTTCGAGTGTTTCCCTTAATTGTTAATTTAAATTAATTTTCATTTGTCTTTATAATATAGGCACTTAAAAATATAAACACTTCATAGGACAGCCTTCATAATATTCCATAAAAGTTGATATACCATATCTTTTATTTTAATTCAGTTGTAGGAACTTTTTGATTTTTTTTTTCTCAGTTTCCTCAATAATGCACCCATTTGATGCTATATTGTTTAATCTGTATGAGCTGGATATTTTCTGCAGTTTTTTTTTTTGTCAATTTCTAGCTTTATTTTATTTTTTCAGATAGAATACAAAAAGTTATTTTGATTTTCTTACACTTGTTGATACTTGTTTTTGTCCTAACATGTAACATAACAGAGAAATTTATACATGCTGCTGAGAATATGTCTTCTGTATTATTTGGATGGAATGTTCTGTGTCTGTTATATCCATTAGTTCTATGACATAATTTAACTTCAATGTTTCTCTGCTTATTTTTGTCCAGGTGGCCTATCTTTTGGTGAGAGTGGGGCATTAAAGTCAGTTACTGTTACTTTATCGAGATTTATCTCTGACTTTGTATCTAGTAGCCTTTGTCTTGTGAAATTGGGTGCACCTGTTATGGTCAGAATTTCAAGTCTTTTTGTGGATTTTATCCTTAATTGGTATGAAGTGGCCTTCTTTATCTCTCCTAACTGCTTTGGAGCCCATTCTGTCAGACATTAGAATAGCCATGCCTTGTTGTTTACTGGTTCCATTTTCGTGGAATATATTTTCCCATCCTTCTATCATAAAGTAATATCTGCCTTTGACATTAAATTGAGTTTCTTGAAGCCAAGAAACAGATGGATCCTGTTTTCTGTTCCAGTCTGCTAATCTGTGTCTTTTGATTGGGGAATTTAGACTATTAATATTCAGAATTTTTTCTTAAAAGTGTGAGTTATTGTCATGTTGATTATTTTCTGGTGTTTGGAATTTTTTGTCTTCATTTTCTTAACAACTATTCCAGCATCAACTTTATTGTCTCCAACCCCTGAAGCCTCTTAAATGTGTTTATCTTTATTTTTGATGCAAAATATTGCTCCAGTATCACTTGTAGAGCTGGCTTAGTGTTCATATGTAGTATAAGTGTTTGATCATCCATCTCAAACCACACAGTATATGTTACAAAACATTCGAGAGTCAATAACATAAAATTATAGCTTTTAGTCACTTACTTGCTTTATATGAATCCATGTTTGACTAGATGGCCCCATATATTCAGTGTTTTGTTAGTTTGTACTTTAGATCTGTAGCCACCTGGCTGGAAAATACGTGGTGGTGGGTTTGAAATTCCAATCTAAAAATATACAAAGTGCCTAGTTCCACCTGGAGTTCCTGAAGTGTGTTATGTGGCTTTTGGCTTATGGCTTTCTCTGTCTGCTTGGACTTGTAAAACCAGGCCAGCTTCTTCTGCCATTATGGATCTTCCCCTAGATCTGTAAGCTTCAATAAATATCCCTTCCTCTATAACTGTGCCCAGTTTAAAAGTTCATCTCAGCAAGCCGAAAGTTGCCTGACACATACTATATAAGTTTATAGCAATCCAACTCAAACTGCATAGTATACATTACAAAATATTCAGAGTCAATAACATGAAATTATAGCTTTTTCTCACTTATATGCTTTACATGAATTCACAAAGTAGATTAATATAATTAGTATTAAGCCAAATCTTATAGGATATATCAGTTTTTAATGGATAATCTTAGCTTTTATACCACATACAAAGTATTGTGGAAATATTTAATTTGTTATATAACCTAAGAAAACTGTAATTAATGAAATATTCTGTCCTTTAATGTGATGAACTAACAATAAAACAGATCTACAAAGACAAAACTCAACTGGAAAACATTTGGTAATTGTGAGTCACCAGTAGAATTTTACAAATGAATAAAGCATCAGATAGGACCCAAAGAACTCTTTTCATGTATCTTCTTTTACTAACTAGACCAGAACATGACAAGTGTTTTGTTCAGCTTGTCTTTTGTCATCAAGAACTATGTTAATACATTTCTAGCTATAAATAGGATTTTATGAGGGTATTGGGGAATAAAACTATAAATTAGAAGCAAGAGAAGCCACAAAAAGTATAAAAACACTTGGAAACTGAACAATATATGCTTAAATGAAGGTCATTGGAGAAATCAGAAGTTTTTTAAATCCTACAAATAAATGTTAGTGACAATATAACAAACCAGAACTTCTAGTATATATCCAAGACAGTCATAAAAGGAAAGTTCATACATTTTTTTAAAGAACCAAGAACACCTCAAACAAATAACCTGATGATTCACCTCAAGGTCCAAGAATAAGAGCAAACCAAATACAAATATTGTGAACAGCAAGATATTAATGAAACGGAAGCTAAAAGAATAATGTTTAGAATAATCACACAAATAATGACTTCTTTAAAAGAGAAATATGATTGACAAACTTCTAATATAACTGTGTTGGTTTGAATCAAGTGAGCCCCATAAGTTTATGTGTGTTCTGAATGTGTGATCCCAACTGATAGCAATTTGGGAGGAAAAGCTTGTTGGAAGAAGTGCCTTGTTGGGGGCTGGCCTAGCATTGTTACAGCCAGCTCCCCCTTGCTAGAGTTTGGCTCACTCTCTTGCTGCTGTTTTCCATCTGCTGTGGCAGAGCTGATTCCAGCCTCTGCTAATGCCATACTTCTCCAACCATCATAAACTTCTCCTTGAGACTGAAGCCAAGATTAAAAAAAAAAAAAAAAAAAAAAAACTTACCTACAATCAGCTGCCTTAGGTCAGGTGCTTTGTCTCAGCAACAAGAAGGTAACTACAAAATTAACCAAAAGGAAACTCCAAAATTAAAAAATTAAAGGTAAAAAAGTAGTGGTTATAACACATTCCAATGAAACCCAGAGAATCATTAAGAATATCTTGAAAACCTATATTCAAAAATACCAGAAGATCTAGAAATGGATAAATTCCTAAATGCCTTTAGCCTGCCAAAATTAACCCACAAAGTTATAAACAACTTAAACAGATCCATACCAAGCAACAATATTTAAGAAGCAATTAAAAGTTCCCCCCCAAAATAGATTTATTACTGAATTCTACCTTTTTTTAATAAAGAACTAACATCAGGGCTGGAGAGATGGCTTAGCAGTTAAGCTCTTTCCTGCGAAGCCTAAGGACCCCGGTTCGAGACTCGATTCCCCAGGACCCATGTTAGCCAGATACACAAGGGGGAGCATCTGGAGTCTGTCTGCAGTGGCTGAAAGCCCTGGCACACCCATTTTCTCCATCCATCTCTCTCTCTCTCTCTCTCTCTCTCTCTCTCTTTTTCTCTCTCTCTGTGTCACTCTCAAATAACTAAAACAAAAAAGTTAAAAAAAAAAAAGAACTAACATCAATACTTACAACTGTTCAGCAAGATAGGAGAAGCGCACTGATCAACTTAATCTAGAAAGCATTTTTAACTATTGAGCCATCTGTCCAGACCCTAATAAAATAATAATAAAAAAGTATTATCCTACTATTCAAATTTGATAAAGACCAAGTCAAAAATAATGTATAAACCAACTTCTTTAATAAACACATAGACACAAAAACTCTCAATAAAATGCTAGCATGCTGAATTCCATAGTGATGGAAAGCACTAACTACATGAGCCAGTGGGGACAAGTGGCCAACAATGGTATGAGCAAGCAGGGGTCTAAGCTATTCAGAAGCAACCACCCTGACACAGGAAGTAAATATCAGTTCAATGGTGGCACACAGCCTTGGTGGGTAACCAGTGGCTTTCTGATTGGCTAAGAGATATGCTCAGTGAAAGGAATCCATATCCGAATAGGGAAACCAAGTCAGAATCCTATGGAGACACAGATTATGCTATCCAATGTCAATCTCCCACTACACTAGATTTGGCTAAAAGAGGGGCTACATCCATCAAAAACTCCCTGAATTAATAATGATTATCCTATTTAACCTAAGCTGACTTGACTCTCCATTGGAGTGTTTTTATTTTTCAAACATAGTGGTACCCAAGGAGATGAACCACCCCTCTCATTCCAGCTAAGGCCCAAGTGAAACCATGAAGGAACTGGGGAGACCAGCAAGAGGGCTGCTCACATAGTGAGCCTGACAATCAATGCCAGGGTGAACGAGACAGACTCTGAGGACACCATACCAAAGCAGACATTCAGAGGTTCCTAAAATCACATCACGGAAATAGCCTTAAAGTACACCCACAAAGGGTCAGGGAATTTAGTGGAAGATGGGACAAAAGGATTGTAAGAGCCATGGGTTGGAACATCATGTCCAGAGGCATTGCCCACCGATTATGACTTCCTGCTGCTCCAACAATGCATAACCCACAACTCCTTAGTGAATATCAGCAACCCGACTAAGGAGGGCCCCCAAAGACATGGTGACAGGGAGGAGGGAAAAGATGGTATCAACACATAATGTATCCATACAAAGTATGTTCTTAAGATAAAAATTTTTAGAAATAATAAAAAAGAACACATGAACAAGATAGTACAACATCACAAGCAAAGTGTTTTTATACCAGGAATGTAAGAGTTGTGTAGCATATGCAAATCAATAAATATAATATAGCATAGAAATAGACTGAAGAACAGAAATCACATAATCATCTCAATAGATACATAAAAGGCCCTTGACAAAGTTTAATATCCCTTTGTGACAAAAATCTTGAAATGACTAGGAATAGAAAAGACATATATCCAAACAATGAAAGCTACATAAAAACCTATATCCAACACGATACTAACTGGGAAAGAACTGAGAGCAATTCACCGAAAATCTGGAATGAAACAAAAATGTCCACTTTCTTTATTTTATTTTTTTCTTTGTGTATGTATGTGTTCATACGCATGTGGGCATATGTGTCTGTTTCTATATGCATACATAGATAAGTGGGAGTGCATGCCTATATGGTTGTGCATGCTCAAATGCTGCACATTTCTTTCCCCTCAGTTGCTCTCCACCTTACTTTTTGAGACAGGATATCTTATTGAACTCAGAGTTCAGTTTCAACTAGACGAGTTAGCCAGCAAGCTTCAGGGATCCTCCTATCTATTCCTCCGCAACACTGGGATTGCAGGAACATGCCTCCACTTGCGGGATTTTACAAGGACATTGTTGAGGATCCAAAATTGGGACCTCATGCTTGTGTGGAAAGCTCTTTTACAATTGGGCCATCTTCACTCTTATTCAAAATAGTACTTTGAAGTCTTAGAGCAATAAGACAATAGAAAAAATAAAAAAGATTCAAACTGAAAAGAAAAAAGTCACATTATCCCTATTTGGAGATGACACGATCTTAAATGACCCTAAAATATTTTCAGCAAAGAAACAGGATAAAAAAGTCAGTAGCTTTTGTATATGATAATAATGAGTATGTTGAGACAGAAATTGGGGGGGGAAAGTCTCAGTAACAATAGTTTCACAACATACCTAAGAATACGTGTAACTAAATAGATAAAAGACTTTTCTAGTGCAAACTTAATACTGAAGAAACTGGATGATTTAACACTTGAAAATGGTAGAAGAGTGAGCTCCAGATTCAACACAATTCCAAAAACATGTATCATATAGCTAGAAAAAAACAATACTAACATTCACATGGTATCACAAAAGAACCTGGATAGACAAAAGCTTTTAAGCAGAAAGAACAATGCTGGATGCATAACATCTGATCTCAAATTATATTTCATAACCTTACTTACAAAGGCAGAATATCTGTGACACCATAATGCACATGTGGACCAATGGAACAGAGTAGAGGACTCAGAAACAAACCGCACAGTAGCAGTCACTTGAGTTATAACAAAAACGTTGAAAATGTACATTAGCAAAAAGGCAGTCCAATCAACAAATGGTTCTGGGAAAACTAGATATCTACATTTAAAAGAATGAAATTATATTCATATCACATATTCTACTTAAAAAAATCAACTCAGAATGGACCAAAGACTGTAATGTAAGACCTGAAAATTTGAAATTACTAGAGTAAATTGGGGGAAATATTTTAAGATATAGGCATAAGAATGAACTTTCTGGAAAGGACTCTAATGACATAGGAGATACTCTCAAGAATTAGCCAATGGAACTGCATAAAATTCACAACCTTCTCTGTAGGAAGGGAAACTATCACCAAAGTTAAGAGACAGCCTACAAAGTGGAAGAACATCTTTGCCAGCCATATTATCATGTAAGGGGTAAAATATATAAGGAAATGCAAAATTACACACAATCTTTTTCCAACCAACAAATGGGTTAACTAACAGAAAAGATAGTTCTCAAAAAAATCTAACTGATCAATAAATATTTTTTAAAGTGTTCAACACCCCTAATCATGGTGTAAAATAAAACTACTAAAATGTTTCCTATCATCCCAGTTAGAAGGTCAATCACCAGAAAAACAGATGACAGCAAATGCTGGTGAGGATCTCGGGAATAAACAAAGGTCCAGAAAATCAACATACTGCAAAAATGTTTGTGCATCCATGTTTATTTCTGCATTATTTACTATAGATAAAAATCAGGACTGGAGAGATGGCTTAGCAGTTAAGGCACTTGCCTGCAAAGCCAAAGGACCCAGGTTTGATTCCCCAGGACCTACATAAACCAGATGCACAAGGTGGTGCATGTGTCTAGAGTTTGTATGCAATGGCTGGATGTGTGGCACAGTATGCTCATTCTCTCTCTTTCTCTTTCTCTCTCTCTCCCTCTCTCTCTCTCTCTCTCTCTCTCTCTCTCTCTTTCTCTCTTTCTTCCTATCTCTGCCTCCTCCTCTCCTTCTCTCTAATAAATAACTAAAAATAATAAAATAGTTTTTTAAAAAAATGGAACCAGCCTACATGTCTGTCAATAAATAAAAGGATAAAGAAAATGTGGTACATATTCATGATGAAATTTTATTCAGCCAAAAACTAAAATTAAATAATGATCTTTTCAGTAAAATGAAAGAAAGAGGAACTTGCTGGAATAAACAAGACTCTGAAAACCACATACTGCATATTTTGCCTAATATGTGGATCCTAGGTTGACTTCTGTTATCCATGTATCATTTATCTATCTACCTATACACGTCATGAAACCAGAATGGTTACTATCAGAGGGCAATAAGAGGTACTAAGGGAAGGATGATAGAGGAATGGAAAAAAGAGGATAATGGAACATATGTGAATGTATATGACATGAGGCAGGAAAGGAGCTATCTAGAGGAAAGAAGGGAAGAAGCAGGAGTAGAGCAGAGGGACAAAGAAGGGAAGTAAAAGAGAAGGAGTAAGGACAAAGTGTTTGTGGAAGTCCTGAAAGAAACCTATTATTTTGTATCCCAACTCTTAAAAAACTAGTAACTAAATTGGATTTTTCAGATGAAAGTTTTATTTTTGGAGTAAACCATATATATATATATATATATATGGACACATATATATGATTATCCACAATGTCCACTTTGAAGCTTTTAAAAGAAAACAAAATAAACTATCTAAAGATATTCTAAAGCAATATCATTATAAAGTTTTCAATTTGTGTAAATTGTTTGCGCTTATCACCATTTGGCTTATTATGATTGAAAGTTGAGTTATTGTGTTATGTAAGTATATTATATAATACTTGTATAAGTATTATACTTATTTTTTAAATTTAATTTATTAGTTTTCTTTTCAGCAAATACAGGCAATTGGTACCGTTGTCTAGGCTCATCCATGATCTACCCCCTCCCATTGGACCCTCCTTGTTGATGGAAATGGGTTGTGCATTGTGGACTTAGCCCACAGGTATTGGTAAGAAAAATGTCTCTGCATATCATGACCCAACATGTGACTCTGACATTCTTTCCACCCCCTCTTCCACAAAATTTCCCTGAGCCATGTTGGGTTTGTTTTTGGTCTGATTCAGTGCTGAGGTGTTGGGGGTCTCTGAGGCTCTGGCTTTCTGATTTGGTAGGAGTTGATTTTTCTCTGCGTTGGTCTCCTTCCCCTTTGTGCTAGCATCTGGTTCATCAGGAAAACATCACCCTTGCTTGTTTCGCCACTTGTCCTTAGTTTCAGTCAGGCCCCTTTTGAGGTATGTTGGAGCAGCTCTCTCCTTAGGATCTGCATCTATCTGAAAAAGAGAAGCAGATTCTCCAACGGAGAGTAAGTTAGCACCCGGAAAATTGAGATAACACTTACTTTTTTGATAGAGAATTTGATAGGTGTAGGCCCTCTTGTACCCCATGATTGATGGTAGCTTGATATTGGAGAGTGGGCTTATGTTTGGGTATGGTTCTGACTTGTTTCCCAGCTCCAGCTATGGGTCTCATACCACTGAGGGGATCAGTTAGCCAAATCAAGAGCAGTTGGTTCCCCACCATGGCTGTGTGCCACTATTGCACTTGTGGGGGCATCACATCAGGTTATTTGTTGCTAATTAGGTTAGACAATGAGTTGCTTAGACAGATATTGGTCATTTCCCCCAGTCACCCATGTAGCACCTTCTGGCACTAGACATGCTGACTGTCTGGGGACTGATTCTCCATTGGCTTCCAGCCATGCCATTCCATTTTATGTGTCAGCTGCGTATGGAGTCTTCAGCAATAGGGTCTTACCACTGGCCTTTGGTGGGTCATCAAGTACTCTGACAGTAGTCTGTCATTGTTTTGGGAAACCTTGTAGGTTTCTCTGATCAAAAGCGCATTGTAGATGGTAGCCCCAAGCTGGTAGTGGGGGTTACAGGTCAGTGCCCACTAAGAAATTGAGGTAAAACATAACTAATATACAAGAGTTAGAGAGGAGAGACGGGGGGAGAGGGGGAGAGGGAAGGAGGGAAGATGTAGAAGATTTAGGTTAGTCTTGATCCTATCCTCTCCAGTGTCTTGTGTTTCAGGTTATACTTATTGTTTAAAGTACAATAAATTATTTTGCTCTCACAATTGTTTGACCTTTTAGCTTAGTTTTACCATAGTTAATTTTTATATTATGCATATTATTTAATTAAGTCACATGATTATAACAATTCTCAACTGTCTGAAAAGTTTGGGAACAAACAACTAAAATGATGGGGAAATCATATAGTAACTCTGGAGATTAGCCAGGGATTCAAGTATACCATTTGAATCTGCTTATTTCATAGGAGGAATTGAGAGGGTCTCTTACAATGCAAAAACACATAAACAGAGATATGAAAGCTTGCATGCAATAAGTTTCTGTCTTTTGAAAAAATAGAGTAGACATTACCAGGAAGGGTATATTAAAAAGTTGAGGCAGAACTACTGAGTATAGAACTCAGAAAAAAAAAATGAGTAGTTACTGTGAGCAATCCAGCTAAAGATCCAGAGAACGAAAGCTATTCTAGTTCTTATCATAAATCTGCATCACATATAACTATTTTCCCTCAGAAGTCTCATGAACACATGGCCGCAAATAAATACCAGTTGTTTATTTTTGTAACTTAAAATTCTAGGAAGGTTCTCCACAATTATGTCTTGAAATTCCACAGTTACTGAATTCTGCATTGTGCTCATGGCCTTTCCTTTTGTGGTATTTCACTAAGTTCTAATTTCCTGATTATTACTGGATATGAAGTAATGACCTCAAAATAATTCATCCAATTTCTTCTATAAAAGGCTAACAAAGAATGAGAACTTAGGGCTGGAGAGATGGCTTAGTGGTTAAGCGCTTGCCTGTGAAGCCTAAGGACCCTGGTTCAAGGCTCGATTCCCCAGGACCCACGTTAGCCAGATGCACAAGGGGGCGCACATGTCTGGAGCTCGTTTGCAGTGGCTGGAGGCCCTCGCACGCCCATTCTCTCTATCTCTCTCTATCTGCCTGTTTCTCTGTCTGCCACTCTCAAATAAATAAATAAAAATTTGTTAAAAAAAAAAAAAAAGAATGAGAACTTCAAATGACTGTGTATAGTTTTCCGTGCGCGTAATAGGAAAGGATTCTCCAGAAAAGCTTAGGTTAGAAATAGACAAGTGAGAGCCTTCAGGAGTTCAATGCTCTTTCCAGTTTTACCACACATTGATTGACCCCCTGTTGTTCATTGCATGTGCCAGCCAAGGAACTCCAACAGGCTGATGACTTTTATTCCTAGTTTTAAACTTCTATTATGGAGAATATCCCTTTAAATTATACTTGAACTACATCACTATAAGCTTTAAAAATGTTTTTTATGCTTTTGTTGAAAAGATACAGTTCTCCATTAAAATTATATTTACCTTGTTTTCAGTCAATATGGTTTTTGCCTCATTTATAACTCAAAACATTTGTATTATCCATCATTGCCACCAGATATAAAACTTGCTGCAGCTTTTTAAAACTGTTCATCTACTTCCTATTTTGACATGTAAAGAGTCATTTTATAAATTCTAAGCTTTTACCAAGGTAAGAAAGTGTGAAATAATAACAACATTAGTCTTCTGTGAGGAAATATTGACATGATATTACTATAGAAAAATTGGTTTGTGTTCTTAGGTATGCCTGCAAGACAAATCAGATTTTTAGATATTTTACCCAATAAAAAATAGTTTTTGCATCTTTTTTTTTGAGGTAGGGTTTCATATTAACTCAGGCTGACCTGTAATGCACTATATAGTCTCAGGGTGGCCTCAACACATGGTGATCCTCCTACCTCTACCTCCCTAGTTCTGGGATTAAAGGCATTCACCACCATACTTGGCTTCAAAATTGTTTTTAAATAAATGTCTATAAAACATGAGAACATGTTAAGTATGGAAAAATTTTTCTGAACTTGATATTTAATTTAGATAAAAGCCTTGAAATTTCCTGAACACTTATTTTTTATATTTGACACTGACTAAAAATCATTTTTAAAGTTTACTGTGGGAACTGGAGTGATTGCTTAGTGGTTAAGGTATTTGCCTGCAAAGCAAAAGGACCAAGGTTCAGTTCTCCAGGACCCACGTTAACCAGATTCACAAGGGGGTACATGTGTTTGGAGTTTGTTTGCAATGGCTAGATGCCCTGGTATGTCCATTCTCTCTCTCTCCCGCTTTCTGTTTCAAATAAATAAATAAATAAAAATAAAAAATATTTAATGTTTACTGTGACATATTTTATATTTCACTAGTTTCTTTTTTTTTAATATTTTTTTTTTAATTTGAGAGCAACAGACACAGAGAGAAAGACAGATAGAGGGAGAGAGAGAATGGGCACGCCAGGGCTTCCAGCCTCTGCAAACGAACTCCAGACGCGTGTGCCCC
This sequence comes from Jaculus jaculus, assembly GCF_020740685.1. Classification (NCBI taxonomy): domain Eukaryota; kingdom Metazoa; phylum Chordata; class Mammalia; order Rodentia; family Dipodidae; genus Jaculus; species Jaculus jaculus. The sequence goes on from NC_059105.1 coordinate 103,953,462, forward strand.
CTTGTGCATCTGGCTAAGGTGGGACCTGGGGAACCGAGCCTCGAACCGGGGTCCTTAGGCTTCACAGGCAAGCACTTAACCGCTAAGCCATCTCTCCAGCCCTTCACTAGTTTCTTGATTGTTGATTTCTTGGGCTTTTAGTTCCTTTGCAAATGGTAAGGAAATATGTGTTTATTCTCTTTGTAAAAAGCTGTCAAAAGAATGGAGAAAATAAAGGGTATAGCATGTGAATGAAGAAATAAGAATTTATGTATTAAATTCATGTTATGAAAAGGGCCCAGAATGATTACAACATTGGCAGTGTAATCTCTCAGCAGTGAAAATAAACTATGCTCTGTGAATCAGCAGATTCTGAACTTAGAAATCTTCTTGTTTTTTCTCTATGCCCATCATCCATATGCCAGAATCAAACACCAAATGCAGCTGTCTAATCAGACTGATGAAAAAGTAGGAAATGGAAATGCAGACAAGTATGCCTTATGTATAAATGCTCTTTCATGATGTTGTTAAGGAGGAAAAATGAGACAAAAGCAAAATATGACAATATATTTGGTTCTAAAGTATTAAACTGAGAACTAGCCAGTCCTTCAATTCTTTTATGACAGAACTCTTTGGTAAAACAAATTAAATTAATTTTAATAATAATTACTTTTATGAATCATCTACAATACAAGGGAAACACAAGGGAAAGAAGCACAAATGACCAAGAAAAGGTAAACCGTCTGCTTTGCAGTTTCCCTGGCAGAGATGGCTTGAGAATTTGAGTTACTAGAAAGGCTATTGTTCCAAAACATAATGCTGGCAAAGCAAAAGGGCTCAGTGGAAGGAGACCTAGAATAACAGGTACACAATATAATGCATGCCACTGGTAAAGAGAAACTATCAAAGGTTTCTGGAAAGGAAATAAGTTAATTATGAACCAGAACTCCATAGCTTGATTAAAGATTTATAGAAATATTTACATGTGACTCTCATTCCTCTGTCCCTCTTGTTGACTTCAAAAAGGATAAGGAAAAAATAAAGGTATAGAAGACATAAGGAGTAAATACTAGAGACACAGGCAAAAGGAGAAGCTTATGTTCAGGAAGATACAAAGAAAACACAACTCTAGGAGGTTGTAGTAGGGAATTGATGGAAGATAAGATCTGTTGTTCCTCTAAACTGTGAGCACCTGACAACTCACACAATGACTTCATAAAATAGTAGTCAAACTGGTAGCCTAAAGTATATAGACAACTGTTATAGTCAGCTTCTCATTGCTATGACAAACATCCATCCAGAAGCAGCTTAGAGAAGGAAGGGGTTTCTTTCAGGCTTACAACATCCAGGGGAACACTATCAATGGCATAAGAAGCCGGCTCGAGGGGGACTTCCAGCTAAGATAGTGACTGCCTAGCTGTGCTGCAAATCCCAGGGAAAAAAAGACAAGACATTAAGGGTTTTCTGGGTCTTCTTGTCAGTGGAAGGGCATGGGGGAGGGGTGAAACAGGGAATTGCGGATCCCCTCCTGGGTGGGTAGCACACCCCTCCCACCAAAAACCACCACACCCAGCGCAGCACTCTGACCGCATGCCAACCGATCCCTACATGCAGAATCTTAAACTACACTGCACATTTGCCCACATTACTGCTCCTGCTGCTGCACATTCAAAAAGCCCAGTCCCACAGCAACTGCCACACAAGCCCAGACTGTGTCTCTCGCTTGCGCCAGATCAGGTGCCATCCCCCACCTGTCCCTCCTAGCTCAAACACAGGCAGCATTGGTGCATTACTGTTTGAGAATTCAGGCAATTTTGGCACCCATGCCAGGCAGCAGATAGGCAGCTCTGGCAAGTGACAGCCAAAGCCCAGGCTGCTTGGCAAATGCCCCAGGCTGCCTCAGATTCCCATTGCACTTGATCCCAGGCTGATCCACCCACCTACATGCCCATACATTGTCGTGGGCAGACCACAGTGCAAAAGAAATAACATGAAAAATCAAATACAAGAAAATCCAGTTATATCATCCAGTCCTACAATGAATACATCTAACCAAAACATACAAGAGTTATTAGGATCAGAACATCAAATTGAAGCTATGAGCAATGCAACCCTGACCAACCTTCAGGTAGAACTTGCAGGAAAACAACAGAGGACCGATAATCATGTGGATGCTACCATACTAAGCTAGAATAAAGAGATAGAAACTGGAAGGAGTTCAAAGAGAGTTAATAGATTGGAGGGAGAGTGAAAACAAAGAAGACCTTAAAAATCAGCTGGCTATACTAAATGAAGACATAAAGAAATGCAAGGATAAATTTCAAGAATCATCCAGAAAATCAGAAAATGATGTGAAAAGGGAGCTTGACAGAGGGATGGAAATGATACATAGAAAAGTAGTAGAAAATGCAAACTTAATTGAACAAGTCCAAAACTCTCTAGAAGCTCTCAAGAATAGAGTCAGTGAAGTGGAGGATAGAAACTCTGATCTGGAAGACAAGATAGAAGAATCAGTTGGAGAGTTCAAAAATTCCAGTACATTCAAAAGTTCCTGTGAACAGTACATGAGAGAATTGTGGGATATACTTAAACATCCTAATGTCAGAATCATTGCAATACCAGAAAGAGAAGAATTTAAGACCAAAGGCATAGAGAACTTATTTAACAAAATAATCAGAGAAACTTCCCCAGTCTCTGAAAAGAAAGACCCATCAAGATACAAGAAGCTAACAGAACTCCAAACAGACTGAACCAAAGGAGAAACTCTCCAAGACATATTATCATTAAGACTCTAAACATTGACACCAAAGAGAAAATCCTAAAAGCAGCTAGGGAAAATCAGCACACCACTTTCAAAGGTAACCCCATCAGAATTACTTCAGACTTCTCAATGGAAACCCTGAAAGCTACAAGGGCCTGGAAAAAAACACTCCAAAGTCTAAGAACCTATGGCTTCCAACCCAAACTACTCTATCTGACAAATGTCTCCCTCATAATAGATGGTGAAAGAAAAACTTTCCATGACAAAACCCAGCTTCACAATTATATGAACACAAAACCAACCTACACAGAGTACTTGAGGAAATTCTCCACAGAGAAGAAACCAATAATCAAACTCAATTGCTTACAAGAAGCAGATCATAATAAACAAACTCAGAATACGCATAAAAATCTTCAAAGCTCATGAAAACACCAACACGCGTCTACCGTCACAATATGGCAGGGATCAAATCTAATCTCACAGTCATTACCCTAAATATTAATGGCCTTAATTCACCCATCAAGAGACACAAGCTAACAGGATGGATCAAAAAATTAGACCCCTCAATCTGTTGCCTTCAAGAAACCCACCTCACCACTAAAGACAGACATCTCCTCAGGGTGAAAGGGTAGAAAACAATATTCCAAGCAAATGGGAATAAGAAACAAGCAGGTATAGCTATATTAATATTGGATAAAATAGACTTCAAACCAAAAATAATCAAAAAAGACAAAGAAGGCTACTTCCTACTTATCAAGGGAATGACCCATCAAGAGGATATTACATTCATAAATCTGTATGCACCAAACACAGGAGCAACACAGTTCATAAAACAAAACCTACTTGACAATAAAACAGAAATAACCACCAACACCATCATAGCTGGGGACTTCAATACACCATCATCAGTAATAGATAGATCATCCAACAGAAACTCAACAGGGAAGTAAGAGAGCTCAGCAAAACCATAGATCACTTAGACCTAATGGACATTTACAGAAATTTCCATCCCAAATCCACAGACTGCACATTCTTCTCAGCAGTCCGTGGAACATTCTCTAAAATAGACCATATAATGGGTCACAAAGACTGCCTTCATATATTTAGGAAAACTTACATAATTCCCTGCATGATATCAGATCACAGTGCTATAAGCCAAGAAATCAACAACAAAAGACCCACATAGAATCCAAACGGCACCTGCAAACTGAACAGCACACTTTTAAACCATAAATGGATAGTGGATGAAATTACAAAATTCCTGGAATTGAAGGAAATTGAGAACACATCATACCAAAACTTATGAATACAATAAAGGTGGTCCTCAGGGGAAAATTCATAGCAATCAATGCCTTCATAAAAAAGACAGAAAGATCCCTAGTCAATAGCCTAACCATCCACCTAAAAGCACTGGAAAAACAAGAAAAATCCAACCCAAACAGCTCCAGAAGTAAAGAAATAAATAAAATCAGAGCAGAAATTAATGAATTGGAAACCAAGGAAACAATTAAGACACTGACAAAACAAAGAGATGGTTCTTTGAAAAAATAAACAAGATTGACAAACCTCTGGCCAATTTGATCAAGCAAAAAAGGGAGAAGCTTCAAATTAACAAAATTCAAAATGAAAAAAGAGAGATCACAACAGACATAAGTAAAATTGGGAGAATCATCAGGACTTTTTTTTAAAAAACCTCTACTCCATAAAACTGGATAATGTGGAGGAGATGGATAAATTCCTGGACGTATACCATCTATCAAAGCTAAACTCAGAGCAGATTAATCACCTCAATGAACCCATCACACTCATGGAGAATGAAAAACTAATAAAAAAATCTCCCCAAAAGAAGAGTCCAGGACCAGATGGCTTCTCAGCTGAATTCTATCAAACCTTCATGGAAGAACTCAAACCAATCTTCCTCGAACTGTGCCACACAATTGAAGAACAGGGAAAGCTACCCAACTCCTTTTATGAAGCTAGTGTCACCCTAATTCCAAAACCAGGCAGAGACACCACAAGAAAAGAAAACTACCAGCATATTTCCCTAATGAACTTAGATATAAAGATCCCAACAAAATACTCGCAACCTGGAACAAATGGGATTCATCCCAGGAACACAGGAGTGGTTCAACATACAGAATTCTGTCAGTATAATATACCATATAAACAAGGTTAAACATAAAAACCACATGATCATCTTGATAGATGCAAAAAAGGCCTCTGAAAAGATAAAATATCACTTCATGATCAAAACATTGGAGAGAATTGGCATGGTTGGTTCATATCTTAACATAATAAAGACAATGTACAAAGTTCAAAAGACCCAAATAATACTTAATGGAGTGAGACTTGAGGAATTCCCATTAAAATCAGAAACAAGACAGGGTTGTCCTCTATTACCTCTGCTTTTCAATATAATACTGGAAGTCCTAGCTCAAGCAATAAGACAGGAGAAGGAAATAAAAAGGATACAATTTGGTAAAGAAGAAGTTAAGTTAGCTCTATTTGCTGATGACATGATTGTATATGTAAGAGACCTGAGAGACTCCATACCAAAACTCCTGAAGGTGATTAACTCATACAGCAAAGTAGCAGGATAAAAAATCAATGCACATAAATCAGTAGCATTTCTATATGCAAATGAGAAAGATACAGAGAAAGAAATAAGGGATATAGTCCCATTTTCAATAGCAACAAAAAATAAACTAAAATACCTTGGAATAACATTAACCAAGGAAGTGAAAGATATATACAATAACAACATAAAAACACTCAAAAAAGAAATTGAGGAGGACTTAAGAAAATGGAAAGATCGCACATGCTCCTGGATAGGCAGAACTAACATTGTGAAGATGACAATCCTACCAAAGATCACACATGCTCCTGGATAGGCAGAACTAACATTGTGAAGATGACAATCCTACCAAAGGCAATATACGGATTTAATGCAATTCCAGTTGAAATCCTCACAGTGTTCTTCACAGAGATAGAAAAAAAAACGATCTCGAATTTCATATGGAAAGGCAAAAGGCCTCACATATCCAAACATATCCTCAGCTGAAGAAATACCTCTGGAGGCATCACCATACCTGATCTAAAGGTATATTATAAACCCATAGTAATAAAAACAGCATGGTACTGGCATAAAAATAGGAGTACCCAGACTTTGGGTCAAGCAACTATAGCTACTTGATATTAGACAAAGGCCCAAAAAATATAGGCTAGAAAAAGACAGCATCTTCAACAAATGGTGCTGGACAATCAGGATTAGCATATGCAGGAAACTGAAATTTGATCCACACATTTCACCATGCACTACACTCAAATCGAAATGGACCAAACACCTCAATATAAGACCAGAAACTCGAATATTACTGGAAGAAAATTTAGGAAGTACTTTCCATGATATAGGAATGGAAAAAGACTTCCTGAACAAAGCCCCAGTAGCTCACAAACTCAAAGAGTCACTCAACCAATGGGATCACATAAAGCTGAAGAATTTCTTTACAGACAAGCATACAATAAGCAAAGGCAATAGATTACCCACAGAATGGGAGAAAATATTTGTGGGATATCCAACTGATAGAGGCCTAATCTCTAGAATCTACAAAGAACTCAAAAATCTAAACAGTAAAAAGTCAAACACCCCACTCACAAAATAAGGCAAAGAGCTAAACAGGCAGTTCATAGAGGAAAAAATACAAATGGCAAACACACACTTAAGAAAGTGTTCATCATCCCTAATCATTAGAGAAATGCAAACTAAAACAACTATGAGATTCCACCTTACCCCAATAAGGATAGCAAACATCAAAAAATCAAACTAAAATAAATGCTGGCAAGGATGTGGAGAAGTAGGAACGAACACTCATTCACTGTTGGTGGGAATGTAGGATGGTACAACCACTTTTGAAAGCAATATGGAGACTACTGAAAAGGCTGACTATAGAGATAACAACAAACCCAGTTATTCCCTTACTGGGCATCTAACCTAAAACCTTCAAACCACAGGCCAGAGAGATTTGCTCAACCATGTTTGTAGTGGCTCAATTCTTAATAGCTAAGAGCTGGAATCAATGCAGATGTCCATCACTAGAAGAATGGATAATAAAGATGTGGCATATCTAAACAATGGAATTCTATACAGCAGTAAGGAAAAATGACACAAAGAAATTTGAGGAAAAATGCTTGAACCTGGAATAGATCATTCTCAATGAACTTACACAATCACAAAAAAAAAAAAAAAAAAAAAATCGCCACATAGTCTCACTCATCTACAGCACCTAACCAGAATGTACCCAAGATACCTTACATACCCCGCAAGCATCTCATGGACCTGACGCTAGGATGGATAGGGAAGGAGGGGAGGGTATCGAAGGGGTGGGAAACACTAATCTAGACCGAAACAGCAATGGTACTATCTCTCTCATCTCTCTAACTCTTGTATATTAGTTATCTTTTTCCTCATTTTCTTAGTAGGCACTGACCTGTAACACCCAGTACCAGCATGGGGCTATCATCCACAATGAGCTTTTGATCAGAGAAACTTACACGGTTTCTAAAAAGAATGACAGATTTTTGTCAGAGTACTTGATGACCCACCAAAGGTTAGTGGTAAGACCCTATTGCTGAAGACGCCATATGTAGCTGACAAGTAATATAGAATGGCATGGCTGGAAGCCAGGAGAGAGTCAGTCCCCAGACAGTCAGCGTGTCTAGTGCCAGAAGGTTCTACATGGGTGTCTGAGGGAAATGACCAATATCTGCCCAAGCCACTCATGGTCTAACCTACTTAGCAGCAAATAACCTATTGTGATGGCCACAGAAATGCAATAGTGGCACACAGCCATGGTGGGGAACCAACTGCTCTTGATTTGGCTAACTGATCCCTTCTGTGGTACTGGACCCATAGCTGGAGCTGGGAAGCAAGTCAGAACCATATCCAAACATAAGCCTACTCTCCAATATCAAGCTACCATCAATCATTGGGTACAAGAGGGCCTATACCTATTATACTCTCTATCAAAAAAGTTAGTGTTATCTCAATTTTCAAGGTGCTAACATACTTTCCGTTGGAGAATCTGCTTCTCCTTTTTAGATAGATGCAGATCCTAAGGAGAGAGCTGCCCCATCATACCTCAAAATGGGCCCAACTTAAACTAAGGAAAATTGGCAAAACAAGCAAGGGTGCTGTTTTCCTGATGAACCAGATACCAGCACAAGGGGGAAGGAGACCAACACAGAGAAAAATCAACTCCTACCAAATCAGAGAGCCAGAGCCTCAGAGGCCCCCAACACCTCATCACTGAAGCAGACCAAAAATGAACCCAACATGGCTCAGGGAAATTTTGTGGAAGAGGGGGTGGAAAGAATGTCAGAGCCACATGTTGGGTCATGATATTCAGAGACACTTATTGTACCAATAACTGTGGGCTAACCCCCCAATGCATGACCCATATACTTCAATAAGGAGAGGCCAATAGGGAGGGGGTAGGCCACAGATGAGCCTAATAATGGTACCAAACTGCCTTTATTTGCTGAATACAAATCTAATAAAAAAATAAACTTTATAGAAGTTAAAAAAAAGAAGCTGGCTCGCTTTCATAAATTTAAGCAGAGATACACCATCAACAACCAGCATCATGCACAGCCAGCTTAGCATGAGCCTTCAGAGCTCCAACTGCTCTCCACACACCTTATGGCTGAACTTTAAGATCCATTCCCAGTGACATTCCTCTGCTAAAGTTTCCATTTGCTTATTTCCATGCACTTTAATGTATTTTATTTTTGAGTGTCTATATGCTATTCTGTAATTCAACATTCTCTGTTTTCTTATACCCAATTTATATACTATCTTAACTCTGTAGGAGTTTATGGTTCTAACTAGGAGCTCCATTACCTCAATCTTTATCATTAAAAAATAAAAAGATAGTTCCTTCTTTGGATATACTTCAATTAGTAACATTATTAAACTATCTATGTTTACAAATTCTGAGAGATATGTTATACACTTCTCTCCCCAAATACATACAAAAAGAACAGTAGACTACTAGTGAAAAAAATGTATCAGGTGCTTTTAATGTATCTGCCATATATTATTAGTAGCTGTTAAAAGAGAATCTGTTAAAAATTATTAGACATCCCTGATATTTTTCATAGTCCTTCATATCACTCAAGGCAGAGATCAATTGGTTTCCTTCATTTTGGTCACTTTCTTCTTCCCTCATTTCACGAAAATAAAGCAGTTTTTTCATTACTTTTTTTTCTATTTTTTAAAAGATGGCAGGGGACTTCCGGTTAAGATGGCGGCGTAGGTACCACACCAAAGCAGCCTAGGGGGGAAAAAGACCCAAAAAACTCAGCAAAATACACACTTTTACTAAAAACTGAGGTGTATAGGAAATTGAAGTGGCAGTGGAGAAGTAGAAGAGTTATAGAGCATCCAGAGCCCGCACAGGCGGGAAAAGCGGCTCCAGCAGCTCGGCCAACCGCCACGGCCACGGCGCAGCAGAAAACCGCCAGACTCGGCTCGAGCCGCAGGAAAAGCCAGGTGCAGGATTTTCCCCTCACACCGCGCTCTCTGCAACTCGGGAAACGTGAGGGGAGAGCAGCAGCAAGCAGCGGAGGAGCAGACCGCGAGGTAGAAGAACACGTGGAGCAGCGAGACAACCAGAACAGCCGTGGCTCCCTCCCCTCCCCCAACGCCTAAACCCAGCTCCAGCGAACACAGCAGCGGCCCGGGACCCGGCCACACCAACTTGGGCTGACAACGGGACCCAAGCAGGAGCAGAGTTCGGCAGCAACTTCAGTGGCTCCAGCACCAGTACCGGCGGCCCCAGCAGCATCGGACCCAGGAGCGGCAGCGGCGGCAGATCCCGCAGCAGTGGCTTCAGGGGGAGCAGCGGCGGTGGACACAGCAGCGGCAGCTTCAGCAGCGGTGGTGGCTCCGGTGGTGGCACCTACGGCAGCAGCAGAGGCAGCAGCAGCGGCTCGGTTTGCCCCATAGGAAAAGCAAGTGCCCAGCTCCAGAAATCAGAACAGCAGCCCGACAACCCAGGCAGCAACTTGACTGAGATCAAAATCACCCAAGGTAACTGGGATTGCACCAGGGAAGGGTCTCACTTGGTCACAAGTTGACTTGGATCCCTCAACAGACCAGAAATCTAAACCTCTTTGTTGATAGAGGATCTGGTCATTATAATAACTACTCTTGCATACATACTCAGGGCTGTTTTTGATTGAATGTGTACAGTGTTTAGTTAAATTTTAGAATCTACCTGTATTTTATTCCACTCAGCTTGCTTGAATACTCCTATAGCAGGGAAACTCAACCCCTAAGAACATCTTTGTAGATACTCTGAGAGTCTTAAGAGCCACACCTAATACCTTAAGGTCCTACCCTGAAAATATATTACATCAAATCAATTGATACAGCTAAGAATACACAGCTAGCTAGAAAATCCAAGCATTAACTTGATCCAAGATGCAAAAATATATACATTATAACACAAGAAACACTAAAAAGCAAGATGATATAAATCCACCTAAAAGTATTCAATGCATCAGAAATGTCCTCCAGTGAGAAAGAGTTAGAGGAAATGCCTGAGAAAGAGTTCAAAAGAATAATTATAAATATGTTCAAAGAGGTCAAAGAACACATGAAAACAATCAAAGAAGAAATCAAAGAGGAAATCAAAGGAATCAAAGAAGAGGCAGGACACCAATTTAATGAAATAAAGAAGGCAATACAAGACATAAATAGGGAAATAGAAATAATAAAGAAAAACCAGTCAGAATTACTAGTAATGAAGAACACAGTTAATGAAATAAAAAACTCTGTAGAAAATCTCACCAGTAGGATGGATGAGGGAGAGGACAGAATATCTAAGCTAGAAGACCAGGTGGCAGACCTAATGCAGTCCAACAAAGAGAAAGACAAACTTATAGAAAAATATGAGTGGGAATTTCAAGATATTCGGGACACTATGAAAAGATCCAACATAAGAATTCAGGGCATAGTAGAAGGAGAAGAACTCCACTCCAGAGGAATAGAAGGCATTTTCAATAAAATCATAGAGGAAAATTTCCCCCAAATTGGGAAAGAGGTGCCAATACAGATACAGGAAGCCTTTAGAACCTCAGCCAGACAAAACCCAGAAAGAACCTCTCCTTGCCATATTATAATCAAACTTCCAAACACACACACCAAAGAAAAAATATTGAAAGCAGTTAGAGAGAAAAATCAAGTTACCTACAAAAGCAAGCCCATCAGGATTACAGCAGATTATTCAACACAAACTTTTAAAGCCAGAAGGGCTTGGAGTGATATATTCCAAGTTCTGAAAGGTAACAACTGTCAACCAAGGTTACTTTATCCTGCAAAGTTATCCATTCAAATAGATGGAGAAATAAAGACATTCCATGACAAAAGCAGGTTAAAGAAGTATTTGAAAACAAAACCAGCTCTACAGAAAATACTTGATAGAATCCTCCATGCTGAACAAAAGGAAAAGCACACATACAAGGACCCTAGAAAAAACAAGCTATACTCAAATACCAGTTAACAGAAGAGAGCACAGGTAGAACCAGAAACACACACACACACAAAAATGGCAAACATAAATACACACCTTTCAATAATATCTCTTAATATCAACGGTCTCAATGTCCCAACAAAAAGACATAGATTTGCAGACTGGGTTAAAAAGCAGGATCCTACAATTTGTTGTCTCCAAGAAACTCACCTTTCTACAAAGAATAGACATTACCTTAGGGTGAAAGGTTGGAAGACGGTGTTTCAATCAAATGGGCCTAGAAAACAAGCAGGGGTTGCTATCCTAATACCAGACAGGATAGACTTTAGTCCGACGTTAGTCAAGAAAGATAAGGAAGGTCACTTTATATTGATTAAGGGCACACTCCAACAGGAGGACATTACAATCCTAAACATATATGCACCTAACATGGGGGCTCCCAAATTCATCAAACAAACACTATTAGAACTAAGTTCACAGATAACACCAAACACAGTGGTGGTGGGTGACTTTAACACCCCACTCTCATCAATTGACAGGTCATCCAGGGAAAGAATAAACAGAGAGGCATCTGGACTAAATGAGGTCAAAGAAGGAATGGACCTAACAGATATATACTGGACATTTCATCCAAAGGCTGCAGAATATACATTCTTTTCAGCAGCACATGGAACATTCTCTAAAATAGACCATATATTAAGACACAAAGCAAATCTTAACAAATTCAGGAAAATTGAAATAATTCCTTGCATTCTATCTGACCACAATGGAATTAAACTACAAATCAGTAGCAAGAAAGGCTATAGAGCATACACAAAATCATGGAAACTAAACAATACACTACTAAATGATGAGTGGGTCAATGAAGAAATCACAAAGGAAATCAAAAAATTTATAGAGTCAAATGATAATGAGAACACAACATACCAAAATCTCTGGGACACAATGAAGGCAGTTCTAAGAGGTAAATTTATAGTCTTAAGTGCCTATATTAAGAAATTAGAAAGGTCACAAGTAAACAACCTAATGCTTCGCCTTAAAGCCTTGGAAAAAGAAGAACAAGGCAAACCAAAAATCAGTAAACGGGAAGAAATAATAAGGATTAGGGCAGAAATTAATGAAATAGAAACAAAAAGAACAATCCAAAGAATTAATGAAACAAAAAGTTGGTTCTTTGAAAGGATAAACAAGATTGATAAACCCTTAGCAAATCTGACCAAAAGAAAGAGAGAAGAGACACAAATTAATAAAATCAGAGATGAACAAGGTAACATCACAACAGATTCCAGAGAAATTCAAAAAATCTTAGGGACATACTATAAAAGCATATATTCCACAAAGTATGAAAATGTGAAAGAAATCATTGATTTCCTTGATCTATATGACCTACCTAAATTAAATCAAAATGAGATTAATCACTTAAATAGACCTATAACAAACATGGAGATCCGAGCAGTTATCAATAATCTCCCAACTAAAAAAAGCCCAGGCCCAGATGGATTCACTGCTGAATTTTACCAGACTTTTAAGGAAGAGCTAACACCATTGCTTCTTAAGCTTTTCCAGGAAATAGAAAAAGAAGGAATTCTACCAAACTCCTTCTATGAGGCCAGCATCACCCTGATACCAAAACCAGGCAAAGATAAAACAAAAAAAGAAAATTACAGACCAATCTCCCTCATGAACATAGATGCCAAAATTCTCAACAAAATTTTGGCAAACAGAATACAAGAGTATATCAAAAAGATCATTCACCCTGACCAAGTAGGCTTTATCCCAGAGATGCAGGGATGGTTCAACATCCGCAAATCTATAAATGTAATACATTACATAAACGGGTTGAAGGACAAAAATCACATGATCATCTCATTAGATGCAGAGAAAGCATTTGACAAAATCCAACATCCCTTCATGATAAAAGTCATACAGAGACTGGGAATAGAAGGAACATATCTCAATATAATAAAGGCTATTTATGACAAGCCTACAGCCAACATATTACTAAATGGGGAAAAACTGGAAGCTTTTCCACTAAAATCAGGAACAAGACAAGGGTGTCCACTGTCCCCACTTTTATTTAATATAGTTTTGGAAGTCTTAGCCATAGCAATAAGGCAAGAGACACACATAAAAGGGTTACAAGTTGGAAAGGAAGAAATCAAGTTATCATTATTTGCAGATGACATGATTCTATACATAAAGGACCCTAAAGACTCTACTAGCAAGCTGTTAGAGCTGATCAAAACCTACAGCAATGTAGCAGGATACAAAATAAATACACAGAAATCAGTAGCCTTCATATATGCTAACAACAAACACACAGAGGATGAAATCAGAGAATCACTCCCATTCACAATTGCATCAAAAAAAAAAAAATAAAATACCTTGGAATAAACCTAACCAAGGAAGTAAAGAATCTATACAATGAGAACTTTAAAACACTCAAGCGAGAAATTGCAGAAGACACTAGAAAGTGGAGAAACATCCCTTGTTCCTGGATTGGAAGAATCAATATCATGAAAATGGCAATCTTACCTATAGCAATCTACACATTTAATGTAATCCCTATCAAAATTCCAAAGGCTTTCTTCATGGAAATAGAAAAAACAATCCAAAAATTCATTTGGAATCACAAAAAACCTCGAATATCTAAAATAATACTGAGCAACAAAAAAGAGGCTGGTGGTATCACTATACCTGATTTTAACCTATACTACAGAGCCATAGTAACAAAAACAGCATGGTACTGGTACAAAAACAGACATGTAGATCAGTGGAACAGAATAAAGGACCCAGATGTAAGCCCAAGTAGCTATAGCCACCTGATATTCGATAAAAATGCCAAAAATACTCATTGGAGAAGAGACAGCCTCTTCAGCAAATGGTGTTTTGAAAACTGGATAAATATCTGCAGAAGGATGAAAATAGATTCTTCTCTCTCGCCATGCACAAGAATTAAGTCCAAATGGATTAAAGACCTTAACATCAGACCGGAAACTTTGAACCTGCTAGAGGAAAAAGTAGGGGAAACCCTTCAACATATTGGTCTTGGCAAAGACTTTCTGAATACAACCCCAATTGCTCAGGCAATAAAACCACAGATTAACCACTGGGACCTAATGAAATTACAAAGATTTTGCACTGCAAAGGACACAGTGAAAAAAGCAAAGAGGCAACCTACAGAATGGGAAAAAATCTTCGCCAGCTATATATCTGATAGAGGATTAATATCTAGGATATACAAAGAACTCAAAAAGTTAAATAATAAGGAATCAAACAAGCCAATCAAAAAATGGGCTATGGAGCTAAATAGAGAGTTCTCAAAGGAAGAAATACGAATGGCATATAAGCATCTAAAAAAATGTTCTACGTCACTAGTCATCAGGGAAATGCAGATTAAAACTAAATTGAGATTCCATTTCACTCCTGTCAGATTGGCCACCATCATGAAAACAAATGATCATAAATGTTGGTGGGGATGTGGAAAAAAAGGAACCCTTCTGCACTGCTGGTGGGAATGATATCTGGTCCAGCCATTGTGGAAAACAGTGTGGAGGTTCCTAAAACAGCTAGAGATTGATCTACCGTATGACCCAGCTATAGCACTCCTAGGCATATATCCAAAGGACTCATCTCATTTCCTTAGAAGTACATGCTCAGCCATGTTTATTGCTGCTCAATTTATAATAGCTGGGAAATGGAACCAGCCTAGATGTCCCTCAACAGATGAGTGGATAATGAAGATGTGGTACATTTATACAATGGAGTTCTACTCAGCGGTAAAGAAAAATGAAGTTATGAAATTTGCAGAAAAATGGATGGACCTGGAAAGTATTATACTAAGTCAGGTAACCCAGGCACAGAAAGCCAAGCACCACATGTTCTCTCTCATATGTGGATCCTAGCTACAGATGACTGGGCTTCTGTGTGAGAATGAAAATACTTAGTAGCAGAGGCCAGTAAGTTGAAAAGGAGACATAAAGGGTGGAGAAAGGAAGGGAGGAGTATACTTAATAGGTTGATATTGTATATATGTAATTACAATGATTGTAACTGGGAGGTAATATGATGGCGAATGGAATTTCAAATGGGAAAGTGTGGGGGTGGGGAGGGAGGGAATTACCATGGGATATATTTTATAATCATAGAAAATGTTAATAAAAATTAAAAAAAAAAGATGGCAGGAACAAATTGAGAATTGTTAAATAATATAATACAGCATATTATTTTAAGAATTGTGATTTATCTGTAAAAATGGAAAACACTGTTGACAAAATACAACATCACTTCATCATCAAAAAACATTGGAGAGAATAGGCATGGACTCTCTATATCTCAACATAATAAAGGCTATATTTAAAGATCCTAAAGCACAAATAATACTTAATGGGAAGAGAATGAAGGAATTCCCATTAAGATCAGAAACAAGACAGGGGTGTCCACTCTCATCTCTGCTCTTCAACATAGTACTGGAAGTTCTAGCTCAAGAAATAAGACAGGAGCAAGGCATGGTGGTGCATGCCTTTAATTCCAGCACTCAGGAGGTAGAGGTATGAGGATCACCTTGAGTTCAAGGCCACCCTGAGACTACATAGTGACTTCCAGGTCAGCTGGGGCTAGAGTGAGACCCTACCTCGAAAAACCAAAAAAGAAAAAGAAAAAAAAAAGAAAGAAAGAAAGAAGACAGGATGAAGAAATAAAAGGGATACAAATTGGAACAAAAAAGAAGTAAAGTTAGCTCTATTCTCAGATGACATGATTCTATGCATAAGAGACCTGAGACCCTCCATCTCAAAACTCTTAAAGGTGACTAATTCCTTCAGCAAAGTACCAAGATACAAAATCAATCTAAAAAAATCAGTAGTCTTTCTACATGCAAAAGACAAAGATACAGAGAAAGAAGTATGTGAAGTTGTCCCATTTTCAATAGCAACAAAAAATTAAAATACCTTGGAATAACATTAACCAAGGATATAAAAGACCTATACAATGAAAACATAAAAACACTCAAGAAAGAAATTGAGGAGGACTTGAGAAAATGCAAAACTTCCTCTGCTCCTGGATAGGCAGAATTAACACTGTGAAAATGGCAATCTTACCAAAGGTAATATGCAGTTTTAATGCAATGTGAATAAAAATCCCAGCATTTTCCTTCACAGATGTCAGGAGCCATAGAGCAAAAGCCTCTCCATTTTGCCTGGGCCTGCTTGATCAGCAGACTGCTTATAGAATCTTATCTTTTGCAAAAGGCCAGTTTATGGTCAGGCTTCTGGGCACTAAGCAAAAAAAAGTGCCTGTATCTTAGGTAATGACTCCATTTTGTGATAAGTTGTCTGTTCTGGAAAGTCACAAAGCCTGCAGCTGTTTGTTAAAGTCGTTAATCTTGTGGCCTTGGGCCTATGACCTTATCCTGTCAAAACAGAATTGTAGCAATACCTAAACTACTGACAAACTCCCCTGTTCTTCTATATAAAAGGTGCCCTGAGAAAAATAAAAACTGCAGCTTGATCAGACTCCTGTCTTGCTGTCGGTTCCTTGTGTCTCTTGTCCCTCCCATTTCAGGTTCTCTAGGGTCATTGCTCCCATTGAAGCCCCTCTGGCAGGGGCACACAGAAAGAGAAAAAAATGATCTCAACATTCAAATGGAAAGGCAGAAGGCCTCAGGTATCCAAGCATATCCTCAGCAAAAGAAATGCATCTGGAGGCATCATCATACCTGATCTAAAGCTATATTACAAAGCCATAATAATATAAACAACCCAGTAATGGCATAAAAACAGGATTTTAGACCAATGGAACAGAATTAAGGACTCAGTCTTCGGGTCAAGTAACTACAACTACTTTACATTGGACAAATCCCTAACAATGTAGACTGGAAAAAAGACAACATCTTCAAAAAATGGTGCTGCACAAACTGAATAACCACATGCAGAAAATGAAACTTTATCCGCACATCTTGCCATGCACAAAAATCAAGTACAAATGAATCAAAGACCTCATTGTAAGACCAGAAACTTGGCTACTACTGGAAGAAAATATAGGAGGAACTTGCCATTATATAGGAATGGGAAATGACTTCCTGAACAAAACCTCAGTAGTTCAAGAACTTAATCACTCAACCATTGGGATCTCATGAAGCTGAAAAGTTTCTTCACAGACAAACATACAATAAACAGAGCCAATAGACTACCCACAGAATGATAGAAAATTTTTGCTGGCTGTACACCTGTCAGAGGCCTAACTTCTAGAATCTATAAAGAACTCAAAAACCTAACCAATAAAAAGTCAAACAACCCACTCACTGAATGGGGCAAATGGACAAGCAGTTCTCAGAGAAAGAAATACAAATGGCAAACACACATTTAAGAAAATGTTCATCATCCCTAATCATCAGGGAAATGCAAGTTAAAATGACTATGAGATTCCACCTTACCCCAGTAAAGGATAGTAAATATTAAAAAATCAAATCTAAACAAATGCTGGTGAGGATGTGGAGAAACAGTATCCCTCATTCTCTATTGGTGGGAATGTAAGATGGTACAACAACTATGGAAAGCAATATGGAGATTCCTAAAAAGGATTGACTATAGAGTTATCCACAGACCCAGTTATTCCATTACTGGGAATTTACCCTAAAAGATCCATGCCTCCATTAAGATATTTGGTCAACCATGTTTATAGCAGTTCAAGTCATAATAGCTAAGAATTCTGCTTTGTTAGTGAACCTGGTACAAGGGTGAAAACTATAGACACAGAGAACACTCAACTCTTACCAAACCAGATATCCAGAGACACAGAAGCTCCCAAGACCTCATCACTGAAGTAGACCTAAGTCGAACCGAACATGGCTCAGGGAAATTCGCAGAAGAGGGGATGGAAAGATTGTTAGAGCCACAAGTTGGGACTTATTCACAGAGACATTGCCTCTTACCCATTACTAATGGCAAACTCCCACAATGCACTATCCACATTCCCCAAAAAACAGGGTCCCTGCAGAGGAGGAAGGAGGCTAACAATGGTTTTAACATGGTTGCATACACACTGTGTACATAACTAATAAAAAACACCTGAATCAAACCACCACATTCTGCCCCTGTACCCATACATGTTCTAAAATATAATGCATTAAATCCAACTTTAAAAGTCCCCATAATTTTTATCAATTCTAATGTTGTTCATACATCCCCATAGTCCAAGGTCTTTAACTGAGCCATAATGCCAAAAAACAAAATTCCCCCCCCCAAACCATAATGGCACAAAATAAACATTCACACTGCAGAAGATGGCATTGGGCATAGCAAAGAAACATTCAGCCAATACAGGATATAAAACATCCAGGGAAAACATCAAACTGTAATTCCAAGTCCAACAACTCTAGCCAGTGACAAATTTCCAAGTCCAACAATTCTAACCAGCAAAAAGTCTCTGGCATTCCAATTCTACCCCTCCAGCTAGGCTATTCACAGTCCTGGAAAACTTCATCGGCTGGCAGCTTTCCTTAGCAGCCATCTCATGGTCCCAGCATCTTCACTGAGTCTCCAATGCAATCCGTGGTTCATCCTCGTGGCCCCATGGGATCTCTAGGTTTTGCATCCAGCAAACTTGCTTCACACTACCCATGCCCATTTCCAAAACACAGGACCATGTTGCAAATTCAATGACCCTCTTTCCAGCATTTTTTATACTCCACAATACTAAATAGGATACCAATTTGTTAATCCAGGAGGGAATAAAGCAGACTTTGAAGAACAAGACACTCCTTGAGCACTCAGGCCCCTTCAAACGAGTCTACATTCTTCTGTTGCCCCAGTGCAGGTCAGCTGACCCAATCTCAAAGGTTGTAATCTCTCAATTGCAGCTGAACAGGCAGCAGTTCACCCAAAGATGTTTCGTTCTGTGCCATATCCCTCTGTTCACACCAGTTCATTTCTATGCAAAGTAACCCTGCACAACTGCTCAGGACCCAGGCATAACAGCAAGCTTGCCACACAAACTGTTCGCCCAATCCAGGCAAAGCTCTTTCTCACCCTCATAAGCCAAACTTCCTAGTGCATGGTTCTTACTTCATTCACGTCTTTCATCTCTGACCAGAATAATCCATGAAGCTGTATTTACAGCACTGAAAGGTGTCTCTTAGACCAAGGTTTCAGATCCTTCCACATTCCTCTTGAAAATCAGATTCAAAATGCCAAAGCCATACAGTTAGGTGTCTAGCAGCAATCCCACTACTTGGTAGCACTTTACTGTTGGAATCAGGTTTGCATTGCTGGTAGAAGTCACCCAACCAAGAGCAGCTTCTGGGGAAATGAGGTTTATTTTGGCTTACAGGCTCGAGTGGAAGCTCCACGATGGCAGGGGAAAATGATGGTATGAGTAAAGGGTGGACATCACCCCTGGCCAACATTAGGTGGACAATAGCAACAGGAGAGTGTACCAAACACTGGCATGGGGAAACTGGCTATAACACCCATAAGCCCACCCCCAACAATACACTCCCTCCAGGAGGCATTAATTCCCAAATCTCCATCAGCTGGGAACCTAGCATTCAGAACACCTAAGTTTATGGGGGGCCCCTGAATCAAACCACCACAGACTCCCAAATCTCTTCTCATAAGACCAGCAACAAGGCATATATACAGAAAGCAGAGATGAAAAGATACTCTTTCATGGAATCAGGGAGCAAGCCAAATAGTACTAATATCTAGAATGCACCAAGGAAACAGCTGCATTCAGGAACCAGCTCCTGACACCACCCACCAGTGAAGGGAGTATGCTTTTAGCTTATGGGTCCTTCTTTCTTTTAGGTTCATTGGACATGTAGGACAGCTTTAGAACCAAAAGTAGATCTTAAGCCAGACATGGTGGCATATGCCTTTATTCCTGGCACTCAGGAGGCAGAGATAGGAGGATCACTGAGAGTTGGAGGCCACCCTGAGACTACATAGTGAATTCCAGGTCAGCCTGGGCTGACTGAAATAAGAGTTATCAGATGGGTAAATGAAAATTCATTCCTCTCCCCATGCACTCATCCTAGAGATATTCTGGTGGATATGTCTTGCCGAAATAAAAGCAAATGCAGAAGTCATGGGAAGTAGTATTCACATTCAAGAGAGAAGCTAACGAAATTCCCAGAGCACCAACAATAAACAAATACTTTTTCAGCAAGTGTCCTGATTGCAACAGCAATAGGCAGGGCTGGGAAAAAAAAAGATAGTCTCAGTAATAAAATGGAAGTGATAGATCAGCCATTATATCTTATCACTTGAAAAATGTTACTGAGAGGTTGTTGGATATTGAGAAATAATTATAGGTCTACATAAGAATAAGCAAATGGAAAAGTAGGCAATTACTAAAACATATGAGAAAGTAAAATTAATTATTCTCACTATTCAGTTTACCCATTAATATATATAAATAATGAATGTTGAAATGACTGTGTAATGTTACATTTAATTGAGCCCTGTTGTAGAGAGGAAACAATTAGTAGGAATAACTGTAAGAGAATTAAGTCCTTACCTACAGAGGAAGAAGGGAAAAAGTAATATATGATAAATGCTAACAGTAACCTAATTTATAATGGTGGATTGTCTGCCTATAAGCAGTTAAATAAGGAGATATTCTTAAGGTAGAATGATACTCAGCCATAAGAAAGGATGAAATGTTGATTTGTTCTCAACATGACTGAATCAAAATGATTATGGTAAATGAGAAAAAGCAGTATTTTCAAAAATATATACTAATATTTTAAATTATATAAAAGTATATACTTTAAAAATTATTATTCTGGGCTGGGGAGATGATTTAGCGGTTAAGCTTGCCTGTAAAGCCTAAGGACCCCATTTCGAGGCTCGATTCCCCAAGACCCATGTTAGCCAGATGCACAAGGGAGCACACGTGTCTGGAGTTCATTTGCAGTGGTTGGAGGCCCTGGCATGTCCATTCTCTCTCTCTCTCTGTTTCTCTCTTTCTCTCTGTCTGTCTCTCTCAAATAAATAAATAAATAATAATAATATTTTTTTAAATTATTATTCCATTTACATAAATCTCCCCAGATATAAAAGCAATCTTTAGTGACAGAAAGCAGATCAGTTGTTATGTTGGTCTTGGAATAAGGAAGGCAAGGAGTAATAAGTAGATTCAAAGAGGTATGATACAACCTTTGAAGGAGACAGAAATGTCCATCATCTTTTCTTCTTGGTGCTAGGGCTTGAATTTAGAGTCATGTATAAACTAGGAAAATAATTTACTACTGAGTTACATCCCTAGCTTATTTATTTGTTTATTCATTTATTTAATTTTGAGACAGGATCTCCTTAAGTTGGCAATGCTGACTTTGAACTTTCACTGTAGCCCAGGGAAAGTTTGAAAATAGAATCCTCCTGTTTTATCCCCCTAAGTAGATGAGATTATACATGTATACCACCAGACTCAGTTCAGAATTTAGTAGTCTTTGTGTCTGAGTTTTCCAATGACTGTCACTGTAGTTTGGGGTTTTCTTGAATAAATGATGGTCTTACTCAATATGCATGATTTTGAAATTGTCTCATATACGTCTACATAATCAGATGACATGAGTGAGATCAAATGAAAGAGACTATGGAAAAATAATCTTGTTTTCATAATGAAGTTTATTATCATGATAAATATTTACTTAAATGGATAAACCCATGAGCAACATTCCACATCAATATATGTCCTATAAAAATTCAAGGATTTGGATTAAATCATGTAAGTGAGGGAAGCAAAGCACAACAACTGGCATCTTAGGTGGTACCTCCATCCCTAAGATTCTCCCATTCTGTGCCACAGTTTTTGTGGATTGCTATGAACATGAACTGAAACATAAAGAAGTTCTGCATAAATAATTAAAGGTAATTTATGATCAACTGTGCTATGACTTGCTAATTGTGCCATGGAATTTAGTGGTAACTATAGAGTAATTTAAAATGACGTATTATTGTTTTATATTTTCCATATATTTTTACATATTTTAAATATATTGATAAAATGTATTTTATATTTTAAATAACTTTTAAAACTTGTCATCATCTTAGTGATGATAATTGTCCCTGAGTATGATTTAGCAGTCCCCTATCAGGAATATAAATACCTATTTACACATCTCTAGCAGATGACTGCTTCCTGTGAGAAAACCTATGAAATATATTTCTAATGATAGAAATCTGCCAGATCAACTTGATGACATTACTGTCCTGTATGAATGGACTTCCATCCTTTGAGTTCATCATAACATAGGTAGGAATCTTTGCCTATTTTACAAATGTTGCCTAGTGACTTCACCAGTTATTTTGCATCCTATTACAAACTAGTACAACTCTGTATTTCTGTAAAACCAGGACTTTTCTAATTCTTTTTTTAGAATTTAATGAACCTATGCCTGCTTTAGAAAGCTTGGTAAGAGAGGAATTATAACTATGCACAAGGAGATATCTATTAGAAAACTCATTAAATCATAGATATAGACTTACACACTCTAATCTGAGTTAGTAACCTATTTTCCAAAGCATCTCTTGAAAAGCATTTTGCCTTATGCCATTTCTTTGACAACTCATACAAACTCAGCAAGCATAGACAGATGGGGGAAACATACACATCTATTTTAAAGACTATATCTAGCTGGGTATGGTGGCATACACCTTTGATCCCATCACTAAGGAAGCAGAGGTAGGAGTATTGCTGTGAGTTCAAGGCCACCTTGAGACTACATAGTGAATTCCAGGTCAGCCAGGGCTATAACAAGACCCTATTTTGAAAAGAGAGAGAGAGAGAAAGAGAGAGAGGGAGAGAGACTATTTCTACTATACTTAATGCTTGCTAATTTTTGACAGAAATGTTTTGTAAAACAGAGAGAAGCAGTTTCTAGAACATAAATATAAATATATTGTACTTTATTGATATTAAATCACTACCAAAGAGGATGAAAAATAAATCCTCATATACCTAAATATTTACTATTTTTTTCCTGGTTAGGTGTGATGGAAGGGGATACCAATTCCAGCAAAGGAATCAAGACTTAAATGTGAATAAGAAGTTCATAACCTTTTCAGATGACTGGCTAGAAACATAAATTATAATAAGTCAGTCTATATTAGCACTGCAAGAAAGCAGAAGTTATAAGTCCTTACTAGGTATACAGAAAATAAACAATCATGCACTGTTTTACTATTTACAAAGGTCAGAACAATTACAAAACAACTATCACTCATTAATTTCAAATTATAGTCATTTTCTAATTAGATTTATAGGTAATAGATAATTCTTCAGCACTAATGAACACATAACTATTTTCTGCATTTTGTATATGGGTTGAAACAAAAGGGGAAAAAAACCTTTTATTTTACTAGTTTGAATAACAGGACCTGTGATGTTTTAAAACCTGTTGTGACACTGGAAACTGCAATTAAAGCCACCTGTGATTTCATCATGTATTTTCAATTATATAATAAACCCAAATCCTATATAAAATTTTTCCAAATGTAACACATAGTTACCATTATAGTAACATTTTGTGTGAAAGACCTTGATCCTGTTGTGAGGGTTTAAGTCAAAGCTCTGCTACTTGCTTGGAAATAATACAAACTTCATATGAACCATGTGAGCTAAAACAAGGGCATCTATATGCCTGTCCTATACCTTTCCATAGCTATTAATGTAGACATTAAATAAGAAAATGTAAAATTGTATCATATATTACATATCATTACTTTTCTTATTGCTATGACAATTACTTGACAAAATCTACTTAAGGAAGAATTAATTTCACTCTCAATTTGCTAGTATAGCTCATCATGGCAGGGAAGCCAGGTAGGAGCTTGAGACAGTTTGTCACATTGTATCCACAGTAAGTACATGGGAGATGACTGTTGCTGCTCAGTTCTTCTCCTTTTTAATTTCGCCTGGGGCCATAGCCCACAGGATAGGGTCATCCACCTTCAGGTTATTCTTCCCTGCTCTGTCCAATTTTTCTGGAAACACCTTCATACCCTCACCAGGAGGTGTGTTTCCAATATTATTCTAAAACCCATCAAGACAGTCAACCACTTATAAACCCCAACTGTTGACAACTGGACACTCTAACATATCACTTTCAATCATATCATTCCATTCCTGGACCTAAAGTCTCATTTTATGTCATCATATGAAATGCATTTAGCCCATCTCCAAAAGTCTAATCTTCAACAGTATCAGCACTGTTCAGAAGTACAAAATCTCTTCTGAGACCAAGGTGATCATCACAAGTTATATGCTTCTAATGTAGAATGGCACAAAATACTCCAAGACAGAGAGATGGGAGCGTAGGGATCCTAGAAAGACTGAGAGCGCAGAGTATGTCAAAAGCCAGTAGGGCAAATAGCAAGTTCTCCAACTCAAGGTTCACTTTCACATCTGAACAGCGGCCCCTCTAGGCCTCCTAGTTGGGACTCCAGTCCTGCTGCACACTGCCTGGCCTCAGTAGTTCTCTGGAACCTTGGTGAAATATCCCATGGCCCTCTCAATCTTGCACTTTTCATACCTACCAGAATTGTATAGATGATGCTGTAATAATTTCCTGAAAGATTGAGATGGAGCCTTGTCTCCTTGGACTACAGCTATAGTGGTCTCTGCATGCCTAGATAGCTGTTGTCAATCAGGGAACCCATTCAGGAACATTCTGAGTTTAGGCTCTCTCCTTTCAAATGAATTTGCATTTTGACAAAATGATTGGGGTCTTATACTTGGGTCTCCTTTCTTATTGTCCCAATGTAGAGCATGAGGGGTTTTTTGTTTGTTTGTTTGTTTTTGGGTTTTTTTTGTTTTGTTTTGTTTTGTTTTGTTTTGGTTTGGTTTGGTTTTTCGAGGTAGGGTTTCACTCTAGCCGAGGCTGACCTGGAATTCACTATGGAGTCTCAGGATGGCCTCGAATTCACAGCGATCCTCCTATCTCTGCCTCCCAAATGTTGGGATTAAAGGCGTGCGCCACCACACCTGGCTGAGGTTCTTTTTAATGATGCTAATCTCTTTCCTAATTACAGCTGCTTTCTCAACCTTGAATTCATTACTTTCCCCACAAAATAGCATATTTTTTTCTGTATCTTTCTTTTCTACTTGTTGCTATTTTTTGCTGGATAAGAGCAGTGAACAATAATCATATCATAGCCTGAATGCTAGTCTTTCTTGCAATTTCCTTAACAATAGAAATTAGTCCATTACATTTATTTTTTTTTAATTTTTTAAATTTATTTATTTGAGAGCGACAGACACAGAGAGAAAGACAGATAGAGGTAGAGAGAGAGAATGGGTGCGCCAGGGCTTCCAGCCTCTGCAAACAAGCTCCAGACGCGTGTGCCCCCTTGTGCATCTGGCTAACGTGGGACCTGGGGAACTGAGCCTCGAACCGGGGTCCTTAGGCTTCACAGGCAAGTGCTTAACCGCTAAGCCATCTCTCCAGCCCAGTCCATTACATTTAAATGCAACCTATCTCAAATTTTCATGACACCAGCAAAATGAAGCCAGGTCTTTGCCAGAATATAACATGAATAGTTTCTATTCCAGTTCCTGGGAGGCCAGTTCCTGGGAAAGTCTTTGTTCTCCTCTGCCACTTTATGAGCTGGGCCTCTACTGTTTGCATTTTTCTTGGCTCTCTGATATTCCAAAGTCCTACCAGCATGGCCCATGAAGCTCTCTTTACACTATTTAGGAATCTAAGTTCCAAACTCTTCCATATTACTCCTATAAACTACTTGTAAGGGATAATTACCCACATACTCAGATTTATCACAGCAACAGCCCCACATCTCAGTCTAATTTTGTGTGTTACTTTTTTCATTGCTGTATAAAATACTTGATTAAAGTAACTTAAGGAAGGAAGGGGTTGTTTTGGCTTACAACTTGAGAATAGATTCCGTCAGACAGGGAGGGCATGCTGGCAGAAGCATGAGGGACATAATGGTTTGAATGCAAAATGTCCTCCATAGGCTTCTGTGTTTGAACACTTGGGCCCCAGCTACTGGTCGAGGAAACTTTTGGAGCCTTGTCCAAGGAACTGGGTCACTAGTGGCAGGTATTAGGGGTTTGTAGCTTGGCCCACTTCCTTATTGTCCTCCATGTCCTGCTTGTTTAGGTGGCAATTTAAGAACTTGGCATCCCTCCTGACACCATTTTATTCCCACCATGAAATTTCCCCTCAAGAATGTAAGTGAAAAATAAAGCCTTTCTTCCTTTAAGTTGCTTCAGATACATGTTCACAACAAGAAAATCACTGATACCAGGGAGCTGGTAACACTGCATCAGTATTCATAAAGAGATCATTGCAGGTGTTATCTCACTTCCTCCTTTTTATTCAGTCTAGGACCCACCCCACCTACATTCAGGTGAGCCCTACTCTGTTCAATGTTTATGGAAACAATCTCATACACACATCTAAAGGTGTGTGTCTCCACTATAATTGACAATGGAGATTAGTTATCATGCTTTAAAAACACTATGTAAACATACTTTTCTTTCTTGAATAAACCAAAGAAAAGTCAAATTACAAAATAAACTTGAAAATTTTTTAACCTAAACAAATCTTGTATTTGTCACTGAGAAGAATAATTTATATTTACTTTCAATAAACTATTTATAACAGTATTCTGAATAAAACCTGATTGGTTTGCACTTCATAAGTATATGTGAACAGATTCAGAGATTTTTATATGATATGGTTTTAAGATTTTTATTTCACCCTTTCAGTTTAGAAGTGATATATTTTAATGATTCTGAACACAAAGACCAAAGTCAAAAAGGAGACAGGTCATATATATGCAGCAAATATTTCTTTTTATTTAGGGATCAATCAGGACTTCTATGGAGCTTCCAAAAGTTATACAAATAATACTGATAAATAAACCATTATTTCTCCTATTTATAGGAAATTACAGGTCTAAAATTGTTAAAATACCCAACAATATGAGTTTGGATATTTACATCAGGAATAGATGAGTCAAACTTTAGATATGCTTTCTCTTGAGAAGTTGAAAGTTGTAAGTAATTTTGGAAGAAATTCATTCCATGCTCTCTATGAAATAAAAAAAAAATGTCTTTTAGTCAAACAGTTGCACCTTGGGAAGCCTCAGGGGGAAAATATTTCTCTGTATTACAGAAGATATGTATTTTCTTCTATTAACTTTTGTTGATACTGTTTCATCCATAAAGGTTTTCATCTGATTGCAAAAGATACAAAGAAAACTCACTTCCTATCATAGTAAGAACAACCTTGATGTAGCTCCCCTGGCTTCGAATTATAATGTATGTCATCAGTAATGTATGTTGTTATAATTTACTTCTGACATTAAGATGTTGCTTTAGGGCATATTGTTGCAAATGTATCCTGTGCACTTTCTTGCCTTCTAAATGCCCTTCATGTTTCAGTAAAACAATCCAATCAAAACTAAAGACCAAAAACACTGTGAAACAAATCAAGCATACAAACTGTTCCTAACCATTTTAGACCTTTAGCCAGAGGCTCTTAAGTTTCTTGAGCTGAATATGGTAGCTTAACTTTAGCAAACTGGCCATAGAAAATGTCATCTTGGATATTTTCAGTCCAGATGTGAAGGACTGCAAGAAAAAGAATATAGAGAACCCTGGGATTATTTTGGATATGGAAAACCACCACAGGTAAAGCTTTCAAAGGTCATGCCCTAGGTGGATCAATCATGTTCCTACCCTTGTGCCAGCTTGGTGCCAGGCCCTTGCAACTGTAACTTCATATTGCACGCAATGACCAAGAGCCCCACTACATCTTGTCCACTGTGATGCTCATAGTGAAATGGAAGGAATTCTTTCTCAAGGTTTGGATTTGATTCAATGCTCTTATTGAGGCATCACCTAGAGATTCTGGAATAAAAACTTTTAGTGTGACAAACTACAGTTATTTAACACATAATTAATTTACAGTAGAAGGGCATTGCTAGATATTTATTGCAAATACATATATCAAGCTACCAATGAGGAAACTCATGAAAAAAATATTTCTGTGACCCTTCCTTCCAAGACCCATCTTTGCATTACATTGTATTAATTTCCTCATAGCACTTTAGAGTGATTTTTCAACAATTTTTTTATTATTCATAAACACTATATTTTGAAATAAGAGAGAATGAAAGTATATGGGTATATAGGTATGCATCTGTGTTTTCACATAATATAAAACAGGTTCATTGCTGGGGTCTTTCTACAAAATAACATCTTCCCTGGTTCCTGGTTATTCTATGCATTATAAAGTATCTATAAAGTATGTACTAGGTAGCTGTGTAAAGAAATGTGGACTGTATGTTGAATGTAATTGTACATTATTGAAGCTTTTAAAGTTAAGAGCATTACCTAATGTACATTTTTGAAGGTCACTCAGGTAGTAGACTAAGGATGCTGTGGTTTGAATGAATGTCCCCCAGTTGATTCAAGAAATTATTAAAAGCTTACAATTTGGACCTCTGGCTGCCTGGCTGGAGGAAATGTCACTGTGGGCAGATCCTTGGGTCCAGCACTAAGGTGTGGAGGGGGGAATCTGGAATTACACTCTAAAGATATGCAACATGCCTGAGTTCTGACTAGGGTTCCTGAAATGTGTTTGCTTGATTTTTAGAGGTGGGTTTTCTCTTTTTTGCCTTTATGAAACTTCCCCTGGATCTGTAAGTTTCAAATAAATCCTTTCTTACTCCCATAAACTTTGTCTGGTCTATAGGTTCATCCCAGAAACAAGAGGCTATCTATGACAGATGCAAATGTAGAAGAAAAGAAAATAAGAAACTGTGAGAATAAAAGGAAAACCCTGTGGCATGGGCCATGGTCATGACTGGAAATGAGGAATTCCAATTGAGGTATACTAAAAGTAGAACTAACAGAAAGAGCTAATGGTTTACAGTAAATAGAATGCACCTAATATATTTGTCCCTTTGTATTCATCTCTCTATAATTTATATGCACATGAGTATATATAAATTCCATAAGAATGGTGGAAAAGTTGTTTATGGTTGCATTGTATTGTGCATATGTTTTCACAGCACACTGGAGTGGTTCTTTCAAAGAGGACTTGGAGAAGGAGTCTGCCATGTGGTAAAAAGAGCCTGGGGGTGGCCTCACACTGCTTGTAGAGAAACAGAGATGAGGGGACTTTGAGTTCTACCAGTACAGTGATAGGAATTCAAGACACTTGAAAGGGGATTCCAAATGGTGAATTATGGTACAAAAACCTAGAAAATACCATCCCAATGTTTATGTCACCTACTGTGTCTTTCATCATCCTTATGAACCTACTACTTCCCTGACAAGGATGCAACATCATTTCTGACATATTCCTATGAAGAGTATATCACCATTTCCAGCACTGAGGAAGCCATAGGCATATTCAACTGAGGCACATCCATAAAATTAAAGGTCTATATCCTAAAAACCATCAAAGCAATGAAATGCAGGGGTAGGCTAAAGAACTGTTTAAGACTCAAGGAGACCAAAGAAACATAAGAACTAAAGTCAAACCATAAAGATTCTGGATGGCATTCTGGTCTAGAAAGAGAAAAGAGACCAAACAAGGGTTGAGAAAATATAATTAAGTGGTGAGGTTTGGCATGTAGAGAAGCACCAGTACAGTGTTTCTGTCTTGGGTAATTATTGGGTAGGTATGCTGGAGAAAAACCTTGGCTCTGAAAACTATATACCAGAGTAATCAAGAAGAAAAGAACATATCATATGCAAGTTGCCCATAGGCTGTTGAAAAAAATGTAATGATAATGGAATGCATGTATCTACAAAGACAGACATATGGAATTAATGTGGCCAAACATTACAAATTTGAAGAATAGGTGAAGATTCAAGAATTCTTTATACAAATGTTTTATTAGTTTACAATTGTTGTGTTGCAGATGATTTATTAAAAAAATTAAAGTAAGTGAGAAATAAATAAGAATGAAAAAAAGACAAAAAATATTGACAATGACTTTTCCAACTTTTCTTTGCAATGGGCAAAGACTAATAAGGATATTTGATGATTGAGAATTATTTCTAAAAGATGGATGATGGAACTGGTTTGTATGCTGATAAGGATTATGTCAGTGATAGATAAGGACATTGAGAAAGTAGTTTCACAAGTAAAATCCTTGAAAATTATCAAAGGCATGGTACCCACATGACAAGTAGATGGGTGATTTTTGAGAGAGCATTTGCTCTTTAATACAGAAGAAAAGCAATGAAAATATTCAGAATCTTCTGTGCTGGGAGAAGCCTGGTAGGAAGGCATGGCAGCAGAAGTATGACGCACATGGTCACTTTCCATCATCACTCAGAGAGCAAAGACAATTGAATACTGATGTTCCTCTCTCGCGCACTCCCTATTCTTCAGTTCAAGATGCCAGCCAAAGTGTTGTTTCCTCTGAATTGAAACATTCCTTCCAAGAGAAGAGGGAGATTAGTAAGATGAGGGAAAGAAATAACACTTATAAGGCTCTGTAAGCTCCTGAACTTTACAAGATGCACAAGGACCCACTACAAAGGTATAAAAGCAATAAAAAATTACTAAGAAGATCATTTAAAGGGCCTACACCTATTAAATTCTCTCTAAAAAGTAACAGTTATCCCATTTGTCTTGTGCTAACTTTACTCTCTGTCAGAGAATCTGCTTCTCTTTTTCAGATAGACGCAGATCCCAAGGAAAGAACTACCCCATCATTCCTCAAAATGGCCCCAGCTGAAGCTAAGAATAATTGGGGAAATAAGCAAGAGTACTAGTTTCTTGGTGGACCTGGTACCAGCACAAGGGTAAAGGAGATGGACACAGAGAACACTCAACTCATACCAAACCAGATACCCAGAGACACAGAGGTTCCCAAGACCTCATCACTGAAGCAGACCTAAAATGATCCCAACATGGCTCAGGGAAATTTGCAGAAGAGTGGGGTGGAAAGAATGTTAGAGCCACACAATGGGTCATAATCCACAGAGACATTTCCTCCTACCCATAACTGATGACTAACTCCATAATTCATGACCCATATGCCCCAACAAGGAGGGTCTCTGTGGAGCAGGGAGGACAGGAAGGAGGCTAACAATGGTACCAACTTGACTGTATTCACCAAGTACAAAACTAATAAAACAAATAAATAATAATTTTTTTAAAAGAATTACTAAAAAGAAGAGACTCCAACCAAACAAACAAGCTACTTTCAAGGTGTACAGAAAGCTTCAGGGAAAAGCTTAAGTGGAATTGTTTCTTTGGTTTGTTGTCCATTCCTTATCTGGGATAAATAGATGTCTTTTCATAGCTTCCCAGAAAAAGTCAAGATTAGCTATCACAATAGTCAAGACCTAAGTATCTAATTCTGAGTAAGGTATGATACTCACACCACTGTAATGGTGCATAGATGCAAGGAGTGTAGAAACCTACAGACGATAGAGAATTTTCTCATGCAAAGAATGTTCCTGGTAAATGTTGAATTAGTGTTGCTATTACCTATTTGGACAATAGGTTTTGAAAACTAGAAATGTATAAAATACCATACTTTAAATAACTTTTAGAATAATACAAGGACTCAAAGTGATGAAATGTCATTGAGCAATACCAGCACTCAGTTCTGATCTATTTCCTAATTATCCTAAAATCATATCAGAGAAAATATAAAAATCTAATATGATTTTAAGGATAATTACTCTGCCTTATTTCCATATTCCTCCCAACCTAGTTTTAAGGTAACTCTTGGCTCAGCTCAATTGGTAAGTTTATCCCATTGCCTACATCAGAATACAAGATGTCACTTAGCTGACATCTTATAAATTTTTTACTTTTTACACTCCAATTCAACCTATCACTGATATATATATGTATGTGTTTCCATTCTTATCCTTTACTTTTTAAAAGAAATTAGAAACTGTAATTTTAACTGCTGATATCCAATGGTACTTCATTTTTGCTATTTAACTTTTCTGAACTTTATAGTTAAGCCCACTAATTTTATTATTGCTTTCATGCATTGCTATAGCAGTCATTGGAATACTGTATTTTGTGAAAACCTATACTTGCACTCAGGGTTAAACAATCCCATGGCTGTAATCCACTATGGATCAAGCCATGTGTCAGCATCAGAAAGCACAATGTGGCTTTATACTATTATGCCTTCTGCCATAGTAACAAGAAGACCTCCCAGGCTTTCAATCACTTGGAAATGAAAACTTCTTTAGAAACACAGCATAATTTAAATGACTGCCAATAATAAGCAATGTAAACCATTAGGTTCTAAACTAATGGTAGAAAATTAAAACAAAATGAGATCTGATTTGGTTCTCCATTTAAAACCACTTCCCTAAAATTGTAAAACTAAAAACAAATTGCCCTCCCCCCAAAAATAAGAATCATTAAAATAACCTGGAAGAGATACAGAGCAAATTTGTAGAATTGTGATGATACTATGATAGTTTTGTTAAATTTTTAAGTAAAAGAAATGGGCTGGTATTAAGAATATTTAATTACTCATTCATTCACGATCAGTCTCATGCTTCTGTCCCTTTTATAATTCTTTCCATATGACACTAGGTAGCAACTTGTAACACTGCTCCTTCCGCTCTTCCTCAAAGTAACTTGGTCATTCTAAAGTTAGAAGAGGTTTCAAAAGTTCTAGTGAAAATTTTCTCGCTAGTTAAAGGAGTGATGCTACAATCTTCAGGGGATTGGGAAGGAAGAACAAGATATAACTTATGGCTAGACTATCCATCGAACCATGAATGATTTATGATTTCTGGGAGAAGGGTATCAAAATCTGATTGCTTTCCTCTAGTTTCTCTTGAGGTTTGATGTTTAAGAATATACAACGGAAGACATCAAGTTCTGCTCAAACCAAAGTTACAGGTTGGTTTGTGCAAAATCAGAGTCAGTTCTATAGTTAGCCTGTTTTCAGGCCACTGAAAATGCTTTTGTGTTTAGATTTTCTTTAAATAACAAGCCAACATCAAGACTAAAATAACAGAGGAAGCACACAAACACTAAACCTACTCCCTTTCTAGACTTTTCTGGTTATAACTGCTTAAAGCCTCCTTAAGCATGCTTCTGTCTATATTCCTAATAGCCCTACTTAGTGGATCTCTACATTTAGTCTACCTTTTTTGAACCTCTTGTTTCTTCTCATATTCATATGTGCTTCTTTATCACATTTCCTGTCTTTATTGGGTTGGTGC
The DNA here is from genome assembly GCF_020740685.1 of Jaculus jaculus. Classification (NCBI taxonomy): domain Eukaryota; kingdom Metazoa; phylum Chordata; class Mammalia; order Rodentia; family Dipodidae; genus Jaculus; species Jaculus jaculus. Next base: position 103,986,936 of record NC_059105.1, read on the forward strand.
TCCTTGGAGGATTGTTATGATTTTAATCTGAAATGCCTCCCTAAGGCTAAAAATGTAAAAGGCTTGAAGTAACTGGATCAAGTGAATTCTGATTTCATCACTGAAAGTAACATAGGATGATGGTATTTGAAGAAGGTAGGGAGTTTAGGATAAAAATGGTCACTGGAAATGTGTCTTTCAAGAGTATCTTGTTTCTGGCCCCTTATTATCAATTTCTTTCTGCTTTCTTATTCTCATGATTGAAGCTTGCCCCATTACACACATTTGTTGCCACAGTATTGTGAGTCACCACAGGCATACAGTGATACAACAAGCCAATAATGGACTGAATCTCTGAAACCTTAAGCCAAAATTCACTTTTCCTCCATTTTAAGTTGATTTTCTTTTAGGGTTAGAGTTGTTATATGTACAGTGCTAGGTATCTGTCATAATAACAAAAGTGTGACACACGTGAATATACCAATGAACCTGTTCCTATAACCAAGATACAGTCTAGTGAAGATGACAGGAAAATAAACCTGTGACTACACAAATGTCAGATGAATGGTAATAATCAGTGTTGGGAGATAGATGAATGCAAAAGAAGAAAAACTAATTCAATATTAGCTGTGGGGTTAGGAAGCCTTCTCAATGGAAGTGCCACATAAATCCAGATTTTAAAACTCAGTATGTATTTTAAGGGATATTGAAATAAGAGCACAGGCACATCTACAAAATCTGTACATTTTTTCACACTTAATTTTCTAAATCATCCACATTAATAGCCATATTCTTTGATTGAAATTACCACATTCATTCATTTATCCTGGGACATCGGTAGCAAAGTTGATATGCTCTGAATCTACTAGGAGATTTCTCAAATTGAAATGTGAGGCAAGAAAAGGAAAATACCTCTATCAACCTAGAGGCCAGTACTTTGCAGCCTTAGGCTTGTAGCTTCAGGTCTATGAGTTCTAATTTCCATTTGTTATGGAAGTGATGGTTTGAGAGTAGCTTGAGTTGAACAAGCTGGCTGAGATTGGACACACTGAAGGGGTTCAATGACCTAAAGAAAATCTTTGCGGGCTGGAGAGATGGCTTAGCAGTTAAGCGCTTGCCTGTCAAGCCTAAGGACCCCGGTTCGAGGCTCGGTTCCCCAGGTCCCACGTTAGCCGGATGCACAAGGGGGCGCACGCGTCTGGAGTTCGTTTGCAGAGGCTGGAAGCCCTGGCCCGCCCATCCTCTCTCTCTCCCTCTATCTGACTTTCTCTCTGTGTCTGTCGCTCTCAAATAAATAAATAATTTTAAAAAAAAGAAAATCTTTGCCAGCTATACCACTGACGGAAGCCAAATATCTAGAATCTACAGAAAAAAAAAAAAAAAACTCAACAACCTAAACAATTAAAAAAAAAAAAATCAAACCATCCCAAAATGTCTGGGGCAGAGAACTAAATAGCAAGTTCTCAGAGGAAGAATTACAGATGGCTAACACACACTTAAGAAAATGTTCAAAATCCCTAACCATTAGGGTAATGTAAATTAAAACCACTATGAGATTCTGCCTTACCTCCGTAGGGATAGCCAACATTAAAAAAATCAAATGAAAACAAATGTTGATGAGGATATGGAGAAATAGGAACTCTCATTCACTGTTGGTGAGAATGAAAGCTGGTATAATCACCATGGAAATTAATATTGAGACTCCTGCATATAGAGTTACTGTGATGGTTTGATTCAGGTGTCTCCCATAAACTTAGATGTTTTGAATGCTTGGTCCCCAGCTAATGGAGATTTGGGAATTAACACCTCCAGGAGACAGTTTATATTTGGAGGCAGGCTTCAGTGTGTTATACCCAGTTCCTACTTGCCAGTGTTTGGCACATACTCCTGTTGCTATTGTCCACCTTTTGTTGTCTAGGAGGTGATATCTACCCTCTGCTCATGATGTTGTTTTCCCCTTCCATTATGGAGCTTCTCCTCAACCCTGTAAGCCAAAATAAACCTTTTATTCCCAAAAGCTGCTCTCAGTCATGTGGTTTCTGCAACCAATGTGAACCTGTCTACAACAGTTACCAACAGACCCTGTTAATCCTTTACTAAGCATTTACCCTAAAAGTTCCACATCTCAGTTCAGAGATATTTGCTCCACCATGTTTATAGCTGCTCAATCCATAATTACTAAAAACTGGAATCAACCCAGGTGCCCATTATTGGATTAATGGATAACCAAGATGTGGTATATCTATATGATGGAATTCTATGCAGCAGTAAGAAAAAATGACACAATGAAATCTGTAGAAAAATGGTCAAACTTGCAACAGATCATCCTAAGTGAATTCATACAATCACAGAAAGACAATCATCACATGGTCTCACTAATCTGTGGTTCCTAACTTGGATCAGGCTGAGTTGCTGACATACCTGAATAGCATCTCGAGGGTTGGACAATAGAGAGGGTAGGGATTTGGGGAATGTAAAGGATTGGAGGGGCCACAAAACTGAAGCTAAATTGAAGTGGTACCATAGAATCCTATATACAGGAAGTCATACTAAAAGGTGGAACCCTCAAGAGGACCTTCGGTGGAGCACCTGAAATCGAAGGGCTCTGGAAAGGGTGAGATGAAACTTAACCTCAAATTTCTCCTGTTTATCTTTCATCTCTGTCTTCTTCTTTTTTCTTTTCCTTTGGCACTGGCTGGTAATTCCCTGTACCAGGCTGTGGTCTACATCTACAATGAACTATTGACCAGAGAGACCTGCTGATCTCCCAAAACAAACAAGACAGACTTCTGACAGAGCACAAGAAGTTAATGGTAAGACCCTACTGCTGAAGACACCATATGCTGTCAGCCAAGACCATGGAGAGACCTAGTTGGAATCTGGAAGAGAGCCAGTCCCCAGACAAATCAGCCCATCTAGTGCTGGAATGTGCTACATGAGCTACTGGGGGAAAGTGGCCAACATCTGTCCAAGCAACTCTAGGTCTAAGCTACTCAGAAGCAAACAATCTGATAAGATGCTCACACAAGTGCAATAGTGGCACACATCTATGGTGGGTAACCATCTGCCCTTGGATTGGCTAACAGTCATATATGGTACTGGTAAACAAGTCAAAATCATATCCAAATAATGTTTCTGCTTTCCATTGTCAAGCTCCCATTAACCTTGGGCTATAAGAATGTCTACATCCTTTAAATTCTCTCTAAATTAATAATGATTGTCCCATTTAACCAGTTCTGACTTCACTCTCCATTGGAGAATCTGCTTCTCTTTTTCAGACAGGAGCTGGTCCTGGGGAGATAAATGACCCAGTGCACTTCACCCTGGTCCCAGCTGAAACCACAGAGGAATTGGGGAAATGAGCAAGAGTGCTGCTTTCTTGGTGAATCTGATATTAGCACAAGGGTGAAGAAGATAGACACTGAGAACACTCATTACCTACCAAACCAGAGATCCAGAGTCTCCTAAGTACCCATCACTGAAGTAGACTTTAAATTCTCTCAGCATGGCTCAGGGAAATTTTCTGAAGAGGAGGCAGAAAGACTGTTAGAGACACAAGTTGGGAAATTTTGCACAGATATATTGCCTCTCCTCCTCTCCCCCATAATGCATGACCCACAATTCCCATAGGATTGACCTGCATCCCCAATGAAGAAGGCCTCTACTAAAAAGATGCAGGGAGGAGGGAAAGGATGGTATCAACATGTGTCGTTTACATATAAATATGTCCATATCTAATAAAAATATTT